>NW_027507785.1:259058536-259658536 GCF_037356315.1 Lithobates pipiens | reverse complement strand
TTACTGTTAAGCAGCTTGAGGGGGGTAACGTCAGTGCCCAGGTGGCCGTTCCTTCAGAATGCACTGATGACATCATCGGCTGCATATATAGTAAATATAGTTACAGTACCTATAGGTAAGTCTATAATAAGGCTTACCTATAGGTACAAGTCAAATATTAAACTTTACAACCACTTGCCGCCCACCATATAGCAAAGTGGTTGTGTTATCCTGACCAGATGTTATATAACATAATCGGGATAACAAGCCACTGCGCATCCATCGTTCTTGTGGCATGTCACTCTGACGGAGACTCTTTACCATGTGATTAGCCGTGTCCAATCACAGCTAATCGTGATGTAAATAGGAAGAGCTGTTAATTGGCTTTTCCTCACTCACATCTGACAGATGCAAGTAAAGGAGAGCCGATTGGCTGGTCTCCTGACGGGGGGGGGGGTGGCGACTGTTAATCAGCACAGCAACCCCTGACACCCCCCCCCCCCGTGGATGCCCGCATCCCTGGTGGCAATGTGAGCCCACACATGATGCAAATCAGTGCTGACCAGCAATACCTGCTGGTGCCTCCTAATCAGTGATGCCCATCAATCAGTGCCACCCATAAATATCCATCAATGCAGCCTTAGTGCCCATCAGTGTCGCATATCGGTGCCACCTCATCCAATGCCTGTCAGGGCAGCCTCATCAGCGCCCATCAGTGAAGGAGAAAGCGTACTAATTTACAAAATTTTAGAACAGAAACTAAGGAAAACTTTTTTTTTTTTTTTCAAAATTTTCTTTATTTTTTTTTTATTTGTTTAGCAAAAAAAAAACGCAGAGGTGATCAAATACCACCAAAAGAAAGCTCTATTTGTGAGAACAAAATGATAAAAATGTTGTTTGGGTACAGCGTAGCATGACCGCGCAATTGTTATTTAAACAGCGAAAGCACTGAAAGCGGAAAATTGGCATGGGCAGGAAGGGGGGGCAAAGTGCCCGGTATTGAAGTGGTTAACACATTAGGGCTGTTAATGGGTGCTCACATTTCTTTGCAAGTCTAAATGAGCCCTTATGCACTTTAAAACAACTCCCAACAGTTTAAAGCAATTGATTGAATTATGTATCAAAAGCAAAGTGTTCTAAATGGTTGGACTGTAGAGAGGCTCAGAATAGTCACCTGCAGGTGGCGGTGTTCTCCCTGCTGGACCCGCCCTGCATTCCTCCAAGCAGAACGTTCCATAGCGGGTGAGATTTCCGGGGGAAGGATTATTGTGCTGCACAGGGAAGAGAGAAGTCTGAGCTGTCACAGAGAAGTGTTGGTGGAGAAGAGCTCTCCCCTGTACAGCAGAGGTGAGTGTCCCAGCTTCATGCTCTGTCCTTGTCATCTAGAGATATTAGAGGGAGGATTGCACTGAGGACAGGCACAGGGTGTATTCTAATGGGGGGTGATGGGAAAAGTAGCTTTCAGTTTCGTTTATCATCTTCTGTTGTTTTCTAAGTCTGTCCAAGGAGACCAGGAAGTCATTTACTAATGCAATAGACTGTTCCCTGAGCTTTGTACATGAGGAGCTTTACTTCAGTCAGCTTGTCATATTCCAGCAAGAATCCTGCTTTATTTATATTTTATATTTCCCTCACACATGATTGGGTGGGGGGTTCAGTCCTCTGTCACATCGCTGCGGCTTGTCATGCGATTTGACAGTTTCAAATCACATGACAAGCCGCACCCTGTTCTCCGCAGTCAAATCAGTGTGACTCCGTCGTAGTTCCATCGATTGTGAAAGTCGTTCCTGCACTGCTTTTTGTAATTTCAGGTGCGACTTACATAGATCTCTGTGCATGAAGACACACATGTCTTCCAAGTAGAGACGGGGCTCAGGCGTGTTCCAAATCCCAACATGAAGCCGACACTGCACCCAGCTAATCGCAGGCAGCGAGACATTTCCCGGGCCTCAGCTGCACAGATCAGGAAAGGTCTCCCTGCCTGTGATTAGCCGTAATTATTGGGATGCTCCAGCCCGGGATCGGCCTCCCTGGCACTTTCCCCTCTACCCTTCCTGACTGTCATTAGGGTTGCACTGATACTAGTATCAGTGTTGGTGCCCATACCGAGTATTTGCACAAGTATCGGTACGTGTGCAAATGCACCGATACTTTCAGGCTCGGTTCTTTAAGCTGTCAGTGGATCTCCCCAGTGTTAAAGAAGTCCGGTAAGTGCAGCTGTCAAAAAAAAAAGCAGCTGGCGATGATTATTCAAGCGGTGGGCCAGCTTATTTATTTATTTTTTTTTTTTTTTTAAGTCAGCAGCTACAAACACTGTAGCTGCTGACTTTTAATAAGCACACTTACCTGTCCAGGGTGCCCGCAATGTTGGCTGCCAAAGGCCGACCTGTCCCTCAGCTCTTGGGTCCCGGTGCCGCCATTTTATCTAAGGGAAACAGGCAGTGGAGCCTTGCAGCTTCAATGCTCGTTTCCTGCTGCACATGCGCGAGTTGCGCAGTGCTTTGTGAATGGGGTGCGCTGTGTTCTGGGACACACACAGTTCCCAGAACACAGCGCGTCCCATTCCCCAGAAGACAACGCGAGGAGGAGAAGACTGAAGATGACGGTGTAGGAAGTGGCAGATTAGGACGATCTGCCTAGCAACAGTCATTTCTGGTAAGTATGGTATTAGGTATGTCTTTTTTTTTATTTATTTATTTTTTTTCAGATTTTTTTTTTTTGGAACATTTTTTATGGAATTTAGTTTTTTTGGGTGGCCCTCCACTTTAACAACATTCCTCAGCCCTGAAACACTAAAATAAAAAGAAACATTGTTTCTTTTTGTATATTTCTGTTTCTTCATCTGCAGATCAAAGGGATGAACAAATGTTCCTCTGTTTAACCCCTTCATAACCCTTAATTTATTCTAATCAGCCTTAATTAACTCCCTATTCTCCTCCATTTAATTATTTTTTTTTCCTGCTTTTTCTTTTTTTCCCCCTTTTTGTTCCTGTCTATTTTATAAACGATAACCAATTAAAACTTTTTTTTTTTGTTTGCGAATATTTTTACACATATATTATATATTTGCACATTTCACTTTGAAAAAGCACTACATTACAAACAAAATAAATAGATTTTTTTTTTTTTAAATAACTTTTCAATGCTTTTCAATGCTGGTACATTGCTGACATCTGAAGTTAAAACAGTTGCAGTTGGTATCGGTTAGTACTTTTTTTTTTTTTTTTTTTTTTTAAGTATCGGTCACCCATCTACTCTGCTCTGGTGCCTGCCCCTCTTTGGATGGTACCAGGCAGGTGCAGGCATGGGCCAGCACAGAGGTGGGTGGAGACAAAGTCTCCTTTAGTATGGAGGGACTTCTCAGTGCTGACAGTTGCTTCCCCAGATTCACAACCTGGGCATCCAGGGAAACAATGTGCTTACGTTTTACACAGCAGTATTCACCCTCGCTCAGATGATCAATGAACACATACATGCCACAAGATGTACACTGAGTCACATCTCCACACGCGCTGGACATCGTACCCACTAATTTAATGGGGATTATACCCTGTTCAAATGAACTAACAACTAGCTTCCTGACACTAATACCCAACAATACACAGGTACTCAACAATGCAATACAAAGGCGCTCAACTGGCAAAGAAAGATCCACATAGAGTAATTTCCATTTTGTTATAATACCAAATAGTTTAAACATATCCACTCACATGGTATAGGAAAAAATGAGCAAAAAACAGGAACCGGAAGTCCACAGTGACATGCGTCTCACTGGCTGTAAATTACGTCACCACTCTCGGGCAGCTGATGCCTTTCACCCCTCCCACAGGGCATTATCAAAGGATACCATCGGGTGATGTGTTGTATGAATTTATAGCGTGCTACTCCTCCCTCCCACACCTAATCCCTAATCAATCTTGGCTTTTGCACTTCCTATATCGTGATGCAATATTTCTGTTCTTGTCCATCCTGGGTGTACAAAATCTCCTATTCAGTCCACCATCTTAGTACACCCAAGACACCTTCATATATCTACTACTAAAATGCTAAAATGATACATGCCTGAAATCTTGTAAAATGTATATAAATGTACTTATTAAAGTGGACCTTCAGTCATTTTTTCATCTTTCCATACATTAAATGTTCTGCCCTTGTTGTTTTAACTTTTGATAGTAAAACATTTTTTTCTGCCAGTAAATACCTTATACAGCCCACTTCCTGTTTCTTGTCTGGTAAAAAGCCTAGGCTTATGACATCATGCACAGCTCGCGCTCTCACTCTCATGAGAGTTTGCCAGCAAGTGTGACGGGATGAGTCATAAGAGGGCCAATGAGAGCTGCAGAGCCCGAGGTGTGCCGCTGTGTAAATCCAGGAAGTGAACAGGCAGCAGCTTCAGCTGCCCACAGTTAAAATGGTTGCAGCCAAACTCCATGGAGGGAGATTTCTGCAGCATATTTGGTAAGTACAGAATCACAGTATATATAAAATAATATGCAAAGTGGTTGGAAGGAAGCTTCAGAATGGCAAAGATGTTTTTATTACAAGTTATGTCAGCGGACTGCAGTTCCTCTTTAACCACTTTCAGACCGGACCATTTTGCTGGTAAATGACCAGAGGTCTTTTTACACTTTGGCACTGCGCTGCTTTAACTGGTAATTGCGCGGTCATGCAATGTTGTACCCAAACAAAATTTGCGTCCTTTTCTTCCCACAAATAGAGCTTTCTTTTGATGGTATTTGATTGCCTCTGCGATTTTTATTTTTTGCGATATAAACGTAAAAAGACCGCAAATTTTGAAAAAAAATGATATTTTCTACTTTTTGTTATTAGAAAAATCCAATAAACTCAATTTTAGTCATACATTTAGGCCAAAATGTATTCAGCCACATGTCTTTGGTAAAAAAAAAGTCAATAATTGTATATTTATTGGTTTGCGCAAAAGTTGTCACATCTACAAACTAAGGTACGTTTTCTGCAATTTACGCAGCTTTTAGTTTACGACTGCCTATCTCATTTCTTGAGGTGCTAAAATGGCAGGGCAGTACAAAACCCCCCCAAATGACCCCATTTTGGAAAGTAGACCCCCTAAGGAAATTGATAAGAGGCATGTTGAGCCCATTGAATATTTTATTTTTTTGCCTCAAGCGATTGAATAATGACAAAAAAAAAAATTTTTTTTTTTTTTTACACAAAGTTGTCACTAAATGATATATTGCTCACACATGCTATGGGCGTATGTGAAATAACACCCCAAAATAAATTCTGCTGCTTCTCCTGAGTACGGGGATACCACATATGTGGGACTTTTTGGGAGCCTAGCCGCGTACGGGGCCCCGAAAACCAAGCACCGCCTTCAGGCTTTCTAAGGGCGTACATTTTTGAGTTCACTTCTCACTACCTATTACAGTTTTGAAGGCCATAAAATGCCAAGATGGCACAAAACCCCCACAAATGACCCCATTTTAGAAAGTAGACACCCCAAGCTATTTGCTGAGAGGCATGTTGAGTTCATGGAATATTTTATATTTTGCCACAAGTTGCGGGAAAATTACAAACTTTTTTTTTTTTTTTTTTTTTTTCACAAAGTTGTCACTAAATGATATATTGCTCACACATGCCATGGGCATATGTGAAATGACACCCCAAAATAAATTCTGCTGCTTCTCCTGAGTACGGGGATACCACATATGTGGGACTTTTTGGGAGCCTAGCCGCGTACGGGGCCCCGAAAACCAAGCACCGCCTTCAGGCTTTCTAAGGGCGTAAATTTTTGAGTTCACTTCTCACTACCTATTACAGTTTTGAAGGCCATAAAATGCCAAGATGGCACAAAACCCCCACAAATGACCCCATTTTAGAAAGTAGACACCCCAAGCTATTTGCTGAGAGGCATGTTGAGTCCATGGAATATTTTATATTTTGCCACAAGTTGCGGGAAAATTACAAACTTTTTTTTTTTTTTTTTTTTTTTTCACAAAGTTGTCACTAAATGATATATTGCTCACGCATGCCATGGGCATATGTGAAATGACACCCCAAAATAAATTCTGCTGCTTCTCCTGAGTACGGGGATACCACATATGTGGGACTTTTTGGGAGCCTAGCCGCGTACGGGGCCCCGAAAACCAAGCACCGCCTTCAGGCTTTCTAAGGGCGTTACAGTTTTGAAGGCCATAAAATGCCAAGATGGCACAAACCCCCCCCAAATGACCCCATTTTGGAAAGTAGACACCCCTAAATTTAGGGGTACACTAGTGAGACTAGGTAATAAATGGCGGGTGCCCTGAAACTATAAAAAAATAACTAACCAACCAGCGTCACCTGTAACAGTTATATGGTGATCACTGGTGAAAGGGTTAACTAGGGGGCAATCAGGGGGCTTTATGCGGTAGTATATGGGGGTCCCTGGCGCTATAAAAAGCTGCGGCGAACCTAAATACCTACCTGCCTAACTAGCGTCACCTGTGACACTAATACAGCGATCAGAAAAACGATCGCTTATTAGGCTGGGTTCACACTGGAGCGATGCGGGAACGCCACGAATGCGCGGCGGGTTCCCGCATCGCATGCCTCCCGGCGGCAGTTCACACTGCCCTATGCGAACTGCTGGGAGTGTCAGTGAAATGTTACTGACACCCCCAGATCAGTTCGCATATCGCAGTGCGATCTGCAAACTCGGATCGCATGGTGTGAACACCCATGCGATCCGATTCTGCTGCGGGCCAAAAAAAGGGTCCCGTGCGAATTTGCGGCGGGTGCGGCGGGTGTGGCGGGTGCGGCGGGTGCGGCGAATGGCTGAACTCGAATCGCACAGAGATCGGATGTGATTTGCACTGCAGTGCGGTGCGAATCACATCCGTTCTCATAAACCGCTGCAATGTGAACCCAGCCTTAGTGACACTGGCGACGGGGGGTGATCACGGGGTTAAACCTTTATTGGGGGGGTTAGGGGGGTACCTTAGAACTAAAGGGGGCTAACCCTAACTGCCCTAACAGTTATTAGTCACAAATGACACCCGCCGGGTGATCAGGGGGTTAAACCTTTATTAGGTAATAAATGGCGGGTGCCCTGAAACTATAAAAAATAACTAACCAACCAGCGTCACCTGTAACAGTTATATGGTGATCACTGGTGAAAGGGTTAACTAGGGGGCAATCAGGGGGCTTTATGCGGTAGTATATGGGGGTCCCTGGCGCTATAAAAAGCTGCGGCGAACCTAAATACCTACCTGCCTAACTAGCGTCACCTGTGACACTAATACGGCGATCAGAAAAATGATCGCTTATTAGGCTGGGTTCACACTGGAGCGATGCGGAAACGCCGCAAATCCGCGGCGGGTTCCCGCATCGCATGCCTCCCGGCGGCAGTTCACACTGCCCTATGCGAACTGCTGGGAGTGTCAGTGAAATGTTACTGACACCCCCAGATCAGTTCGCATATCGCAGTGCGATCTGCAAACTCGGATCGCATGGTGTGAACACCCATGCGATCCGATTCTGCTGCGGGCCAAAAAAAGGGTCCCGTGCGAATTTGCGGTGGGTGCGGCGGGTGTGGCGGGTGCGGCGGGTGCGGCGAATGGCTGAACTCGAATCGCACAGAGATCGGATGTGATTTGCACTGCAGTGCGGTGCGAATCACATTCGTTCTCATAAACCGCTGCAATGTGAACCCAGCCTTAGTGACACTGGCGACGGGGGGTGATCACGGGGTTAAACCTTTATTGGGGGGGTTAGGGGGGTACATTAGAACTAAAGGGGGCTAACTCTAACTGCCCTAACAGTTATTACAGTCACAAATGACACCAATGCAAAAAAAAAAAAAAAAAAAAAAAAAAAATGACATTGGTGTCACTGTGACTGGGGGGCAGGGGTAATTGGGGGGGTGATCGGGGGGTAAAGGGGGGGTGTGAGTGTGCCTGGCATGTTCTACTGTGTGTGTAGAGTGTTGGTGCAACTCACCGATCCGCTCTCCTCCGTGTCGGAACGGAAAATACCGACACGGAGGAGAGAATACATCACTTCCTCTCCTGTGTTTACATTACAGGAGAGGAAGTGATGTCACGGGGGATTCCTATTCGTCGGGAGCGATCGCGAGGGGGTGGCCATGAACGAATGGCCGTCCCCTCGTCCGGGATCGCTCCCGCACGAATACCGACCGCCGCAGGCACCGGGCGGGGGCCCGATCGGGCCCCCGACCCGCGGGAGGCAAGGGACGTACATGTACGCCAATATGCCTGCCCGTGCCATGCTATCGACGTACATCGTCGTGCGGCGGTCGGCAACTGGTTAAACTAGGTTTACACTATGGGGACATTTGTTAATCCTATATAAAAATGCATTAAAACACTAATCTATAGCAGCTCACTTCTGGCTATCGCCATCTAGTGGCTGATTTGGGGAGTTATATCATATGTTCCACCAACCATCAATTCTATATATATATTGGCCTGCAAATTCATTTTAAAATATCCGTCCTGACTAATATTTCCATGGGGGCTATTCTTTTAGGTTCTACATGGAAAATATAAACAATAGAACGCTATAATTTTAAAATTGCCAGTATTTATTAAACTATATGTCAAGATTATATTAGGTATTTGAAATAAAACACCTAACGTCCATCTCAACATTTAACCCTCTAGGCGCCATGGTGGCTTGTTAGTATATCCACTTAGATGTGTTTTGGGATATAGCCCTTGTCCTATGCGATCCCCTCCAGTGTTTATTAACGCGGAGGTCCGCCCACCCCTGAAAAAATTAAAAGCCAGCAACTGCACATACTGCAGCTGCTGACTCCAGCGATGTTGGCACTGCAGCTGATGTTTCCATCAGCTATCGGGTGCATGCTGCCTCCATTGTGAGTAAGGGAACCCGGAAGTGTAGCCTTTCAGCTTCACCCTGGGAACCCTACTGCACATGCACGAGGCTCCACTTCTCTCTCCTACTGGCCCGGCGACAGGGAGAGGAGGAGGAGGAGGAGGAGGGAGCCCCAGCCGTGACGTCAATACCTTTGGCTGAGGCTCCCGGAACTGGGGAAAGCATACTTGTGAAAGACGGGTATGCTGCCCCCCCCTCCCCACCGAAAGGTGCCAAATGTGGCATTGGAGGTGGGAAGAGTACAATAAGAGTTCCATTTTTGCGTGGAACTCCGCTTTAACGCTGTCTATGCCACAGAACTCGAGTTACTTAGGGTCCCTGTTATGATACATTCTAAAATTATTGCACAGACTATGTTGTTGAAATCCTTATTTAATATTATTTTTATGTTCCCTCAATCTCATTTCCAGTTGTGTCGTTGTTCTTCCTATATATTGTAGCCAACAGCTGCCTTCTAATTCCGCATACACACGATCACACATTCCGACAACAAAATCCATGTTTTTTTTCTGACGGATGTTGGCTCAAACTTGTCTTGCATACACATGGTCACACAAATGTCAGAAATTCCGAATGTCAAGAATGCGGTGACGTACAACACGTACGGTGAGCCGAGAAAAATGAAGTTCAATAGCCAGTGCGGCTCTTCTGCTTGATTCTGAGCATGCGTGGAATTTTGTGCGTTGGAATTGTGTACACACGATCGGATTTTGTTGTCGGAAAATTTGAGATCCAGACCTCAAATTTTGTTTGTTGGAAATTCCGACGAAAAATGTCCGATGGAGCCTACACCCATTGAACATTTGTTATCGGAAAATACGATCGTGTGTACGCACCATAAGAGAGGTAAGTAATGTACTGTCCCAATAAATAAATTTTTCTCTTATATTCACCGACTGACACAGCTCCTCTCTTTAGACCATTGGGTTGTTACGCCACCTTTAGGAGAGCACTAGGCATGACATGTTAACATGTAATATAAAAAACAGAACTTTTTAGTTCTGCCCAAGGGGCGGTCCTTTAGGTAACAACCCCACAGCCTGCCTTGCAGCTTCAGTTTTTCTGCCTAGTGAAGGAGAAGGACCTAGAAACCCTGCGGGCCCATCGGTCCGTGGATTTTTTTTGCAGAAGCTTTGCTTTTTGCTCAAGATTAAAGATCCTGTGATCTGCTATCAACAGCCGGCTGGGTGACAGGCTGGATACTCTTATCCTTATAGTCTCCCCAGCCTGGCCAGCGAGCATGTGCAGACCAGAGCTCTCCGCGCTGGGTCAGCCACGACATGCCTCAGCACCAGAGGCGCTCAGTGAGCTTTAATGCTCCGGGGCTCACATATGACCTGGCTACTGATGCCTGTGTCACAGTGTGGCGGGCCAGCAGCCACCCTGTACTGATCGGAGAGTGGGTATGTGATGGAATGTCTCCCAGCTCTGCAGGACTGATAAGTACAGCTCTCTCTGCCTCGGTGGGGCTGGGCATTCAGGGGTCCCTCATCTCCCTCTCTTCTCTCCCTGTCCCTTTCTCCCTCCCCCCCTTTCCTGTGGGGGGATGCTGCATGGGCTGCTGAGTGGTGTGTGTGTGCGCCATAGACAGGGGCTCTCACCTGGGGGGGGGGGAACTGCGCTGGCTGGCTGTGTCCTGGATGTGTGTAGGTCTCTCCCTGGAGGCTGTGTCTGTTGATCGCTGTAGAGCTGTTCACCGCCATTTATCTGCCCGTTTTGTTTCACTGTCCCTCATGGTATACAGTGCTCGGTGGCCATCGTTGGTGGGGCAAGGAGCAGCATGCTTCCCTGTAGTTCGGCGGCCATTTTCCCTGTGATTATGTCCTTTTATACTGGACGCTCGGCGGCCATTTTCTTGAAGCCTGAACACGTTTTTGATCAGTTTCAGTGCCGTTTGCAGCAGCTCTGCACATTGCAGTGTGGTCTCTTATGCGCCTGGGAGCTGACACAGGACACAGGCACTACTAGCTGGACAGCGCAGAACCAGTCGGGGTGGTGAGTCCTACGGGAAAGAGCCCCTCAGCCAGCAGCAGTTAGGAGGGTGGGACCATCACTGTCCTAAGTCCCCATCAGTTGGCAGACAGGGTAGGGTCAGCATGGCTTTAGAAACTGGTGTTTCGTCCCCCGAAATCCAGGCAATTGCAACCGGGTCGCCTGCAGACTGTGCAGTGCCTCTGGACGCTTTGTCGGCGGTCCTCAATTTAAAAAACAGCCCCTGCCCATCCTCCGGGGAGACCTCTGATGCAGACTTGGGCCCTGCTGAGGCTGGTGACCACTGCTCTGTTGTTTCAGATGACGCTGACCAGGACCGATCGGACAGTGAGGATGAGTCCCCGTCCAGGTCCGTGCACGACAGAGCGCTTGTCGGAGCACTTATCACAACTGTGCGTGATAGCCTGAAGATTCAGGAGCCAGCAGATCCCTCTGCTGATGTAGCAGTCCCTTTTGGGTCCCGTAAGGCAGCCCATTCACCTAAGGTGTTCCCTTGTCTGACATATTTTGATAAGTTAATTTACAAGGAATGGGGTCGACTGCAGCAGACCTTTTTGGTCCCCAAATACATGGCGGGGCGTTACCCCTTTGAGGAGAGCCTTCTCAAAAAGTGTTCGGCTCGGTAGAGGGAACTCCTGCCTTTAAGGACCCCATGTACAGGAAGGCCGAGGCAGCGGCTTGTTCCTTGTTTACGGTTGTGGGGGTCAACCATGCGACCAGTACTGGCATCTGCACTTGTGTCGCAGACACTAACCGAGTGGGCAAAATGTTTACACCGCAAATTGGGAGAGCAACAGGCTTCTCCTGTCTGCGTGGAACTAGCAGACCAACTAGTGCAAGGCCTGAAGTACATTTGTGCCGCAGCCCTGGATACCCTTCCTCTGTTATCCAGGGCTTCGTTGTCAGCAGTGGTGCTAAGGCGCCTGATTTGGCTAAAATGCTGGTCTGCTGACCAGGCATCCACAAAAGCCCTGACGGCTCTTCCCTTCCTTGGCGACCGGCTCTTTGGATCCTCATTGGATGACATTATTAAAAATGCCACAGGTGGTAAGAGTACACTACTCCCACAGGCCAGGAAGGCTAAGGAGCCACGCCGTAGGCAAGGGCCCTCATTCTCCACTCACAAAGGGCTTTTTCGTCCGCCCAGGGCTTCGACCAAGTGTCCCCAGCCCGACTGGACGACCTCGGAAGGACCAAAGCGTCCCTGGAACCGCAAGCCTAACAAGCCTGCGAGCGAAAGTGCTGCCGCATGAAGGTTTGCTCCCGCCCGCAACACTGGTGGGGGTTCGCCTTCAGGAGTTTGCAGCCCGGTGAGCCTCTCGGATGTCCAACCAATGGGTCTGCGATCTGATTACCTCAGGCTACAAGATAGAGTTTCTCTCTTGGCCGCAAAACAGATTCTTTCTATCTGGCTGGGGTGGAGTAATGGGAGTTGAGTCGACCCAGGGCCTCTGGTTGGGGGAGGAATCCAAGTTGCAGATCAATCTGCTCGAACTGAGAGCGATCAGGCTATGCTTCTCCGTGTGGTCGATAAGACTTCAAGGGCGTCCAATCAGGATCCAGTCAGACAACGCTACGGTGGTGGCATACATCAGTCGCCAAGGAGGAACAAGAAGCTTGGCCGCCGCACAGGAGGATGCTCACATCCTTCTGTGAGCAGAGTGACATGTACTGGCCCTGTCTGCCATTTACATCCCGGGAGTAGAGAACTGACAGGCGGACTATCTAAGTTGCCAGAAGCTGGACCCAGGAGAATGGGCGTTACATCCAGAGGTATTCAGGCTACTGTGCCTGCGATGGGGCACACCAGACGTGGATCTTCTGGCCTCCCGTCTCAATCTGAAGGTGCCGAAATTCATGTCCAGGGCAAGAGATCCTTGGGCAGATGCGCTGGTGGCTCCATGAGATCAGTACCAGCTGATCTATGTCTTTCCTCCGCTGAAACTGTTACGTCTGCTCTGCAGTGTGGAGGCCCAGGGGATTCCAGTAATACTGATTGGCCCCAGCATCCCTGGTACGCAGACCTAGTAGGCCTGGTGGCAGACTGCCCTTGGCGACTGCTGATATGAGAAGACCTTCTGTCTCGAGGTCCGATTCTCCATCCTGCTTTACCATCGCTGGTTTTAAAGGCATGGTTATTGAGAGCCAGGTGTTGAGGAACCGGGGTCTTTTGGTGATCCCAACTATGCTGAGAGCGTGGAAATCTTCTTCCTGGAAGATATATCATCGTACCTGGAAGGCCTACATCTCCATGTGTGAGGAGGAAGGATTGCGTCCGTGCTCCTTTTCTATATCCAGGATCCTGCTGTTTCTACAGCAAGGAGTAGACCAGAAATTGGCTTTAAGCACCACTAAAGGACAAATATCAGCTTTTTTTTCAGCGACTCCCCCCCCCCCTGGCGTCTCACTCTAGTGAGCACTTTTGTTCAAGGGGTCCGTCATGTAGTTCCTCTGGTGTGTCCACCGTTACCCCTGTGGGATCTGAACCTGATGTTATCGGCGCTTCAAAATTGCCATTTGAAAATATCAGATTCCCCTGTTGACTCTTTCCCAGAAAGTGGTCTTTCTAGTGGCCATTACATCGGCCAGGAGGGTTTCGGAACTGGCTGCCTTGTCTTGCAAGTCGCCCTATCTGGTTATCCACAAGGATAAGGCGGTGTTGCGTCTGCAACCTTCTTTTCTGCCGAAGGTGGTTTCGGCATTCCACATCAATGAAGACATTGTGTTACCACCTCTGTGTCCTAAGTCGGCACATCCTAAGGAGGTGGCCCTTCATTCCCTGGACATGGTTCGGGCTCTGAGGGTGTATTTGTCTGCTACGGCTCCCTTTTGGGAATCAGACTCCTTGTTTGTTTTGGTGGCTGGTCCAAAAAAAGGCATGGCAGTCTCGTCGGCCACCATTTCCAGGTGGATCAGACAGATTGTAGTACAGGCCTACACCTTGAAAGGGCAGGTGCCCCCCTTTCCGGTCACGGCCCACTCCACCAGGGAAATCGGAACATCTTGGGCCTTTCCGACATCAAGCGTCTGTCGCTCAAGTGTGTAAAGCGGCAACAAAATTCTACAAGGTAGATGTCAGTGCATCGGCTGATGCCTGTTTTAGCAGTTTTGCAGGCGGCTATATAATTTCAATTGCACATACATTTTTTTTTTTTTTTTTTGGTAAAAACATAGTACTTTTAAGTAAATGCACTGTTGCATTTGTTACCGCAGTTCTGGTGCGGTTTGAAGGTAGTGCCTCTCCGTTGAGGAGCACCCTGTATTTTTGTGGGTAAAAAAGTTTAGTTATTCCCACACACTGTTGTTTTTGTGGGTAAAGTTTATACTAGTTCCCACATGCCATGGTGGGTGACGTTTTATGCTGTTTTCCCTCCCCTTGTTTTGGCACTGCTTGGGGATGTCCCAATGGTCGAAAGAGAGGAGCTGTGTCAGTCGGTGAATATAAGAGAAAATAGGATTTTTTGTACTCGCTGTAAAATCCTTTTCTCTGTAATTCACCGACTGACACAGCACCCTCCCCTCCTATTTTTCTCTAAGTTATACTGCTTGTTGACGTACTGAAGCTGCATGGCAGGCTGTGGGGTTGTTACCTAAGGGACCGCCCCATGGGCGGTACTAGAGAGTTCTGGTTTTTATATTACATGTTAACATGTCATGCCTAGTCCTCTCCTAAAGGTGGCGTAACAACCCAATGATCTAAAGAGAGGAGCGGTGTCAGGCGGTGAATTACAGAGAAAAGGATTTTATGGGGAGTACAAAAAAAATCGATTTTTTTATTTATAATATATGGGTTTTTTTCCCCATGCTATTAGATTTGAATTTGGTTATTTTCCTATTTCTGTGGCAGGTCCTGCATGTTAGATATCTGCCACAACTGAAAAACCTTCTACATCCTGAAAGGTAGCTGTCTTTTTTGGGGGGTCAGGTACATTTCTTGTGCACAAAAAGAGAAATGGGATTCCCACCTAAATTATTACATAGTAGTACTCACCGATTGTATATTGGGGGGTGTAATCATTGTTGGTACTGAATCAAGAGGGAAAAAAAATAAAAAAATAATATATATATATATATATATATATATATATATATATATATATATATATATATATATATATATATATATATACACTAAAGAGTTAACTACAGTACAATTTACTGATTAAAAAGCGCAAAATACAAAAAGTCACAGCAAGCAAAAATTCCCGTTTTATTCCCTGTATTTAGGACAGAGAAGAGCTGAAACAATTCCCCAATGTTCTATATTTCTCTATATCGATAAGAACAGACAACCCATTACAATCCATGAACTCGCTCCCGAAAATTGCAGGGAGAAAAGCTGGGGTAATGTCAGCAACTCACAGCCCCCCCCCCCCCCCAAGCCCCATGTAAACAAATAAGTAGCATAGATTTCCTAATGGGAGCAGTGTATTCCCGTAAATATGGATATAAGTAACACTGCTCCACAATGAAATGATGCGCTGTCCACATCACTCTGATATATCAATAGAATTATTAAATATTAATGGTCAGTCAGTCAGAAATGGGGCTAAATCACAGACCTAGATGGTTGGTCACAATAAAATATATATTAGTCCAAAGAAACTTTTTGGTAAAAAATCCCTTCATGGGCAGATGTATTAATTTCTCCAAAAAAGGCAATAAGTCCACATGAGATCTCTTCCTGATGTTGGAATGTAATGTAGTGATGAAGACAAAGATATAAGTCTCCATACCAGAGAGATAGAAGTCCCTGAGTGCTGCAATAACATGATATTTTATCCTTGTTTGAAAGAACCACAGATATGTTCACAGGTAGATTCAACGTGACCACATTTCTCGGTTTCCCAGCAGTGTGCAGGTAAACATCCATAGGCAATTGATATAACAATAGATCTTTATGCAATGGTGGTTACTCCCGGATCCAGATCAATCTGTCAGTGTATGTGTAGATTACTCACAAATCCAGTTGATAACACAGCGATCTCCACTAATCTTGTGTGGAGAACAGTCTGTCAATGTATGTGCAAAGCATACAAATCAATGGTGGCTACTCACGGATCCAGAGCAGAGATCTCCACTAGTCCTGTGTGCAGATCAATCTGTCATCTGTCTTGAGATGAGGAAGTCTGTGCTGAGGAATTGTATGCTTTGCACATACACTGACAGATTGATTTCCACACAAGATTACTGGAGATCTCTGTGTTATCAGCTGGATTTGTGGGTAATCTACACATACACTGACAGATCGATCTCCCTTCTCGTGTTTTTAACTTGTTCCTTTAGACCCCTTTCACACTGGGGAGCTTTGCAGGCGCTACACTGTTAAAAATAGCGCCCTGAAAGAGCCACTCCTGTCTCCCCCGAGGGCTTTCACATTGGTGCGGTGCGCTGGCATGACGCTAAAAGTCCTGCTAGCAGCATCTTTGGAGCAGTGTGTATACCCCTCCTGCCCATTGAAATGGGCAGAGCGGCTATACCGTCGGCAAAGCGCTGCTGCGGTTTTTAACCCTTTCTTGGCTGGTTTTAACCCCCTTTACCGCCGACGCACCCGCTGCCCCTGTGTGAAAGGGGCCTTACTCTTACTAATGTTTCTCTTTTGTACCCTTTTTTTAAAATAAATTTCAATATCAAATATGTACTAGTATATTTAAATACACTAACAAATTAAAACCAAACGCAAGCTAACATTTTATAAGCCGTTACAGCAAACCATTTTTTTTACTTTTTGGGATAAAGGTTCTGTTGAAAAACAGACTTATTAAAAGTAGAGAAGAAAAAAAGCCTACAAAAGAAAATGAATGCAGATATCGCATTACATTGATAAGCTGCAGTATAATACATGTTGGCATTTTGGGTTTAATGTAGCTTTAATCACCGGAATGTATAGAGGAGAGGTTTGCATTTGAATCGCTTTGTTTTCATGTTTTTGCAACATGAGCTGTATCATTTCCCAGGCAGGCTTTGTGTTTTGCTGTTTGTCTGCGATTCTCTTCTAAACTTCATTTAGGTGCATAATGTCCCAATGTTTCAGAACAGGCCACACGTGGGACTTTACTGGGCTGCCTGTGTGTGATATGAAATGGCAAAAAGACAAGCAATGTGATGATTCACACAGTGTGGCTCATCGTACCAGTTGGAGAGCAACCTATAAACTTTAACCCGTTTTACTGATAAATGGTATAATAATTTTCTACTCAGTGATACGGAACTATCTACCTATTTAACCACTTGCTTACTGGGCACTTAAACACCCTTCCTGCCCAGACCAATTTTCAGCTTTCGGTGCTCTCACACTTTGATAATTACTCAGTCATGCAACACTGTACCCAAATGAATTTTTTGTCCTTTTTTTCCCACAAATAGAGCTTTCTTTTGGTGGTATTTGATCACCTCTGGGGTTTTTATTTTGTTGAACAAGTCAGGAAAGTACAAATACCCCTCAAATGACCCCTTTTTTTGAAAGTAGACATTCCAAGGTATTTAGTAAGAGGCATGGTGAGCTTTTTGATGTTGTCATTTTTTTCCCACAATTCTTTGCAAAATTAAGATTTTTCATTTTTTTTTAAAAAAAATTTCCACAAAATTGTCATTGTAATAGGTTATTTCTCTCACTTGGCATGTGTATACCACAAATGACACCCCAAAAAAATTCTGCTACTCCTCCTGAGTATTACAATACCACATGTGTGGGACTTTTTCACAGCCTGTCCACATAGAGAGGCCCAACATGCAGGGAGCACCATCATGTGTTCTAGGAGCATAAATTACACGTCTAACTTGTTGACTACCTATTACACTTTTGAAGGCCCTGGAGCACCAGGACAATGACACGTGGCACTGATGACAGATGGCACTGATACGTGGCACTGATGACAGATGGCACTGATACGTGGCACTGATGACAGATGGCACTGATACGTGGCACTGATGACAGATGGCACTGATACGTGGCACTGATGACAGATGGCACTGATACGTGGCACTCATGACAGATGGCACTAATATGTGGCACTGATGACAAATGGCACTATGTGGCACTGATGACAAATGGCACTGACAACAGGTGGCTCTGGGGACAGATAGCACTAACAGGTGGCACTGGGGGCGGATGGCACTTTTTTTTTTTTTTTTTACACTTACGGCCACTGCAGCCGTTCATCTCTTCCCCTCTCACACGCTGTCTGTGTGAGGAGGGAGAGCAGCGCTGAGAGATGATCTCATGTGTTTACATATGAGATCATCTCACATTGGACATGCTGTAAACGGCCACTGTGATTGGCCTTTTACAGCGATCTGTGTTTGCCTGTCTCCGGGGGACACGGCAAACACAGAACTTCCCCGATGCGCGCCCGCGGCGGCGCCCACTGCCGAAGTAAACAGGACGGCCTCCCGGACTAAAGCGCCTGCTCTATAGCAGTCATTCGGCTATAGGGCGGGCGGGAAGAGGTTAATATTATTAGTGTACTTTTCTAAAACCCAGTGATGCACTTTTCAAATGTGCATTACTCCACCGGATTTGGGAGTGTACAATAGAAGTTAATGAGAGTAGAGTAAAAGAGGGCAGTCATAATCTGTCAGCTACTTGACTGGTTCCTGTCCAGTCACTGATCTTACTTTGCTGCTTAAGAGTATAAGTTCACCTTTTCAGGAAAAAATAAAAACTGAACTAACACACTCTATACCTTCGCTCTCCTCCGACCTTTTTTTTTTCCCTCAGTTTAAGCCGGTACGTATTCTTATACATATTTTTGGTTAAAAAAATCGCAATAAGCGTTTGGTTTGCGCAAAAGTTATAGCCTCTACAAAATAGGGGATTGTTATATGGCATTTTTATAATTTTTTTTTTTTTTTTTTTTTTTTTTTTTTACTAGTAATGGCGATCTGTGACTTTTATTGTGACTTCGACATTATAGCAGACACATCAGACAATTTCGACACATTTTTGGGACCATTGTAATTTTTACAGCAATCGGTGCTATAAAATTGCATTGATTACTGTAAAAATTACACTGGTAGTGAAGGGGTTAACCACTAGGAGGCTAGGGAGGGGTTAAGTGTGTCCTGGGGAGTGATTCTAACTGTTAGGGGGCTTGGCTATGAATGACACTTCACTGATCACCGCTCAGGACCACTCTGCCCATGTGAAGGGGAGGTCCCCTTCCTCCAATCAGCTCTTAAACAGTGTAACTGCAGCCTTTTCTCTGCTGCTGACAGATGAAGAAAGATTTTTAACTTGGAGACCAGGCTTTTTTCTGACATTTGTTGCTTACAAGTTAGTATTTTTTGCTAAAAAATTACTTGGAACCCCAAACAAACTCTGTAAATGCCGTGCAACCTTGGGTCTGTCAGCAGCAGAGTGGCACCGTTTACTTGACTGGGTTGTGATTGGCAGGCGATATCACCAACCAAAGCAGCAGGGGGTTTAATTCCTGCTACAGCATTTGTACACCTTTTGGCTACTGCCTCACCTAATTGAAACGCAAGATTGCCACACGCTGCATGTGATTGTGCAATGGTATTACGGGAATTGGATTTTTAAATTGGGTGTGAGATGGCGACACTGTGCCTGGTGATCTTTGACTTCTCCCATGTTGTTCAGGTAGATCTCCACCTCTTTAAGGTTGCCTACCTCTGGTGTAGAGTGTGGAAGACAGCAGACATGCAAGTAAAACTTATGCTGGAGGATTTGTTTCATCTATGTATCATCCGAGACTGTTCACTTCACTGGGTTTATGTGCGGGTTTGCAACCACTTTAAGTAAAATTAAACCTTTTTCCTAATCAATATACAGCTGTCACGTGACCCAGATCTTTCCCAGTCTGTCTGCAGGTCAACATAAGCAGGAGGAGCTTCTAGATCTCTGTTACTGGTCACATATTCAAAAAAAAAAAACAGCCATTGGTATACATAGTAAAAATAATATCAATAAACAGTTTTAAATTGTCATACAAATATATATTTGAAATAAAATCGTTATTTTTTGGCAATAACATTGTGTGGGTGGATTTCTGCTATGGAACGCCCCCCCCATCCTGTGTCTTAGAATAAGAGGGAGGTGAAGCCTCCATTAATCTACATGTAATATCCTGGACCCATTGTTTTTAGCTGGTTAGTGGGCATGTAGGAGGAGGGAGGGAAATTGGTCATCATTTACCACTGTGTATACCCTCACATGTGTGACTCTGTAGTCACATGGACTGCTCAGGTGTGATGGGGAGGAAATACTCAGCATAGAAACTCACTGAAAACTGAGCATGTGCAGAGTTGCAACCATAGCTGCAAAATCCCTAGCTGAATTGAGGACATGAATGGAAGGCGGAGTTAGATAGCAGCAGGATCAACCAGGTTTTTTGCAGAATACAAAAAATGAATCTCATGGTGACTGAGTGAGTATGAACAGCATGTAATACTCTATTTTATTGATAGTTCTTTATGATGTGGATTAGTGACACTCTAAGGCAGGGGTAGGCAACCTCGGCCCTCCAGCTGTGGTGAAACTACAAGTCCCATGAAACATTGCAAGACCCTAACAATCACATGCATAATTCCTAGGGGGAGAGGCATGATGGGATTTGTAGTTTCAGCACAGCTGCAGGGCCGAGGTTGCCTACCCCTGCTCTAAGGTCTGACTCAACTAGCAGGAAACAGAATGCCACCAAAAAGTGCTGAACACCACTAAAAATGCACGCTTGCCAGAAGGCAAGCGTTTAATCGCTCACACAATTTCCACAACAGGGTCTCTAAGGTGGTCCTCAAACTACCAATCGGACTCAGACCGGAATCACACCCGAAAGAGCTCGTACACACGAAGACATGGTCTCTCAAAAAATATAAGCAGAGGGACTTCCCATAGTGTAAATCTGGTATACAACTTTATTTATAGATAAAAAGATATACTTACAAACATTAACAATAAAAAGCAGCGTATATGCTGGCCAGCAAGCGAGCGCCCGTTCGCTCAGATTTCACGTGACTGCGTCAGCACGTCCTAGCCACCTGACGCACGTTTCGTCACACGATGACATCGTCTGGGGTATAGAATATCAATCCCTTTTGTATAATTAAAAAGGGGTTGTAAACCCCTGTTTTTCTTTATTTAAAAAATAAAAAAACATATACTTACCACCACTGTGCAGTTCATTTTGCACAGAGTGGCCCCAATCATCGTCTTATGGGGTCCCCCCAACAGCGCTCACGGCTCCTCCCCGTATGGGTAACCTTAGGAGAAGCACTTTCCCTGGGGATTACTGTGTGGTCATGCTCCCGAGTCCAGAATTTGCATCCATAGACAGAATGCGGAAATCGGCCCCACCCCCCCAGCGCCCGCATCATAGGATTTGATTGACAGCAGTTCGTTACCAAGCGTCTCTGGCCACTGCATATATGCACTGCACTTCAGCAGGGTGGCTCTATTGCACAAAACGACATACCTGTACTTAGTTTTGTGCATGAGGTACTGTTGGTCGTGCAGGTGCCGGCCACCCGCCATTGCTCCACAGAGAGGCGGTGCGTATTTCTGCCTATGTAAACCTGTTCTGACATGGGGCAACTCTGTCTGTTCCTAGTAATCGCGATCTCTGTGTTGGCCCAGTGAGCCCACCCCCCACACAGTTAGAACACATTAAGGAAATAAAGTTAACCCTTTGATTGGCCCTAGTGTTAACCCCTTCCCTTCCAGTTTCATTTATACATTGATCAGTGCATTTGTTTTAGCATGGATCACTATTGGTGTCACTGGTCCCCAAAAAGTGACATTTATTTGTCTGCCGCAATGTTGCAGTCCCGCTAAAAATTGCAGATCGCTGCCATTACCAGTAAAAACAAAGAATGTAGTCCCTAAATCTATCCCCTATTTTGTAGATGCTATAACTTTTGTTTACCAAAAACATGTAGCAGAATACATATTGGCCTAAACTGATGAAGATATATATATATATATTATTTTTTTGGATATGTATTATAGCAGAAAATTAAAAAATGTTTTTTTTTTTTTTTTGTTTGTTTTTGTTTTTTAATTGTCAGTCTTTTTTTGTTTATAGCACAAAAAATAAAAAAATGCAGAAGTGATCAAATACCACCAAAAGAAGGCTCTATTTGTAGGAAAAAAGGACGTGAATTTTATTTGGGTACAACGTCGCACAACCGTGCAATTGTCAAAGTAACGCAGTGCCGTATCCCAAAAAACGACCTGGTCATTAAGGGGGTAAATCCTTCGGGGTTTGAAATGGTTAATAAAAGAAGTGAGTAATTGTGAAAGAAGTCCCAAAAGAATGTGTGAGAAAACCATATGAGGTCAAAATTTTAATCCTTTCACATTCCAAATGATTTCACAAGTGTCCCCACATTCCAACTACCTGTGTAAAATGATGTCCTGACGTCGGAGCCGATGACGCGTGACAATGTTCCAGAAGGCATATCTATATTTATTGGTGGCAAAATCCAGCTGGGGACATGGTGTACATTTGGAGGATAGAGATCAAAGGATATTAATGAGCATATTTGGCCATTTGTATCCCAATGGTCCACAGCATCTGGTATGAGGCTCCCTAAACAGTGTCTCTGGGTGGTGGATGCACATTCTTGTGGCATCATATGGATGGTGAATGGATTTTATATTGACCTCATATGGTTTTATCACATTCTTTTGGGATTTTAATCAAGTTTTTTTTTTTTTTTTTCACAATTGCTCACTTTTTATTAATACAGGCATTGAAAAGCTTATTTTTATATGTATGTTGTTTTCACATTTATTAATGGCTTACTCATGATGAATTTAGAGGTCAGTTTAATGATTGATTACTGTTGAATAGGAAGGGGCACCCAAAGATCCAATTTCGGGATGTCCATTTAAATCAGCCTAATTTTGTTCCATTTATTCCCGGCTTAAGACCCCCATACACACTATACAATTTTGTTATCTGATTTCCTTTACATTTACCAATACCATGTAGTGCAAGGGCCTGCCTGATTGCATTCAAATTTAAACTCTTATGCCCTGTACACAGGGTCTGACTTTCCCACGACAAAATCGTAGTTTTTGTCTAGCATACACACGGTCGCACAAAGTTGTTGGAAAATCCGATCGCTCTGAATGCGGTGACTTAGAACACGTACAACGGGACTATAAATGGGGCAGTAGCCAATAGCTTTCGTCTCGTAAATTATTCTGAGCATGCGTGGCACTTTGTCCATCGGAATTGTCTACACACGATCGAAACTTAAATGATTGGATTTTGTTGTCGGAAAATTTTAGATCCAGCTCTCAAACTTTGTGTCGGAAATTCCAACGGAAAAAGTCAGATGGAGCCCACACACGATCGGCTTTTCCGACAACACGATCGCACATTTTCCGTCGGAAAGTTTGACCGTGTGTACAGGGCATTAAGGTTTGGCCACATATTATATGGTTCTGGTAAATCTGAAGGAAAAAATCTACAGAAAATTGTATAGTGTATATCCAACTTCCCATCGGAATAACTCTGAACGTTTTTCCAACAGAGTTCTGCTGAAACTGTCTTGCGTACAAACAATCACACCAAAGTCTGATCGTTAAGAATGCGGTGACGTACGACGGGACTAGATAAAGGAAGTTCAATAGCCAGTAGCCAATGGCCTCCGTCTCGTACTTGCTTCAGAGCATGCATAGTTTTTTGGTCCGTCGGAATAGCATACAGATGAGCGGTTTTCCCGATAGGAATTGGTTCCATCGGAAATATTTAAAACATGTTCTATTTCTAGGTCCGTCAGAATTTTCGTAAAAAAAAAAAAAAAAAAAAAAAAGTCAGATCAGGCATACACACGATTGGAATATACGATGAAAAGCTTCCATCTGACTTTTTCTGTCGGACATTCCACTCGTGTGTACGCGGCATAAGAGTTTCAGTTTGTATGCAATCAGGCAGGCCCTTGTACTACATGGTTTTAGTAAATCTGAAGACAAAAATCGCCCTTAAAAAGTATTTTCTTGAGGCACCCCAGGCTTGGTTCACGTTACTGTGTGTCGTGGAACACGCGCAAAATCGCGCTCGATCCTGACACACAGACAAATGCTCTGCTTTTTAATGGTGCCCCACACATTGGAAAACGTGGAGTGCTTTTGGTGCAGTGCAATAAAAAAAAAAAAAAAAAAAAGGCAGAGGACTTCTTTCTGTGGGTAGAGAAGCCCGTTGAAATTAATGGGCTGCCCTACACTGAGTACTCACATGTCAGGTTGGAGCGGCGGTAAAACCACATGCTTGGGTTGTTTTTACCACCCCTAACTTCTCCCCCTTTAGCTGTAGAGGCTGCAGCTGGAGGTATAACCAGGGTGAATGGGGCTACACTGCAACTACCCCACAACTGTGTGCATTACACGGTTGCGGTGTAGTGATGCTGCATTTACAGGCTTAAAACAGGTGATGAGGAAGCAACATAATGACACTTTACCACCTGTCAAATGCCTCTGAAAAGCGATCTGTGCATGGATTGCTTTTCGGAGGAGCAGCAGTCCTTGCTGCTGACACAAACCAGCCCCCCTCACCTGTTTTAAAGCGGAGGTCCACCCTAAAGTGGACCTTCCGCTTATTGGAATCCTCCCCCCCCTCCGGCGCCACAATTGTCACCTTTCAGGGGGGAGGGGGGTGCAGGTACCTGTACAGTACAGGTATCTGCACCCACTTCCGGGATAGCTCACTGCGGAAAGGGGCGTAGATCTACGCCCCTTTCCGAAAGTCCCCCGCTGCCTGCTGGGAAACACACAGATCCCAGAGGCAGCGGGTCCATCCTTATTGCGCAGCGCGACTCGCGCATGCGCAGTAGGGAACCGGGAAATGAAGCCGAAAGGCTCCACTTCCTGATTCCCATACCCAAGATGGCGGCAGCACCCGAGAGACGATCGAGAGATCGGCTTCGGGTGCCGACATCGCGGGCGCGCTGGGCGGGTAAGTGTCCTTATTTTAAAAGTCAGCAGCTGCTGTATTTGTAGCTGCTGGCTTTTTAAAAAAAAAAAAAAACTGCGGAACTCCCGGTGGACTCCCGCTTTAAGCCCGTAAATGCAGCATCACTACACTGCAACCGCAGTTGCAGGGTAGTTGCAGTGCAGCCCCATTCACCCTGGTTATACCGCCAGCTGCAGCCACAGTATGTGTACACCCCCCAGCTGCTGCCTCTGTAGCTAAAGGGGGAGAAGTTGGGAGTGGTAAAAACAGCTCAAGCATGTGGTTTTACCGCCCCTCCAACCTGACATGTGAACAAACCCTTGGTTCACATTTGTGTGTCTGCATGTAGGGCAGACCATTCATTTCAATGGGCTTCCCTACCCACAAAAATGCAGGGAAAGATGTCCCCAACTTTTTTTTTTTTTTTTTTCAAATTGCATTGCACTAAAAGCACCCCACATTTTCCAATGTGTGGGGTAGCATTAAGAATTAATGACACCCCTAAAGAGCAGAGCAATTGTCTGTGTGTCAGGAACGATCACGATTTTATGCGTGTTCCGCGACACACAGTAATGTGGACCAAGCCTTGGACTGGGATGCCTCAAGATTGAAAATACTTTTTAAGGGCGCCCCAGCTGGAAAAAAAATTTGAAAAACGCTGCACTAGACTATAATCTATTATTAATTCTTACCACTAAATTGCCTCACATGAAGTTTTCATTGTTTTCCCTAACAGATATTGATCGGTGTATGATTGATTTTATTCACACAAGGATCACCCAGATCGGAGAAACCATACAGAACCTAAATCTTTTAAGTTGTTCTTGGAACGTGCAGAATAAACACAACCTCCAGAAAGTGTCTTTCAGTAATGTAATCAAACATATTTGGAAAAAAAATGTTTACATGCGAATAACATTAAGAATAATCACTAAGCTCGAATCGAACATCTAATGAAGCCACTAACTCAGTTTAGAAACAAATCCACGTAGGATTCTCAGCTGTGACACATTAATCTTTCAGTATGTCTGACCAAAAACAACAAAACAAAAAATCTCAAATTGTGGACAGTGAAAATGTCCCTTCAGAATCGAGCATCAATGAAGAATTCAAAGACAGTGACACTTCCAAAGAAGAAAAACAAAAACAGATGAGGTTGGAACAGAATCAGAAGTCTACAGTAGATCATTCGAGGGAAGACCTAAAGGAGCCAAAGGTGGAAAAGAGTGCATTGCTGGGGGAGGCTGCGAAGAGTGCATTGCCGGGAGAGGTAGAAGAGAGTGCATTGCCAAAGGAAGCTGAAATTAGAATGTTGCTAGAGGAGACGGAGAAGAGTGCATTGCCAGAGGAAGCAGGGAAGAGTGCGTTGCCAGAGGAGGCAAAGCAAAGCACATTGCTAGAGGAGGCAGAGATGAGTGCATTTCCAGAGAAGGTGACGCAAAGTACTTTTCTGGAGGAGGTGAAGCAATGCGCATTGGTAGAGAAGACGGAGATAAGTGCATTGGTAGAGGAGGCAGAGACGAGGCAGAGTGCGTTTCCGGAGGAGGCGGAGGTGAGCACGTTGCCGGAGGAGTCAGGGAAGAGTGCGCTGCCACAGGAGGTGAAGCAGAGTGTCTTTATGGAGAAGGCAGAGGAGGCAGAGATGAGCACGTTGCCGGAGGAGTCAGGGAAGAGTGCGCTTCCACAGGAGGTGAAGCAGAATGTCTTTATGGAGAAGGCAAAGGAGAGTGTGCTGTCGGAGGCGGAGATGAGCACGTTGCCGGAGGAGTCAGGGAAGAGTGTGCTGCCACAGGAGGTGAAGCAGAGTGTGTTTATGGAGGAGGCAAAGGAGAGTGTGCTGTCGAAGGAGGCGGAGCCGAGTGTGTTGCCGGAGAAGAATGTGTTGCCAGAGGGGGCGGAGCATGCAGGGGTAGAGAATCTGTGGACACGAGGTAAAAGTAAATGTTCAGTTTATATTTTAAATTCAGTTATGTTGCTAGTAATAGTTGCTAATGATACAGTAAAATGATAATAAATTATAACTATGGACTCAAAAAAAGAAAAATGTGCTGCAGCACTTAATTATAAGTGAACTTTCACTCTGTAGTTTTACCTTTTTAAAGTGGATGTAAACCCGATTCATGAAATTTGACCTGGGCACATATATCTGTAGTGTTTTCTCATCTCTCTCCAAAGCCCTAAATCCTGTGGCTTTCTCCTGCTCCGTTCTTCTGTTATTAGCATGCTAACTTTTGACAAGTTCTGACACATGATAAAATCAGCCTGAAATTTGTGTCATAGTTTCATAGTTAGTAAGGTTGAATAAAGACACCAGTCCATCCAGTTCAACCTGAGTGAGTGTCTACAATTGTCCCTATCCCTGTACACTGCACACTCACATCTGTTCCTACCCTCAAGGAGCCCTCAACCCAAGGTCCCCATTCGTATACTAGGGCCAATTTTGAACAGAAGCCAATTAACCTACCTGCATGTCTTTGGAGTGTGGGAGGAAACCGGAGTACCCGGAGGAAACCCACGCAGGCACAGGGAGAACATGCAAACTCCAGGCAGGTGGTGTCGTGGTTGGGATTCGAACCAGCGACCCTACTTACTGCTAGGTGAGAGTGCTAACCACTACACCACTGTGCCGTCAGAGTGGGTGCTATAAATTAGCAGACAGCTGGTCAATTCCCAGCACAGCTTTGAAGTCTCTGCCTACCTGGAGGGGGGTGTGTGCCTTTCATCCAATCCGCTCACAGTGAATGGCAAGACTCCCTCCCCCTGCTGGAACAGGAAGAGAAGATTTTAACATGAGGAACACTTTCTAAACCGTACATAAAGCTGAAGACAACAGCTATACATGTAAAACTTATGTAGGGAGATTTGTTTCATCTCTGTGTATCATCTGAGGCTGTTCGCTTCACTGGATATATGTGAGGGTTTACAGCCACGTTAACCACAAAAAAAAATCCCTCAAATACCTTTTTGAAGCTGCCAGTAAAGTCCACCTAATGCACCTTCCTTAGATAGTGTGTCAACAATGCTGCACTACTTTTTAATTCAGAGCAGAGCTGCCACTCTCATGTAGGCTGTGCTGCTTGCACTACAGTGAGTTGAGATGATGTATCTATCGGCATAGTCACGAACCTGTAGCTTGTTAAGCAGCACCTGGCCATACCTAGTCCTGCCCACTTTCTGGATTGACAGCACTGCCTCTGTTGCTGAAACCCTCCCACTATGATCTGCAGTGTTTTGGGAACATGTGAGATACAAATGGTAGGAAGGGGAAAAAAAAAAGGAGGATTTTGCTCAGTGGACAGTAAAGGAAGACGTATGTTTACTTTTTAAAAATTGGCATCAGATAGTAACTGGATTTGGTTAGACCAGGGCTTCTCAATCTTTTTTTACCTTGGAGGAACCCTTGTCCTGAAACTCTTGAAATAATCACATCTACAGCTCACAGAACATTGGTGTGATCAGCAAGCTGTTTATATAACAATTATTTTTAAAAATAGAATTAAATCGAATGGGATCAATATTAAACGTACCTATTTAATGTGAAACTTGTGGGCGTTTTTTTGTTTGTTTTTTCTGTATGGATGCTCACTGGATCCAACTGGAGATAAACAGTCTACAGGGGGTCAGGAGGGCACAATACATGGTATGGGAGCATGGCACGTTACATGAGGGCAGGGCACATTATGTGGGGGCAGGATACGTTGCATGATGGCAGGGCACATTACATGGTTGCAGGGACATTACATGAGGGTAGGGCACGTTACATTGGAGCGGAGAACGGGGGATGCCTGCAACTGACTGGTAGATTGCTGCGGAATCCCGGGTTGAGAAAACCTGGGTTAGACTGTCATAGAGGAGCATTTATTTGTATTTTACAACAACTGTTTTTCTGAACAGAAGTAGTTCTCTGGAATACTATTTAAAGTGAGAAGGAATACAGAATATTTAAGGCCCCTTTCACATAAGGGGGACCCCGGATGCAATTTGCTTGCTCAACAGGGGATTTGTCTGCTGATTCCCCCGCTGAGCAGGCGGATGACATGTTCATGTCCACTCTGCTTTTGCAGAATGGACACAGCCCGCTCTCCTCTATGGACAGTCGAATGTAAACGCATCGGCTGATCTGGCAGACAGATTGGGAACAGATCCCCCTTCTGTTTTGTTTTTGCTGGATCGCTGGAAAGCAGCCGGGTGTGTAAATGGACAAAAGCCAGTTTACATCTGGCTACTCATAGAGGAGAATGTGGGGTGCGGTCGGTTCCCACTGAAAAATGGACAGGCGGACCTGACTGCCCATGTAAAAGGGGCCTTACTCCACCCACACAATGGACATTAGATACAAATTTCACTAGCAATATGTGGCAACTGTAGGTTTTATGTTCAAGATTTATTTCTTACCATGTAAAAAGTTCTATTTCGAAAGATGACCTGTCCTATTTCATTACTTTGTAATGAACTGAGACACTAGTCTACACGTTTTAAAATATAATTGTTTCCATCCTGCCTTTATTATAGGACCTATAGGGAATTGTGTTGTCTATTTGTTGCAGCAATGGTGTCATGGTGTGTTTTTTATTTCTATTGCAGTCGGTGCAGCTGTTATCATTCTTATTGCTGTTGGTGTTGCTCTATGTGCCAATCAATTCTGCGGAACCCAGACTTCAGACTCCAGATCAGCACTTCAGATTTTTCAGGATGAATTTAAACAACTCCAGAAAGATTTTCCTGAACAGAATCGCAACGTGTGGTTAAGAAGTGGAAAAATGCTGACAAATCATCTCAACAAATCTCATCCCGATGAACCTGCTATGATCATGCTTACTGCAGCCCAAGATGCCAAACGCACTTTATTATGTTTAGGTAGTGGTCTAGCACAAACCTATGCTGTTGCCCTCAATTCCAGTTGGTTGTTGATCCGTGGTCCATCTGAAGCCCAATATGATTCCAGTACTGCCAAACTCCATATAGATGAAAAACTAAGCTCAGGATTTGAGACTAAACATCGTGCAGCAGTATTAAATCGTTTAGAAACTTTGCCTCCTGGCTCCTTGCTCATCCTTTACAAGTACTGTGATCATGAAAATGCTGCATACAAGAACGTGGCACTAATATTCACTGTATTACTGGAGGATTCATCACTTGAACCAGACACTCCTCTCCCAGAGTTGGAAGAAAAAGTCCGGGACTTCCTGTGGCAGACGTTTATTCGCTCTGGCACCATACGATCACATCAGGAGATGGATAGTGATAAGCTGGGTGGGGTGTGGAGCCGTATTTCTCACCTTGTTCTCCCTGTACTTCCAGTCAAAAGAATAGAAGCTGGCAACTGTCCTTTTGATCGTGAATGAGATTAGAATAAGATTGCTGGAGACAATATGCAATATGTTGCACTAATCAGAACTGAAAGACTTTCATTGATTAACTTACCTTATTCCCATATACTGTACTGGGATATTCTTTTAATAAAATTGTGCCTTATTTTTTTTTTTTTTTAAAAGACAGTGCCCTAAAATGGAAGCCCATCTGTTGTAACCCAATATCTTACGAACCACTATAGTAGCATCGAATTGACCAGTTTGACTTCTAATGAAAGTGGAATTCAGGATGCAGATGTGGCATTCAAATCACACACTATTACATTTTTTAAAGTTCCTATTTGATTTATTGCCCAGAACATTTATATGATTTTATTTTGAAAAAAGAATTCTGCCATATTTTACCACTAAGAAGATATCTAATGATATAGGAGACAGAGCAAAAGCTGCAAAATAAATTGTATTGTTGTAAACGGCTTTTATCTTATACATTTTAAATTTGAACATGATTTCAATCTGATCACATATTTCTTCTTTCAGATGGATATGTTTGTAGGTAATACTTGTTCAAAAGATATGCACACCTTCTAACTTTCTGATATAGGGAAAAAGGGACACCTTGTAGCAAAAAGTATGTAGGCACAACTCTGCTATCCTAACTTCCCCTCCCCCTTCTGCACACGCACGCCATGAAGTGGAAAAGTGGAGCTATGGGGAAAAAAAATTAAGAAAATCTAATAGGATTAACATTGCCCAGTCTAGTTGTCCTATTCTCATGTTAAAAAGTGGCAGAAAAGGCGTAGTCTTCAAGTGGTTGAAGTATTGTTTACAATATACTGTATTTTTCGCACCGTAAGACGCACCCTCCCCCTTAAAATAGGGGAAAATGTCCCTGTGTCTTATAGTAGTCAGAATATCGGCGCTCGGCTTCTCTGTGGAGGAGTGAGGACAGGATCTGAGGCGGATACTCTCAGGGGCATACCAAGTAGGAGCGGGAGGAGGCGGTCTGCCCCGGGTGCCAAAATACAGGGGTTGTCAGTGGCATTGCGATGGTGGTGCGCTCCGCACCCAGGTCAGTTGAAACCCACCAGATGTGACACCATCACACGACGGCAAGAGCCCTGGCTGTGTTTTTTTTTTTTTCCAACCGGAACACCCCCAGCACCGTGGTCTGGTTCAGTCCTTCTTCCAGCTCCTTCCACCGGTGTTCTGCCGTATAGTGTCCGGCCATGGAATAGTGTCCGCCTGCGCAGTACGGGGCAGACGAAGCTTGGGAAAATTTCCGAAGCTGAACGGCGCCTGCGCCGTGAGTGGAGGTGGTAGCCCCACCATCCAAGCGGACATAGGGTTCTGAGTATTAAAGGGCCCGCTCGCCACGCTTCGGGCTCGGCCTCGCTGCGCTCGGCTCTTTTTTTTTATTCTAACTCTATGTCCACTTGGATAGTGGGGATAGAACCTGGACTCACGGCGCAGGCGCCGTTCATCCTCGGCAATTTTCGGAATCTGTGTTGCTGTGTACTGCGCATGCGCAGTACACAGCGGACACTATCCGATGGAGGACGTTATTAGACAAGACACCGGCAGCTGCTGCTGGAAACTATGTCCCCAGCCCTCCTTCCTAGCTGCTGCCCGGGTTTATCTGAGGCTGAGAGCCAGCCAGCAGGCCAGCCAGCCAGAGGGGGTTGTGGAATGTAATGGCAGCAGTGTCCTCCACTGCCTGAGGTGAGCTGGTGATAAAGGGGTGGGAGGTGTGGGCTGGCATGGTATACACTGCCCAGTCCCCTGAGCTGTTGTGATAGAATAGGCTGAAGGGGTATTTGTGTCTGTCCTGTCACCCTGAGCTGATCTGGGAAGGGGGCAGGTTGCTGTGTCCACCACCACCCAGGTATCATGTAGCTGAGCTGATTTGATAGGGGGATGGTATTACTGTGTCTCCACCACCCACCTATAGTAGTAGCATAATAAATATTTTAGGACACCATTTGGTTCAGAATATTTTTTTTTTGTTTTCCTCCTCTAAAACCTAGGTGCGTCTTATGGTCCTGTGTGTCTTATGGTGCGAAAAATACAGTAATACCCAATTGTTTGGTAATATTTAAAAGAAGATGTTATGCCAAGTAAATGGATACCAAACATGTCACACTTTAAAATTGCATATTGCAATTTTACTATCCATAGGTGACGCTTTAAAAGCCTTTACATGTTGTCACTGTAGAATTACTTTCCATGATCTGACGTAGCAGTGATACCTCACATGTGTGTGATGTTCAGTGTTTGTGTGTGCAACAGCAACGCATGTATTCGCCTTTGTGCATGATGGGATGAGGCACATTTAAATGTTTTTTTTTTTACTTTTACACTGTCGCTTTAAATTTTTTTTTTATTCACTTTTATTGTTATATATAACACTGTGGCGGGACAGTCCTGTCAGAGCGCTGCTCTCCCCTATGGGAGATCGGGTGATGATGGACCGCAGTGTCCGTCGTCACCCGATCTGATCCGATGGGAAAAGTAGGTTTTTCCTCCGTCACACTTTTTCGGATCGGAGCGAGTCGAATGTCAGCGGACATGTCACCGCTGACATCCGACGCTCCATAGACCTCTATGGAGCATCCGTCCAGGTCTGCCTGAAAAACTGACTGTCGGACCTGAACGGATGGGCCATGTGAAAGAGGCCTAAAGGAAATCGAACAACAAAAGTTGTATAGTGTGTTTTTAGAAAAAAAACTCAAAGAAACGGAAGTGCTCATGTTAGCCCTGACATTCTCTTGATTTTTCTATCAAGCATAGGCCTAAAATATTAGCCAGACAACATTCTTCCTCCTTTTTTAACCCTTTCAGTGCCAGAGCCATTTTTTCTTTTTTTTGCACTAATGTTTAAAAAATAATTTTAGACTTTAAGATTATGCAAAACCCCCAAACATATTTTTTCTGAAATCAGACACCCTAGAGAATAAAATGGTGGTAGTTCCAATTTTTTACGCCACACAATCTTAGCAAAACAGTTTCTGAAATTCATAATTTCTGAAAAAAGTACCCTAAAGTTAATTTTAGGGCACATAAACAAAATATCCACCTCGGCTCCGGAAGGTTTTACCCCCTTCATGACCGGGCCATTTCTTGCTATTTAGCACTGTAATACTTTAAAGCGGGAGTCCACCGGGACTCCGCATTTTTTTTTTTTTATTTTTTTTTTTTAAAGCCAGCAGCTACAAATACTGCAGCTGCTGACTTTTAAAATAGTGACACTTACCTGTCCAGCGCGCCCGCGATGTCGGCACCCGAAGCCGATCTCTAGATCGACACTCGAGTGCTGCCGCCGCCATCTTGGGTATGGGAATCAGGAAATGGAGCCTTTCAGCTTCATTTCCCGGTTCCCTACTGCGCATGCGCGAGCCGCGCTGCGCAATGAGGACGGTCCCCGCTGCCTCTGGGATCTGTGTGTTTCCCAGCAGGCAGCGGGGCACTTGCGGGAAGGGGCGTAAGTTACGCCCCTTTCCACAGAGAGCTATCCCGGAAGTGGGTGCAGTTACCTGGATTATCCAGGTAACTGCACCCCCCTCCCCCCTGAAAGGTGCCGATTGTGGCACCGGAGGGGGGGAGGGTTCCGATGAGCGGAAGGTCCACTTTAGGGTGGACCTCCGCTTTAACTGGTAATTGTGCAACACTGTACCCAAACAAAATTTATATAATTTTTTTTTTACACAGACAGCTTTTTTTGTGGAGGTATTTGATAACCACTGAGTTTTTTATTTGTTCTATATAAGGGAAAAATTACTGAAAAAAATTTAAAAAAGTGATATTTTCCAAATTCTGTTATAAAATATATCCAATAAAATGAAATATCTTAATATATTGAAGCCAAAATGTATTGTACATGTCTTTGGTTAAAAATAATTCCAAAAAGTGTATATTAATTAGTTTGTGTGAAAGTTATAGCATCTACTAGACATGTGCACTGACAAAAAAAATTAGGTCATTTCATTAGTTATTTAGATTTTTTCAGAAACTTGGAAATTTCTTGAATTTTTAGATTTAGATTTTTCGGATTTTCCGAATTTCGAATTTACAAATTTTCGTTTTTCCGAATTTTGTATCTACGAATTTCGGATTTACAAATTTTGTATTTTCGGAATTTCAGATTTGGAAGTCCAAAAATGTGAAAATCTGAAAAAAAGAAAGAAAATCAGTTTAATAACTATTAAATTAACGAGTACGAATTTATTCGACGTTACGAATTATGTGAAATAACAAATGCCACGTCTAAACAAATGGAACGGAACAAATTAATATTAAATAATTAATAATAATAAAGAGGTTTTATTATTATTAGATTGTTACCTTCCATTTAGTTAGATGCGGCATTCGCTATTTCAGATAATTTAATTCGTAACTTTGGATATATTCGTTACGTTCACTAACAGACAAATTTGAAAGGAATTCCAATACCTATAATTTAAAAGTTAGTTATTATTTAGAATTAAACAGATTTTCTTTCTTTTTTTACTGATTTTAGAATTTTTGGAAATTCAAAAATTCGGAAACCTGAAAATTGGAAATTCGTAATTTTGGAAATTCGTAAATTGGGAAATTCGGAATTAAAAAAATTTGTCAAAATTGGTTAAACTAATTTGGAACTAAACGAATTTGCACATGTCTAGCATCTACAAACTATGGAACATATATTTGAAAAAGCATCAAAACTGATGTACTTTTGAAAACAAACAATTTTAGTTTCTGCCATAAAACATATCCATTAAAAAAACACGATATTCTTCACAATTTGGCCAAAATGTATTCTGCTTAGGGTGGATAAAAATCAATACTTTTTTTTTTTTTAATCAAATTTCTTTTATTATAATGCTGTTAGAGTAAAAATCGATATCTCAAGATTGTTTGTTTGTTTTCTTTTTAAGACACATCAATAATTTAGTTTATTCACCATTAAATGGAGCTTAGTTATGTAGCACGAGGCTGTATATTCTGCAATATTTAAAGGGGTTGTAAACCCTTACAACCAACTTTGACCTACAGGTAAGCCTTAATCTAGTCCAAGAAATATCTCCTAAACCTATACGGTTTAGGAGCTATTTGCCCGAAGGCAGCCACCGCTGTCTACGGCGCATGCGCCATAGACAGCGGCGCACTGGGGCAGGCCGCAGATCACGGCAATATGCCGCAAGCGTCGGCTCCTGTGCGCATGCGCGGGAGTGACGTCATCGCGGCTCCGGCGAATCACAGCGCTGGACCCGCGAGACCCAGAAGTCGCTCCGGGATCCATGGCAGCGGCGAAGAGGAAGACTGAGGACTGCTTCGGGGGCTTCGTTCTCAGGTAAGTTATTCATAATGAGCTAGTATGCTATGCATACTAGCTCATTATGTCTTTGTCTTGCAGGATTTTTTATTTTTTTTCAGGAATTTTTAAAAAGGGTTTACAACCACTTTAAATTTTTGGTAAACTCATTCAATGAATCAAAGCACTGCATTGATGCATTCATACAATTTTGCAGTAACCATGGGATAAAACAAAGTTCAGGAATATTCCTTTATCCCATTAGTTGGCACTATGTCGCTTTAGCTGACAATTGCGCGGCCATGCGACGTCCCCAAACAAAATTGATGTCCTTTTTTTCCCCACAAATAGAGCTTTATTTTGGTGGTATTTGATCACCTCTGCATTTTTTTTTTTTTTTTTTTTTTGCGCAATAAACATTTTTTTACTTTTTGCTATAATAAGTATCCCACAAAAATATATAAAAAAAAAAACAAATTTCTTTCTCAGTTTAGCCCAATATGTATTCTTCGACATATTTTTGGTAAAAAAAAATCGCAATAAGCGTATATTGATTGGTTTGCGCAAAAGTTATAGTGTCTACAAAATAGACACAATACAATATTTCTTTTTTACTAGTAATGGCGGTGATGTGCAATTTTTATCGAGACTGCGACGTGGCAGACACATTGGACACTTTTGACGCATTTTGGGGTCGATTGACAATTATACAGCGATCAGTGCTATAAAAATGCACTAATTACTGTATAAATGTCACTGGCAGGGAACGGGTTAACACTAGAGGGCGATCAAGGGGTTAACTGTGTCCCCTGTGTGTGTGTGTGTGTGTGTGTGTGTGTGTGTGTTCGTGTTCGTGTTCTAACAGATCAGTGTAGATATCCCCTGTGTGGATTGACGCTTACCGGCTCTCCTCTCCTCTCCTCTCCTCTCGTGCTGTTAGTGTGAGGAGAGAATTGCTGGCTTATCCTGTTTATGCTGTGATTGGACACAGCTGGTCACATGGTAAAGAGCTGCTGTGATTTTTTATTTTTTTTACCCTGATCTGTGAACAGTGTAAAGGACACAGCTATCACAGATCCCTACTAATGCACACTGCAGGGAGCGCGCAGGAAACGCCATTGCGTCAATAACGCCATCTTGGAAAAGTGCGGCCAAATAACGGCTACAGCGCAGTTGGGAAGAGGTTATTGAGACATCAGTGGTCTGTCCTCCAATGAAACGAATGCAGTGAAGATCGCTTTTTTTTTTTTTTATAAACTGAGCAGTGTGAAAGGGCCCTAACACACACTACCGGTGGCTACAGCCATTGGGAGTGAGTGTAAATTGCCTGCTGCCAGCAATGTAGGATGCATGACTCTATTGGTAATATTTCTACATCTGAGTTTCTAGGTTTGGACACCCATGATTGTGTTCTACTCTACTTTCAATTTTTTTTTTTATATTGATATTAAAGGAAGGACAAAAACACATAAATATACAGGGTGGCCTGAATGAGATTTGAAAATTATTGCAGGTAGATCTTGCTGTTGGAGTATCCCAAAGGTGTTCTATCGGGTTAAAGTCAGGACTCTGTGCAGGCCAGTTAAGTTCCTCCACCCCTGATTCACTCATCTGTGTCTTTATGGTCTTTATTTTGTGGACTAGTGCGCAGTCATGTTGGAACAGGAAGGGGTCATCCCCAAACTGTTCCCACAAAGTTAGGAGCATGAAATTTGTCCAAAATGTCTTGGTATGCTGACTTAAGAGTTCCCTTCATTGGAGCTAAGGGGCCAAGCCTAACCCCTGAAGAACAACCCCACACAATAATGCCCTCGCCACCATATGATTTGGACCAGTGCACAACGCAAGGTCCATAAAGACATGGATGAGCGAGCTTGGGGTGGAGGAAGTTGACTAACCTCCACAGAGTCCTGACCTCAACCCGAGAAGACCTTTGGGATGAATTAGAGCGAAGGCTGCGAGCCAGGCCTTCTCGTCCACATCAGTGCCTGACCTCACAAATGCGCTTCTGGAAGAATGGTCAAACATTCCCATAGACACACTCCTAAACCTTGTGGACAGCCTTCCCAGAAGAGTTGAAGCTGTTGTAGCTGCAAAGGGTGGGCCAGCTCAATATTGAACCCTACGGATGCCATTAAAGTTCATGCACGTGTAAAGGCAGGTGTCCCAGTGCATTTGGCAATATAGTGTATAAGAAGCCTATAGCTAAAGTCTCACTTTTGGCTGGACTGAGCCCTTTTGTCAACATATTCAATTGGCTACAAGTGACACTTCTATTGAGAAAGGCACACATGTTGTTAAGCTCTTAAAAGGGTGTCTAGGAGACTAGCTGTATGGGTGCTGCTTATGGAAGGGCAGGAGCTGAACAACCCCCCCCCCCCCAGCTATATGTTTGAAAATCCCTTGCCAATTAACCTAAAAAGTAATTATCACTATCCTATGAGATGCTGACCTGGAGCAAGCATGCACATGGGGAACGTCACATATGACAAAACGCGTCTGGAGGAGGATATGTGCTGACGTCACCATGTTGTCTCGCTAGGAGGACGCGTTTTGTTTGTAGCCGCCTCTCCTTTTTTGCACAATTTTAACTTTTTAAATGTAAGTGCAATACCTCATTTTATAATAAGTACTGTTTGAGGCAATATTATGCTATGTCTTCTCTTCTTATGCATGACTGAGACACTGAGCAATCAAAGCTTGCCAGACAATAATCTTCTGTACAAGCAAAGGCCTTGGCTGGGCTAAAGCCATCTGCCTGGTTTTGCTTGCCAGCTGGTAAGCAAGTTTTTCTTCAGGTGGTGGCACAATTTGTTGATCAAGCTCACTTTGGTGTTTGGATCAGAATTGAACTGTCATTTCATCACATTCTGTTACCTACAAGCAATTGTTTGGATTTAACCTTAAAGCAGCACAGCTTCTTTCCATACTTTGTTTTGTGCATATCTCACAATAAGCTGCTGCTTATTGGACTTTTTAATTATTATTTGACATATGTATTTCATTCTTTTTTTTACTGAGCACGTTTTTGTTCCCCTTTGTTATAATCCTTGCAATGTACATAGATCACCCAGAGGGGAATGTTTTTTTTTTCTCAATAAAAGTGGAGTTGCGCTTTAAATGTTGCCCCAGGTTAGTGACCCGCTGGGTAGTGAAATGTGGATTATAATGACAATCCTGGTGCCTTTCCCTTTAACTGGTTCAGGGTAGTACATCCAAAGAGTGAACTGTTAATCACAAGCTGATGGCTACTACTGCAGCCATCAGCCGTTGTCCATTTTGTTCAGCCGTCCGTTGGCTTCAAAGTGAAAGTGATGTGGCGGCTGTAAAGCTGACGATCGATTTCACAGTGCGGGTGCTGCGATGCCTCCTGACCGCAATCACTGGCTTCAGTATAGAAAGTGGCGTGAGAATAAGGCATATCCATGCCTCAATCTCAGATGTAAACAAAGAAACTGGAAGAAACAATGATTTATTCACTTCTGCTTTCAAATGCACCATTTCCTGACTGGTACAGCCAGTGGGCACATCTAACCGAGCAGATCTGTGCTCAGATGGTGTGAAGGGCAGGGGAGACATTGGGGTCTAATACAGTGCTCGACAAAACCCGATCGCCAGGTCGCATTGGCGACTAGAATCAGCGACCTCGCGCCTGGGGCAGCATAGCTGGGGGTATTCCGTCTCCGTGGAACCCCCCCCCCCCCGCGCGCGCGATCGCGTCGGGCCGCGCCGCAGGCGGCCGGTAATTAAGCCCCCGGCTTTGAGGCCTTCTGTGATCCTATGGTTCCTTCTGGAATCTGGTGCCCTCTTGTGGTGGCCGTTGGAATTACAACCAACAATGCTAATGGGATTGCCTGCCAGTCTTTCTCCATCCCTTTACTTAGAACCCCTAAACAAAACAAAACAAAAAAAATTATATATATATATATATATATATATATATATATATATATATATATATATTTTTTTTTTTATTATTTATTCTAACACCCTAGAGAGTAAAATGGTGGTCGTTGCAATACTGTCTGTCACACCGTATTTGCACAGCGGACTTACAAGCGCACTTTTTTTGGGGAAAAAATTTTTATTTAATAAAAAAAAAAAAAAAAGACAACAGTAAAGTTAGCCCAATTTTTTTTTTTTTATATTATGAAAGATAATGTTACGCCGAGTAAATCGATACCCAACATGTCACGCTTCAAAATTGCGCCGGCTCATGGAATGGCGACAAACTTTTACCCTTTAAAATCTCCATAGGCGACGTTTAAAAAATTCTACAGGTTGCACGTTTTGAGTTACAGAGGAGGTCTGGGGCTAGAATTATTGCTCTTACTCTACCGATCGCAGCGATACCTCACATGTGTGGTTTGAACACCGCTTTCATATATGCGTTCGCTTCTGCACGCAAGCTTGGCGAGACAGGGCGCATTTAAAACATTTTTTTTTCTTATTTTAACTTTTATTTTTATTTTTTTCACTGTTCTTTTAAAAAAAAAAAAATGTGTGTCACTTTTATTCCTATTACAAGGAATGTAAAAATCCCTTGTAATAGAAAAAAGCATGACAGGTCCTCTTATATATAAGATCTGGGGTCAGAGAGACCTCACATCTCATATTTACACTAAAATGCAATTTAAAAATGTCCCTCTAAGAGCTATGGGCAATGACTTGGAGACAGGTGGGGGGCTGGGGGCTATCTTCCCCTCACTCGTCTCCATGTCAGGCCAGGGACAGGTCCAGATCGCCGTCACGGACCTGGCTCCTAACTTTTTTAGCTGGCTCCTAGATTCCAAGCAAATTTGTCAACCCCTGGTCTAATAGACCCTTACGTGTTTATTTATTAAAGTTGGAGAGTGCAAAATCAGGCTCACCGCTGCATAGAAACCCATCTACATCAACATCAGCTTGTTCAGTTAAGATTTGTCAATAAAAACTTGGAAGATGATTGGTTTCTATGCAGAATTGAGCCTGATTTTGCACTCTCCAGCTTTTGTAAATAAACCCTTTAAAGTGGTTGTATACTCTTTTTTTGTAACTTTTACCTACAGGAAAGCCTATAATAAAACCTGTACGGTTTAGGAGATATTCCCCTCGGTATGCGCCGCTGACTGCAGCGGCGCATGCGCACGAGGAGATTCTCGGCCTGAAAATCCGGCAGTGGCCGGCGGCCGGAAAGAAATCTCCCGCGCATGCGCTATCGCGGCTCCGGCCACTCACAGCGCCGGAGCCGCGATACCCTGAAGAAACGCCGAGGGAGCATGTCAGCTCCCTCGGCGTGGATTGTGCCAGATGTCGGGGCCTCGTTCTAAGGTAAGTATTTCATAATGAGCTAGTATGCGGTGCATACTAGCTCATTATGCCTTTTGCTTTGCAGGTGTTAAAAAAATAAATAAATAAATAGCGGGTTTACTACCGCTTTAATGTCTCCAAAAAGAGTACCCGTCACCTGCCCATTGCTATCACATGGTGCTTTAATAACCCCGTGTGATAGATGTCAAGTAAAAATAAATAACAGAAAAAATGTTTTGAAAAAAAAAATGATATTAAAGCGTATCGTTTTTTTTCTTCCCATATCTGTTGCCCTGCACACATGCAAACGCATTCCCAGGCTGGGCACGTGTTCACAAACTGTGATTACACAATCATTTTAGCAAAAGAGCTCCTGGTTAAGGCCTCATGCACACGAGACGCAGATGAAACCTCTGTTAAAAAAAAGCTGAAACGCGCGTTTAGAAACGCGCGTTTTGCCGCGTTTGCATGCCGCGTTTAGACGCGTTTAGACGCGTTTGCGTTTAAACGCGTTTATAAAGATAACATCATGTAGACCCTCCCCAAGCTCCCAAAGCATTTTTTTTAACTATTTCTGCTATTTTGATCAGAGTGAGCAGCAGCAGCATAGAGAGCAGTTGTACACTTGCATTTGCCGTGTCACTTGCCACGGCACCTGCCACAAGTTGTGGATTGTCCACTTGCCACGTCACTTGCCACAAGTTGGGGATTGTCCACTTGCCACATCACCTGCCACGTCACCTGCCACAAATTGTGGATTGTCCACTTGCCACGTCACTTGCCACATCACCTGCCACGTCACTTGCCACGAGATGTGGATTGTCCACTTTCCACGTCATCTGCCATGCCACCTGCCACAAGCTGTGGATTGTCCACTTGCCACGTCACCAGCCACATCACCTGCCACAAGTTGTGGATTGTCCACTTGCCACGTGACCTGCCACATCACCTGCCACATCACCTGCCACAAGTTGTGGATTGTCTACTTGCCGCATCACTTGTCACTTCACCTGCCACGTCATTTGCCACGTCACCTGCCACAAGTTGTAGATTGTTCACTTGCCACGTCACCTGCCACGTCACCTGCCACAAGTTGTGGATTGTCCACTTGCCACGTCACTTGCCACAAGCTGTGGATTGTCCACTTGCCACATCACTTGCCACGTCACCTGCCACGTCACTTGCCACGTCACCTGCCACAAGTTTTGGATTGTCCACTTGCCACGTCACTTGCCACGTCAGCTGCCACGTCACTTGCCACATCACCTGCCACGTCACCTGCCACAAGTTGTGGATTGTCCACTTGCCACGTCACTTGCCACATCACCTGCCACGTCACTTGCCACGAGATGTGGATTGTCCACTTGCCATGTCACTTGCCACGTCACCTGCCACGTCACTTGCCACGTCAGCTGCCACGTCACTTGCCACAAGATGTGGATTGTCCACTTGTCACATCAACTGCCACATCACTTGCCACATCACCTGCCACGTCACCTGCCACAAGTTGTGGATTGTCCACTTGCCACGTCACTTGCCACATCACCTGCCACGTCACTTGCCACAAGATGTGGATTGTCCACTTTCCACGTCACCTGCCATGCCATCTGCCACAAGTTGTGGATTGTCCACTTACCACGTCACCAGCCACATCACCTGCCACAAGTTGTGGATTGTCCACTTGCCACACCACTTTCCACGTCACCTGCCACGTCACCTGCCACAAGATGTGGATTGTCCACTTTCCACGTCACCAGCCACAAGTTGTGGATTGTCCACTTGCCACGTCCCCTGCCACGTCACCTGCCACAAGTGGATTGTCCACTTGCCACATCACTTGCCGCATCACCTGCCACAAGTTGTGGATTGTCCACTTGCCACGTCACCTGACACAAGTTGTGGATTGTCCACTCGCCACGTCACTTGCCACATCCCCTGCCACAAGTGGATTGTCCACTTGACACATCACTTGCCCCATCACCTGCCACAAGTTGTGGATTGTCCACTTGCCACGTCACCTGACACAAGTTGTGGATTGTCCACTCGCCACGTCACTTGCCACATCACCTGTCACAAGTGGATTGTCCACTTGCCACGTCACTTGCCACGTCCCCTGCCACAAGTGGATTGTCCACTTGCCACGTCACTTGCCACGTCACCTGCCACAAGTTATGGATTGTCCACTTGCCACGTCACATGCCAGTCACCTGCCACAAGTTGTTGATTTTCCACTTGCCACGTCACCTGCCAAGTCACTTGCCACGTCACCTGCCAGGTCACTTGCCACGTCACCTGCCACAAGTTGTGGATTGTCCACTTTCCACGTCACTTGCCACTTCACCTGCCACGTCACTTGCCACAAGTTGTGGATTGTCCACTTGCCACATCACTTGCCACCTGCCATGTCACTTGCCACAAGTTGTGGATTGTCCACTTGCCACGTCACTTGCCACAAGTTGTGGATTGTCCACTTGCAATTGCAATTGTTTAAAATATTTTTCTAATGGTTTTTCATCATTTGCAATCATTTTTGAGATTTTTAATGTAAAAAAAAAGGTCACCTTTAAAAACGCATATAAACGCAAACGTGGCTAAACGCGGGTGCCGCGTTTAGCCGCGTTTAGCCGCGTTTTGCGTCTGAAACGCAGAAATTTTTGTTTCTGAACGCATTTTTTTGCTTCTGGAAAAACGAGATTAAACGCAACTGCATATAAACGGAAAAAAACGAGACTGTGTGCATGGACACATAGGATAACATTGAATGAGTTCAGGTGCAGTTGAAAAAACTGTCCAACTGCATCTGAACGCGCGTTTAACTGCGTCTCGTGTGCATGAGGCCTTACTCTAAACTGATGCAAAGTCTCAAAATCTAAAGTTTTTTAAAGCATCACTTATGGAGACCAGCACAACCTCACCTTTTTATATACTATCAAAAATGGGTATTATATTGTGTGTTTGCACAACATTTTTTTTATTATACATGTTTTTACAAAAATTTGTGTTTGATAAACAGTTGCCCAAATTTAATTTGACATAAAAATTTGCAGATATCATCTTTTTTTTTTCTACAGGGCCTCTGCTTTCAGAAAAAAAATATATAATGTTCTGGGGGGTTTCAGTCATTTCATTGCCAAAATGAAAGATTTTTATGTGTGCGCAAAAAAAAAAATTACTCTAGAGCCGCACTGGTTAATCACAAAATTTGGAGGAAAAATTATGATCTTTTACTAGTAAAACATATGTAGGTATGCTAGCATTAACCACTTCACACGAAACTATGTACCTGTACTTCGTTTTGAGGAAATGGTTGTACCGATTGTCATCTCCCCCACCTTCCTGCCGCTCCCGCCCTGGTCTTTTGTCCCACCGGAATTGGGTTTAATGTGGTCTCTGATGTAGTAACCTAGAAATGACATCACTTCCGGTCCACTCGGCTGCCAATGGCGCTGATTTAAAAAAATCCACAGTATTCCAAAACACCAATTTTGGCGTTTTGAATACTTTTAGGTGCAAAGGAGAAGAACCCCGATCCCTCCATAAAGAGTACCTCTCACCGCCTATTATTGTCACAAGGGATGTTTACATTCCTTGTGACAGCAATAAAAGCGATCAGATTTTTTTTTTTTTAAAGAGTGTAAAAAAAAAATGATTTTTTTTTTTTTTTTTAAAGCGCCCCCTATCCCCGTGTGCTCATGCACCAAAGAAAACACATATGTAAGTTGCACCTGCAAATGTAAACAGTGTTAAAATCGCACATGTGAGGTATCGCCATAATCGTTGGAGCAAGAGCAATAATTCTAGCAAAAGATTCTCTGTAACCCTAAACTGGTAACCGTTAACAATTTTTAAAGTGTCGCCTATGAAGATATTTAAGTAATGTAGTTTGTCGCCATTCCACGTGTGTGTCGCACATGTTGGGTATCTATTTACTTGGCGTAATATCATCTTTCACAATATACCAAACAATTGGGCTAACTTTACTGTTTAGTTTTTTTAATTTCAGTGGAATAAATTTGTTTCTAAAAAATTGCGTTTGAAAGACCGCTGCGCAAATACCGTGTGACATAAAATATTGCAAAGACCGTCATTTTATTCTCCAGAGTCTTTGCTAAAATAAATATATATATAAAAATAATGTTTTGGGGTTCAAAGTAAGTAATCCTAGCAAAAAAATATTGATTTTGACTTGTAAACAAGTGACAAAAACAGGCTTGGTCCAGAAGTGTTTAAAACAAATTTAAAAACACATTATATTGCAACTAAAAATTCCTCGACTAACTTCCTATTGGGTTAAAGTTTTAGAGAACTATATCCAGAGAAAGCTATTGGATTTTCACAGTGGTTAGCTTGTCCATCGTGTCTCAAAATTAAGATACCTATAGTTATATTTTTATTTGATGTTGGAATTATTCTTAGCAATATTTTATCCACTTTAAACAATTATTTCTACAGTATTTTCAAATGCGAACTACTAGAGTAGCAATAAAATAACAATGTTTGGGTATTCATTACAACTGTGTAGCAGATGCTGCCATCTAGTGACACCTTTTTATATGGTTTTTGTATATCCATGTGTCTGTCACAGATTGGCAACCATGGAGAGATCTATCTGAACAATATGAAAGAGATTAAAGATCACCAGGGTGCAGCAAGCCTTTTCTGTTTTAACATTTAATAATAATAATAAAAGAAAAAGGTTTTAAATGACCATAACATAGAAAGTATTTGTTATTTGATTCAAAATACAGGTAATAGTCCAATACTACAGGTGGAAAAAACTATTATTATTATTATTATACAGGTTTTATATAGCGCCAACAGTTTGCTCAGCGCTTTACAACATGAGGGCAGACATTACATTTACATTACAATTTGGTACAAGAGGAATCAGAGGGCCCTGCTTGTTAGAGCTTACAATCGAAAAAGGAAGGGGCAATTGATACAAAAGATAATAGCTGTGGGGGATGAGCTGATGGAGGAAGTAAAACAGTGTTAGTTAGAAGCAGGATAGGCTTCTTTGAAGAGAAGGGTTTTCAGGGATCGTCTAAAGATGGATAGATTAGGGGACAGTCGGACAGATTGAGGTAGGGAGTTCCAAAGGATGGGAGAAGCTCTGGAGAAATCCTGGAGGCGAGCATGGGAGGAGGTGACAAGGGAGCTAGAGAGCAGGAGGTCTTGAGATGACCGAAGAGGGCGGCTTGGTTGGTATTTTGGGACTAGGGCAGTGATGTAGCTGGGGGCAGAGTTATGGATGGCTTTGTAAATTATTGTTAGTACTTTGAATTTTATTTGTTGGGTGAGTGGAAGCCAGTGCAGGGATTGGCAGAGAGGGGTGGAGGACACTGAATGGCTGGTATAAAATAACAAAGAAGGCCAACAGATCAGGCACTGATGATAAGTGCTACATACATCTATAGGTTTAAGTCATATGATGTAGTAACAAGAAAAAAAAAACGATATAAATCTGAAAATATGAAAAATGGGCACTCCAAGCCTGAGAATTGAACACTTGAGGTCCAATTCAAAGCACCTCAATGGCTCACAGCAAGCCTTTTTCTAAGGACATAATATAGCAAGACCACATTAAAAAGTAAGGACCAGTGTTTTAACTCACACCATACCTCCTTTTCTCCTGATACACACAGCCACAGGCTTTCTCCTTTCCCTCCTTCCAATCACAACAGCCTTCCTGGAGAAGGAGAGAGCAGCCTGCTGGCTCTTTTCTCTTCCCCCTACCTTTGCTTGCTGCCCCAGCACCTATCTGATGTTACCATCACTACTTCTGCAAGTGGGATGGTATATATAGCAAAACCTGGATGCGATCTACCCATCATAATGCCGTGATTGACCTATTGCTGACCCCTCATTAAGTATAACGGAGAAAGGGGCTCTCATATGGTGGGAGGTAGAGGGTATTGGCGGGGGTTGCAGAGCATTGCAGAGTGTTGCAGGGTATTGGCGGGTGTTGCAGAGCATTGCAGAGTGTTGCAGGGTATTGGCGGGTGTTGCAGAGCATTGCAGAGTGTTGCAGGGTATTGCAGAGTGTTGCAGGGTATTGGCGGGTGTTTCAGGGTATTGGTGGGTGTTGCAGAGCATTGCAGAGTGTTGCAGGGTATTGCAGGGTATTGCAGAGTATTGCAGAGTAATGGCAGGGAATTGAGGGGTTAATTTTCGGTGAGCAGCGATTTGGGCACTGCAGATGCAGCCCACAGCACTGCTGACACCGATCTCTTCCCCCTCCGCTGTACCGATCGGTACAGAGAGGGGGAGGGAGGAACCGGCCTCATAACATGACGCCGGTTTGTTTACAAGTGATCACTCCGTTATTCGATGGAGCGATCACGTGGTAAACGGCCGCGATGAGCCGTGATCCATGATGCGCCGGGTCCTGTGGACTCGGTGGTCACGCATGCTCTTGAGTGCGCGCGAGAGCGGAATTCTGGGAGAACGTAATATGACGGCCTCCCAGAGTTAAACAACCGCCATGTAGCCGTCATTTGGCTATGGGCCGGTTGTTAAGTGGTTAAATTAGTGTTTAGGTAAGTTTATTGCCAATACATTGCTGTGCATGTTGGCAAATAATGCAAATGCAAATAAATTGCAATTATTCTTTGAATCTCAAATGCCTCTCTCTGGCAATCAATTTCCTCTGAAAAAATGCTTACTAATGAACTCGTACCTAATTTGTAAGCAGGTAGAAATGGTGGCTAGTGAGGCAGGTGCTCCCGCAGCAAGGAGGGAACGGGTTAACCTAATTTCCTGCACTTTTTGCTGAGCTCTGCCCTTCTCCCTGAGCTCTGCCCTTCTCCCTGTGCTGTTAATAAAAAGGGGGAGGGCTCTACCCAGACAGACTCAGTCTGCATGAGAAGAGACACAGTCAAACACAGCATGTTATCTCCAATCTCATTACAGAGTTTCTGCAGGTGTCAGAGAGCCTTGCCTGCCTATAGGAACCCTTCACATCTAGGGGGATCACCAGCTGCTGCATACTGCCAAGATGGACTCAACCAGTTATGGACTCTTTCCCGTGTAGGTACACTGGGGCAGCCACAAACCTGAGTTAGGGATGTAGGGAAAGAGTGTGCACTTTGTTTTGGAACTGTTATGCTGAGAGTATCCAGTAAAGCTTTTTTTAAACTTGCCTGTCTGAAGTTACTAAAGGAGTTTATGTAAGTAACCGACACAGTCTACAGCTTGCGTCTGTTGGGGTATGAAGACACAAGTGGTTGGTAAGGATAATGAAGAGTAAATCTCTTGCTGCATGTGCTATAACCGAAAGATGGCTACAGTGCAGGCCTAAATTGCCAGGAGGGTGTCCATGTACTCCCACCAGTGCCACCTATTAATGCCCACCAGTGCTGCCTATCAGTATCACCTATCAGTGCAGCCTCATCGATGCAGCCTCATCAGTGCCCACCAGTGTTGCCTCATCAGTGCCACCTATCAGTGCCCATCAGTGCAGCCTCATCAACGCACATCAATGAAGGAGAAAAATTACCTGTTGGCAAAATTTTATAACAAACTATGGAAATTATTATTATTTTTTTCAAAATTATCTGACTTTTTCTTGTTTGTTTAGCAAAAAATAAAACCCCCAGTAGTGATTAAATACCACCAAAGAAAGCTTTACTTGTGTAAAAAAAAAATGATAAAATGTCATATGGGTACAGTGTAGCATGACCACACAATTGTCATTCAAAGTTTGACAGCGCTGAAAATTTGTCCGGGCAGAAAGGGGGATTAAGTGTCCAGCAAGCAAGTGGTTAACAAGCAGCCTGTCGTAAAGTATACACCTGAGAGGTGGGACAACCTCTTGTAGGGAAGGAGCTGTTGTTGGCATTATCTCCCCTGGTGCTCTCTCTCCCATAGCAACAGGAGCGGTTGTCCCCAGCCTGGGCACAGGTTCAGATGAGCAAGAGTTAAGCCAGTGCCCGCATGGAGCCCGCACTAGGTGCCCGGCAAGGCTACATTCCGTTACTGGGAGTGCGGTAGTATGATATGCTGGACAGGTGGAGTGGGCATCGGTTCAACATGCCCCTCCTACATGCAACAAGCAACAGCAGTGGTGTACAGCAGCATGAATAGAGTTAACTAGAGTTCAGTCATCTGTTCAAGTGTACATGGCGTATGGCCATATTTGAGTTAAAGGTCTACCTTAAGGTTGAGTTATCCCTGAAAGCGACCTCCACCTTGTCCCAGAGCATTGACGAACATGGCACAAGTAAAGGCACCCCACTTGTAAGGCAGTTACTCTATCCAAGGTGCCTAGAGTAGCCCAGAAGAACCCACCCAAGGCATAGGCCTCCTACTGTATATGGCTCACACCTGGAGCCCAACAAGGAGGGAAACATGGAGGCGGTACCACCTGCCTACCCTGCAAGTTTACAGGGTGCCCTAGCACAAACCCATGTTATTGCCCTAAATGTAAGTTGGTTGGTGGTCCATGATCCATCTGAAGTCAAAAATAATATTGATATTGCTAGATACCACATAGATGAGAAAACTAGTTTCTAGTAATGAAAATTCCTGTAGTCAAGTCTGAAAGTATCAAAAACCGAAAATTGGCCTATTTGCAAATTTGAAAATGTCTTTGTTGCTTGGACCAGACTCTTGATTTCAGTTCCAACCCTAGATTGGAACCATTGCACACACAGGTGCCTTTCCCTCCTCTGTGCTTTTTGCCACTTGCCGACCGGCTCACGCCAATATACGTCGGCAAAGTGGCACAGGTGCACAAAACGACAATCCCGTACATCACTGCATCATCGGCGTCTAGCCTGCCGCAGGTCCCACGGACTTGATGTCTGCTGGTGGCCCGCAATTGTGGCATGGAGAGGCAGAACGGGGAGATGTAAACAAGGCATTTCTCTGTTCTGCCTAGCAACATGACGGATCTACTGCTCCCAGTGATCTCTGTCATGTTCTAGTGAGCCCATCCCCCCTACAGTTAGAACACACTGAGGGAACACACTTAACCCCTTGATTGCCCCCTAGTGTTTAACCCCTTCCCTGTCAGTGACATTTACACAGTAATCAGTGCATTTTTTCTAGCACCGATCGCTTTATGAATGCCAATGGTCCCAATATAGTGTTAAAAGTGTCTGATATGTCCGCCGCAATATTGCAGTCATGATAACAATTGCAGATCGCCACCATTACTAATAAAAAAAAAACAAATAATAAAAATGCCAAAAATCTATCCCCTATTTTATAGACGTCATAACTTTTGCGCAAACCAATCAATATATGCTTATTATTTTTTACCAAAAATATGTAGAAGAATACATATTGGCCTAAACTGAGGAAGACATTTGTTTTTTTTTTAATATATATTTTGGGGGATATTTATTATAGCAAAAAGTAAAAAATATTACAATTTTTTCCAAAACTGTTGCTCTTTTTTTGTTTAAGGCACAAACAATAAATACCGCAGAGGTGATCAAATACCACCAAAAGAAAGCTCTATTTGTGGGGAAAAAAGACCATCAATTTTGTTTGGGTACAATGTCGCACGACCGTGCAATTGTCAGTTAAATCGGCACAGTGCCGTATGGCAAAAAAGGGCCCGGTCAGGAAGAGGGAGTAAATCCTTCTGGAGCTGAACTGGTTAAAAACCAAGGCCATCCATAAATTGCTTTACCTAAAGTGGTGTATTAACAAATATCACCACAAGAGGGAGCAGTCAGTATATTTTTTAATACATTTTACATTGTAGTTTGTTAAAGTGGAGTTCCGGCCTTTTCTGTGCTTATTAAAAGTCGGCAACTACAAAAAGTCGCGCTGCATGTCCTGAACGGCCCAAACTTGTGACATGTCGCAGAAGATTGCACGGAGGGAGGGGGCAGAGGAGGAGTAGCAAGTGGGAGCTGGGTACCTGTCAAAACTAGGTACCCGCTCCCCCCAAACAAAATTACATGCCAAATGTGGCATGTCAGGAGTCCTTAAAGCAGAACTTCCACTTTCCACCGTTTTTAATTTTTTATAGCCAGCAGCTACAAATACTGCAGCTGCTGACTTTTAAAATAATGACACTTACCCGCCCAGCGCGCCTGCGATGTCGGCACCCGAAGCCAATCTCTCGATCGTCTCTCGGGTGCTGCCGCCACCATCTTGGGTATGGGAATCAGGAAGTGGAGCCTTTCGGCTTAATTTCCCGGTTCCCTACTGCGCATGCGCGAGTCACGCTGCGTAATAAGGATGGTCCCCGCTGTCTCTGGGATCAGTGTGTTTCCCAGCAGGCAGTGGGGGACCTTCGGAAATGGGCGTAGATTCTGCGGAAAGGGGCGTACCTTTTGCAGAATCTACGCCGGAAGTGGGTGCAGATACCTGTACTGTACAGGTACCTGCACCCCCCTCCCCCCTGAAAGGTGCCAATTGGTGGCACCGGAGGAGGGGAGGATTCCAATGAGCCAATGAGGATTCCACTTTAGGGTGGACCTCCGCTTTAACTTATGAGTGCTTATTATTCGTTTGAGCATCAGAAAATTGGCTATAGTATACTTTAATCAAGGTTTTCAGAGTATTATTTAGCTAAACGATATGTTTATAAAATAAATGGAAAAACAAAACAATACTTTCCATGACTCTTTTTATAGAGAACAATAATCTTCATGTTCTTAGAACCTTTTTAGGAATTGGCGAGTGAAAGGATTAGTGGGGGGGGGGGATTTATATTGCTAAAGAGGGTAACAGGGTATTTCATTTTTTCAGCTCTCACACCTGTACAACCCCTATGGATCAACTCAATTTTGACATTTTGCTATGGACCGGTTCATTCAAGAATAACATTGTCTTTACTAACAACGTAATACATATACAATACTGTGCAAATGTTTTAGGCAGGTGTGAAATGCCGTAAATTAATAATGCTTTCAGAAATAGAAGTTTTAGTAGTTTATATTTATCAATTAGCAAAATGGACCACCCTTTGCCTTTAAAGAAGCATCAATTCTTCTTGGTACACTTGCACATAGTTTTTGAAGGAATTCGGCAGGTAGGTTGTTCCACACATCTTGGAGAACTAACCACACATTTTCTGTGGATGTAGGATGCCTCAAATCTTTCCGTCTCTTCATGTAATCCCAGACAGACTCAATGATGTTGAGTTTAGGACTTTATGGTGGCCAAACCATCACTTGCAGCACTCCTTGTTCTGTGTTCCTGTGGACACAGGAACATTAAGATCTCTGGAGATGGACTTGTAACCTTGAGATTGTCCATGCTTTTCCACAATTTTTATTCTCAAATCCTCAGACAATTCTTTGCTGTTCTTTCTCTTCTCAAAGCTCCGTGTGGCACACAGAGACACACAACAGAAAGGTTAAGTCAGATTTTCACCATTTTAACTGGTTGCCGGTGTCATTTTTATAATGTCAGCAACTGTTTATTGATACAAGTGAGTTTAAGTACAATTTACAGGAGCCGCAAAACTAATTTTGTCCAGCCCGCTTTTGGAGTTTTGTGTGGAATGTGTCAGATTTGGCTTTTGTTTATCCACTTTTTTTTGTCATACCAATACAAACATAAGGAATGTAACATGCCTAAACATTTGCAATTGCAACAATTTTCTGGGCAACGTTCCTAATGATATTGGCTGTATGTTTGGGGTTTGTTGTTCTGCTGCAGAAAAATTTGGGTCATCTCAGGTGGCTCAGCATGAAGAGCCACTGCTGAACACGAGAGAAGTTGTGGGTTCAGAACCAGGTCCCGACATAACGTTTTTTTTCCTTTTTTGAGGAAATTGCAAACTAAAATAAGTTCATGCATTTACACTTACAAAACTATGCATCTTGTGGCTTTTCAAGAATGTCTCCAACCAGTGGTAACAGGTGCTCCATCGGTCGGCATCAGACGCCAGCTCACTCACCCTGTGCTGACAGGTGGATGCAGAGATGTTGGCTTCATTCCCCAGGCTCCTCCAAGTCCCGGCGGTAGTGGCTTTATCCCCCAGGCTCTACCATGTTTCTGTGGCGGTGGCTTTATCCCCCAGGCTCCCCGGGCTTCCCATGCGTCATATCGGCCATACATCTCTCTCCTCCTCAAAGGCCAATAGGATGGCTTCTTCTTTCGGCCAATCGAGAAACAGGTCTCACGACCAGCTTCCTGATTGGCTAGGAGGAGGATCAGTGTGAGAATAGCGAATATTCATTCGCTATTCTCACACAACTGGGTGGACTTGGAGAGCAGTTCTCTGCACCCCAAGCTCACCCTTTTTTGAAGCCTATTGGAGCCTCTGGCTTTAATCAAGTGCTTAACCCCCCTCCCCAATTGGAATCTATGCATCTGGTTGCTCTGCATGTAGATTAGGGGGCCGGAAGCATGGATGGGGAGTGTCAGCGCCCGTGCATCCCTAATGGATGGGCCGCCACTGCTCCAAACTGCTTTGCAGGCACAGAGGTCATAGACTTTCCACACCTTCCTCTTAGTTGTGTCATCCTACTTTGCATAGGGGGCAGAGAACATTACTGCACACTTGCACAGAATAGTGTGGCTGTGTGACAGCTGAAATTTATAAGACAAGTAACAAATTACTTAACCACTTCAGCCCTGCAAGGTTTTACCCCCTTAATGACCAGGCCATTTTTTGCGATGCGGCACTGCGTTACTTTCACTGACAATTACGTGGTTGTGCGATGATGTACCTAAATAAAATTGATATCCTTTTTTTCCACAAATATAGCTTTCTTTTGGTGGTATTTGATTGCCTCTGCAATATTCTTTACTTCCTGCTATAAAACACATCCATTCCAGACAGATCAGACACCTGACACTTTTTTGGGGACCAGTAACATTATTACAGTGATCAGTGCTAAAAATATGCACTGTTACTGTACTCTCAGGGAAGGGGTTAACACCAGGGGCAATCAAAGGGTTAAATGTGTCCCTAGGGGCTGCTTGCTAACTGTGTGGGGGTGGCTCTGACTGGGTGAAGACAGAGATCTCTATCTTCTCCCCTGTCAGAACGGCGATCTGCCTTCTTTACATAGGTAGATTGCTGTTCTGCCTCTCGCGGGAGCTATTGCGGATGGTCCACCTGACCCTATGATTGGCTCCCCCTCCATCCAATTAGCATGTGAGCACGCCACGCAGTGACTATTGCACGAAAAGACATACAGGTAGAGCTGACCTGCCACAGTACGTGTACGTTAGGTGGTGACAAGTGGTGTTAAAGCTGAACTAAACTGTATCTGAGCACCACAAACTGAAAACGCTATTTGATTACATTTTTATAATTAAAGCAAGCTTGCCCATCCTTCTATGTCTAGATCCTTTATTTTGTTAATAAACCACTTTGAAAAACACCCCCACAACATTACTAGTCATGGCCATGATGAGTAAGGGCAGATAATTCATGTAGCATTTGCTTCCTGGAATCCATTTTCCCTTAGCTCTGGCATGCTGGCCAGAGGGTGTGCTTAGGTGAGAATGATCCTCCTCTCCTCCTCCAGATGAGACAAAAAAAAGCCCATAAAGACTCCTGGGATCTATGATCATTTTGGCCTAGGCCAGAAACAAGGATGCAACTGAAGAAATAATGTAAAAAAAAAGTTAAAACAAAAAAAGGTAATATCTATTTCCAAATGGCAGCAGCATAGGGATTAAAAATAGGTAAGGGCACTTTCACACTAATCCACTGGAAAAACACGCATTTGTGCTGTGGTTTTAAAAGGACATGTGACTCAAAAACCACATCAGAAACGCATTGTAGGCTCATTTTTGCTGCATTTTTACCTTTTTCCATTGCTTTCAAAGGGAAGGTATTTTTTTTAAGGCTCGCCAAACATGCTCCAAAGATGTTTCAAGCAGGATTTTTTTTTTTTCATAGCAGCAGAAGCGCACAGCCCCATTGTGAACACATTCATTGATTTTAACCACCTACCGCCCGCCGCCCATCAAATGATGGCTAGCAGCACGGCTCTCGTTCTGGGTGTACATCATATGATGGCCCTTCAGAATGACCGCTCTCGCGCACCCATGGGGGCGCGAATTGCACCGATAGGTGGTGCGGTGTGTTAGTCTGACACACCGATCTCGGTAAAGAGCCTGTGACGCAGGCTCTTTACCACATGATCAGCCGTGTCCAATCATGGTTGATCACGATGTACACAGGAAGAGCCGTTGATTAGCTTTTCCTCACTCACATCTGACAGACGCAAGTAGAGGAGAGCTGATCGGCTGCTCTCCTGACAGGGGGGGCCTGTGCTGATTTTGTATCATTGTTTACCCCCCCCACAGATGCCCACCCTAGACCACGAGGGAAATGCCCATCAGTGCTCAGGCAGTTGCCAATCAGTGCCCATCCCCAATCCCTGCCAGTGCCATCAGTGATGCTTATTAATGCCATCTATCAGTGCCCATCAGTGTCGCCTATCATTGCCAGCCAACAATGCCCATCTGTGCTGCATAACAGTGTCGACTACCAGTGCCCATCAGTGAAGGAGAAAACGTACTTAATTACAAAATTTTATAACAGAAACAAAACAAAAATGTTAGGCCTTTTTTTATATGTTTAGCAACAAATATAAAATGCAGAGGTGATCAAATACCAACAAAAGAAAGCTCTATTTGTAATAGCTCCTCAGTGTGAAAGGGCCCTAATATTGATTGAGAGGGTGAGTGTAGAACTGTATTATTACACAACCAGTTCCTAGTAAAGAATAAAAAAATTAAAAAATTATTTCAAAGGAACTTCCTGCAAGAAAACACCCTTCATCACCTCCCACTAATGCTGTTGAATAAACTAGACAGGGTGGCATTTGAATACTATGAAAAATGGATATTGAAAAAGGTAACGCAGGTTTATTCATGCGCACACAATTTGTAACTAACACTTTCATAATGCTTGAATTGAAAAAATATACTTTTGTTCTACTTTAGGTTGAGGGTTTCTATAGATACTTTTTTCAGTTAGATCCCCAGAGACCAAAATGCTTGGAATTGTTGTTTTTCTTTTTTAACACAGCAATACATCTTTTTCTTTCATGTTTCAAGAAAAATAGATTCTTCGATCAATTCTTTTAAACTAGGATACTATGGTTGGCTCCAATACCTGAGTATCTAAAGTTTAGCAGCCATGATGAGAAAAACAAATACATTTCTTTCAAGCTCAATTATATCAGTATCCATATTTAATAAAATTGGTTCTCTAGAGAGTTGAATGTTGTAATTAGCAATAATTTTAATGTTAAAGCCTAATCTGCCCAAAATTCTTAGAAATTGTATCAGCATCGTTATATTTTGTAGAATTGAGTAGCTAAATAGTTAGTTGAATCCATGCCAATTATTGTTTGAAAGGCTCATAAGGTACAGTTAATAGACTTCCCAGAGATGCAGTTCATTTTGGCACCACAGTTAAACGCATTATTGATTCTTGGCCCTTTATATGAGTCTAATAACAATTAAATTGATTAAAATTATCTATCAGGATTTAGGTGATACTAAACACTTTCTGTTTAATTGACATTGTCCCTTCTATTTCTGTACATGGATGAGGACACTGTATTTATTTCAATAAAAAAAAAACCCCCATCTAAATACCTGTTTCCTAATCGATATACAGCTGTCACATGACCCAGCTCTTTCCCAGCCTGTCTGCAGGGAAACATAAGCAGGAGGAGCTTCTAGTTCTCTACGGCTGGTCACATGTTCAAAATAAAAAAACAGTCTTTGGAATACAGAGTAAAAATAATAATTATTTAATATCAATAAACTGTTTTAAATTGACAATCAAATATATATTTGAAATTAAATCTTTATTATTTTGTGGCAATAACATGGTGTGGGCAGATTTCTGCCAGTGTCATACCGCTCCAGGCTGTGTCTTAGAATAAGAGGGAGGTGAAGTCTCAATTAATCCACATGAAATATCACGTCCCCATTGTGTTTGGTTAGTTATTGAACATGGAGAAGGATGGGGGGAGTGGGCCAGTGGTGGCTGGTGCTCAATATTTGGGGGGGGGGGCGCAAACAAAATCCCCCCCACTCGCAACCCCACCCCCCCCCCCGCAGGGAGACAGATGGCAGTCCGTGTTCTCATCCCCCCACTGCAGGAGACCGACGGGAGGCCGTGACCGGAAGCCTTACTGTAAGGAGAAAGATGAGAGCTGAGCCAAGATGAAGAGATGAGCTTGACGAGGGAAGAGCCGGGTTCTCTTCCTGGCTGAACAGAAAGCAGGGCCTGAGGACCAGCTTCCTGATTTTCTGGGAGGAGAATCATAAAGACAATATCAAATATTAATTTGCTATTGTCACACAGCTGGGTGGGCTCAGGGTGCAATGGTCTGCCCCCTAAGCCCACCCTTTTTTGAAGCCAATTAGAGCCTCAGGCTCTACTCATGTGCTTCAAAAAAAAAAAAACATTGGAATCCATGCGTCTGGTGCCCTGCATGTAGATTAGGGGCCAGGCATATGGTGGGGCTCAGTGAAAACTGAGCATGTGCAGGGTTACCACCACAGAATACAAAAAACGAATCTCATAGTGACTGAGTGAGAATGAACAGAATGTAATACATCATTTAGCTGAAGAGTTTTGCAGCAGTGCTCATTGAATCTGAATTAGTGTTCCTCCTTACAGTGCTTACAGAGTTCACCAATTGCAATATTTCCATAAATATTTCAAATTGTAATCTGTCTACAATGGGCCCTCTTTGATATTACTCCCCACTGCAATTACATTGTTGGTTATGACTGTGATTATACCCGCCATTAACAAATTTGCCAGTTGGCTACAACATTGTATCTTGGTGTAAAACACTGTTTAATTTCCTGTAGTCTATGCACACCATGGATGTGAGGTGTAGAAAGTACTGCAGATCACACTTTCCTACAGCTTTGCAGACAGTTTCCTGGACCACACATGGAGAAGCTATCAACAGCAAGATCCCAGCTCACAATCTAATGATGGATTTATCAGCTGTGTTACAAGAGCTGAACATGGGGAGATGATGATGCTTCTCAGTCGCACAGAAACATCTGGTGTTGGAGCAATGGCCATCTGGAGACAGAAGCTCAGGAAGAGATATCTTCAACAAGAGACAACCTAAGGGAAGAGACTCTTTGAAATAAATAACTTTGTTAAGAGGAATGGGAGAAAAAATGTGAAACAAAAATATATTTTATGTACATGCCTATTAATATTTTTCCTTAACAATAAAGAGGAACTCCATTCTTAGTACAAAAAACAAGATATGGGAAGCTGCTAAAATCACTTATACTGACAACCTGACAGCAGAATATTAGCATGCATTAAAAAGAGAATTTACTCCAGAGATAAAATGATAATCCTGCCACTTTATGAAAACTCTGGTTCGGCCGCATCTGGAGTATTCTGTCCAGTTCTGGTCATCAGTCTTTAGAAAAGATGCACTGGAACTGGAGAGAGTCCAGAGAAGGGCAACTAAATTAATATGGGTACTGGAGGACCTCAATTATGAGGAACGACTTCAAGCGCTAAATTTATTCTCCCTGGAGAAGAGTCGTCTGAGAGCAGATATGATATACAAATATCTCAACGGGAATCCCAGCTTAAAGAGGTTGTAAAGCTTTGTTTCTTATTTTCTAAAAAGGTTCCTTTAAGCTAGTGCATTGTTGGTTTACTTACCTTTTCCTTCGATTTCCCTTCTAAATGGTTTTTTTCTTTGTCTGAATTTCTCACTTCCTGTTTCTCCTCAGTAAACTTCACACCATCATCCGCGCGGTGTTTAGTCAGCCAGAACAGCTTACTGAACAGTTTACTGAGGAGGAACAGGAAGTGAGAAATTCAGACAAAGAAAAAAAACATTTAGAAGGGAAATCGAAGGAAAAGGTAAGTGAACCAACAATGCACTAGCTTAAAGGAACCTATTTAGAAAATAAAAAACAAACCTTTACAACCCCTTTAAGTATGAAACTTTTCAGTCCCATGTGGTGTAAGAAGACAAAGGGTCACATAAAACTGGAGGAGAAGCGATTTAATCTTAAACTGTGTAGGGGCTTTTTCACTGTCAAGGCCACAAGGATGTGGAACTCTCTTCCACAATCGGTGGTGTCAGCAGAAAGTATGGTTCATTTTAAAAAAACTCCTGGGCGTGCATCTTAGTGAAAACAATATACAGGGATAGGGGAAATTATTTTCTACACACACACACACACCAACACAGGTTGAACTGCATGGACTGTTGTCTTTATTCAACCTTACCAACTATGTAACTGTGTAAGGTATTTACCTGTAGTTTATAAGAAGTATATTGTCAATGCTCACTGTGGGTTGCATTGCTTGAACGCTATGCTAGTCAGTTGCAGTCTAGCCTTGGTAACCTAGCTCCTTTTAATGGGTTTGCAATGTTGGGATGCACACTAGAAAGCTCCAAGCAGTTCAGAGCAGTAAAAGCCACAGAGCTACTTTGTGACTTTGTTTAAACAAGCTGATGATCAGTGATACAGGCATATCAAATCTTCCCAGACATGACAGTATTTGCTGATGAAGGGTTTTCCAAATCCTTGGTTGGAAGTGGAAGCCCCCTAGCCATGTGCCTTCAGGCCAATTCTGACATTCTTCTCCTACATATAAAAATCTGGATTTTTTGCAAGAAAATGACTCAGAATCCCAAAACATTATATATATATATATATATATATATATATATATATATATATATATATAAAGATATATACACACACGCAGTTGTATGCAAAAGTTTAGGAACCCTTGACAATTTCCATGATTGTCATTTATAAATATTTTCAATAGTGAAATGAGGTTTATTGGATTAACAGAAAATAAGAAAATACGCAATATGCATCAAACCTAAATTAGACAGGTGCACAAATCTGGGCACCAAACAGAAAAATCACATCAATATTTAGTAGGGCCTTCTTTAGTAGAAATAACAGCCTCTAGATGCTTCCTATAGCCTTTAATGAGTGTCTAGATTCTGCATGAATGTATTTTGGACCATTCCTCCTTACAAAACATCTCCAGTTCAGTTAGGTTTGATGGTTGCCGGGCATTTACAGCCCACTTCAAATCACCCCACAGATGTTCAATGATATTCAGGTCTGGGAACTGGGATGGCCATTCCAGAACATTGTACTTGTCCCTCTGTATAAATGCCAGAGTAGATTTTGAGCAGTGTTTTGGGTCGTTGTCTTGTTGAAATATCCAGCCCTGGCATAACTATAGTTACTGGCTGCCAGTAAAAATATTGACGGTTGGCAACACTGACAAGCAGATACACATTATGAAGATTGAACATATTACTTAAAAGACATTTCAGAGCAAGTATTGCTGCCCTTGGACACGCTTAGTGGTTTAAAGTGGCATTACCTAAATCTCCAAAAAGGTAATCAATAGATCTGTCAACCAATGAAAATTAAGTTACATCTTCTGGGCTAGGCTTATTATAATTTTTATGAGCCTATTGTCCAAAATGGTATATAGAATCAGACAGACAGACACAGAGGGATCCATCAATTCATAACATCACCAACCTTCATGAAGATTGCTTGTCAGATTATATTTGGAAATTCTGAGGTCGCAAGACATAATTCCTCTTTAACCCTTTCCCGTCCATGCTATAGCCGAAAGGCAGCTACAGCGCGGAACTACATTGCTGGGAGGCTGTCAGTAGACATCCCCCCCTTTGCATGCTCCCTGCACGCCCCCTGTGAGGCGCGCTCTGTGATTACCAAGTCAATGAGACTCGGGTGATCACATATCAGAGTAAGGGGCCGATCCCAGCCCCTTACCACGTGATCAGCTGTCAGTCAATGACAGCTGATCACATGATGTAAACAGAAGATCGGTAATCATTTTGTTTTCTCCTCATGCTGACAGCTTCTGTGAAAGGGACATCAGTCCCAAAGAGGAAGAGGTGCAGCCACCTCACCTGTGCCCACCAGTGCTGCCTGACAGTGCCACCTGACAGTGCCCACCAGTGCATATCAGTGCCACCTGCCAGTGCATAACAGCGCCACCAATCAGTGGCACTTATCAATGCCCACCAGTGCCACCTATCAATGCCCACCAGTGGTGCCAATCAGTACCTCATCAGTGCCACCTAGCAGTGCAGCCTCAGCCTGCATCAGTCTAACCTACCAGTGCTCATCACTGCCACCCATTAGTGCCGACTATCAGTGGTACCTATCAGTGCCACCCATCAGTGCCACCTATCAGTGCCCATCAGTGCCAGCTCTCAGTGGCACCTATCAGTGCCACCTTTTAGTGCCCTTTAGTGCCAGCTATCAATGCCCTTCAGTGTCACCTATCAATGCCCCTCAGTGCCACCTATAAGTGCCCACAAATGCCACCTCATTAGTGCCCACAAGTGCCACCTATCAGTGCCCATCAGCGCAGCCTATCGGCGCCCATCAGTTGCACCTATTAATGCCCATCAGTGCAGCCTATTGATGATCATCAGTGCAGCCTCATCAGCTTACATCAATGAAGGAGAAAAATTACCTGTTTGCAAAATGTTATAACAAAATATGAAACTGTTTTGCTTTATTTTAAAAATGTTCGGTCTTTTTTTATTTTTTTAACAAAAAATAAAAAATACATTGGTGATCAAATACCACCAAACAAAAGCTCTATTTGTGTGAAAACAATGATAAAAATTTAATCTGGGTACAGTGTTGCATGACCGCGCAATTGTCATTCAAAGAGTGACAGAGCTGAAAGCTGAAAATTGGTCTAGGCAGGAAGGGGGTTTAAATGCCCAGTAAGCAAGTGGTTAAGCAAGAAACCATTTTGAATATCACAGCAGCTATTTTAAAACTCTGGTAACCATCATTTCAAACCAGTAGACATTTTGGAAAGGGTAATTATGTTGTATTGATATTTACCCTATATTCATTTGTGTTATCTTAAATATTGATTTGTTGATTATTATATACAGTTGGATAACTATTTCTCTCGAGTTGATAACCACTGTGTAGATTTTTCTCTAAGCTTAAATTTTTTATTATTTTCATGGTTTCCATCCTATTGACATAGCAAACATCTCATTTTATTTCATGTTATTGATCACTTACTAACCTGCAGTATAGTAAGGGTCCTTTCACACGGGGCGGATCAGTTCTGATCCGCCCCGTGGATGTCCGTTTGCTCAGCGGGGATCACTCCGCCGATCCCCGCTGAGCAGGGAGATGACAGGTCTGTCTCTGCACACTGCGCAGGGACGGACCTGTCACAGCGCCGCTCTCCCCTATGGGAGATCGGATGATGACGGACCGCAGTGCCCGTCGTCATCCGATCCGATCCGCAGACGGATGGAAAAATAGCTTTTTCCTCCGTTACACTTTTTCGGATCGGAGCGGGTCGGATGTCAGCGGACATGTCACCGCTGACATCCGACGCTCCATAGAGCTCTATGGAGCACCCGTTCAGGTCCGCCTAAAAAACTGACAGGCGGGCCTGAACGGGACGTTAGTGTGAAAGGGGCCTTACAGTTGAATTTGTGAAATACAGAAATTCTGTCTAATCGTCATATTTACCTGGTTATTGATTCTACAGGGACCTTTTTATCATTTCTGTGTTATTTGAAAAGTACACTAATTCCCATTAGTGGGTGTTTTAATTAGTATTCAAAATTTTATGTAACATTTTTTTCTGTCAGTCAATATATATATATAACTCTTTTGTATGAATACATGTCTGGTGAATAAATCTCCTATTTTTAGTCTGTGTTCATATTGATTGATCCTGTATCTTAAAAACATTGTTGTTTAAAAATGACTTATTCCTAAATACCGTGCAGGAAAATGATCCTCATAAGACAACATGCTGAGGAGCGACCAGACAGAGGCTTGGGGACACCACAGAGTTCTTCTGTATTGACATAAATGGCTTTATTGAACTCCATGAGGATTTGTGGTCATTTTATAATGCTTAGTTGAGCTTTCCCTTTTTTGACTACTGTTTTAAGTGTGATGTATTTATTAGCTTACTTTTCAGGATACTCTAAAAAGCCTTATAAAATGACAATACCGGACAAATTATTGTCCGTTTTATTTTTTTTTGCATGCTGGTCTCATATCAAAATTGATGCAAATTCTATGTATTTTTTTTGTTTCCAAGCGTGCATGGACTTGCTCTTCTGATTTTTTTTGAAGGAATACTGTACTGATTAAATGAAAATTGTATGATCTGGTATTGTACCAGAAAAATGTCCCTTTGGATACTTTTGGATCAGCTCTCGAAAGCTGTGTGCTAACAATCAAATTATCGTAGATCCCTTCGAAAGCAGTATTTTATCCTCCAATTCTCTGATTGTGTATACTAGGCTTTAGTCATGAGCTTTGAAAAAAAAGAGCTCATGGCACAGTTTTGTTGCAAATCTAATTATATAATATTGTACTGATCTCAGCACCAATGTATCCTCATAATCTACATTCACATCAATCCATATTAAAGAAAATAAAAATAATTCTTGAAGGTAAAATGCAGTTGATTAGATTTGCAGTGTCTACTCAATGGACTGATAAACGTTATAAGGTAGAAGACAAAAAAACAGTAGAGGAGCATTTGGGCAGAAAAAAAAACATGGCTTTTTTACAGTGTACGTCGGCAGAATGGTACGGGCAGGCATATTGGCGTACGGGTACGTCCAATCTTTAATGCCGCCTTGCCATCGCGAGCGCGCCGCCGGTCGGGACCCCCATGAGTCCGGTCGCAGATCCCGCGGACTCGATCGCCGCGGACATACCCGCGATCGTCTCACGGGGTGGCTGAACGGAGAGATGCCATTGTAAACAGTGTCTCCTCGTTCTGCCTAGCAACTAGTGATGCTGATCTCTGCTCCATGTGATTGGAGCAGATATCAGTGTTCACTAAATGAAAGCCCAGCCCCCAACAGTTAGTAACACACCCCTAGGAACGCTTAATCCCTACACTGGTTAACCCCTTTACTGCCAGTGTCATTTACACAGGAATCACTGCATTTATATAGCAGCGATTGCTGTATAAATGACAATGGTCCCAAAAATGTGTCAAAAATGTCCGATGTGTCCACCATAATGTCGCAGTCACAATAAAAATCGGTGATCGCCGCCATTACTAGTAAAAAAAAAAAAATTATTAATAAAAATGCCATAAAACTATCCCCATTTTGTAAACATTATAACTTTTGCGCAAACCAATCAATAATCGCTTATTGTGATTTTTTTTTACCAAAAATATATAGAAGAATATGTATCGGTCTAAACTGAGGAAAAAATGTTTATATATTTTTGGGGGATATTTATTATAACAAAAAGTAAAAAATAATGCATTTTTTCAAAATTGTAGCTCTATTTTTGTTTATAGCGCAAAAAATAAAAAAACGCAGGGGTGATCAAATACCCCCAAAAGAAAGCTCTATTTGTGGTGAAAAAAGGACGTCAATTTTGTTTGGGAGCCACGTTGCATGTCCGCGCAATTGTCAGTTAAAACGACGCAGTGCCGAATCGCAAAAAGTGGTCTGGTCTTTGGCCAGCAAAATGGTCCGGGGCTGAAGTGGTTAAATCAACTATTCTCATGCCAGAAGAAATCGTGTCCAGAGAAGCATGTGGCCTTAATGAGATACATGGAAATTCATAACCGCACCACACATATTCCATAAGCTACCACATGCAGACAAATGAGAGTAGGTATGAAATTTAAAGGGGTGGTTCACCTTTAGCAAAAAAACTGCTTATGTAGGGAAGGGAGATAAAAGCAAACTGTGCAGTCTGGCTGAAAAACTCCCAGAGATGGCATCATTGTGTCCTTTCATGTTTCTAGGACGTTGCACACCCAGCCATCCAGGACAGAGTGCTCAAATTCTTGCACATGTGTTGTCCACTATGTCCTTTGTCACAGCAAACCTACTGTGACAGAGAAGGGAGACTGCATGCAAAGGGTTTTTAATTGGCTTGGAGTGTCTTAGCAACATCCTAGAAACAAGGCAGGGTAGAATGATGCCATTTCTTGGAGTTTTTTCACCAGGCTTCAAAAGGTATGTAAATGGCTTACACCTATAGCATGGACATTAGTTAATTTTTGTCAAAACTGCACAGTTTTTTATTTATGGCAGGGATGTCCAATCTGTGGCCCAAGACAACTATGAATGCGACCCAACACAAAATCATAAACTTACTTACCAATTACATTTTTTTAGCAAACACATGCGGCTAATGCCGCGTACACACGAGCGGACTGTATGGCCTACTTAGTCCGTCATACAATCCGACGGACAGTCCGTCATACTTTCGAATGAACGGACATGACCACACACGGATGCACAAACAGTCCGTCAAAAGCTTGCGCGATGACGTGTACAGCACGTACGACGGGACTAGAAATAGGAAGTCCAATACACAGCAATGCACCCTTCCGCCGTGTAAATCCTTTCTGAGCATGCGCCATTCTTAGTCCGTCGAACTAGCCTACTGACGAGCGGATTGTCCGCTGAAACCAAAGTATGACGGACAGAATTACGGAAAATCCGAAATACTTAGTACGCCAGACTGCACGCTGAAAAAGTCCGCTGAAGCCCACACACGAGTGGACTGTCCGCTGAAATGTGTTTCGACGGACTAAGTAGGCCATACAGTCCGCCCGTGTGTACGCGGCCTAAGAAATCGACAGTGTCTCCTTACTGGACATTTATAAGTTTTATCTTCCCAAAAGAAAAATCTCCCACTCTTCACAATCACACCTTATTCATGTCTTCAGTTTTCTTTTCCAAAGGATTTTATTGGATTTTTCAGAATACAAAGCAATACAGAATACAAAGCAATACAGGCATAAGCGACTGTACACAAGACAGAATAATAACAGTTGTCAGAAGTCAGTCTGAACAGGATAAACCGCTAGTAGTATAACAATTCCTCAAAATTAGGAAAATAAGCAAAGAAAAAATGGAATGTGTACTTTACAAGCCAAGTAATGAGGTTCGAGAAACATAGTAGCCAAAGTTAGGGGGGAGGGGATGTGAATATAGGGAAGGGAAAATTGGGTATCTTGGGAAAGTTAGATTAATATATATCTGACTCCGGTCGCCCCTAGAGGGCTCTGACTGCGACCAGAGAAGGGATAGTGGAAGATAAAGAGGGATACGTAGAGGGAGACAGTGCAAGATGTGGCATAAGAATGTCAACTGCAATACAGGGAGAGCACCTCGAAGGACAATTAACCTGATGACCTAGTGAGGTGGAGTTGTCGGGGTGTTCAGGGAGCTGGGCACCCCTGTGTTCCCAGGATTAACGGATGACATGGAATTACGGAAATGTGTCCAACATGCCCATGTTGAACTATAAGTAGTGGGCTTATCAAGTGCCTGGTGTATAAGTTCCTCCATTTCAGCTATAGTATCCACTCTTTTTATCCATTCCGCTACGGACGGAGGTGTTGTGCTCCTCCAGTGTACAGGAACACACAGAGTAGCTGCATTAATGAGGTGAATAGTAAGAGATTTAGTGTATGCTCGTTTGGGTGTGTGAGTGTGATGTAATAAAAACTGTGCCGGCGAGAAGTCAGGGGTGTATGTTGTAATTTGGGAGATCAGTTTGTGTATTTCAGTCCAAAATGTTTGAATGAGTGGGCAATCCCACCATATGTGGAGAAGTGTGCCGATGGATCCATTGCATCTCCAACAATTAGGAGGGGTGGAAGGGTGAAATTTGTGAATTTTGTCAGGGGTTCTGTACCAACGTGAAAGTATTTTAAATCTGTTTTCTTGAGTAGTGGCATTAATCGAGGCCTTGTGAGTATTGTAAAAAATGTTTTCCCAGTCTGCGGTGGTGAGGTTCAAGTTAAGATCTGATTCCCAACGTTTCACTAAAGCGTCTTGCTTAATAACATGTGAGGAGAAAAGAAGCGAGTATACCAGTGAGATGACGTGTCTTTGGGGTTCCTGACTGGTGCATAAAGTTTCGAAGGGTGTGAGGTTTCTATGCCAACAACCACTTTTTTTTGGATCTCGGAGGAAGTGTCGAATTTGTAGGTATTTGAAGAAGGGAATGTGGTATTCCGAGAATCTTGAGGACATAAGGGAATGCGTGAGGAGTTCCCCATTTTGGAAGAAATTGTGTGCAGTTGGTTTAAGTGTAGAGGAATCTGTATGAGGTAGACGTCGGGATATGCCTGCTGGGAATTCTGGATTATGGTCTAAAGGCGTCAAAGGACCCGGGGTAGGTGTCAATTGTAGGAATTTGCAAGCTTCCCTGAATCTCTGTGTAGTGGCCTGAATGAAGGGTTGGGTAACGAATCTCTCGGAGTAAGCGATGAAGATATCCATGGCAGGTGTGTAAGAGGGAGCCGAACAAAGGACTGCTCCAGTCGGATCCAATCTTTGTGAAGCACCTGGGAGTGCCAGTCGACAATTCTATTCAAGTGACACGCCAAGTGATATCTATGGATATCAGGCACCCCCAGGCCTCCAATGAGTTTAGGTAGTATTAGCCTTTCCCAACGCAGTCTGGGTGCTTTAGACATCCAAATAAAATGTCTGCATAAATTTTTGTAAGTTGCAAAAAAAGACTGTGGGAGAGATATAGGGATCGTTTGAAGCAAGTAAAGGATCCGAGGGAGTATGTTCATCTTTAAGATTGCCAGTCTTCCAAACCATGAGAATGGACCTATTTGCCATTTGTGTAAGTCAGCTTGAATAGTGCGAAGAATCGGTAGGAAGTTTTTGGCGTATAAGTCTTTAAGATTGACCGGAATTTGTATACCCAAATACTTAATGGAATCTGGTTCCCAGCTAAAGGGAAAATTTTGGTTACATTGATCGACTATGGAAGGCGCAAGGGAAATATTAAGTGCTTTAGATTTAGAGAAATTAATTTTCAAATTAGATAGGGCCTGGAAAAGGGTAAAGTCTTTAAGAAGGTTGGGGATGGTAGTAATGGGATCAGATAGGAAAAGGAGAATGTCGTCAGCATATGCTGCTATCTTATAAATTTTGCCGCTAATTGAAAGACCTTTAATGTCTGGGTTTTCCCTCAACTTGCGGAGGAACGGCTCCATAGTAAGAATGAAGAGCAATGGCGAAAGGGGGCAACCCTGACGGGTACCATTGGCGACGGAGAAGGCGTTCGACAGTCGACCATTTATTCTAAGTCTAGCTGAAGGGGACGAGTATAGAACCATGATCATTTGAAGCAAACGATGAGGAAGTCCCATCATCCGGAGCACCAGCTCCATGTAATCCCATGCTACGCGGTCGAACGCCTTCTCCGCGTCGAGGGATAGAAAGAAGCCAGGGGTAGATGAGGTCGTCAGCCAATGGTGTATATTGAGAGCTTTGGTGGTGTTGTCCCTGGCTTCCCTACCAGGGACAAAACCAACTTGGTCCAGATCAATCAGACGTGGGAGTAGAGGTGAAATTCGGTTTGCTAGAGTTTTAGCAAATATTTTGACATCTACATTGAGAAGTGAAATGGGACGATAGTTGGTGATCAGCGTAGGGTCTTTTTCCGGTTTAGGAATAAGAGTGATATGAGCTTCAAGGATATCTCTAGGGGCTTCAAGGGAAGACGTGACGTCGTTGAAGGCATCAACCAGACGGGGAAGCAAGATTTCCGGGAAAGACTTGTAATAGCTTACTGTAAGACCATCAGGGCCTGGACTCTTCCCGGGCTTCATCTGTTTCAAGGCGTTTAGGGTTTCTTCCACTGATAGTGGAGCATCAAGGCCAATGACGTCTTCATTAGTGAGGGGGTCCGGGGAGTAGTCGTTAAGGAATGACTGAATAGCAGCTTTCCTATCAATTGGTTTGCGTTGGTGGGGGTCAGAGGGGAGATTATAAAGCTCTGAAAAGTAATGGACAAATTTGTTCATGATGTCTTCCGTTTTAGACACGTTTTCCCCTGAAGCGGTTTTAATGTTATGGATAGTGTGGGATGCTTTTTTAACCTGAAGGGCTCTGGCTAGCAATTTCCCGGATTTGTTGCTGTGTTCATAGAAGAACTTCCGGGATAGAGCGAAGTTGCGTTTCACGCGTTTATGCAATTCCCCTAGAAGTTCTTCTCGAGCATCAGTCAGATCTGCCAACACATCTGCGGCTAGGGAGGATTTATGAGCTTTTTCTAGCTTGTATATTTTGGTGATTAAATCCTTTATGCGTTTTCGCCTAAATCTGTGTCGAGCGGAGGCCATAGAAATAAAGTCACCCCTAATAACACATTTATGTGCTGCCTAAAGTACTGCGGGAGGGGAATCCACTGTGGAATTTTCAGAGAAATAGTTGGAAAGATTTTGGGATATCGTCTGTACATTGGCAATGTCAGTGAGAAGGGAGTTGTCTAAGCGCCAAATATGGGAGTGGGTAGCCGAATCTGGGATTGATATAGTTACGGAAATTGGGTTATGATCTGATAGAAACTGTGGTTCTATGGTCGCTTTGAGTAGTAGAGAAAGGTCATTTTGGGATAAAAAGAGATAGTCAAGTCTAGAATATTTATTGTGGGGCGAGGAGAAGAAGGTAAAGTCTCTTTCGTTGGGGTGAAGTGTGCGCCACGAGTCGTGTAACAATAGATCTTGAAACTGTAGCTTGATTGCTCGAAGGGCCCTGTATGTCAATGTGGAGGTTCCGTTAGAAGTGTCTAGGGGGGGATTGAGGGCAACATTGAAGTCACCACCCACTATCAGGGTGCCGGATTGAAATGCCGTAAGGTGTTGTAGAGTGTTACGAAAGAAAGTAACCTGATGTATATTGGGAGCGTAGATGTTGGCGATTGTGACATGTCTGTTATGCAATAAGCCTTTCAGGAATAGATATCTCCCCTGCGTGTCTGACTTAACATCAAGAATGTGAATGGGACAATGTCTTGATATTAGTATAGAGACGCCTTTAGATTTAGCTTCGCTATTGGGGGCATGATGAACTGTGGGGAAATGTGAACTATGCAATTTCGGGATGGAATCAGCTCTAAAGTGTGTTTCTTGGATAAGAGCAATATCGTATTTGCCATGCTGCAGGTAGGATAACAGATGTTTGCGTTTTTCAGGTGTGTTGAGGCCCTGAATATTGATAGAGCATATCTTAAGTGATCGTTGAGGAGTAGCCAGGGGTTGCAACGATGGTGAGGTGGGCATGATAACTATTAGATGGAGAGTTCGCGTCTAGTGATAGGGGTGCCTATCTAATGCTCCCAGGGAAGGGCCAAGAAGGGAAGGGGGGAGGGGGGAGGGGAGTACTTGTAGAGTGAACTACGAAATTAACCGAAGAGACAGTGAGAGAAGAATGTCTCGCTGTCTCAAAGTGAGGTGAATCGGTGTAGGTACGGCTTAGGGACTGCAAGCCTATCCGGGATCGGACAGGGTTATCAGGCACCTCCGCCGTATGGGGGTTGAAACCCAACTATGACCAGAAACAGGGGATAAAATGTACTGCTAGTAAGCCGACTCACGACTTTCGAGTGTGCAAGGGGGGAGATGTATGGCTAGGTCGAATTTGAGCAGAAAGAACAGCATATTGTGAGTAATCTGAAAACACAGGAATGTAGGAGGAGAGGACAGTAGGACAAATCATATAGATATACATTTGTATCATGTGAACTTAACAACAATATTATACAAATAGTGAACAGGCAACATAGGTAAAAGAGCAAACCATTCGTCAGAGGAGTCCTGTAGAACCCCTAAAATTGGGGATCCGGAGGACTCACCCGAGGCACAATAATGAGATACATATCAGCAAAAATTTGAAGTCGATAAACTGCTAACTGAGCAATTATACAACGGCACAAGCAGGAGGACCATTGCAACAATGCCAGAAGGACTTGGCTAAGTACTCCATCGGAGGTGTCATAAGTGTCGTGGACACCCCGCGGGATACAGAACCAGGTAAAAAACGTTTCGAAGAAAAAAAAAAAAAACCCCCCCATAAATTACACAGGCCGTAAAAGTACAGCAAAACGTGAAAACCTTCTAGGACAAACTGAAAAAGAAACATGCTGCCGTGGCCCAAAGGCAGAGTAATTTAATAAAATATTGCCATATGCAAATAACAGAGAATCAGCAATCATTAGTGATAGTAATGCTAGGTCGGGAAAGGGCTCAGAATAAACATTTCCAGGTCAGAGGAAAGAGGATGCTTCACGTTGAAAAGGAGAGGGGTTATTACAACAATAGAGTTGAAGTACCTGTAAGGTTACGGGATATGCGGCAGTCATAGTGGCTATAGCCCATATAAAATCAAGTGACCGGAGTATCCAGTCAGGCGTAAGAACATCCCACGATGAGGCGAATGAAGCTACAGTACAACCGCAGTAAGTAGGGACATTGAAAAGTTAGAACCGCACCACTGCAGGATGCCTGAGTCTCGATCGTGGTCAAGTAAACTGGGAACTATATATAGGCAGAAGTGTCGCCGGTTAACTTCATGAGAACGCCATGTAACTTCCGGAGACAACATCCTGTAGGGGACGGATTTGTAGCCGCAAAGGGTTTTGGGAAATGTAGTTTCAGATGACAGTTGCGGAAACTCTGAGAAGAAAGATCCGTTGGATGAAAAGCATTACCATTCCCCCTCAGGGTATGCGGAACAAAGAGTAAAATAATAATAATAATAAAAAAGAAAGAATAAGGTGTCCATAGGTAGCAGAACATTATGAACGGGCAAAGTTTTTAAATAAAAGTTAAAAAGAAAAAAGGTCAAAGAAATGAAACTCAAGCAGCAGGTAGTTCAGGTCATCTCAGTGAAACGCGAGATACATTTCAGCAAGGAGAAGGTAAAGGGAGGTCCGAATGGTAGGTAAAGTACTTCCAAGGAGAGTGTAGCTGCAAGGGTCCCGGGTAGAGAAATGCGGATGTTCGGTCAGCGGTCTCTTCTAGCCCTCCGGGAGCTCTGGGTGTAATATGGGCTGTGGCTACGGCGGGGTCCCCCGCGCGTGTCTCGGGTCTCTGAAGCAGAGGGCGATCTGCGCCGACGTAGGCCACTCTCCTGGGCTTCCATAGGGTATACTGGGTGCGTGTCCTTCTTCACCGCCAAGCGGCGGAAATCAGCCAACCAGTTGGGTACCTCCACAGGTGGAATATTGAGAGTGCGGCAGAACTGAGGTAAGTCTTCAGGTACCCTTAGGAGAGCCGTGAGACCCGACACTGTTGCAGAGAGGCCGAATGGAAATTTCCATTTATAGGCAATGCCATTGCTGCGGAGTACTTCCAGTAATGGTTTCAGGTCCCTTCGATGCTGCAGGGTAATGCTGGAAAGATCTGGATAGATTTGGATCGTGGAGCCTGCATGGGTGATCTGTGGTGTCTCCCTGGCTTGCTTGAGGATTTCTTCCTTCAGCTTAAAATCAGGGAGACAACAAACAATGTCTCGTGGGGGATCTGTGTCCCTCCCTCTGGGTTTCAAGGCTCGATGGATCCGGTCCATGGGTATGGGGGTCCGAGGAGATCTATTCAATAAGGTATTGAAAATTTCAGTCACAGAGGGAATGATCTGGTCTCCACCGACAGATTCAGAAAGGCCTCTGACGCGAAGATTATGGCGTCTTCCTCTGTTATCGAGGTCCTCCAAGTGAATTTGTAATGCCCTGAGTTGCAGGGTATGAGTGTCCACATGATGAGTTGTCTTGCGGAGCTGTGAGTCCTGTTTGGTCACCGTATCCTCAACCGCTCCTATCCTTTCAGTCAGGGAGCCAATGTCTAAGCGGAGTTCAGAAATGGCCGCCGAGAGCGTGTCCTTAATATCCGCAGCGATCATCTTAAGGTCGTGGATGTTTAAGTGTGGTTGAGAAGATAAAGGAGCTTGGTGTTGTGAATCGACGTCCTCTAGAGTTAATGCTGGAGAATGCGGTGGAGACGATCGTGGGCCCCTTGAGGTAGACGTTAGATCGTGTGGAGGCCTGTTGGTTGCGGTCGCCATATTGCCCCTGTTGGCGCGGAACAAATCAGGGATCGTGTTGCCGTGGGTCCCCGAATTCCGTCTGGGAGAACGGGACCGGGATGCTGATGAGTTCCGCGAGGCAGTCCCCATGAGAAAGTGCACTGCGGGTAGCTAATATCTCCGTTAAGCTGATAGCTTGTCGTGAGTCGGCAGGAGCTATGGAACTAAGCGTCCATCTTCTAGTCAGGTCAGGCCACGCCCCCCCATGTCTTCAGTTTTCAGCAGCACCTATATTTTAGAGCAACTATTTTCAAGAATGAAGCATGCATATGGCAAAATTAAAACCAAATTATCTGATGAGCACCTTGAGAATTCATTGAGAGTTGCTACTACATCGATCCAACCAGATATTGATGCATACGTTTATCGAAAATACACAAGCTTTATGTTTCCCTCTTTTACTTTTATAATAATAAATATTACAAAAAGATGAAGTTTTAGTACTCAGATCGGTACATAATCTATATCAGTGATCGATAACTTGTAATCTGCTTGACTTTTTCTGCTCATCAACTATCCTTATTGTTAGTGTATTGTGTGTGTGGCACAAGACTTCTTCTTCCAATGTGGCCCAGGAAGGTCAAAAGGTTGGACACCCCTAATTTACAGGCACTTACCTTCATGGGCAGTTTTTTGGTAAAGGTGAGCTAACAGTTTAACACGTTTATTGCAGTAATTAGATTGGATTTTTATGGTTGCAAGAAACCTTTTCTGAACCCTTTGGAATTATTTAGTTTGCAAATGAATGACTTGTAAAACATGGTATGATCCTCATTAATACCAGTGCAAATAAAACAGTTATGTTTAAAAAAACAGAAAGCACATTTTTACATTGTCAATGAATGTTAAAAGAGATTGGTCAGAGTGAGGTTCTGTCACCTGTAGAATTGTAAAAATTGGGCGATGCCATTAGATGCCATTAGACAATGTCGCAAAACACAGGAGTAAATCAACAACAGAATAGCTCAAGCTGTAAATGTTTGTATTCCAGATTGGAGTCCAGACCTCAACCAAATTGAGGGCTGTGGTTGACCTGAGACAGCTGTTCACAGAAGGATTCCCAGAAATATCAGTGAACTAAAACAGGTTTGGAGAAATGGTCTAAAATTCCTCCTATTAGGCTTGGCAGTTATAGAAAACATTTGGTGGAGATTATTAATGCTACAGGATGGTCTAAGTATTGCTGAATGCAAGGGTTCACAAAGATTTACTATCCTGGACTGTGAATATGTGGTCAATAAAGAAATGAAGGAGTACATTTGTTTGTGCGCCTGACTGTTGCTGTAACTTGATGAAAAATCTTGCAGATTGAAAAAGGTCATTTTTTTTAACAACAATTGAAAAATAACTTGAATACCAATTATTTCATTGACATTAATCTTTAATACCAGTGAAACGTTCCTTTAGAATTTAGGGATCTCTTGTATTTGTAGGGGATCTAGCCCTATATAGTATCCTCTATGGCAAAACACCTTGCTGGATGGGGCCTCAGATGGGATTATGCAGGAAAAAACACAATGGGGGAATTCCACATAACGTAAAACCATAGGTTTGATTAAAAATAGATAAGAAACAAAGGTAAAGAACACTCAAATTTTATGATGCCTAAAACCTGGCATCCGGTGTGTACAGCATGGTTTTTTATAGTTCACTCCGGACACCATGTAATATGTGCTGCAAACTACAACACAGCTAAACTCCGGGTGTCTCGTGGGCGGAAGTGATGTCGCGGTGACACGATCAAGCCCCGGTGCGTTTCAGCCAATCAGAAAGGGCTGTTATTAGAAGAAGACCAGCATACCAGCTTTTACAGTTCATATTCTGGACAAACATCATTATCATCACATCCCCTTTTAAAACCTGCCATTACTTTTGCCAACATAGGCCTATTTTGAGACTCCCTGATCTGGCCACAGCAATCCCTTAACAGCTGACAGCAGTCTGTGTGGTTTTCCCCCACAGTAATTCCTTTCCACCACTGGATCCACATTGAAAAGTTCTCTTTTTATAGGATTTTACAGGCAACCAATATGCACAAATTTCCACTTAAAATGAATTGATTCTTTATTATTGCCTTTAGCCTTTAAAATATTTTCATAAAAACATTCTATTTTGTATATCTTCAAGAGTATATTTTGCGACCACAATGCTTTGAGTGACATCAATTATATGCAACATGATAGCAGATGCAAAGTAAAAGAAGTGGTATTTGTCATGGTTTTGCAATAGTTTGCTTACCTGTTTCCATGTGTTCATCTCTAGAGACCAGCCGACCCTCACCTGACTGCTTTTGTAATCCATCCTCTGGCATGACTCCACCCTAGCTCCTATCAGAGAGCTCTATATTAACCTGTGCACTGCAGGCCAACCCTGCTGATCAACCTTTGTGTGTTAGCTTCCTGTTACCTGCCGTGCGCTCTTCTGTTGTTCCGTTACCAACTTTGGCGTGTCCTTGACTATCCCTGTTTGCCTGTGATCCTGACCTTTTGGCGTGTCCCTGACTATTCCTGTCTGCTTGTGGCCCCGACCTTGGCTTTGTCCCTCACTATCCCTATCCTTCTTTTGCCTACTGTGGGTGTGAGCTGGGGGACCCTGGGGGTCGTGACCTGGAGCCAGTTGCAGCCAAGTCCATCCTCACCACTAGAGGCGCTGGTGAACACCTGCTGGCTCTTAGACTCCGCGCCCCAGGGAATCTTACACTCTAATCCCAGTGGGATCTGTCTCCCGTCCGCAGCAGTCAGCCGTAGGGTCTACAACCTTGCGGTGCACTCCTGATCCCTACGGTGTGCATCTGTCACCTCGGCTCAAGGTGACCTGACAGTTTGATCAGCCATGGACCTGGCTGATGTGCCGCTTCCTGCAGTCGATCTGTTACAGGGCTTAGTTCGCAGACTTGAGACCCAAGAATCGCATCAGACCAGGATGATGCAATTCCTTCAGGATTTGGCATCCCGTTTTGAACAGGTTCAGGCCTCATTAGGACCTCCAGTTCAACAACCTCAACCGCTGTCTGCTGCTGCACCTATCGCATCAGTCGCAGCCACACATTCATTACAACTACCAGCTCCGGTCCGTTTCTCTGGGGACTCCAAGGCTTGCAGGGGGTTCCTTAGCCAGTGCACAATTCATTTTGAACTTCAGCCCCAAAACTTCCTGTCCGATTGGGAAAAAGTTGCATATATCATATCCCTCCTGTCCGGCGAGGCGTTAGCTTGGGCTGCCCCTCTGTGGGAACTGAATGATCCAGTGGTTTCTAGCCTGTCTGATTTCTTGAAACTTTTTCGGAATATCTTCGAGGAACCGGGTCGTGTCTCCTCAGCGGCTAGCGCTCTTTTACGTCTCCGTCAAGAGTCCGCGTCTGCGGGACAGTATGCTCTTCAGTTCCGTATCCTCACAGCTGAATTGAGCTGGAATAATAAGGCCCTAGTTGCAACCTTTTTACATGGCCTCTCTGATAGAGTGAAGGATGAATTAGCAGGTAGATCCCTTCCTGCTGATCTGGACAGTGTCATCACCTTGTGTAACCAGATCGAAATTCGCTTTCAGGAGAGGGCCCTGGAAAAAAAGACACCAGCACTCCCCGTTCTTTAGGCAGCCTGAGCCCCCAGTCCCTTCTCTTCGATCCGAGGAGCACCCCCTGCCTACTGAGGAACCTATGCAGTTGGGCTGGACTAAATTATCTCCCGAAGAATGTGCAAGGCGCAGAACTCTGGGCCTATGCCTCTATTGTGGGGCCAAAGGTCATTTCCGTGACACTTGTTCTCTTCGTCCGGAAAAACGCTCAGGGCTAATACATCTGGAAGCTGGAGTAATAGACCCTGAAATATCACCTTCACCTTCTCGTCTTCTCCTTTCTGTGTTGCTTCATGTCGGTGCTTCCTCTTGTTCAGTCTCAGCACATCTGGGTTCCGGAGCCGCTGCCAATTTCATGGATTGGGAAACTGCATCCTCCATGAGACTTACCCTTTTGCCCCTTAAAACGCCATTGGTGGTCTTGGCAATTGATGGCACTGTTCTCCCAGGGGGCCCTAACCGCTTCCAGACTCTTCCTGTTAAGATGTCAGTAGGGACACTCCACCAGGAGTGGATATCCTTCCTTGTCTTACCTAAGGCTTCATCTCCTATCATATTAGGTCTTCTTTGGTTACGGCTCCATTCTCCACACGTCGACTGGTCTGCTGGACAGATCCTGGCTTGGGGTTCCTCCTGTTCCTCTTCCTGCCTACTCAAGGGTACCCCAAAAGGGAAACTTCCTGTTACCCCCATCCCAGTATCTTCTGCTCTTCCCGCTGTATATAGCGATCTCTGGGATGTGTCCTGCAATAGTCGGACTGGTGCACCCTCTGGGTCATGTGGTACTCTGGATGAGGGGCCCACCTATGAACCTGAGTCGATCATTCACTCCAGTTTGCATAACCATTTACCTTTGCCTGTCCCTAATCTCCCTTGGACGCACAGCCAGGCTAACTTGTCTGCAAGTTTCACAGTTGCTATGCCCTGTGATGCGATTGAGATGGTCGCTACACCTGACAATACTATTCAGTTGGCCTCTGCCCCAGTTATGCCAGTCCAGCCCATGCCCAATGAGCTTCCTGCTTCTTGTTCTGGACCTTCTGTGACCTGACCTCACCCTACTGCTACTATGTCCGTTCAAACCCGTTTAAGAGGCTCAATCCATCCTTTGGATAGACTGCCTCATTCGGCCAGGTGGGGTTTTCAATCTTTTTCTCAGGGTTCTCTGCATTTTGTTTGTGTTTCAGCTATCCAGCTTGACTCTTGTGACATGTCACCTTTTAACCAACCTGACTTCAGGGATCCTCTGACCTCTGCCCAGTCTGGTGGTCCTGTTCTGGAGATATTTGCAAAAGACTGGCACAGCTGCACCGTAGACAGCGTGGCACAGGTGCACTGAGCATGCCGTTGCTAATGGCGATCATGCCGTTAGCAGCGGCTCCCGCGCGCATGCACGGGAGTGACATCATTGCGGCTTCGGCCAATCACAGTGCCAGAACCACGATACCCAGAAGGAAGATGGACGCTTCGTGGAAGAGGGGACAGCGGTGACATTGCTGGCTCCTGTGTCAGGCAAGTGACACATAATGGGCTACTGTGCGATGCTTTACCTTTGCAGGGAAACAAAGAGGAAGCAAAACCCATCAGGATTTACTTCCTTTTTAATCACAAACATGTAAGTGCAAAGTTGTGCTTACTATCTTTTTTTTTTTTCTTCTACGCGTGGGTTTTACATGTCTCTTCTCACCAGCTGATAGTAAGCACTAAAACACGGAAAAGGGAAAGCTATGATGGGATTGCACAGTTTGTAAAGGCTAAGACCACCATACATACTATACAACTCTTGTCTGATTTCCTTTAGATTTACCAAAACAGTGTAGTGCAAGGGCCTGCCTCATTGCATACACATTGAATCTCTTAGGCCGCGTACACACGGGCGGACTGTCCGCCCAACTAGGTTCGTCAAACAGTTTGACAAACAGTCCGTTCAAAATTTGCATGAGCGGACTTGACCACACACGACGAACGAACAGTCCACTGAAAACTTGCGCGATGACGTGAACGGCACGTACGACGGGACGAGAAATTCGGCGTCCGATACACTGCAATGCAACCTTCGCCGTGTAAATTCTTTCTGAGCATGCGCGAGACTTAGTTTGCCGAACAAGCCTACACGCGAGCGGACTGTTCGCTCAAACCAAGTTTCAGCGGACAGTCTTACGGAAATTCCGAAAAACTTTGTTCGTCAGACTGTCCGCTGAAACTGTCCGCTGAAGCCCACACACGAGCGGACTGTCCGCTGAAACACTGTTCAGCGGACAAAGTTGGACGAACAGTCCGCCCGTGTGTATGCGGCCTTAAGGTTTGACCTCATATTATATGGTTTTAGTAAATCTGAAGGGAAAAAATCTACAGAAAATTGTATAGTGTGTATCCAGCTTAACTGGCACACAACCCCAGAGATAGGCTTTATTGTCAGAAACCATCCCAAAACTTTATAGAACATTTTTTTTTTTTTTACAAAGGCATACAAATAAATGTAAGTTAGATGGCTTTGTTGTAGTTTGAAACCCCTGCAGAAGATGCAATGCGCTTAGTAGTGTAGCATGTCCTGTGTAGCCATGTGTGTCCATGTGTAGCACAGTGCACTCCACAAATCTGGCCTTTATGGAAAAGTGGAAAGAAGAAAGCCATTGTTAAAAAAATATATATATAAAAAGTCCCCTTTGCAGTTTGTGAGAAGTCATGTGGGGGGACACAGCAAACATGTGGAAGAAGTTGCTCTGGTCAGATGAGACCAAAATTTAACTTTTTGGCCTAAAAGCAAAACTCTATGTGTGACGGAAAACTAACACTAACATCACCCTGAACACACCATCTCTACAGTCAAACATGGTGGTGGCAGCATCATGTTGTGGGAAGATGGATGGAGCCAAATACTGGGCAATCTTAGAAGAACGCCTTCCAGCAGGACAATAACCCTAAACATACAGCCAGAGCTACAATGGCATTGTTTCAATCAAAGCATATTCATGTGTTAGAATGGCCCAGTCAAAGTCTTGATCTAAATCCAATTGAGAATATGTGGCAAGACTTGGAAACGCCCTCCGTCCAATCTGACAGAGCTTGAGCTATTTTGCAAAGAAGAATGGGGAAAAATTTCACTCTAGATGTGCAAAGCTGGTAGAGACCAAAAAGACTTGCAGCTGTAATTGCAGCGAAAGGTGGTTCTATAAAGTATTAACTCAGGGGGGCTGACTACAAATGCACGCCACACTTTTCACATATTTATTTGTAAAAAAAAATTAAAACCATTTATGATGTTTCTTTGCACTTCCCAATTATGTGCCACTTTGTGTTGACCTATCACATAAAATCCCAATAAAATACATTTATGTTTTTTGTTGTAACATGACAAAATGTGGAAAATTTTAAGGGGTATGAATACTTTTTCAAGGCACTGTATGTACCCCACAACTATACAAGGGGTGTCACTCAAGACCAACATTGAGAGACATCTTTGTACCCCTTTATGGCAGCTTTTTGATCTTTATACCAACCACTATGGGCCATTCTCCCAACGCTCCTGTGGTGCTGTGGGTGAACACTTTGGTCCAAAAAATTATAGCATATTATAGTGGTATTAAAGCGGGAGTAAACCCAGTTTAAAAAAACACTTACATTCCCGGCATGCCAGAAATGCTAACATTCACATTGGTTGTGCTCTCAACCAAACTATCAAACCATCCAATGGCTGGTGTCATAACTGATCACATGTGCAGCATTTTGGCAGTTGAAGAAATATTAGAGGCCAAGATGGCAGCTTCCTTGACTGAAAACAATAGGAGGGTTTACTTCCACTTTAAATCTCTGAAGAAGAATTTTTGAATATTTTAAGGATGACTGTAATAAATTATAGATACCAAATATTATAGTAAACTAAAGTAACAGGAAGAGGGGGATCCACAGCTTAATCCCAGCACTCTTACCTATAAGCAGGCTACAATATTAAAACCATGGGTAGTGTTGGTAGCTGGAGGCACTATAGGAAACATCATCCCCGGAAACTGAGGTGGCGGTGACTGCGGTAGCGGTGAACGGAAAACAAGAAGAAAGCATCAATAGAGATGTCATCCCCAATAAATGAGTGTGATTGTAATAAAAGTGCTGAATAAGGGCCCACAGGGCTTCTGTGGAAAAATTGTAAATAAAGTGTATCAACAAAGTGACTACACAATGAATGATTAGGGAAGATAAAAGAACCAGCACCGAAGGTAAGAAAAACAAAGACCAGATCGTAAGTGTAAAGTAGAAACAGTAGCTCACCAAAAAATTTGTGATAGTATGAAAGATAACACAAATAATTTGGATAGCTACAAGGCCAAATATTACCCTTGGTATGAAGTATAAAGCATTGTCCATAGATGGGAATAGTGTCATCAAAGTGCAAGGAGCAGACTGAGTGTGTGCTCCATAAGGGTGTGGAATAAATACCCACCACATCGCCACAGGACCGCACCCACGTCATCTTGCATGCTGCCACGAAGGTGGAGCACAACACCATTTGGGTTTGGTGTTGTGCTTCATATAAAGTCCCACCTTGCCAATTCCCCCCCCCCCCTTTTTTTTCTAGATAGGCATATAGTCTCAGCAGAAGCAGGGGCTCTGTTACAACCACAACCTCTGCTACCTACATCATCGCATGATAAATATTTCAGAAATATTGTTACAATTATAAAACACGATAAATCAAGCCCTTTCCTACTATATCAAGGACCTCCAGTGAACTTTACATTAAAAATAGTTAATAACGAAAACATTTTGTAAATCAATAACCGCTAGGTTAAAGATGCTGCCGTATATAACCCACCGAATGTGAGTATTCTTAAACAATTTAAAAAAAAACATAAAAAGCAGTGCTTAAAAATGGTAAATAATCTCCATTTTTCATAAAACTTTTCAAAAATGTTGTTACAATGTTTGTTACAATGTTTGTTTGAAATAAATGTTAACCCTGACTGAACATTTTGTATGCCTGTTTCTTTTTTTTTTTTTTTGTAAAATCTTTTTTATTGAGTTTTTCAACAGCATAGAAAATCGCCCACACCCGGGCCAACAGTACCCACGCAGGGGCAAACTCTCCACTACGGCTACAACCGCAGCAGGGCATATCAGGTAACACAACATGATCGGTCTGCCTCTGAGGCAACAACAGGCCTCAACCAGGCAGACCGATAAAAACAAAACTAAACGTATCTAAGCCCCCATGGGGGGAGGGTTAACAGCAGGAGAATCCGTGCTCAAAAGCATAAGTACACGATGTCAAAGCATAGAAGTACAAGTAATACCTGGGTCAGTCTATTACCATATCAGGACCTTAATGTTGGTCTAAGGGTTAGTTACTGCATCAGTCGCCGTAGTGCTATCAGCTAACCAACAAGTCCACACCTTTTCAAATTTTTTTGGGCATCCCCTACCCTCGTAGGTAGCTCTATAAAGGGGCAAACTAGCATTCACTAGACCCTTCCAGAACGTGACAGAGGGGGTATGCCTGTTTCTTTAATGTATGTGGGGAGGTGCAGAACGGTGTAGCGGCAGTAATTACACAGACTTCAGTTGCAGAGAACAGAACTTGTATTAATGCAGAATCCAATAATTCACAAAAGACTCAGCGGGACGGCACCCGACCGGGAACACTCACAGCATCAACACATAGCAGAGCAGGTCTCAGATGAACTGAAACACTCAAGGGCTGGAATGTGGCCTAGCCGGTCCGGACCAAAGTGGGGAGATCTCCCGGTAGGATGGTATGTCCCTATCCTTTCCCTACTTGTTGGGAACCTCTGCTGCCATTAATCACTGTCCCTGTCAGACAGGTGACCTGTCCCTACACTACCCACATAGAGGAATCATGTTCCTCTTGACTTCCTCTCCCCTGCAATTCTGCTGCGGTTGAGTGCCACCTGCAGTGGAGAAAGTATATTGCACCTGCCTACAAATAGATGTCAACAATAACTGATATGTAGTTAGCTAAAGCACTGTGTATCATTGAATTTTTATTTATTTTTTACATAAAGAAATATTTGTTTTCACCTTTTCGCTTCCTTTGTTGCATTTCTGTGCTTTTGATCTCTTACAGCCTCTTTGTAGCCACTTACTATTTATATGTAATATATGCAATGCCTACATGGCATTTCTCAGTGTGGATTAACTGATGGTGACACAGTCAACCATACCAGTATAAAGTGTGTTGAAACAGTCACTTGTACTCTTCATCAGAAGCCCATGTGACAACGCAGGAGAACAGTTAGAAGACAGGGACAGAGCGTTGCTATAGTATAACAGGAAGTGCTTGAACAAAGGACCTTCATGGCAGAAACACCAGGTATTTAATGATCACTACAGATTTAATTATATTGAAAATGACTTTTGAACATATTAAAACTTTTTAGTGCTTGGGTTTTTGTATCCTTTACAGCTCATCTCTGTGCAAACTCACCAGCACTTCCCATCTATTCATCAAGTTAAAAAAGAAAAATGTTCATGTACCTTTGCCGCTATCATGTGTCTCAGTTGTGCTAGAAATTAGACCAGTGATACAGTTTTGAAGTCCAGACTGCAGTCCAGAAGATCTAAGCCCTTGTACACACGGTCGGAGAATCCGTCGGAATGTGTCCTATCGGACCGTGTCGTCGGATAATCCGACTGTGTGTGGTATGCATCGGACTGATTCCGTCCGAATATCCGTCGGACCCAATTTTACAACACGTTGGAAATATTTCCCGACCAACTGGTTTGATCGGACATACTCCGATCATGTGTAGTGAATTTTGATCGGACCAAGTGCCACGCATGCTCAGATCAAATTCCTACATCAAAGCTATTGGCTACTAGCCTGAATGTAGTCCCATTGTAACGAAATTACGTCATCACGTTCTGAAAGATCGGATTTTTCGACAACTTAGTCCGACCGTGTGTATGCAAGAGTTTCGGACACAATCCGTCGGACTAAATCCAACGGACAAAATCCGACGGATTTGGTTGGCAGAATCTCAGACCGTGTGTACAGGGGCTTAGACTTGTCATGTGGCAATGGATTTAGGTGAGTATTTGGGGCTTTTAGTTTCTTTATTTTTTTTCTTTTAATGCTGTAGTGACTAGCTGGGGAAGTGTGTGTGTGTGTGGGGGGTAATTATTTGTAGGGGTGCCCTGGCCGGACTGAAACCTTAATCTGAACTCCAAGTATGATATTTATTGCTTACAGCTTGGCACATTGTAAGTATATCAAAAATCTAACATTATTGCGCTGGTAAATGAAACAAGGTGCTGGCAAAAAATAAAAACAATTGGATGGAATTGGAATTTACATGTTCAAAATTAGGTTTGCGCTCACAATCAATAGAAATATAATTTGACAATATAATACGTATATAAAAGATGAAAATGTGTCAAAAGGTGAGTACCATGTGATAAAACAATCAGTTATAACATTTCATGAAAGTTCCAAATGTGAAGGCTCCAATGCTTTTATACACCCAACAAGTGTGTCCTACACTGGCAAAGATGACAAGCCAAAAAAGTGAATCACCCAAGTGCACCTCCACCATAGGATAAAAAGTGGCTTCTTACCAGAAATTGTGGACTCTTAAACAAAAGAGTCAAAAGCGCTATGTGAATATAATTCACTTGGGATAGAAACCATTCACTCCTTCCTTTTTTTTTATTGTAGGGGGGCGTGGCCTGGCATATGACGTCACTGATCGTCTTTCCCTATAACAGGCAACAGACGATTGCTGACAGCCACAGTAGGAAGCATGGGGAGAGGTTTGTTTACACAGACCTCTCCTCGTTCTTCCGCTCTGTGACCCAATCGCGGAACACCAACGGCGATCGGGTCCGCAGGTCCTGCGGCCACAGTCACAGAGCTCAGGACTGGGTCACGATCAGGACCGCGGTCCTTAAGCGGTTAAAGAAAAAGAGAATTGTGCACTGCATTTGGAGATTTCATAATTTACCACATCACGAATGTTACTTCTACATTACAAACGCGAGTTTATGAGATTGACCACTTCTGGTTTGTCAAATGCTTCCGAGCATGCATGTTTGTACTTTTGAATTTTGTCCGACGGGCTTGTGTACACACGATCGGAAAATCCGACAACACACATTTGTTGGCGGAAAATTTGAAGACATGTTAGCTAATATTTGTTGGCGGAAAGCCCGAAAACAATTGTCCGATGGAGCATACACACGGTCGGATTTTACACCAACAGCCTGACATCCAACATTTCCCGTTGGAAAATCCGATCATGTGTACGGGGCTTAAAACTGAATACAGGCATACCCCACTTTCAAGTACACAATGAGGTTTATTTACTAAAGTGCAAAATCAGGTTCACTGCATAGAAACCAATGAGCTTCCAGGTTTTATCACCAAAGCTTAATTGAATAAGGTGGGGTTAGAAGTGAGCCTGATTCTGCACTTTCCAGCTTAGTAAATAAACCCCATTGTGTACTTAAAAGTGGGGTATGCCTGTAGTATATTTATTAAAAATAAGTAAGCACTAGTTACTCACAATGTTAATCATAAAATAAAGCATGCATTGAAAAATACCGGTCCTGAGATCCGATACAACCACCTTGTGTTTTCATTGTGCATGGCGATGTCATGAGCGTGAACTCTGCCCTACATGTTTCGTCACAATTTATGTCATTTTTATATATTGTCCCATTATATTTCTATTGATTGTCAGTGCGGCAAACCTAATTTTTCACACATTCTAAGTATGCATATTTCATATCTGAAGGGGCTCTGGGGAAGCTGACAATCATTGTAGTAGTTGAAACTACTACGCTGATAGCTGTGATCTTCCAGTTCCTGTTTTGCACACTGACCACAGGGGGTTGCTTGCTTGGTACTGCTGCCATTCATAAAACACCTTGTATTTTTTTTAGTGAATGCAAGGTGATTGGTGAAGGTAATGATCATGATGTCACCGTCCCTCAACTCCACCTTGTCTAATCAGAGAAAGCCATGTATTCATTGAAAAAATACAACGAGTGAAATTTATCAAGACCTGAGCAGACAGAACCTGGAGCAGTTTGGCATGGCAACCAATCAGCTTTTATCTTTAGCTTGTTTAAGCTTTGAAAATGAAAGACATCAGCTGATCTGCACAGCTGCTCCAGATTGGAATCCTATCTGGAGTTCTGCTTGGCCTGGATTTCAGCTTAGCTTGGAGTGAATGGCGACAGTGTCAAGCAGGCAACCCCCTGTGGTCAGTGTGCAGAGGGTAAGCATTGTGGCTATCACTGTAGTAGCTCCAAATACTATAGTAGTTGTCCACTTCCCCAGCAGCCCCGGTATGCTCAGGTATGAAATGTGCATTTGTAAATCATTTCAAGTTGTACCAATGTAAATATACAATAAAGAACATACCTGCATGAGCAGGACAACATGTTATCTCATTCTGATGATGGATTTGCTTTAAATGCAAGCATTTGATTATTAATAAAAAAAAATGGCTATCTTCTTCATTATGAGGTAAGAGATCAGACTGGCTTTGTAACGGCTGTCATAGCAGTGCAATTGGAAAATAAGCAAAATCTATGTTTTAATAAGCAGTACCTTTATGTTTTAAATAATGATGCAACACATGTGCTCTGATAAAACACAAATCCTCTGCATGTAGGAAATGGTATTGACTTTGTACAGAACTGTAGAAAATCCGTAACGACGTTGAAGTGGGCCCAGGACAGATGCCAGCAGCTGAACATCTGAAGAGAGTTATCTGCAGGGGAGAGTGAGACCTCTTTGTGAGGGTTGGTAGATCAGCTGTACACATGTGCTGTACAGACCTCCCTTCCCAGCTTAGTGTCAGCCACCTGATTCCACTTTAAATAATTCCTCGGTCAAAAGGGAGGTGGATGGGAAAATTGCTACCAGGGGGCTCCCTCTCCTGACAAGTCCTATGTACTTGTAAAGGATTAAAGGGGGGGAGTGCCTGTGATCTGAAGGGAAGCCTCTATCCCCCTTCTTAGGTTGACAATAGGGGATACTTACTTGCTTTGAAAATGCTTAACCCAGTAGGTCCCAGATGACTATGCCTATGACATCTCTTAGCAATCACATTTAGAGACTTGTCCTTTTCCTCAGGAAGCTTCCCATAGGGAAGTCACATCAGCGGCCCCCTCATTCTCGTTTGCTAATACTGAGCCTGGGAAAAAGCAGAAGAGGGAAACAGAAGACCTGGGGGCTTAAAGACAGACTGGAAAACCTGGGGGAGGAGGGAGCATTGGGATTCCTAACCCAAAAACCATACACTTGTAGATCATATATCCTGGAACATTCAAGGGACTTCAATAAACATCTGTCCGTGCATCTCGTAATGCATAAATGTTTAAAGATTAGCACGTTTTCCTGCACGGTGTATATGGATTTATTTAGGAAAGCAAAAAGTAAAGTTTAGTAATGCATGGCGACCAATAATAATTCATCTTTCACTGGTCTGAGTAGACTGAACCCAAATCTCATATCGGTATTGCGGTTGACACTTTGTCATTGCTCTTTGAACTTCATTTTTAACAAAAAATTCCAAACGAGTTAAATCAATGAGTAAGAAGGCCCATTCTCTCCAGAGCAGTCTGTTGTGCATTTAACGTTACTGTGCTTTGCAATGCGCTATGACACCAGTTAGTTGGAAAGCAGTAAATGCCTAAATGGTACAATAAATGGCACTAAAGTGCACCAACATGTATTGTGCATTACCGCAACTCAGTGGTGCGAATAGGCCCTTATGCAAGTTAATAAGTACTGATAATGTGCTCAAAAGTCAAAAAGTTTGCTTAAAGCAGAGTTCTAAACAAAAATGGAACTTCCGCTTTTCCGCCCCCCCCCCCCCAGTGTCACATTCGGCACCTTTCAGGGGGTAGCAGATACCTGTCTAATACAGGTATTTTTCTCCCACTTTCGTGCATAGATACCCAAGCCACCCGCAGGTATCTATGCCACTCCCCCCCCGCTTTATTCTGGGAGACACATGGATCCCAGAAAACAGCAGGGACCAGTGGAATAGCGCAGCGTGAGTCGCACATGCCCAGTAGGGAACCAGGAAGTGAAGCCTTGTGGCTTCACTACCTGATTCCCTTACCGAGGATGGCGGTGGCAGCATCTGACAGCCTAGGGATAGTTTGGCTTCAGGTACCGACATTGCGGGCGCCCTGGAAAGGTAAATGTCCATATTTTAAAAGTCAGCAGCTGTAGTATTTTTAGCTGTTGACTTTAAAAAAAAAACAAAAAAACGGTGGAACTCCGCTTTAAGGCTGAAATTCAGGAATGATATTTTTCACATACTTACATTGGGCCATCTTGGCTCAATATATAAGTATCCATATCTGGTGAGAGCGGTGTCACTAGCATCAGGCCTCCAGGACATGTTCCCCACATCTACTGTGGGATGCTCCAAGTCCCTGACACCAGGTGTCAGGGGAGACACATGCATGTGCACAGGCACATGGTTCCTGTAAGCCCTGTTCGTGGCTGTTTATCAGGTGTGTGAGTGCGCACACAGGTATGCACACGTGCTCAATGGCACCAGGTGGGCTATTTAAATTGCACTAGTGCCGTGCGTCTGTGCCGTTTGGTCTATTATGCTCCTGAAGCATCTGTGTATCTGTTCCTGTATTGCTTACCCATTGCTGACCTAATCTGCTCATGACTTTACCTGAATTCTGCCTGCACTGACCCCTGGCTTGCCCTTGGACTAAGCTTCTGCCCTATTCTTCTACTCATCTGCCTATTTGTTACTGACCCTGGCCTGATTTCTGACTACACTTCTGCCTGCCACCTGTGTCTGATCTGCCTGCTAGTTGCTGACCTGGACTGTCTGACCTTGCCTTGGCTCTTCTTCCTGCACCTGATCCAGCTGTAGCTGTGCCTGTCATCAGTTCCCGCTCCCAGTGGTTCTCAACCTTTCTAGTGCCGTGACCACTTAACAAAATTTCCCAAGTTGTGGGGACCCCTAACAGTAAAATGCTTTTCGTAGCATGGCTTGTCAGCATCCAAGGCAAGACAAGTAATTTGCGCCCCTAGCCTATGGACATTTAGTGCTCTCTGAGCCCCTACCACTCGTACAGTATTAAAACCCCTTATGGTACATTTTAGGATTTTTTATCCCTCTGTCTAGCCATTTTTCTTGTTTTTTCTCTTATTCTTTCGCTCCCTTTTTCTTTGTTCCCCCTCCTTCTTTTCCTCTCCCTTCCATGTATTCTCTATTTGTATTCCTTCTCTTACTCCTGGGGGGGGGGGGGGGGGAGTGGGAATGATGGGGGGAGTTCTGATCAGCAAACTACTTAGGTGCTCTTGATCAAGGTCATCTGCTGATCTGAGAACTGTAGTGGGGACTTTTAATGACAACTATAATCACAGGTAATGTTACTCACTGTATCTCCGGCTTCACTGTGTCTACGACTTTGTGGTGTCGTAGCAATGACACCTATGCCAAAATCAGTAGATAGGGTCTCCTCCAGCCCCTCCTACTTCACATTCCTCACCAGTCAACTGACCTCTAGTCTTTGGCCCACCAGCCATGCCGTGAACTGAGTGGGCGGCTGCGAAGAAGATGAGTGGGCGGCCGCGGGCTCCAGGAACAGCCCAGCTGGGCGGCCACAGGCCCTAGGGAAAGCCCCGCTGGGTGGCCACAAAAAGGCTGAGAGAGCGGTGCGGGCTTAAGGAACAGCCCAGGATTCAGTGACCCCTGGCAAATCATCATATGACCCCCAGGTTGAGAACCATTGTGCTAGAAGGACGAGAAGTGTGACCCGATTGCCCAGGGAGTCCTAAGACGGAAGAGAGCATTGTTCAGTGGGTGTCAAAATGACCTGGGGGGATAACAAAAATTTGTGTCTGAGGGGAGAGATTTTGTGCTAGGAATGGGATTTTGGGTGGGAAGATGATTTGTGCTGTGAGGATTTGGTTGGGAGGGTAGATTTTGGGGAGGTAGCAAATTTACACTGAGAGATGAGATGGGGGGGGGGTGTTGGGACTGGGAATTTAAGGGGGGGAGGCTTTGTGGTTGGAGGGAAGATATGAGGGAAAGAGGATTTGTTCTGGCAGGGGGAATTGGTGGGAGGTGGAATTTGGGGGGGGGGGGGATATTTGTATTGGCAAGAGGTGGTAAGTATTGCATTTTTATTTAGGGAGAATGTTTTGCTTTCAGAGGGAATTTGTGTTGGGGAAGATGAGCATTCAGCTCAGTGCAGGATTTTTTTTTTTGGGGGGGGGGGGATTTTTGCTAAGTGGGAGAGAATATTGCTTTCAGGGGGAATTGTGCTCTCTCCTGACCCCTACACTCTGCCCATTACACTCCTGACCCCCACACTCTGTGCGTTACGTATTCCTGATCTCTTGACTTTGTGCCTTTATGTCCTCCTAAACCCAACACTCAGCACAGCACACTGTGCATTACGTACTCCTGGCCCCTGCAATCTGTGTATTACTTATTACTAACTCCTACACTCAGGGGGTCTTTTTCATGATCTGGTCATTTTGTGCCTTACAGAATTAATCACTATATACACTATACTGTACAACATACATCTGAGCAATTGTTCATTGTATCAACAGCTGGTTGTTAAAAAGGAACTGCAGTTTGCTCATATAATTTGTAAAAACATCTTTGCCATTCTGAAGCTTCCCTCCTACCACTTTGCATATTCTTTTATATATATTGTGATTCTGTACTTGCCAAATATGCTGCAGAAATCTCCCTTCACTAAGTTTGGTTGCAGCCATTTTAACTGTGGGCAGCTGCTGCCTGTTTACTTCCTGGGTTTACACAGACACACACCTCCAGCTCTGCAGCTCTCATTAGCCCTCTTATGACTCACCCCCTCCCTTCCTGGCAAACTCTCACAAGAGTGAGAGAGAGAGAGCTGTGCAAGATGTCATAAGCCTAGGCTAATTACCAGACAAGAAACAGCAAGTGGGCTGTATAAGGTATTTACTTGCAGAAAAAAAAATGTTTTACTATCTACACTAGCTGTCCCCGACTATTTAATGAAGTTCTTTAAAGTAGGCTCTGACAGAGTATTAGCTCTCTATCCATATTCTGTGTAGAGAAAATAATATGCCATGGGAGCATTTTGTTTTTGTTAAATGATTTTCCTGAGGTTTACAGTATAGATGTCTGCCAGACTCTTGCTTGTGGCAATCAAATCAAAGCATATTTAGTGAGTACAAGAAGGCTTGGATTTCATTTACCTATACCCCTTTAAAACCCTCCCACTTTTAGCATGTCTTGGCTACACCCACTGTCAGTGGTGGCTTGTGTGCTTTTCTTCTGGGGGGGCCCCAAAAAACTAGCATTGCCCCCCCTCCGGGCGGCACGGCACTGATGTACCCCCCCACACCAGGGGTGGCCGTGGGGGTCGCGGTGCTGTCAGCCAGCCCCCCCCCCCACCCCGGAAGTCCAGCACTTACAATGCGGCTGGCTGTGTCCTCCTCTCCTGCTGTGTCCTCTGCACAGCAGCGGGTCCGGCTCTGTCTCTTCTTCCACAGCGCTAGGCATCCATTAGGATCGCCTGGTGCTTTGGCCAATTGGGAAACAGGTCTCACTGACCTGCCTCCTGATTGGCGGGGAGTAACTGTAGTGTGAAAATAGCGAAAATTAATTCACTATGGTCACACATTTGGGTGGGATTGGGGCACACTCTGTGTGCACTGAGCCCACCCTAGTTTGAAGCCTATTAGGGCCTCTGGCTCTAATCAGGTGCTTCAAAAAACACACCCCTGCCCACCCCTTCATAGCAATTAATGCGCCCAGTGTTCTGAAAGGGGCTATGCACATGGATAAGGAGGGCGGCGGAGGTGTTAGGGGAGGAGGTGTCCGTGCGCCCACAATGCATGGGCCGCCACTGCCCACTGTTCTCTTTTTGGGTGCCCAAAGGTTCCCCATGTCATTTACTATCCCAGTAATGCCCTTGTCCGGAGGGCCAGGGAGATGCTGTAAATCACTGTAGTAGTCTGTGCTGCAAACTTTGAGAGCTGTGATCTTCAGAGACCTGTTTGAGTGTTTTTCCTCTGCGCATTGAACATGCAACAGGGTTGCTTGTTTGGCCCTGTATTGTTTTCAATGATACCACTGCCCCTCCTCTCCACCTTGTCCAATTAGAGAATCTTTGAAATGCATATAGTGCCCACACCAATATTTAGGGCATATTTTACTGCTCCCAAAATGCTAAATCATTTCTTGTAACATACAATGGGAAAAATAATTATTCGATCCCCTGCAGATTTTGGATGTTTGCCCACTTACAAAGAAATGAAAAGTCTGTCATTTTTATCATAGATGTATTTTAAATGATAGAGACATAATATCAAAATACCAAAAATCCAGAAAAAAACATGACACAAATGTTATAACTTGAGTTGCAATTGAGTAAAATAAGTATTTGATCCCTAAGCAAAACATGGTGTTATATTTGATGTAGAAACCATTGTTGGTAAGCACAGAGGTAAGACGTTTCTTATAGTTGGTGACCAGGTTTGCACACATCTCAGAAGGGATTTTGGTCCCCTCTTCTTTACAGATCTTAACCCTTAATGTTTATTGGCTGTCGCTTGGCAAATTGAAGTTTAAGCTCCCTCCATAAATTCTCTATACGATTAAGGTCTGGAGACTAGCTGGGCCACTCCATGACCTTAATGTGTTTCTTCTTGAGCCACTACTTTGTTGCCTTGGCGGTATGTTTTGGGTCATTGTCATGCTTGAAGACCCATCCACGACCCATCTTAAGTGTTCTGACTGAGGGAAGAAGTTTCTCATCCAAGATTTTACAATACATGGCCCGTCCATTGGCCCCTCATTGCAGCAAAAGTCGGCCTGTACCTTTAGCAGAGAAACAGCCCCAACGCATAATGTTTCCACCTCTGTGCTTGACTGTATGGATAGTGTTCTTAGGGTCATAGTGAGCATTTTTCTTCCTCCAAACACAGCGAGTTGATTTAATGTCAAGGAGCTCAATTTTGGTCTCATCTGACCACAGCACTTTCTCCCAATCCTTTTCTGAGTCATTTAGATGTTCATTGGCAAACTTCAGATGGACCTGTACATGTGCTTTCTTGAAGAGGGAGACCTTGTGGGCGCTGCAAGATTTCAATCCAAGGTGGCATATTGTATCATCCAATGGTTTGTTTGGTGACTGTGGTCCCAAGTGCCTTGAGATCATTTACAAGCTCCTCCCATGTAGTTCTGGGCTGATCCCTCACTTTTATCATGATTATCCCCACCCCATGAGGTGAAATCTTGCATGGAGCTCCATTTCTTCAATTTGCACATAATCGCTCCAACAGTTGTCTCCTCCTCACCAAGCTCATTGCTGATGGTCTTGTAGCCCATTCCAGCCTTGTGCAGGTCTACAAACTTGTCTCTGATGTCCTTTGACAGCTCTTTGGTCTAGCCCATGATGGTGAGTTTTGAATGGGAGAAAAAGATTCTGTGGACAGGTGTCTTTTATACACATAACGAGTTGTTGTTAGGAGTAGTGGTGTTATGAGTGTTTAAGTAGGGAGCACCACAATAGTAGCAGACAAACTAAGCTAATCCCCATTAAGTCAACGAGTCTCTCTATCAAGTAACTGGTGGAAGAGCCTGATTGGACAAGGAAGGCTTCCCTGACACCTCTGACTCGGGGGCCCCTGATAGTGTGAACAGAAGGCGCAGGAGTGCAGAGTCACACGAGTGCCAAGGAGTTTTTCTGGCAGCAGGGCGGATGTCTTCGTTAGGCTGGTGTAGTCACCAGGAGGTCTCGGCAAACAGGTAGGCTGGTGCAGGAACATCCACAGATAGCAAGGTCAGGCAGGCTGGGTCATACACGGCAGGGATAATCAGATACAAGGTACAGGCATGAACGCAGTCAGGAGGTAAGCTGGGTCTGAAACCAGATCAGTGCAAACAGGAGCCCAAGGAGAAAGCAGAAGATAGGTCACAGGACAAGCCAAGGTCAATGCAGGTGGAGTTCAAGGGATGGTCAAGACAAACCGGGTAGACAACATAGATCAGGATACGGGTTTCACAGGTAACAGGATGCACAGGAGCTGAAGACAAAGCAGCACTGGAGCTAGGCACTGGCTGGGTTTAAATAGTCTTATTTGGCTCCAGCGTAAATCATGAGTGCACGCGGGCAGTTTGCAGGGGATCCTCATAAACTTGAGCCATAGTCTTGAAGAATGAAGTCAGACAGGCATTATTCTGCTCCAGCAAATGGTGGGCCCAGGACTGAGGCTCATCTTGCAGAAGGGAAATACATACTCCACCTTAGTAGCCTCAAGAGAAAAGATCTGGGGCTGTAATGAAAAGTACAGTTCTCAAGCATTATGAAAAGTCCTGAACTTGCTGCGATCACCTGAGAACTTTTCTAGAGTAGGTACTCGGGGTTCAGACAGCAGCATTACTACAGTAGATGCAGGAGGAAGTTCCACTGATGCAAATAAGACTGAAGCTGACATGGGAGAAGAAAGTCAGTGAATTTTCTCCTCAAGCCAACTGTAACCCACCTGCAGATTCTTCACCATTTGTGTGAGTGCTGTAAGGTGATGGCATAGCTAATCCACTGGTAAGGTGTCTTCGGTAGGCTGGTGTAGTCACCGGGAGGTCTTGGCAGACAGGCAGGCTGGTGCAGGAACATCGACGGATAGCAAAGTCAGGCAGGCTGGGTCATACATGGCAGGCATAATCAGATACAAGGTACAGGCAGGAGTGTAGTCAGGGGGCAGGCCAGGTCTGGAACCAGATCAGTGCAAACTGGAGCCCAAGGAGGAAGCAGAAGATAGGTCACAGGACATGCCGAGGTCAATGCAGGTGGAGTTCAAGGGATGGTCAAGACAAGCCGTGTAGATAACAGAGGATAATCAGGATATAACACAGGAACTGAAGACAAAGCAGCACAGGAGCTAGGCACTGTCTTGGTTTAAATAGTCTTATTTGGCTCCAGCATCCAGCGTCAGCGTCGGGCATGCGCAGGTGCGCGCAAGCGTTGGCGCACACGGTATGTGCGACGGCTTCTGTTTGCATGCCAGTTCGCGCATGCGCACTTCTATGTGCCAATGCCCAATTCCTACAAACAAATGGAAAGTGTGTTCTTCTGCGCCTCAGAGTTCTTCTAAGGGTGCGAACTTGCCACTGGCATGTGCACCCTGACACTCGCTGAGTGATCTATACTAACTGTCCTGACCGCATCACTCTATGCAATCTATGCTAGATAATCTTAATAATACCACTTAGTAAGATTTACTGTATGTCAAGATTTATTGTATAACATACTCCTGACCACAATCGTTTATGTTTCAGCTATTTAGGATGGTCAGAGGAATCAAAGATGACTGCTGAATGGTTGTTGTAGGCAAGAACACTTTCCTATTGTTCTTTATGGTGATGGGCAGTATTTGCAGAACAGCACCGAGAAGGGTATGACAACAGGCAGTATATGCAGCAGAGAAGTGTGGAAAATATGACAGTGGGCAATATCTGTAGGAGGGGAGTGCAGAGGAATTATGACAAATGTATTGTTTTGTAATAGGGATGGAAAAGTATGAGAGGGCATGTCTGGATAGCATACATGTTTTTACTCATGGTGTTTTAAGTTTCTTTATTGTGGTGACATATCCTCTCAATGAAGACATCAGAGGTCTTCTTATTGGACACCTCTCTATGAGTTCATCAAAGACAGAGATCCCAATTTGCTTGTGAGCGGGCTTTCCATTTGACTATTCAGAATTTGAATTTTCCTTCACATCAGTACAGATGACAGTGGTCACAAGGACAAGTAGAGATAGTGCATCTCCCTAGTGGGGATACAGGCCGCAATAAAAATCTGGCAGTGGTCCTAGTCCTTCATTACTCTTTCCATAGATGCACTTTAAGATATTTATTTACAGCTAACAAATGTAATTGTGTTTTGCTTTTAGTCTTAAGATCCTCCAAATTTATTTCCAAGTACAAACATTAAAAATCAGAGTAACCCAAAAAGACAAAATTTAGGTGCTGCACAGGTAAAGTTCAATTAGACCGCTGTGTACACAGGCAAGGACAGGGAGCTCATCCTAGCTCCAAACTGCAGCAATGTCAAAGGAAAAGATCCATAAGCCGCACATCATGAAGCAGACCCATGTGCGTGAAATGTGATGAATGGCAGCCTCTGCCTGGACTCCAGCCATGCCACGCCTCCAGCGTGTTTTGCTCCATTCCTTGGAGCCTAATCATGGGGGTTAAGTTCCAGTGGGTGGAGCAAAACACATTGGGGGTGTGGCCTGGCTGGAGTACGGGCCAAGGCTGCGATTCACCTTACTTCGTAGACATGGGTCTGCCTAATGATGTGTGGCTTATGGGTCTTTTCCTTTGACATTAAAAATCAGAACATAAGTGAAAATGATTGTCTAGGTCAGGGATATGCAATTAGTGGACCTCCAGCTGTTGCAGAACTACAAATCCCATGAGGCATAGCAAGACTCTGACAGCCACAAGCATGACACCCAGAGGCATAGGCATGATGGGACTTGTAGTTTTGCAACAGCTGGAGGTCCCCTAATTGCAGATCCCTGGTCTAGGTTTTTTTTTTTTAATATGATCAAATAGTAATGTCACCTATGTATTTGCCAATAGAAGGTTCCAATGCATATTTAGGAATTGATCTTTCCCCCATTGCAGTACCATATTATTTGTGTTAAACTTAATTTGTTTTACCCCCCTATGGAGCCGGTTCACATATCTCCAGGGCGGCTGCGGAGCGCACTGCAGAAAAAACGTGTGTGTCTTTGGCTCATGTTTTAGGGCTGAATTCAGGCATAGAATCGGCCCTGATTCGTCCCTGAAATGGGGAACAGGGACGCACAGCGCTCCTGTGCATTCCGCAGCCGGTTAGTGTGAACCCGGGCTTAATGAATGGGACAAAAGTGTTGGATGGAGGAGAGCTTGGTCATATGACCAAGCTCTTCTCCTATCATTAAGTGTTCCCTGCAGTTTTATGCAGAGAACACTCTGATGGGCACTACAGATCCCACACAGCTCCTTGCATTTTATCATTACAGGCACAGAACACCCTGCAGTGCTCACTGGAGAGTTGAGAACATTATAGGGCTTTAAGTCAAATGTGAGCCCTTTCAGATTTTATGAAGCTTAGCAATATGGTAAAACATTAGGAGCTCTGGATATTTGCAGTGCATTTTCAGTTAGCACATTTTTTGTTGTTGTTTTTAGGGTTTAACTTACATAATTTTTGATATGACATTCACATTTCTATAAGCTTCTCTTCCTTTTTATGCTTATTTTTTTTTTTTATAAATGTGAGGATATACATCATGTTTCAGCCTACGGTAAGCAATGTAAGAATAATTACTACAAGGACTCAATCTAGCATAAACAATTCTTCAGATAAGACATTCATACTACAGTTATGCAGTGCAATGTTGATGTGCATTGGAGTGCAATTAGCTCCACTTAACTATCTACAGTGTGTTACCATGCATTATATAAAGTGCATTATAATAAGGGTCATTATGGTGTGAACAAGCCCCTACTTATCCTTAAGTAGTTAGAGCTGTTTTATGAGGTCACACTGCCCCTGCTTCTCTACTCAGGGTCCAAATTAGTTTATTTCTCCTAGCCAAGTACATATGTTTTGTTCATTTTTTTATGTATTTTTTTAAAATTGTTTTCATACTTAATTATAAGTAGCTGAGCTGTTTTATGACGTCGGACTCCCCAGTTTCTCTACTCAGGGTCCCGATTTATTTATTTCTCATACCCAATTACATATGTATTGTTGATTTTTAATGCGATTTTTTAAAAATTGCATGTTATTTAAAACATTTAAAAACAAGAATGAAAGAAGAGATTAAAGAAACAAGGTAAGCAATGTTTAAAAAATTTTATTCGTGTAAAGTGACAGGATCTTCCCTTTCCTCCACCATTCACTGATACTTTCCCCATTGACCTGTATGAGGTTACACAGGGTTACTGACCTTCTCCGAACCACCGAGTGACAGTGTTGGAGGCTAAATGAGTAAAGTGACAGATTCTCTTGAAGGTAATGCATAACACAGGCATTATTAAGGTTAATATACTAAATGTCTGCACATCAAGGGGAGACTTAAATATTAAAGCATCAACGTATATTTAAAAATTACTCAGAGTAATAAAAGGCTCAACTCCCAAAGATAGCTCACCAGGATAACAATCCTTAAGGAAAATAAAAGATTCAGTTCAACAAGATGTAACGCAACATTTTTAACTTTTTGCTATAATAAATATCCCCCAAAAATATATATAAAAAAACAATTTTTCCTCAGTTTAGGCTGATATGTATTCTTCTACATATTTTTGGTAAAATAAAATCACAATAAGCATATATTGATGATTGGTTTGCCCAAAATTTATAGCGTCTACAAAATATGGGATAGCTTTATGGCATTTTTAGATAAATTATTATTAGTAATGGCGGTGATCTGCGATTTTTATCATGACTGCGACATTATGGCGGACAGATGGGACACTTTTGACACTATTTTGGGACCATTGTCATTTATACAGCGATCAGTGCTATCAAAATGCATTGATTACTGTGTAAATGACACTAGCAGTGAAGGGATTAACCACTAGGGGGCGGTGAAGGGGTTTGTGTGTCCTATGTAGTGATTCGAACTGTGTGGGGGATGGGCTACACCTCACATTACAGCTATTACTGCTCTCGATTACAGGGAGCGATGATCTCTGTCCTGTCACTAGGCAGAACGGGGAAATACTTTGTTTACAAAAGCATCTCCCCGTTCTACCTCTCCGTGACATGATCGCGGGCACCCGGCGGACAACGTGTGCACCCGCAGCAATGCTTCTTAAAAGGGACGTATCTGTATGCCCTCTTGCCACCATTGCCATTCTGTCAGCGTATATCGGCGTGCGCTGGTTGGCAACCCTGATGAAGCCTGAAGGCACCCCTGTTGAAAAAGGCTGCTCTACTTCAGGTATCCCAAGTCCATAAACATAGCTTTGGTCCTCAGTCATCCACTAGGCCTTGCTGCCCTCATCCACTACACGCAGAAAGACAAAAGAGGGCACAACAGCCTTGTGTGTTAACCAAGACACCATTTATGATAAACATATTTAATATACTCACAAATGGTCATTAAAAAAAGGTTAATTTCAAGTCTCAAGAAAGTAACAGCCAGGACTACTGTACATGTCACCAGATGGACTGGGAAGATGTCAGAAGGGCCCGCTGATGAGTTTCAAGTGTGCCCCCACTTCTTCAGAGCTGAAAGTCTGCTTCACTTTGTGTTATAAAAGAACACACATTGTGCAGCAGAGATTCAGCTCTGAGGAAGAGGGGGCCCCCCCGAAATGCGTCAGTGTCTGTAGGCCCTTGTGACATCTTCCCAGTTCACCTGGAGGCATACACAGCAGTTCTAGTTGTTCCTTTCTTGAGATTTGAGATGAGCCTTTTGTTGATGACCAATTGTAAGTGTATTACCTTTTTTTATCTTCTAAATAAATGGTGTCTTGGTTAACACACAAGGCTGGTGGGCCCTCTTTTATCTTTTTGCGATTTTTGTACTGCATATGTCCTTAAAACACGAGTCTTCCATTCGGTGAAAGTGCCGGGAATTTTAGCCTTGAGGACTTTTGGAGCCACTAATGCCTTGTTCACAAGGGTGTACTATGGCATAAATCCACATGAGGACCGTGTTTGCTCTGGTGGGGATGCACAGGTGTTCCATGCATCCTCGTGCAGTAAGTTCCATTCATACCAATTGCAATATGCCCTTGTAAAACTTAGCGTAAACAACCTCATGCATGTGACTTAAAACCTACAGTATGTGAGTTTTGAAATCTGAACTTCAAGCAAATAAAAAAAAAATAAAAAACAGTTAATACAATTATGCATTTATTGAAAATTGTGAGGGAGCAGTGAGAGCATAGGCATGAACTGGTAATTACTGTTCAATCACAGGTTGGGGGTAGGGAGGTAATCTAGCTTTATTGCATAACTGCAGTATGCCCTGTAGACACGGTCGGACATTCTGACAACAAAATCCCTCGGATTCTTTCCAACGGATTTTGCCCGAAGTTAGTCTTGCATACACACGGTCGCACAAAGTTGTCGGAAAAACCGATCGTTCAGAACGAGGTGACGTTCATAACATACGACGGAACTACGTAGAGGCTAGTAGCCAATAACTTTCATCTCCAAATTTTTTCTGAGCATGCGTTTCACTTTGTGCTTCGGAATTCTCTACACACGATCGGAAATAGTCAGATCAGATTTTGTTGTCAGAAAATTTTAGATCCCGCTCTCAAACTTTTTCCGTCGGAAATTCTGACAGAAAAAGTCCAACAACATAATCCGATCTGACTTTTTCCGTCTGAATTTCCAACCGTGTGTATGGGGCAGTAGTCAGGTCATCAGCTTGGATGTAGAGTCTAATGGACCAGTGTAAATATAAAAAATGAATGGCTAGCATTTCCTCTAGCATAGGGAGGAAACTATTCAGTCTTAGGTTGCTTAAGAGGGTACATGGCTACTCAATGAATTTGGACAAGAAGCGGGTTAAACCCTTTCATGACTAAGCCTATTTTTGACATTTGGTGTTTACAAGTTAAAATATTTTTTGCTAGAAATTTGGAACCCCCAAACATTATATATATTTTTTAAGCAGAGACTCTAGAGAATAAAATGGCGATTGTTGCAATATTTTATGTCACACGGTATTTGCGCAGTGGTGTTTTACATGCAACTTTTTGGGAAAAGGGACACTTTCATGCATTTAAAAAAACAAAACAGTAAAATTAGCCCAATTTTTTTGCACAATGTGAAAGATAATGTTACGCCGAGTAAATAGATACCAAACATGTCACACTTTATAATTGCACGCACTCGTGGAATGATGACAAACTACCGTACCTAAAAATCTCAATAGGCAACGCTTTTTAAAAAAATTCCGGTTACCAGGTTAGAGTTACAGAGGAGGTCTAGTGCTAGAATTATTGCTCTCGCTCTGACAATTGCGGTGATACCTCACATGTGTGATTTGAACACCATTTACATATGCGGGTGTGACTTCTGTATGCATTTTCTTTGCTGCGCGAGCTCGCAGCGACGGCGGGGGGGGGGGGGGGGCGCTTTAAAAAAAAAAATTCTTATTTATTTTAAAATTAATAAATAGTTTTTTTTGTTTTTTTTAAATAAATGTGATCACTTTTATTGCTGTCACAAGGAATGTAAACATCCCTTGTGACAATAATAGGTGGTGACAGGTACTCTTTATGGAGGGATCGGGGGTCTAAAAGACCCCCGATCCCTCCTTTACACTTCAAAGTATTCAGATCGCCATTTTCGACGACTCTGAATACTGTATATATTTTTAAATCCGGCACCATTGGCAGCCGAGTAAATGGGAAGTGACATCATGACGTCGCTTCCGTGTTTACAATTAGGAGACTGGAATGAAGCCGCTTACGGCTTCATTCCAGTCCCTCCCTAGCCGCCAGAACCAGAAGTGGCGGATCATGCATCGGTGCTCCCGATTGAACGGGAGCCCCGGTAAGAGCGCCGGGGGGGGGGGGGGGGAGTCCCCTCCCGCTCCTCCGGCATAACAGCTGAGTGGCTTTTAGCCGCATCGGTTGTTATGACTGGAAAGCCAATCGACCGCTCTGAAAAACGGTACTGGGATGATGCCTGCAGGTGCGGGCATCATCCCGGTATAACCCCCAGAAGCCGAGTACGCACATCTGCGTACACTTGGCGGCAAGGGTTAACCTTAAACTGCGTAGGATCTTGGTCAACATCACAGAGACTAGCGCCTACGTTCCTGTTAAAGACTTGCTTGGTTGACATTCCTTCTGGCTTCAGATCTTGTTTGCTGTTCCATTATGCTGATCCCTGGCTTCCTGACTTTCTGGCTTGTCTGACTATACGTTCCGTTTAACGAGCTTTGCCTATGTTTTGACTACATTTGTTCTATTTAGTTTTATTATTAAACAAGTGTGATTTAACTGTACTTCTGTCTTGGTCTGATTCATGGTTTCTGACAGGATAAAACTTTTCCATGCAAGGAAATTTAAAAAGAGACGTGGCCATTCACTAAAATTAGAAGAGAAGTGGTTTAACCTTAAACTGTGTAGAGGGTTCTTTACTGTTAGAGCAGTAAGGATGTGGAATTCTCTTCCACAAGCAGTGGCTTCAGCAGGGAGCATCGATACTTTCAAAAAACTATTAGATAGGCACCTAAACGACCACAGCATACAGGGATATACAATGTAATACTAACATAAAAGCACACACACAGGTTGGACTTGATGGGCTTGTGTCTTTTTTCAACCTCACCAACTATGTAACTATGTAAGTGCTAAACTCTAAGCCACTGTATTTATATACTGCACTGTATTGTGTCCCTAATAAACTTTTATGTATTCAGGTTACAAAAACCAAAAGAAGGAAAAAATGCCCACAAATGTTTTAGTCCCAGAATCCAATGCCAGCTATTTTAATAGAGTAGTTTGACAATCTTAACCATTTGCCCACTGGCTCAAGCCGTTATATGTCGGCAGAGTGGCACGGGTGTGCAAAACCATGCACAGGAGCGTGCCCGTGGACTCGATGGCCCGCGATCGGGAGATGTAAACAAGGCATTTTCCATGTTCTGCCGAGCAACATGACAGGGATCTACTGTTCCTAGTGATCAGGAGCAGTGATCTCTGTCATATTCTAGTGAACCCACCCCCCCTACATTTAGAACACGCTGAGGGAACACACTTAACCCCTTGATCGCCTCCTACTGTATAATCCCTTCCCTGCCAGTGACATTTACACAGTAATCAGTGCAGTTTTATAGCACTGATCGCTGTATAAATGTCAATGGTTCCAAAATAGTGTAAAAGTGTCTGATCTGTCCACCGCAATGTTGCAAGCACGATAAAAATCGCAGATCACCACCATTGCTAATAAAAAAAAAACAAATTCCATAAATGTATCCCCTATTAAAGAAAACATATTGGCCAAAACTGAGAAAAAAAATGAAAAAAATATTTTTTTATAGATTTTTTTGGAGATATTTATTATAGCAAAAAGTAAAAAATATTGCCTTTTTTTCAAAATTGTCGCTCTATTTGTGGGAAAAAAAGGACATCAATTTTGTTTGGGTACAACGTCGCACGACCGTGCAATTGTTAGTTAAAGTGACGCAGTGCTGTATCACAAAATAGGGCTTGGTCGGGAAGGGGGTAAATCCTTCTGGGGCTGAAGTGGTTAAAGTTCTTGAAGTTGTAGCAAATGTAGTCTAAACATGTAAAAGCAGCGTGATGAAAATTAGCCCAATTTCCTGGAGGGTACAAGTGTTTTCCTGCAAAGCAGTCATCTATTTAATAGGGAAAGGGTCTGGTTAAGTAACAGGGACCATCCAAAATTAGACCATCCATGCAATGTTTATTGGGCTCTGTTGTGTCTGTGCTGTAGACTTCCCCACATCTCAGCCAATGAATCCATATACATAGTAGATTGTTGGCACAGCTGATTTCCTTACTTATAACTGGCTGTACTACAAGACAAGTAGCCTGGGTGATCATAATGACTAATAATGGCATAGCGACAGAAAGAAGAAAAAATCTACAGCAGTTTTGCAGCAGAGATAAAATGCCTAAATATTAAAAGTAAATCGACCATTATATTAAAACAGATTTTATTATTTAAAGCATAACTAGTGTTAGGATTGGACTGAGTAGGGAATAGATATTTCTTACTTTACTGTGACATTACGAGAAATAAAGGTCAATCTCACAAATGGGAACACAGAGAGTAATGAAGACCCAAGAGGATCAAATTTTTCTATCAGGAATTCATTTTTTAAATGGATTGAGCTCATCTTTAACTACTTGGGTACCAGCCTGTAATACCCCTTCATTTCCAGGCCATTTTGTCTGACTGACAATTACTCCATGCATTGCTGTATTTTAATGAATATTATCTTTTTTTTCTTTTTTTCTTTAGACAGATAGGGCCTTTTTACAAATGTGAAAGGACTGCCCTGCCCCTGAGGGCATTTGACAGGTGGCAAGATGGCGATATGTCCTCACTGCCTGTTATAATCCCCTAATTGCTGCACCACCACACTGCACGCAGTGCCCACTGAATACGACCAGCACCTTTTTCTTCCTGTTTCTTTTTGTTTCTGTCTTTTTCATTTTCTCCTTCTTTCTCTTTTTTTCTCTTAATTGTTTTTTCTGACCTGTCAGTCGTTGGTTTTCCCCTTTCCCCCCTCTTTCCCCTCCCCATTCCTTTTTTCTCCCTTCCTCCCCCCTTCCCTTTCTCCCTCCCTTTTCCTCGCTTCTTCCCCCCATTTTTTTCAGCCACTTCCACTCCACTTTTCCTCCCCCCGTCTTTTTCCCCCCTTTTTTTCTTTTCCCTCCATAATTGATTATTTGATTATCAGACGACTATTTCATAAGTGATTATATCTATATAAATTCTTCATAACAGTTTTAACTGCCGTCTATGCTTTATGTGACCCCCATATTCGCTGTAGGGAAATCCTGGGTGCTGTGTTGATACAGATCCATCAGTAAGCAGCAGTTTTTGAAATCTCTTCCATCGTGTTTCCACGTTGTAAACCAAATGTCTTTCATGTATATGTACCTGTTGATTTTTGTTTACCATGTATATTTTTGTTAACTCACTACAGACAATACTCTCCTGATGAAGCAGTAAAATCCCACGAAACATGTTGAGAAAGAGTAATGCATGATTTCTGAAGATCCACTATACTTCTGTACCCCTCCTTGAAGAACATCCAGTAGTAGTGACACACGTGTAATGTTGGTATATACTTCCAAATGGCATTAGAACGTGTAATGTATAACTTTTTATGTTATCTTGGGATATAGATACGTGTCCGTATACGGAGCCCACTCTGCTCAGTGGGGGATCACTCCATCGATCCCCTCTGAGCAGGAAGATGACAGGTCCATCTCTGCACACTGTGCAGGGACGGACCTGTCAGAGCGTCACTCTCCCCTATGAGGGATCAGATGAAGACGGACCACAGAGTCCGTCGTCACCCGATCCGATTCGCAGACGAATGGAAAAGTAGGTTTTTCCTCCATCACACTTTTTCGTATTGGAGTGGGATGGATGTCAGCGGACATGTCACCTCTGACATCTGGCGCTCCATAGAGATCTATGGAGCGTCCGTTCAGGTCCCCCTAAAAAACTGACAAGCGGACCTGAACGGACAGTCCGTGTGAAAGATAGAGGCCTTAATTTTATAACAAATTGTGTACTCTGTTCACGGTACCGTGATAGTCCATCCTTCTCTCCCCCTTCCCCTTCTTGGTGACCTGTTGGGGACAGGTTTCCTTGTCCCAATCTTCTCAATGATAGGGCATTTACTTTTATGGACACTGGCCACTTTCTACTTCACTGGCCACAGTCCGGCCCCCCTAAAGTCTGAAGGACAGTAAATTGGCCCTTTGTTTAGAAAGATTGGAGACCCCTGCGCTAGAGGGATGGGGAACTGATCCCCATCTGTCTGTTTTTGGAGGATTGGATTGGATGTTGGCACTCCATAGATGACAATGGAGGGTCTGATCAGGTCTGCCTAAAAAACTGACAGGTGGACCCGATAGGTTTGTTCGTGGGGCGTAAGGCTCCATTCACAACTTTGCATTCTGGGAATCATTATTTCCTAATGACACCCCAAACACAACTAGGAGATGCACAAAATAAAGTCCAGGAGAGCCTTTTATTTTTTAAATCTGTCGTGCGTTCAACTGATGGGGTGTCCTATGCTGTTGTGCAATAAACACACAAAATAAGTGTGAAAAAGTCAGGCAGAAGCGTGTCGTCAGATGTGAATGGGGCCTCAAGTTTAGGATTTCCTCGACTTTCTTGTCAAAGGACACATAGAGGGTGAATCCCCCAGAGAAGGCATAGCAAAAACTTGGCAGAGGGTATATTTCTTCCCCACTTCATCCAGATTTAAAATAAAGTTTTGCCTTTAAATAAACTTTCCCTTTTTATTGTGGTCTGTGGGAGGGATCCCCCCAGGCAGTCAGGTGATGGATGTACAAACTCCATGCAGCCACCCAGATGAGATGAGAGCAGGATGGATCTCCTATGGTGTGTCTTCTCCCCCGTGTCCCCCTTCATCTACCAAAAACTACAGATCCTCCCCCCTTATCATCATCATCCTGTCTACCTCTCTCCCTCCCCTGAGCCATCATCTCTCCTTGTCCCTCCTGTGCCCCCCTCTCCCCCTCCCCCTGTCCCGGCTCCGAGCTCCCCCAGCCTCACACAGCTCCCAGCCTGTAATTACTTGGCCATGCGGGGAGGGAGCGGGCTGCCCCAGCCGGTCCCGAGGCTTTTCCTGCCGCAGCTGCAGTACAGGGATGTGCGCGTCTCTCTGCCGCCCCCCCGGGCTCACCCTGCTCTTCATCGCCAGCCTCTGCCTGCACCCTGCCTCTGCCTCCCGCACTAAGGTAACACGCACCCTGCCTCTGCCTCCCGCACTAAGGGAACGCGCACCCTGCCTCTGCCTCCCGCACTAAGGGAACACGCACCCTGCCTCTGCCCCCCGCACTAAGGGAACACGCACCCTGCCTCTGCCCCCCGCACTAAGGGAACACGGATCCCACCGGCACTGCACGGGTTAACCACCTGACCGCCCAGCCACTGACATGCATCAAGGAAAGGGACTGACACCGCAACACCACTTCTACTATGTGTGTGTGTGTGTGTGGGGGGGGACCCCACTATACACATCTATACATATCTCTATACATCACATCACTACTCTGAAGATCACACATTATATGATATAGGACTATATATATATATATATATATATCTATATACTGTACCATAAGGTGTGTAGTAGACTATATACTGTCATGTGTCATATGATGTGTAATATATGTATTACTCATCATATGACACAGGCCAGTATATAGTACAGTATATATATATATATATATATATATATATATATATATATATATATATATATATATATATATATATATATAAATAAATAAAACTCATCATATGGAACATATCATATGATCATATGGAACAATACTATATATATATATATATATATATATATATATATATATATATATATATATATATATATATATATATATATGTATATTACACAACATATCATATGGCACAAGACAGTATACAGTACACTACAAATCACATGGCATTATGGGGTGGATTTACTAAAACTGGAGCGTGCAACATCTGGTGCAGCTGTGCATAGAAACCAATCAGCTTCCAGGTTTTATTGTCAAAGCTTAACTGAACAAGCTGAAGTTAGAAGCTGATTGGCTACCATGCACAGCTGCACCAGCTGTTGCACTCTCCAGTTTTAGTAAATCAGAGTCGGTATATATATATATATATATATATATATATATATATTACATATCATATGACAGTGCAATCTATCTATCTATCTATCTATCTATCTATCTATCTATCTATCTATCTATCTATCTATCTATCTATCTATCTATCTATCTAATTTAAATGTCCATCAGACAGAAAAATTACAAGAAAAGCAGATGTCTTTCTTGAGCAGATAAAATGTCTTATTTCCAAAACTGTAGCCAAATTGTAACTTTTTTTGTCTGATGAACATTTAAATAAATGTAACGTGTGCTGAAATTCGCCCCCCCCCAGTATTATATTGTTGCTACATATTGAGTCTGGAAAGGAGGGCTCAGGTTGAGTGTATTAGCTACAATATAAGCATTTTTGATTGCACTCTGACTTTCCTGGTACTTGTTCCGGGTCAGTGACTCAAAAGGTATCAAAGCCAGAGGATGAGCATCACAACTTTGCAACAAGCAGGCAAATGAGGATCAGCATCATAGCCCACTGACTTACAACAAGCTGTCATATAATAATTTTGACTTTGCTCTGATTTCCAGGTAAATCCAATATATTTTTTGAGGTCAGTGACTCAGAAAATTGGAAGTCAGATGATCATCACAGCCAGGCAGCTAGCATTCAGCAATGGCAGCCCCCATAGTTTTCTCTCTACAGGTTTACTTTAAATAGCCATGTGTCTGCATAGCTTGTGTGTGTCTATAATTATATGTCTGTTTGTATAGAGCTGTACATTCTCTTTATATATCGTATGTGTATCTGCATAGCTGTCCTGTCTGGGCCATGCTGCATGTCATTATCTTTTTTTGTTTTGCAGCCTAAATAGTTACACGGAAGAACTGGCGGGTATATAAACATGTATATCTGGGTTGCGGAAATGACGCTGTCATGCATTTTGGATTGTTTATATCAAGCTGTTCTACCTGTACCTGGGAGTATTACTCCTTGTGAAAATATCCTAACAGTTTAGAGTTAAAGAAATCATAAAACCCATCTGAGTAAATATTTTACCTTATTTATGAAATTAAATAGAGTTAAAGAAATCAAAAAAACCATCTGAGTAAATATTTTACCTTATTTAGGAAATTAGGAATTATTTAGAAAACATTTACAATAGTGCTAGTGATAAATATATCCAGACTGATGGATACTGCAGAATAGGTCATCCACCCCAGGGTATACCCAGTATAGATTGTGTTAGCAACGTTGATTTATATCAGGGATATGCAATTAGCGGACCTCCAGCTGTTGCAGAACTACAAGTCCCATGAGGCATAGCAAGACTCTGACAGCCACAACAATGACACCCAGAGGCAGAGGCATGATGGGACTTGTAGTTTTGCAACAGCTGGAGGTCTGCTAATTGCATATCCCTGATTTATATATTCCTGTGCATGCATGTTTATCTTCTCATTTAAAGCGGTTTTGTACCTAAAAATTTAACTTCTTGTTATTAAAAGCACATGATAGTATACTTACCTAAATGAACCCTGAAAAAAAAAAATTCAGTACTTACCTTATATTTCAGATGTTTGTGCTGACTTCCGGGCTGTCCTCCCGTGGGAGTAGGCGTGGTTATCATCCTCGCAATGGTCCCTGGGAAATTTCTAAGCTATTTCACAAGAATCCATGGGGGACAATGAAATAGCGAAATCTCGTGAGATTTCGGGAGGACGCCGGTCACATGACGAGGGCGTGTCCGAAATCTAGCTGGTTATATGAGAGTTATCTTTGTTGCCATCACAACGGGGCGGGACTTCCTACGCCGCCGCCCGTTGTGATGACAACCTGTGCAATGGATGGCGGCGATCCTGCGCGTGCGCGAGATCGGCGCTCTAACGGGCGGTGCATGCTGGTCCATCAGCATGCCCGTATCCCGGAAGAGGATGCCTGTGGGCTTCACATGCCCACAGGCAAAATGGAAACGATCGTGATGAAATTTTATAAGTTATCCAAAACGGACAGATAATCGCGCTGAAAACAAAAGAAGCGAGTGCTATATTTAATACTAGTATTGATTGTCATATTGCCAACAAAAAAAATACTTGCAGACAGTGGAATCCCGCTTTAAGGCTCTGTGCACACCTATGCAAATGCTTGTAATGCATTTCCACGTGATGCAGTAACACACGTGTCAATGTATGAATTCCCACAACACATAGATCAGCCCTTACAGTGGTAACGCATGCGCGTTGCCTTAGTGCATTGGAATGTTGATTAAAATAAATGGAACTGTAATCCATCAAATCATGTATTGTGCGTTGTTGCACACCGTGGTAATTTGCATTAGCGTGTACATACGTGCAATGCATAGATGTAAATAAGCCCTTACAGTTTGTAATATATATGTGTGTTGTTTTAGAGAGTTGGGTTGATATTCAAAATGAAAAAACACAGCAATGCATCAACTCAGGTAATGCACATTCCTGCAATGCATAGGGGGAGATTTACTAAAACTGGTGCACACAGGGAGTTGATTTACTAAAACTGCAGAGTGTAACATCTGGGGCAGCTGTGCATAGAAACCAGTCTCCAGGTTTTATAGTCAAAGCTTAAAGAGAAAGTAAACCCTGATGGGTTTTACTTCCTCTTTTGCTCACTGTGAAGCCTGCAAATTAAAAGCATAATGCATAATCGCATACTAGCCCATTATGTGACACTTACCTGAAAATGAATCCATTGCTGTCCCCTGTGCAGGCTGCATCCATCTTAGCCCCTCTTCCTTCCAGGGGGGCGGGGACCCTGGCCAGTCACGTGTGACGTCACTCCCTCGCATGCACGCCGGAGCTGTCAGTAATGGCACACGCTGGGGAAAGAAATGCCACGGAGGTCCGTTTCTTAACAGCGCATGCCCCAATTACATCATCGGCGCACTACAAGTGAAATATCTCCTAAACAGCGCACGTTTAGGAGATATTTCCCCTACCTATAGGTAAGCCTTATTGTAGGCTTACCTATAGTTAAAAGTCACTGGGGAGGGTTACAACCACTTTAAAGTGATACTAAAGTCTCTTTTTTTTTCCTTTAAAAATAACAAACATGTTAAACTTACCTGCTCTGTGCAGTGTTTTTGCACAGAGCAGCCCAGATCCTCCTCTTCTCAGATCCCTCATTGGTGCTCCTGGCCCCTCCCTCCCATTGAGTGCCCCCACAGCAAGCAGCTTGCTATGGGGGCACCCAAACCAAGCCGCAGCTCTGTATGTCCATTCAGACATGGAGCCGTGGTTCTGCTCCACCCCCTCTTTCTCCTCATTGGCTTACTGACTTTGATTGACAGCAGCCGGAGCCAATGGTGCCACTGCTGTGTCTCAGCCAATCAGGAGGCAGAGCCCTGGAAGCCTGAGGCACTTGTGCTCATTGCTGGATAAAGACAGGGCTCAGGTAAGTATTAGGGAGGCTGAGGAGGGCTGCTGCACACAGAAGGTTTTTTTTTTTTTTTATCTTAATGCATATAGTATATTAAGATAAAAAAAAAAACCTTCTGACTTTACAACCACTTTAATTGGACAAGCTGAAGTTAGAAGTTGATTGGCTACCATGCACAACTGCACCAGATTTTGCACTCTTCGTAAATCAGAGTCAGTATCTAGTACGGCTGTGTGTAGTAACCAATCAGCTTCTAACTTCAGCTTGTTCAACAAATTGCCACATTTATTTGCCAATAAAACCTGTAAGCTGATTGGTTACTATGAACAGATGTAGCAGATTATTATTATTATACATAATTTATATAGCGCCAACAGTTTGCGCAGTGCTTTACCACGTAGAGGGGGAAAGTACAATTACAATACAGTTCAATACAGAAGGTCCGGGAGATTCTGTGTGCACCAGTTTTAGTAAATCTACCCCATAGATGTAAATCAGCCCTTGAAGTACAAGTCTTTCCCAAAGCGAGATAGTGGAGGTGTTTTCCAAAGCAACCAATCAGTTTCTAGTACAGGTTTGATTATGAAAAAAATCTGAGACTCCGATTAGATGCCAATTGCAGCAGATACCCTTTACCACTGATACCCTTTACCACCCCACCAAATTAATTTTGCTCCTCTGTTCATTTTAAAACCTTCCAGGGAAGTGATGAGTAATGCCTCTCAGTCTCATGTTGCAGTACAGAGTTAATGGGACCTTATCCTCAGATGACAACATTAATCTAGCTTGTACTGTATGTGCTAATATGAGTCCTTGGAAAACACGCATAGCCACAACCTTTTTATGAAAAGAGTGACTGGCCTGGGGGAAGAACATTCTCATATCCCAGGTTCTGTATTACCGGGTCACATAATGTGCTCTCAGAATTTTCAGATTCTTACTTGATGTGCCGAATCAGGAGGAATTTGCACATTCAGTGGTTTCTGAATTGTAAGACCTCAAGTTACCCTTAGTATAGAAGTCACATGTTTTTTTTTTTTCTAGAGCCCCCATGCAGCTAAAGACCACTATGCCATAGGATTCAACCCAGGTTAACCCTTCCTGCCCAGGCCCTTCAATGCCTGTCTGAGATAAAGGGATTCGTTCAAAGTTCAGAAATCCCAGATTGAGGACTATGCTTGCGGATGGTCTGTTTCATCTGTCAACATTTACAAAGCATCTTTCTTCATTTCCCTCATCCCCCCATTTATCACTTCACACCATCTTCCTAATCCTTTCCTTCTGCTCTTGCCCCTCCAGCAGTGAAGGGGTGGAACATCTTAACTGCTGGCGTCCCTTTTAAGTAGGAGATCAAACGCTTTAGCTAGAAGAGAGGTTTACAGCTTCTAACACCACCAGGCCTGGGGGTAGTGTAGAAGAAAGAAGGGGGAAGACAAATGACCTGCACTCAAGCAGAATCTCTCCCTACCTTTGTAGGATCAATCTTATACTTAAAGCTCTTTAGTTGCTGCGACTTTGAATTTTCCCTGTTGTAGTCCCTCTGTAACTGCATTTTAAATTCTTTGCATGTCTTGTGGATATAGTGGTTCCCTTCTCTATAAGAGCTGCAGAAATAAAGACCGGATAAGCTGACACTTCAAATAGTGCTTTTCTCTCTTCATTTTCTTACGATCGTTAATAGTTTATATTTTCTTTAAAAAGAATTATGCGTGTTATAGCAGGAGAGCTGCTGGATTCACGGTACTAGATACCTTGGGGAAATAACCATGATAGTATAAAAAGTCCAATAACCAAAAATATCCATCATTTCCCTTTTCATCATGATCATTCTTCTTTATAAATAAAGCATTATGGCTAGGTTCACACTTGTAATTCTTAATGGTACCCGCATGCATTGGCATAATGCCGACGTTTGCATGATATCACAGAGCCATCTCATTCCAAAAGGCACAATTAAAAAAAAAAGGGACTGGCACTTCTTTACCTGCTTTTCTGCAGGTAGGGCAGTACATTCAAATGAATGGATTGCCCTACTCACAGACCGTGGGTTGCATTGGTATTATTAGAACCTAACATAATATGTAATTGTGCATCATAGAATAATGGGGTACAAATACAAACTGTACACATGCTGTACAAAACCTGATACAGGATTAGAAGAGGCCCTTGCCAAAATGAGCTGACAGTGGTAGACTAGGTTGATATGCATAATAAAATGTGTAGATGCAATTTCTGTTATGGTAAAGACCATTTGAACTTTCAGTTTAAACCCTTTTGCTGCCAGAGCCATTTTTTGCACACGTTTGAAAATCATTTTATGCCTGAAAATTAGTTAAACCCCCCAAACATTATATATTTACTGAAAGCAGACACCCCAGAGAATAAAATGGTACTACTACAGGTAATTACAGGTCACACAAATCAATACATCACCCAATTTTTTTTGTGAAGCATAAAAGATGAGGTTGTCCCAAGTAAATAGATACCCAACATGTTAAGGCTTCAAATTGCCTGTGCTCGCGAAACAGCGACAAACGTTGGTACCTTATATTTTCCACAGGCAACGTTAAAAAGTCCCTAAAAGTTTACAGTTAACTGTAAATATTAGTTCTGGAATTATTTTTCCCACTCTGATGTGTGTGTATGGGGTCCCCTATATCATTACTTTTTAAGTGGCAGGTTCTGTTTAACCACTTGCGGACCGCCCACCATACATATACTGCGGTAGGGCAGCCGCTCTGTGCCATATCACGTACCTAGTATGTGATCTGACACTTCTGGGTCTATGGCACACGTGCCACTAGTAATCCACTCCCGCTGTGATCACACACATCGGGAGCCCAGCGGCAGTTACTGGGGACACGATTTCCTCTGGCACCCGCTGATTATACAGTACACAGGCAGAATGGTGATCTGCCTATGTAAACAAGGCAGGTTTCCGTTCTGTCAGTAGGTAAGGCAATGATCCTGTGTTTCTGCAAAGCAGGGGCAAGGATCTATTTCTTCCCTTAGTAAAGCACTTCCCACACAACACACAAGCACTGGCTAGGTTGTTGTATAGCAGTTTTTTGTATAGCAGGTTGTTGTATAGCAATTTTTTTACTTTTTTGTTTATAGCACAAAAAATAAAAACCTCAGAGGTGATCAAATACACCAAAATAAAGCCCCATTTGTGGGAAATAAAGGACATCAATTTTATTTGGGTACAGCGTCACACGACCGCACAATTGTCAGTTAAAGTAACTCAGTTCCGGAGGTCAAGTGATTAATAAGGCATCAGGGGTCCAATTAAGTGAATGGAGAGCTGATTGTTTAACACATCACTTTTGGGTCATTACCAGAAAAGTGATATCAGCGATCTCTCTCCCCTCTAACCAGCGGTGCCCACCATGCAGGGGTGGACTGACCATTCAGCTACTCGGGCACCGCCCGAGGGCCCTGGGCCACTAGGGGGCCCAATCAGGGTTGCCAGCCTCAGTAAAACCAGGGACAGTATGTCAAAATCTGTGTTTTTTTTTTTACATCTGTCTCTGAAATGTCCCTTACTGACATCCTTTTGTTCTAAAAATCCTGAGATTATAGCTGCCCCACCTCTCCAGTACCTTCTCAGCCAATAGAAACATGTCTGTGTATACTGTGTGTACAAGTATGTGTATACTGTGTGATTGTATACTGTGTGTGTGTGTTTTTGTATATTCTGTGGCCCCATAATCTCTGATTGCTTTGGGGCCCTATAATCTCCTATTGTCCGGGGGCCCCATGAGTTGTCAGTCCGCCCTTGCCTCCATGCCAGTCCTAGATCTATTGATGGGTTCGTGGAGCCCAGGAAACATGGCGGGTACACTGAGGTGTGTGTATGGGGGCGAGCATCCCTCTTTACTGACTGAAGACAGGTTCTTTTTAATGAGGAATCAGGGGTCCAAGCAAGCTAATGAAGAGCAGATCGTCTTAGCCCTGGTACACACGGTCGGACATTCTGATGGAAAATGTCTGATTGGACTGTGTTGTCGGATAATCCGACCATGTGTGGGCTCCATTGGACTGTTTCCGTCGGAATATCTGACTGACAAAGTCTGTAGGGAATTCCGATTGTACAAAGTGCTACGCATGCTCAGATCAAATTACGAGACCAAAGCTATTGGCTACTAGCCTGAATGTAGTCCCATTGTAACTAAATAACGTCATCACATTACGAACGATCGGATTTTCCGGCAACTTTGTCCGACCGTGTGTATGCAACACCAGTTTTGGACAAAATCCGAAGGATTTTGTTGGCGGAATGTCCGATCGTGTGTACAAGGGCTTACACGTCACATCTGGGTCATTATTACAAAGGGGAGATCAATGATCTCCCTCCTCTCTACCTGGCAGCGCATACATTGACAGTCCTAGATCCGCCAATGTTTCATGGAGCCCAGGAAATATTGCGGGTACTTACAGGGGTGTGTGAAACCTGTGCAGCTTCCACATGACAGTCAGCTTGTCAGATTTACACACACTCCCAGGGGACTGAATGTATGCAAAGCTCCCGACCGCCAAGATGTATCAGATTAAATCAGCTAAATACATTCCAGGTGCATTAAAACAAAATTTGTTCAAAGTCTTACATTTCATTTTTTTTAGAGAGTAGCCACACCCTGAATACAAAAGCCTACCCCCCTGGCATTTACTACATCTTGTGGCCCATGCTGACAATTTTTACTCTCTTGAAGACATGAGCTTGCTGAAGAATCTTCAGCATCTGACATGCTTACAGATGCTTTGGATGCCTGGTCCACCGCTTCTTGCTGCCACCTCATAAATATGCACTGTAGCGACCTAGAGACCAGCAGATAAACCATATTGTGCCCAAGAGGACCACACATCCAACCCTCCTGGTCACATGCTGAAGATTCTTTAGCAAACCTAGCTCTTCAAGAGAGCGAAGATAGGTTGTGTGGCACAAATAAGTATTAAATATTTTCTGGGCAGGTAAAAACTTTTTTGTTTTTTCTATACTAAATCCTGAAAGCCCAATTTAACTTTCAGTTTAAATAAACTATATACATTTTAAGTGCCTTAAAACAAAAGGCACTCATAGATTTACAAATTATTTTCTTTCTAAATCAGCTACAGCCTAAGAGCAAAACAGTCCCCTGGTAGCAGCTGCAAAGTGGGACAATTGTTCTCTTTGCGGAAGTGGTGGCCTCTCTGCAGAAGCCCAGCACATCCCACTGCTAAATCAGAGCCAGCGTTGTCCAATCTGCAGGGAACATGAGCTTTACTGATTGCAGAGCTATTGATCTGAGTCAGTAGGGAATGTATCGGGTCTCTGTAGTGTAGAGAGACCACTGCTACCCGCTGGCAGGGGACTGACTTTTTAACTCAGGCTAGTTGCTGTAGAAAGAAAATTAACTTTACAACATTGTGCACCTAGAATGTACTGTATATTATTGGAATTAAACTGAAAGTTCAGTTGGATTTTAAGGTTTTCATCCGTTGCCTTTAAAGTGACTAAAAGGTAAAAAAACAAATCAAAAAAGATGATACCTGCCCAGAAAAATAATTCATACTTACCTGTCTCACAAAACCTATCTTCGCTCTCTTACCCACTTCAGCCCCTAAAGGATTTATCCAGTTCTTGACCAGGCCATTTTTTGCAATACGACACTGCATTATTTTAACTGACAATTGCGCGGTCGTATGACGCTAAATAAAATTTTCTCCCACAAATAAAGCTTTCTTTTGGTGGTATTTAATCACCTCTGCCATTTATTTTTTATTTTTTGCGCAATAAACAAACAAAGAGCGACAATTTTGAAAAAAAAGCAACAATATTTTTTACTTTCTGCTATAATACATATCCATAAAAAAAAAAAAAAATACAAAATACAAATTTATTCATCAGTTTAGGCCAATATGTATTCTGCTACATATTAGGTTAAAAAAAACTCAATAAGCATATATTCATTGGTTTGCACAAAAGTTATAACATCTACAAAATAAGGAAAAGATTTAAGGACTTTTTGTTTGTTTTTACTAGTAATGGTGGCGATCTACAATTTTTAGCGGGATTGCAACTTTTTGGTGACCAGTGACACCAATACAGTGATCAGTGCTATAAAAATGCACTGATCACTGTATAATTGGCACTAGCAGAGAAGGGGTTAACATTAGTGGTGATCAAAGGGTTATGTGTTGCCCTAGGGAGGTGCTCACTGGCAGTAGAGAGAGATCGCTGTTTCTGATCACTAGGAACAGCTAATCTCTCTCTCCGCCCCCGTCAGAACAGGAATCTGCCTTGTTTACAAAGGCAGATCCTCATTTTTCCCACTATTGTGGGTGGCCCGTGGACACTGAGCCTCCGGCGGCGGGCCCGTGCCCAAAAAAGCCAGTGCCTGAACCGATGTAACAGTATGTCGATTTGAGCAGCCAAGCCACAGTGTAACTGCGGAGGCTGGTTGGCAACTGGTTAAAGAGCTAAGGCTGGGTACACAGGGGCCTCATATCATGCGCTTGAAGAGAAAACATCTGGTATTTGGTCAGTATGTACAGCAGCCTGTCCGACAGAAGCCAGTCTAACGTCCAGCTTTTGTTGAAGGGACATGCTGGGAAACTAGCATCTGATCACGCTGGCAGTGGAGTGTCAGGTGCCTGATCCCGCTATGTGTTCTATGGTTTTATCTGTTGACCCCTAGGTCACTACAGGATACAGTTATGAGGTAGTTGCAGATGGCTGGAACCACAGTGTGCATCAGGGGCTAAACATTCAAAACACCTTTAAGTGTGTCAGACGCAGAAGATTTTTGAGCAAAGATTGGCAGCATGAGCCGCTAGATGTATTTGTTCTTTCTTTTGCATGAAGCACCTTTTTTATTTTTTGGTTAAAGCGGAAGTAAACCCATCGATTTAATAGTAAAAAAAGCAGTTACAATCCCGGCATGCCGGAAATGCTAAGCCCTTGTACACATGGTCGGACATTCTGACAACCAAATCCGTTGGATTTTGTCCGACGGATTTTATCCGAAACTGTTGCATACACACGGTCGGACAAAGTTGTTGGAAAATCCGATTGTACATAACGTGATGACGTTATTTCGTTACGACGGGACTACGTTCAGGCTAGTAGCCAATAGCTTTGGTCTAGGAATTTGATCTGAGCATGCGTGGCACTTTGTCCGTTGGAGTAGGCTACACATGATCGGAGTATGTCTGATCAGAGCATTTTGTCAGAAAATTTTACCGGCAAGTTGGAAAAGTTGGTCCGTCGGATATTCCAATGGAAACAGTCCGATGGAGACCACACACAGTCGGAATATCCGACAAAACGGTCCGATAGGACACATTCCGTCGGAATCTCCGACCGTGTGTACAAGGGCTAACTGTCACATTGGTTGTGCTCTCAACCAAACTGTCAAACCATCCAATGGCTGGTGTCATAACTGATCACATGGGCAGCATCGTGACAGTTGAAGATTAAACAGAGGTCAAGATGGCAGCTTCCTTGGCTGAAAACAATAGGAGGGTTTTCTTCCACTTTAAATAGTGACAGAATTACTTTGAAGCAAAATGCACCTTAGACTGTAAGCAACTTGAGGGCAGGGACTGATGTGAATGTACAATATATATATGTAAAGTGCTGCATAAATAAATTGACAGCCCTATATATTGTAAGTACCTATAATAAATAAAATAAATGTCAATGCACCCAAAATGCAGCAAACAGGGCTTTTTCACATTACATTGCAGCTCAAGTTACTGGTGTGAGCGGGTCTTATTGAGAACAATAGATTTTCGATTGCCCATGCATTTTACTGTTTGAAAATATAAGGCAACACATTTTTGTGAGCAAGGCCTTAGAGGTAGGGGGCACCATAGGTTGGGCAGATGGTAGAGGCTGTTGGCATGGGGTTTTGGGGTAGTGAATGACTAGCTTAAAGATATAGATGGAAATGCAGATCAGAAGAGATCATTTTGAGAGGCTGTTTAAATATGTTGTAGGTTGGAACAAGACTAATAGGAACAGAATTCTCGAGAACAGGTATCTCCTATTCTGAAGTTATCAATGTGATGAACATTTGTAGGTCAGTAATGTGGTGGAGAGAGAAGTTAGGAGAGGATTTGCGTAGGAGGTCAGGTTGATTGGAAGCAAGTGAAAAAGGGTTGGCAGAGACCCATGGTACGCATAAATGGGAAATTTCACTAAATGACGGGCATGAGCTTTCATGATTCTGTCATCTTTCCCTGCATGGGCAAAGAAAACATTCCAAGATAAGGCTACCTGAATAAAGAATAGAGTACCTACCTTTCCCACTGCTAAAAGCTGCTCCATTCAAGAGAAAGCCTTCAGTGAAGTGCACTTAGAAGCAAACCCTTTCAGTAGTGTCGATCACCTGGGCCCCAAGCACTGGGAAACTAACATTTCTGGGAGTGTTGGTCTTCCTTGATCCCCTGCAGGGCTCAGTGGTTCTTCTTGACGACCTTCACGTGACGTCACAACTGTGTCCTGTAGTAGCACTGAGGTGAGAGGTAGTAATCACTGAGTGCATCAGGAGTTCGACATTAACTGAAGTGTTGGTTTCCCAATAGACTTGAGTAGAGGATTTCTCTTTTACAGAGCAGATTACCAGCAAGAAAGGTATTAGATCTCCTATTTTACAGGTATCCCTGTTTGTGATTTTTATTTTTTGTATTAACAGGGTGTCATTTTAAAGGCCCCCCCCCCCCCATCATGGAAAAGTCTGTATTCTGGTACCTGTTTGTGGTTAATACATGCATTAATAGAATTTATTATATGAATTCTTTTTTTTTTGTGTTTTTTTCACTTGTACATGCAGGCTATTTTTCTAACATCATATTGTAAGGTTGAGTTGCTTCAAGTCGCTTTATTTTTTATTTGCCTTTGTTTTACTGCCGAGGTGTTGTGCTGTTTGCTGACGCTCTCTGGTCTTGTCAGGACAGCAGTGAGGTGTGGGATGAAGATGTGACTGAGTGGTGGGGTGAATGGAGCTCCTGGTCTACTTGTTCTCGAACCTGTGGAGGGGGAGTGATGTCTCGCGAAAGACATTGCCTACGCCAGAGGTTAGTGGTTTAGGGTCTGCACTGTGACTACTTGTGCCCTATACTTTTGCATTTACAGATCTCCAATACTTCAATGAGCTGGTGTACTTGAGTCAACATAGCACAGTTTTGGTTATGGTTATGTCTGCTGTCCGGGGACCATTTAATTCCAGTACAGCTGTGAGATTTCCTGTTTAAACTGATCCACCCGCCTGATCCCATAGGGCAGGGTTGGCAACCTTGGCACTCCAAATGTGATGTAACTACAAAAAATCAGCTGGAGTGCCGTGGTTACCTACCCCTGCCCTATGGCTAGATGGGTTAATTCACCTTTTTTTTTTTTAATGCTGTTTAGTCACTATACACAATAGCTTCATGCTAAACTAATTGGATTTTAAAATTTAATGTGGTTGTAAAGGCAGAAGGTTTTTTATCTTAATGCATTCTATGCATTAAGATAAAAAGCCTTCTGTGTGCAGCAGCCACCCTCAGCTCCCCTAATACTTACCTGAGGTCCATCTAGATCCAGCGATAAAATACATTTGGTACCAGAGACCGAAGAGTTCTCTACAAGCACCACCTTCCCTAAATATATTCAAAAAAATACCAAGAAACACAATTGAAGTGCAAAAAATCTAATCAAATTGATATTACAAATTTCATAATTTTATTTAAACATACATAATTAAAAACTTAATAAAGTTTAAAACCAGAACATGAAAAGTCATGTGGCCACAATACAAAAGTTGGTTGCCTCTACATGTTTTGCCATAAGCATGGCTTCTTCTTGAGCTTTTGTAGAACCTTTATACAATGTCACCCAAATGTGATCAAAGTTCCAAAGGACCCTCAGGGGCCACTAAGAGGTCCAATGAGGTATCAGTGTGCCATAAAGGGGGGACATAAGCCCTAAATTCACACCCCGTAGTGATAAGAAGTCAAGGAATTCACAGACTGATAATTATATCACTCCTATAACGTATATTTCATATACTTGTAGTAAGCTTCAAAGGGACCGTGCTATCTAAACACTTCCTTCATTGTGTATAGTGAATGCATAGTGTTTTAACCCCTTAATACCTGAAGGTAAAACAAATATTAATGCTTGAACACAGTTTTGTAACTTTGGTATGTGTTAGTAGAACTGTACATATTATCACAACTACTTATCCAGGTAAGTTATACCTGTTTTTTTTAAGGATAAAATTAGCCTTCTTGTGCTGGTAAATGTTGGTGGATATCTCCTAATTTATTTATTTTTTTCAAATCTTTTATTTATTAAAAAAAACACAGAAACAAAAGAGAACACCCACATTTCTTCTAAAAATAATTCAATTCAATTTTTTTTTTATCAAAGGAAGCCTGGCCCAAAATAGTAAAAAAAAATTAAAATTTTACTTTTTCTTGACATTAGCATAACACACCACCAAAAAAAATCCTCAAAAACCTCCTGCTCCTGACATTGGTGGCGATACTGTATATGTGTTTTATTATTTGTTGTTTGTATCCATAGTGGGGAGTAAGAGTAGAGAGTGGGGAGAGTAGAAAGAAAGTTCAGAGGTTTTACAAGGTGATCACTGTGATAGCCAATCAAGAGCTGTCGCAGCAATCGTGACTGGGATCTGGTCCTTTCTCCTCCTTTTGGTAACGTGCTTCCAGCACAAATGCAGACGCACATATATGCGTCGCCTATGAAGGCCCATCTCTGTAACATTGAATATATGCATAAGACCAGCATTAATGGGTTAAAAAGGTGGACTAACCCTTTAAATATTCCCTGCATTTACATACATCGTATCCTATTCAATATTTTATCTTTTTTAAGTTTAATATTCTATCACAAATTTCTTGTTAAAGGCTATGCATAGGGGTATATTTATAAAGCAGTGAATGTGATCTTCACCAAACACTGACTGCAGGTGTATCTTCCTAGTGCATGCATTTTAAACTACAGTAATTGATTGACTTGCAGTGAATGTTTGGCGAATGTTACATTCACTGCTTTATAAATGTGGTAAGCAAATTTTTTTTTTCTGTTGTATTAGCTTTGTGCATGCATTTAGCACTACTGCTCAACACAGCTCAATGGTAATGCTGTTAACCTGCCCTAAATTGACTGCTTGTGGGTGTGGTGGTACTGGAGGAATGGGGTAATAAAGGATAGATTTACATGAGTAAATATATTCTTCAAAGATAATATATTGCAGCTGTCCATTCTTTAGACGTAGTGGCTTCATTTGTTTTCAGTTTTCAGGCTAAGAACATAGCAAGTACAGAACATAACTATTTATCTTTCCAAAAATGCAACATCCTTGTCACTTCCTGTGAGCTTCCTTCAGCAAACTACCAAATCCCCCCTCCCATAAGGGGAATAAGAGAGTAAGACATGTTTAACCCCCTCCCGCCACCACCTCCAGGCCCTTTAAGAGGTTCTAAAAGCAGGGAGGTGGCGGCGGGCATTCAGGTCACGTGATTGGCTCACTTTGGTCACATGATCGGAAAGTTCCTGATCGCAAGTGTGCCCCGTCGGTGTCTGTGCTAGGAGTGAGCAGAGTGCGCGCTCTCAGCACATAAAAGTGTTTACATAGGGCCACTTATATGCAGCCTCTTGACATTAAAGCTCACCCACTGGGTGACCACATATATGCGCCATGTAGGCGGAAATAATGTAAAGTTTATTTCTACTTTTGAAACCAAATGGAGAGAATGCCTATTTTTTATTTGTTATATGTCCCTATTCATATACAGTGAGGGAAAAAAGTCCATCGCTAAGCAGCTTGGGGAAAGGGTGACGACAGTTGGTGCAATTATTTGCAAATGGAAGAAACGCAAAATAACTGTCAATCTCCCTTGGTCTGTGGCTCCATGCAAGATCTCGTGGAGTTTCAGTGATCATGAGAATGGTGAGGAATCAGCCCAGAACTACCCAGGAGAATCTTGTCAATGATGTAAAGGCAGCTGGGACCATAGTCACCAAGAAAACAATTGGTAACACACTACGCCGCGAAGGACTGAAATCCTGCAGTGCCCGCAAGGTCAAGAGAGCACATGCACAGGCCCATCTGAAGTTTGCTAATAAACATCTGAATGATTCAGAGGAGAACTGGGTGTGTTGTGGTCAGATGAGACCAAAATCAAGCTCTTTGGCTTTAACTCAACTTTAATTGTTTGGAGAAGGAGGAATGCTACCTATGACCCCAAGAACACCCTCCCCACCATCAAACGTGGAGGTGGAAACATTATGATTTGGGGGTGGTTTTCTGCTAGAGGGACAGGACAACTTCACCGTATCAAAGGGACGATGGATGGGTCCATGTACCCTCAAATCTTGGGTGAGAACCTCCTTCCCTTAGCCAGGGCATTGAAAATGGGTCGTGGCCATGGGTATTCCAGTATGACAATGACCCAAAACACACGGCAAGGCAAAAAAGGAGTGGCCCAAGAAGAAGCGCATTAAGGTCCTGGAGTGGCCTAGCCAGCCCCCAGACCTTAATCCCATAGAAAATATGTGGAGGTTCGAGTTACCAAACATCAGCCTTGAAACCTTAAAGTGTTACTAAACTCAGGACCATGCATTCACTATATCTAGCCTCCCACAGTACACAGAACATGGAAATGCAATTATTTTAGTAAATATAAACATCTAAATACCTTTTCTCATCGGCAGTATATAGCAGTCTTGTGACTTCTATAAGTGTCTGGTTAAAGGTTTTAGGAGGAGTTTTCATTCTCCTCTGACTGTCCTATGAGGCTGCAGGACTCCTGACCCTCTGTCTGGACAATGCTGATTGGTCTTGTGCTGATCACATGCATCCTCCCAATAATAAAAAAACAACAACTTTCTAGTAATACACATCGAACTGAGCATGTGCAGAGTGCCCCAATGTTCTGTTCTATTGGGAGATGGATTGGGGACTGTGGGAGAAGGTGGGGGGGATCAGAGAAGACAGGATCAAACAGCTTTTTTACACAATGCGGAGGATTAACCCCTTATGTTCCACAGTGAGTATAACAAGCATGCTTTACTGCATATACAGACTGATTTTACTGTTGTGGGTTTAGTAACACTTTAATGACTTGGAGAGGATCCGCAAAGGGAAGTGGGACAAAATCCCTCCTGAAATATGTGCAAACCTGGGGGCCAACTACAAGAAACATCTGATTGACAACAAGGGTTTTGCCACCAAGTACTAAGTCATGTTTTGCGAAGGGGTCAAATACTTATTTCACTCATTAAAATGCAAATCAATTTATAACGTTTTTGAAATGCCTTTTTCTGGTTATTTTTGTTGTTGTTCTGTTTCTCACTGTTCAAATAAACCATTAAAATTATAGATTCATCATTCCTTTATCAGTGGGCAAACCTACAAAATCAGAAGGAGATCAAACACTTTTTTCCCTCACTGTAGCTAATGAATTGTAGCTTACCTTTTTAGAATGCTCTATTCTGGACCCTCCAGCAAGGAAAAATCCTACATCGTTCTCTTTGTTTATGAGGGGGCTGGGCGGCTTTGTTTGCCAAAATGTACCCTATCTGTATTGTACAGACATATCTATTATCAGTTGTAGCTAGATTTAAACACTGTCTCTCCTAGCCAAACATTAAAGGTGTAGAGGCTGGGCTTCTTACATTACGTGGTAATGAGAACAGACTAATGCCGCGTACACACGATCAAACAATCCGGTGGAAAAGTCCGGCAAACTCAAGTCCGCCAAACAATCCCCCCGTGTGTAGCCTCCGGCATACTTTTTTGACCCGACAGTACGGCGGACTTAGAATTTCGGTTTTTCCAAAATTCTGTCCGTCGGACTCGCATTTCGGCGGACAATCCGGCCGTGTGTATGCCAGTCCGCCGTACTTTAGAAATGAGCGGACTTTTCCCGCCCGGAGAAAAGTCCATCATTTCGAGCGGGTCTCCAGGTAGGCGGGGCCCGCGAAGGAGACGTCGCTGGCCCCGCCGCCTGGTATGGACTTAAAGGGGAACCCCAACGCCGAAAAAAATCGGCGTGGGGTCCCCTAAAGTCCACAACAGACCCTTGTCCGAGCACGCTACCCGGCCGGCCAGGAAAGGGGGGGCGAGCGAGCGCCCCCCTCCTGAGCCGTACCAGGCCACGTGCCCTCAACATGGGGGGGTGCCTTGGGGAAGGGGGGGCCCCGCGGCCCCTCCACCCCAAAGCACCTTGTCCCCATGTTGATGAGGACAAGGGCCTCTTCCCGACAACCCTGGCCGTTGGTTGTTGGGGTCTGCGGGCGAGGGGCTTATCGGAATCCGGGAGCCCCCTTTATTAAGGGGGCCCCCGGATACCGGCCCCCCACCCTATGTGAATGAGTATGGGGTACAATGTACCCCACCCATTCACCTGTAAAATAAAAGTACAGAAAAAAACACAACACACAAGATAAAATAATTTATTGCACAGCTCCGGGGGTCTTCCGTCTTCGGGGTTCTTCTCGCCGGACTCCTCCGCTATCTTCTTGTAGCTCTTTTGCTAGCGGAGGAGTCCGGCTTTCTTCCTAGCCGCCGGCCTCTTCTTCCGACTTCGGGGGTCTTGTCCCCCTCTTCGGTTCTTCTGCCGGGCCACCGCGCCTTCTTATAGCTCTTTTACAGGCGGTGGCCCGGTCTTCTGTCGCCGCCGCCGCCTTCCGTTCTTCTTCTTCTCCTTCTTCTCCTGGAGATGTTGACTCGACGCTCTCTCCGGCTACAATGCCAGGGACGCGCTGCGCGGCCACTTATATAGGGACAAGGGGCGGTGTCCTATGGCTTTATGTCACATGGGTTGGTCACATGGGTTGATGTCACATGGGGACTGTGACATCGTAAGGGGGCGGGGTCACCATGTGACACCAACCCATGTGACATAAAGCCATGTGACACCGCCCCTTGTCCCTATATAAGTGGCCGCGCAGCGCGTCCCTGGCATTGTGGCCGGAGAGAGCGTCGAGTCAACATCTCCAGGAGAAGAAGGAGAAGAAGAAGAAGAACGGAAGGCGGCGGCGACAGAAGACCGGGCCACCGCCTGTAAAAGAGCTATAAGAAGGCGCGGTGGCCCGGCAGAAGAACCGAAGAGGGGGACAAGACCCCCGAAGTCGGGAGAAGAGGCCGGCGGCGAGGAAGAAAGCCGGACTCCTCCGCTAGCAAAAGAGCTACAAGAAGATAGCGGAGGAGTCCGGCGAGAAGACCCCCGAAGACGGAAGACCCCCGGAGCTGTGCAATAAATTATTTTATCTTGTGTGTTGTGTTTTTTTTTGTACTTTTATTTTACAGGTGAATGGGTAGGGGTACATTGTACCCCATACTCATTCACATAGGGTGGGGGGCCGATATCCGGGGGCCCCCTTATTAAAGGGGGCTCCCAGATTCCGATAAGCCCCTCGCCCGCAGACCCTGACAACCAACGGCCAGGGTTGTCGGGAAGAGGCCCTTGTCCTCATCAACATGGGGACAAGGTGCTTTGGGGTGGAGGGGCCACGGGGCCCCCCCTTCCCCAAGGCACCCCCCCATGTTGAGGGCACGTAGCCTGGTACGGCTCAGGAGGGGGGGGGGCGCTCGCTCGCCCCCCCTTTCCTGGCCGGCCGGGTAGCGTGCTCGGACAATGGTCTGTTGTGGACTTTGGGGGACCCCCACGCCGATTTTTTTTTCCGCGTTGGGGTTCCCCTTTAAGTCCATACCAGGCGGCGGGGCCAGCGACGTCTCCTTCGCGGGCCCCGCCTACCTGGAGACGCGCTCGAAATGAGCGGACATTCCTCCGCGTGTGTGGGCGAGTCCGTTCATTTCGAAAGTACGGCGGAGTTAGTACGGCAGACTTAGTACGCTGTATTAGTCCGCTGAAAAAGTGCCGTGTGTGGGCAAGTAGCCCGTTCGGAATTTTCAACGGACAGTCTGGCGGACGTCCGCCAGACTAAGTACGTCGGACAGACGGCTACGTGTGTACGCGGCTTAAGGATAGACTCACTCTAAAGCTGGCAATACATGGAATGAAATTTTGCTGGTTCTGCAAGGACCAGTGGAATGTCAATCCATGTATGGGCACTGGGGTTGTACAAAAGTTGCTCTACCAATCAACTTCTCTATAACTGCCCTGTCAGATATTCCCCGCTCAATCAGCACTGCAGGCTTTAGCCTGCAGCTCTGAACAGTGTATTCTGATGGTGGGGAAGTCTCCCCACTGTCAGTATACAATAGCTCAGCAGGAAGGATCCCCCATTCCACCTTGAATGTGTGGACGGGGGAATCAGGTCAGTTTTTTTTGTTCAACTCACCGGTTAAACAGCAAAAACTGACTTATGTACTAATTGCCTATAACATTGTTCAATAAATCTTGCAATCAGCCATGATGCTTCCTCCTGAGAAACATCTAAATGATAAGAAATATGAAAAAAAAAACAGTTTAGGCATGCTGTGGAAATGGGGATTTTCTCAAATTTGACTGCAAAATTGGAAAGATGCTTTGAAGCGGTAGTAAACTGCATCCAAAAAAAAAAGTCATTGCATACTAGCACATTTTGACAGACGTATCTGAAAACAAAGCCCTCCAGCAGTGCACTGTCACCGCTGAAGGCGCATTCATCTTCCCCCAGTCTTCATTTTGGGTTTGCGGGCTTCAGCTATCTGGTGGAGTCGAACGATGACGTCACTGTTGTCACTGTTTACAGCATGGCTCTGAAGGAATGGCACAGGTCTGCTGTTCCTTCAGAGAGCAAGAGCAGGTGACTTTACTGGCTGTATCTTAAAAATATGTCCTAAACAGTGCATGTTTAGGAGATATTTACTGTACCTATAGGTAAGCCTTAATATAGGCTTACCTATAGGTAAAAATCATACGTATGAGTTTACCCCCTAGTTTAAGATCCAGCCTGGGTGACAACCATGGCAAAAAAGCCTGTAAAAATAAAATGAATGCAGACACTTCATGTAAGGACTGGTAATCTGCAATATAATAAAATGTATGCCAGTGTAAAGTATAAAAAAAAGGTATGCAGTAGATATGTACTGTTAAATCCAATTTAGGGGTCTCCAATCAAGACCTTTTTGTGATGAGGCAGTGAGTCCAAATCTTAAGATAAGGAAACTGTATTTTTATTCCATGCACTGCAGTGGAGAAACACAATACACAGTTCTCAATAAAGCAGTAAAGTGAAAGTGTTTCTGAGCTTTCATCTACAGGTTATACAATTTATATGTATGAATATGCATACGATTTGGGTGTGTATTAAAAGGGGTTGTAAAGGTAAAAAATGTTTCACCCTAATGCATTCTATGCATTAAGGTGAAAAAACATCCGACAATGCCGCCCCCCCAGCCCCCCGTTTTACTTACCTGACCCCTCGAAAGTCCCACGCTCGCCTCCGACATTCTCTTTGCCGCTCAGCCTGGCCGTTGATTGGTTACAGTGGATGGATTGAAAGCAGTGCAGCCATTGGCTTGCACTGCTGTCGATCATATCCAATGACGCGCCGCACCGGGGGTTGGGGTCGAGTGATACAGTGAGCGGCTATGACCACCGGCTGTATCACGGGAGAGCGCCCGTAAGCACTCCTCACCATGCGAGGGAGCTCGCATTAATGTGAGAAGTCCTTGCGGGAGGGAGCCGAGACAGCCGCTGAGGGATGCAAAATGAGCTCCACAGTGGAGGTAAGTATAACATGTTTGTTATTTAAAAAAAAAAAAAAATTACCTTTACAACCTCTTTAAGTGTATTCTAGGCGTGATATAGGTGTGATTGTATAGTGTAGTCCAATCAATGTCTATATGTTCTTAGCAGCAAGGGAACAGTTAAATGGCTGTTGTGACTCACAAAAAAAGACATTTCGGCAGTAGTTGGTTGGTTCAGACTGGTTTTGATAAGTCATTTTGAGCAGCTTTCTGGGTTCTTATCAGTAGTTTGTGTCCTTGCATATCCAGTAGTTTTGATTTCCCAGGAATTGAAACACAAGTGAAGTAAAGAAAGGAAAAAAAAAAAGGAGAACATCTAGAAGAAGAAGAAAAAAAAACAAGTGTATTACCAATTCTTAAAGTGATATTATATATATATATATATATATATATATATATATATATATATATATATATATATATATATATATATATATATAAAACTCAACATTGTCAGACCCCTATAATTCTACTCAGTACTACGCATGTAATTTCCCAATGTTCTATACCTTTAAAGACCCTGTAAGCATAGATACATACCTGTTGATAAGCCAGAAATGCACTTCTTTTTGTGGACTGAGTTTTCTTTTCAGAAACTACTCAAATCCTGTCACTGTTCCATTGATACAGCACAAAGACCAATCATTCTGTAGTGCCAGGATAAGAACTAGAAAGGCAGATTACTCCACCTGACAAACACAGGAAGTGTGCACAGGGCAAAGGACAGCTCTGAGTTTCTGACGTGGTCAACGTGTATTCTTTTGCACTTATTGAATAAATCTAACAAAATACTTTCAAAGGTATATGTAACCAACCAAAAGGCAGCCAATAAGAAAAGTTCATTTTTAGAAATCTGTGTTCACTAGAAAACAAAGTGGTCATCTTCTTGCCTGATTTTAGTGTCCTCTCTCTCTCTCACAGGCTCCAAACAGTTTTGGGAATTGATAACACTGTATGCGGAGGACAGTCTAAGCAATACCAGCTGTGTCAGAAGCAGGTAACTATGATGATTTACACATGCAATGTTATACTGCCGTTACAAAGAATGCTAATAGAGAGATGACAACATACTTGTGAATTCATTCTAAGGTCATGTTCAGACCTGTGTGGTTAAAACCACAGGATACTAAGACCAACGGTTTTCAAAGTCCACTTTATGTGTCTTTATAATGGGTCCTTGGAGTCACCACACTCTTTGTAATGTGCAGCCACACTACCACATGTTGAAGTTGCCTTAAAGTGAAAGAAAAGCCTAACAATATTAACTAACTATTCTATTCTATTCCCCCTTCTCCTACCTATCCAGCCTAACCTGTATAAAAAAGATCTGTATACCTACCTATTTTTAATTTGCTTCAGTCTGGTCATGTGATCCTGTATCTCTGTGCAATGGAACATGCAACAATGATTCTGAATTCCAGGAGTGTGATGGCACTCACAAGGGCATCCAGAGGTGCAGGATCACATGACCAGGCCGAAGCGGACTAAAAATAAGTAAGTATACAATTCTTTTTTTTTTATACAGGGTAGGCAGGATAAGTAGGAGGAGAGGGGAGGGAAAGTTTTTAAGAATGTATATCATTAGATTTTTCTTCAACTTTGAACCGTTTCTAAAGTCGTTTGGTTTTTCAGATTGGGTTAGAGTGGTGAGAGATTAGAACCCATACCTCCCAACATTTTGAGATGGGAATGAGGGACACCTACTAACAAATGTATGTAGGTGTAGGACACGCCCCCTGCCACAGCCCCTTAAAGGAGAATTAACCAAAAAAAAGGTTAATTAAATGCACAAGGACTTTTTTTTTACCACTACTATTCTTTTATTTTGGCTATTAGAAATTGGATGAAAGTGTTAACACTGGGAAACACTTTTTGGAAGATAAAAAGTGCATTTTATATAAAACTATATAGATCAGACCAAAATGAGGGACAAATGAGGTGGATGGAACATTGCTCCAAATCAGGGACAGTTGGGAGCTGTGTTAGAACCCCTGTCATGTCTACTATCTTCTTAAAGAGTGAATTGAAGAGCTGGAACCTTGAGATAAAATTGGTTGTTAGTTTTATATTTACTTAGATTTTTTTTTACAATAGTATACTGATAATCTCACTGTGGGCATTCCGAATATTAGGTAGGATGTTTCCAAACAATGAAGAATTACCACAATTACCTTGGTTTGTGAAGGAAATATTTTAATATGAAATTGAAATCCTGAACCAAAATGTTTGAGTCCTAGGCTTAATGTACACGGGACGTTTTAAAACCTCTCCTGAACGATTTAACTTGACAGATAGTAACCCACGTATAAAAACGTCTAGCAGTGTACATGGAGCCTAAAATGATGCTTATTCCAAACAAATTGAGTGCAAAAGACAACGCATTTCTGAGGCCAGGCATCGCCCCTTCATCAGGCTTGGCTGAAATATAGATAACGTGTATGAGAATGAGACTACTGAGAATAGTGTAAAAACACAGCAATTTTCTGCAGCTGGTTTGAGCAGCCCTATTAATGCTATCTGGTTTAGGCAGAGTCCTTATTTCTATTTGTCCTATTCACCACTGTCACCGCACTGGGATTTAGGGAAAATCCTACTTTTTTAATTGTTCACCAGAACAGCAAAAAAAGGGAAAATAGAGCTACTATCTAAGAGGATATTTCTCTCACTACAGAGAGATTTCCTCTCCTTCCTGTTTTGTCTACAGGACAGGAAGTGAATGGAAATCTCCCTAATGAAAAAAAAAAACCCTTCTGCACACTATTCAAAATGAAAAAAATGTGGGCTTTAGATATATTTTAGATGCTAAAATGATCTGAAATTATCTCATCTGAACTATATAATTTGCCTATAGAGATGTTACATAGTTACATAGTTAGTAAGGTTGAACAAAGACACCAGTCCATCCAGTTCAACCTGAGTGAGTGTATACAATTGTCCCTATCCCTGTACATTGCACACTCACATCAGTCCCTACCCTCAAGGAGCCCACAATCCCAGGTCCCCATTCATATACTAGGGCCAATTTTGGACAAACGCCAATTAACCTACCTGCATGTCTTTGGAGTGTGGGAGGAAACCGGAGTACCCGGAGCAAACCCACACAGGCACAGGGAGAACATGCAAACTCCAGGCAGGTAGTGTCGTGGTTGGGATTCAAACCAGCGACACTTTTTACTGCTAGGTGAGAGTGCTAACCACTACGCCAATGTGTTCTCATTTTACACGTGGAGGGCAAGTGCAGTAAATTGCACTGCAGTATTATGGTCTGTACAAGCCCTAAACTTCATCCCAGAAACCATATTTTGCACAGGGTGCAACAGAGAATTTGGAGGGATACAATCAATCTAAATAAACATATTTGGCCAATATTAAAACCAAAATAAAAATTTCAACTCTTCTATTTAGGGCTCATGCACACAGCCACTTGGGGCTAGTCATAAAAGTCAGGACTGTTTTCCCACCCAGGTGCAACAAATGGTGCATATAGCCGCCCATAGCAAGCCCATAGCAAGCAATATCTAGCCGCCCATAGCAAGGAATATCTGGATTTACACCGGTACTTGCATAACCATACCTGCCAACATTTTGAGATGGGAATGAGGGACACCTACTAGCAAACATATGTAGGCATAGGTCACACCCCCTGCCACACCTCTTAAGGCTGGGTTCACACTGCTGCGGGGGGAGATCCGGATGTGATTCGCACCGCAAATCACATCCGATCTCCGTAGCGATGCGAGTTCAGCCATACAGATAGTATGGCTGAATTCGCATCGCTCCCGCAGCAAACTCACAGGGGACCCTTTTTTTGGTCCGCAACAGAATCGGATCGCATGGGGGTTCACACCATGCGATCCGATTCCTGTGCGAGTCGGCAGATCGCACTGCGATATGCGGACGGATCTGGGGGTGTCATTAACATATCATTGACACTCCCAGCTGTCCGCATAGGGCAGTGTGAACTGCCGGCGGGAGTAATGCGATGCGGGAAAACGCCGCGGATTCGCGGCGTTCCCGCATCGCAGCGGTGTGAACCCGGCCTAAAGGAGAATTAACCAAAACAAAAGGTTAATTAACCACTTAAAGACTGAGCCTCTTTCTGAGATTTGTTGTTTACAAGTTAAAAACATTTTTTTCTAGAAAATTACTTAGAACTCCCAAACATTATACATTTTTTTCTAAAGAATAAATTGGCGCTTGTTGCAATACTTTCTGTCCTACCGTATTTGCGCAGCGCACATTTTCTGGAAATAATAAACTTTTTTGAATTAAAAAATAAGACAACAGTAAAGTTAGCTCAATTTTTTTATATTGTGAAAAATAATGTTATGGCGAGTAAATTGATATCCAACATGTCATGCTTCAAAACTGCGCCCACTTGTGGAATGGCGACAAACTTTTGCCCTTAAAAATCATAGGCAGCGTTTAAAAAATTCTACAGGTTGCATGTTTTGAGTTACAGAGGAAGTCTAGGGCTAGAATTATTGTTCTCACTCTACTGATTGCGGCGATACCTCATATGTGTGGTTTGAACATCATTTTCATATGCGGGCGCTACTCACGTATGCGTTCGCTTTTGCACGCGAGCTCGGCGGGACGGGGCGTGGTTAAATTATTTTTTTCATTTTTTTTTATTTTCTCTTTTCTTTTTTCTTTTTACACTGTTCCTTAAAAAACAAAATTGTGTCACTTTTATTCCTATTACAAGGAATGTAAACATCCATGTCACACAAGGGACAACATCTGATCGCCTCCGCCGCTGCCGATGGCTCCGTAAGTGGTGGAGGGCACCGGTGCACGGCGGGAGGGGGGGCCCTCTCCCGCCGCTGATAAAAGCGATCTTGTGCTGAATCCGCCACAGAGACCGATTTTATCTTGAAGCAGACCGTCCTCTGAAAAAGAGGATACGGGGGTTATGGCAGCTAGCTGTTGCAATAACAACAATATTCCTCTTCAAAGTACAGACTTATGACGACGGTGGGTGGTCCAGAAGTGGTTAAATCCACAAGAGCTTTTTTTTTTTACCACTACTATTCCTTTATATTGGCTTTTAAAATTTATAAATGCACCAATTTAGAATTTGGATGAAAAGTTTAGCACTGGGAAACAGTTTTTGAAAGATAAAAAGTGCATTTTATATACAATTATATGGTTCAGACCAAAATGAGGGACAAATGAGGGGGAACGAGGATCAGAGAGACATTGCTCCAAATCAGGGACAGTCCCTCAAAATCAGGGACAGTTAGGAGCTATGGATAAACATGTGCATTCATTTGGACATATGACTCTGGATGCAGACTGTCTGTGTCAAGGGACATACATCTGTACGCATGCACGTGTTTATGCAAGTAATGATGTATACCCATGTGTACAGCTATTGCTTTCATGGCAGGCTGTGGACCTGGGTGGGAAAATATACACATATTTTACAGTATATGGCCATGGGTGGTCATGTAGCAAAAGTGGACTATGTCTGTGTTATTTGTCGAGGGGAAACCTTTATGAAAGGGTGACAACACACGGGAAAAATTAGGTGACAGGGACAGTGTTATCACTCTATAACAGGTGGTGCCAAAACAAAGACCTCCATGGCAGGATCACCAGATGATATTTTTATGAAAGTCGAGATATACAAATATTGAAATCACTTTTGTAACATGCCAAACCTTATATGAGATTTTGGGTGTTTGGGTTTAGAGATAGATGACCTCTGCTGCTTCTCTTTTAAACTCTTATTAGGCTCTTAGTAGGCTGGGGTAGGTAGGTAGATGTTTATTGCATCCGTCACACACCTCACAGGCTTGCCACATTTCATGCATGTTGCTGCATGAATTGGCAGATAGTGCCACCATTCAATCATAATTTACTATGGGATGGGGAGATGACACCATTGTATTCCTTAAAGCGGAGCTTTGCACTGCAAATAAAGTTTGGTTTTGTGCCTCTGCTCCCACTCCACAATATTAACCTCCCTGGCGGTATGATTCGTTCTGGTTTTAGGTGCTGAAAGCGGTACAATTATTTTGCATGGAAATTTGGCGTTTTATATTGTAGTCCTGTAATTCTTAGGAATAACTCTCTTAAATCTGTTCAAACCAGAGTCTAGCAGACATCCCGGGTATGATAAAGTTTATAAGATAATAAATAATAATAAAAATTATTCAATAATGTAATCAAATCCAAAAACACAGAAATTTGCTCATTTGCAGAATTGTCGCTGTCATTAGATTTAGTGTTTGATGACGAATTTCCCCACAAATCGCTATCGCTCAATTCTGCAAGTGCTTATGATTTATTATCGCTGTTTTCTAGTTGGTCTAAAAATCACTTTTGACATAAAGGGACACTTTTTGGTTGCTATGGACAATCTCCAAATTCCAGGCAGAAAAAACAGTATTTATAATATAAAAGTGCATACAGGGCACTGCACAGACCACTAGGGACAAAGGGGGTGTGTAATTTTTTTATACTGTGTGTGTTTTGTGTGTTTTTACTTTTTTGAATTTGGCGCTGATCTCCGCTCCCGAGCGCCATAACGTCGCAGGGAATGGAGCTCGGCGGCACTCGGGCACTGTGTGAATCGAGCGGAGGACAGCTCGATCACACAGCGCGGAGGACATCGCTGGATCCAGGGGACAAGGTAAGTAACCTCTCCCTGTATCCTGCAATGCGATCCGAGTCTGGCTCGGGGGTTACCGCTTATGATAGTAAATTCCCAACCTGAGCCAGACTTGGGATCACCGCCAGGGAGGTTAATCGTTTTTTTTTCCTCCTGGGAATTTTGTCGCCATTGGCTTAGGCCAAGATGACATGTTCTACTCCCACAGCCCCCTGGGAAACCCCTGTCACATATCCCAGGAGGCTGCAGGAGTCCATTCACAGAACTCCTGGGAAGTGTAGCTGCTGCATCATCACCGGCCACGTTGCTTGAGCCCAGGAGAGGCAGCCAACTGAAAAGGACCAAGGTGGAATGGGACACAGGCACAGACACCTGTAAGGTGGATTGCCGCAGGACAATGCTGGATCTGCTGGGCAGGTAAGTGTGTATTTTGAATTTAACCCAGCATAACAGAAAGTGGAGATGGGGGAGGTAGGTGGGTTAAAGTGTAGCCTCTAAGTGTAGTCTCTAATTAAAAAGCTGTGAGTAGGCTTTTTTTGCAGGCAGTCTTCTGCAGAAAAATAAACTTACCTGCCTGCTCACAGTCTTTTTTTTAGAATGTACACTGAGCTGCACATGCCTCCGGCACAGATTCTGTGGCCCGGGGTAACTGAATTCCCGTGCAAGCACAGGAAGGACTTTGGCAATGAAGGTGGCCATTGCCCGGTATGGGGAAGAAGACGAGTAGAAGATGCTGAGGGACCTTGCAGGTAAAGTGATCTTTGTGAACTTTAGTTCCGTTTTACCTGTTATGCCTTGTACACACGGTCGGCCATTCCGACCTCAAAATCTAGATTTTTTTCAGACGTATTTTGGCCGAAACTTGTGTTGCATACACACGGTCGCACAAAGTTGTCGGAAAATCCGATCGTTCTGAACAAGGTGACGTCAAACGCGTATGTCGGGACTATAAACGGGCTAGTAGCCAATAGCTTTTGTCTCTTAGTTTATTCTGAGCATGCGTGGCACTTTGTCCGTTGGAATTGTCTACACACTATCGGAATTTATGCGATCAGATTTTGTTGTCTGAAAATTTTAGATCCAGCTCTCAAACTTTTCGGAAATTCCGATGGAAAAAGCCTGATAGAGTCCACACACACAATCGCATTTTCCGACAACATAATCCGATCAGACTTTTTCCGTCTGAAGTTTTGACCGTGTGTATGGGGCATTAAAGAGAAATGGTTGAGGTTGAAAACCTGGCTGAAACATGTTCCCGGTACAGCTTTTGACAGGACGGTTTTCTTTAACAAGAACCCCCCTTTAGATATATTTGAAATGTGTTACCAGTATAAAAATCATGTGATATTTTTGTTTTATGACCTCTTCAACCCACACAAAAGCTATACATAGCTCCGTTTGCATTCCACTTCAACCTAAACACAATTATTTCTATGTTTCCATAATATTCTGAAGTATTAGCAGGTAAATAAAAATACGTATGACATCATTATGACATAGATATATAACATACATAAAGACACACAAATATTCAAACATTGTTTATTACTTTAACAGGTACCTAGAGTAATTAGCATCTGTTTTCTTGCAAAAGATTGTACAATAAACAAGCTTATTTAATATGACTAGTTACACTTTATGCTCTGTACATAACTCTACAAAACCAATGTACAATCCTATAATTATCCACACATTGCCCTATAATTACTCTCATGTTAAACATGTAATTACCCACATATAATCCTAACTCATATGTCAGTGTGGACAATAAATAACCATGACTAACTCATTCACGGTCATAGGCACCCAAAAGGTTTGGTACAGGATATGAATGGATTTTAAAGGGGGCAGTCTACCCTTTTGGCCTTTTCCTTGGCTAAAGCTTGTTTGCAATATTTCTGACTGAGAAGCGTTCCTTCAGTTTTAACCCTCTACTAGTCACTTTGTTCTCCTCCATATTTTGAAAAGGTTACCTTTCTTTCCAGTTTACCTCTCATTCTGCTATAAATTACACAATTTAACAGGATAAAAGTATAATTTTTCCAGACCCTTATGAAGCCCTTCTATGTAAACCTATTCTTGAACTCCTCTGCCCGGAACGCCAATTAACTCAACACCTTTTTAATGCAACCACCAAGTTGACCATTGCTAGGGCTTGGAAAACCCCTGTATTTAGCTTTGATGCAGTAAAAAAACGCATGAATGATATTGTGATTAATGAGAAACTGACGTCCCTTGCTTTTGACACGCACGATAAGTTTCTCAGGGTTTGGCAACCATGGATACTTTGTGATCAACCCTCCAGGTTCAACAACCTACTTCTTTCAATCTAAAGGCCTCTGGATGCACCCCCCCCCCCCCCCCGTGGACCCTTGCCTTCTCTTCCCTCTTCTCTTCCCCCCCTTTTTCTCTTTTCTCTCTCTCTCTCTCTTCCGCTCCCCCTTCCTTCTGTAGTTTACTTATCTTTTTTTGAGTATTCTCCTCATGACGCCTGATAACGAGGAGTTGATTTAATAATGATGATTGCAGTGGTATGGAACAAACTAAATAAACAGTCTGAACTATGAAGGGGGAAAATAACGAAAATTGTAACAAAGAAGAACTTTCCATTATTATATTTGTTTTTTTGATTTTTATTCTTTGATCACTGCCGGCCCCTTTTTTTTCTGTGGCATATTGTTATTGCTTTTTCCCTCTTATTTCCTTATTATTCTAATGAATGTTGTACTACATATGTACCCCTTTGTTGGGATCCTCTTCTTCATCTCATGTCTGATGTAACCATCATATTGCCGCACTTACGGTACTTGTATTTACTTTTTTCTTAATAAAACTTTGCAAAAGCAAAGTATAATTTTGCCACTATATCTGTGAGGGTTCTCATTTATCTCGGTCATCTTATATCTAGTGGTAGTAAGTGACATTCAACTTGATTTGTTGAGGATGTTGGAGAAGCTACAAAAGTTTTCAACATTACAGTACAAGATCAGTTGAATGTACTCAATTACTATGATTATCATTTTTTCAGGATGGAAAAGCTGCAAGGCTAGATTTCACCTGCTGGTGGCCCTGCTGGTATAATGTGAAATGTTAGGGTCCGTTCACACGGGGCCCCGTGCAGTTCTGTGTTTTCCTGGAACACGGATGCACAGGTGTTGTGTGCATCAACATGTCGGCGTCCCATTCATTCTAATGACCCTATATGCGTTTGGGAACCTCAACCCACATTCACCCATATGGCATATGTCACAGCGGCTGTGTCCGTGCAGCTGCGTATCCTAATATAAATGAATGGGACGCTGGCACACATCACATGTGCTACCCTGTTCTGGGAAAACACTGACCTGCATGGGGCCTGCAGTAAAGCCCCCTGTGTGAATGGACCCTTAGTTGCTGGTATTGGTAAAGTGGAGGAACTTTGAAGGTGGGGAGGCGTACATTTCTGATTTCAAATATATTATACGCTATACCAGGAGAGCTCAGAATCTACGCTCCACAATCGCTTCTCACGATTATTACATTTTATTTCTATATGCTTTTTTTTGTAATCTAGCGTAATATTCATTCCAATGTAAATGTTGTGATATTTATTTATATTGTAATAATGTTTTAATTTTTTTTAATTGCACAATGGAATTAAATGTGTTTAAATAATGAAGGGGTTTAATGATTATTTATAAATAATTAATGTGTATAGGTAGTTGCTTTGTGGTTCTTTGAGAAAGCGATGTGCCTTGTGAAAAACAGTTTAGAATACAATTTTTACTTGCTGGCTATTTTAGTAATGGAAGACTATTTTGCATCTTGGTGTGTGGCATTCCTGTTTGATACATTTCTAGTAGTGCTAAAAAAAAACAAGGGAGTTATTTAAAGTATAACTAAAGACAAGACTTTTTTCATTTTGTATAGAGTGGATAAGGATTAGAAACACCTGTCATATTTTTATTGTTCTCTGTGCCCCCGTTAGAGAGATTCACCCAAAAGTGAAAATAAAAGAAAATCTCACATTTTGAGTTGTCACCAGAACAATTATAGAAGGGAAATCTTTCCTCACTTCCTGTTTTGGCTATGGGGCAGGAAGTGAAGAGAAATCTCACCAATGGGACACAAAAGCAAGGTCCATAAAGACATGGATGAGTGAGTTTGGGGTGGAGGAACTTGACTGGCCTGCACATCAACCTCCTTGACAGTCCTGACCTCAACCCAGTAGAACACCTTTGAGATGAATTAGAGTGGAGACTGCGAACCAGGCATTCTTGTGCACATTAGTGCCTGACCTCACAAATGCACTTCTGGAAGAATGGTCAAAAATTCCCATAGACACACTCCTAAACCTTGTGGACAGCATTCTCAGAAGAGTTGGAGCTGTTATAACTGCGGACTAAAGCCGCGTACACACGGGCGGACTGTATGGCCTACTTAGTCCGTCATACAATCCGACGGACAGTCCGTCATACTTTAGAATGAACGGACTTGACCACACACACCACTTTTTGAGCGGACTAATACGGCGTACTAAGTCCGCCATACTATCCGCCCTACTTTTGAAATGAACGGACTCGCCCACACACGCGGAGGAAAGTCCGCTCATTTCAAGCGCGTCTCCAGGTAGGCGGGGTCCGCGAAGGAGACGTCGCTGACCCCGCCGCCTGGTATGGACTTAAAGGGGAACCCCAACGCCGAAAAAAATCGGCGTGGGGGTCCCCCCCCAAGTCCACAACAGACCCTTGTCCGAGCACGCTACCCGGCCGGCCAGGAAAGGGGGGCGAGCGAGCGCCCCCCCTCCTAAACCGTACCAGGCCGTGTGCCCTCAACATGGGGGGGTGCCTTGGGGAAGGGGGGCCACGCGGCCCCCCCACCCCAAAGCACCTTGTCCCCATGTTGATGAGGACAAGGGCCTCTTCCCGACAACCCTGGCCGTTGGTTGTCGGGGTCTGCGGGCGGGGGGCTTATCGGAATCCGGGAGCCCCCTTTAATAAGGGGGCCCCGGATACCGGCCCCCCACCCTATGTGAATGAGTATGGGGTACAATGTACCCCTACCCATTCACCTGTAAAATAAAAGTACAAAAAAAAACACACCACACGAGATGAAATACTTTATTGCACAGCTCCGGGGGTCTTCCGTCTTCGGGGGTCTTCTCGCCGGACTCCTCCGCTATCTTCTTGTAGCTCTTTTGCTAGCGGAGGAGTCTGGCTTTCTTCCTCGCCGCTGGCCTCTTCTCCCGACTTCGGGGGTCTTGTCCCCCTCTTCGGTTCTTCTGCCGGGCCACCGCGCCTTCTTATAGCTCTTTTACAGGCGGTGGCCCGGTCTTCTGTCGCCGCCGCCGCCGCCTTCCGTTCTTCTTCTTCTTCTTCTCCAGGAGATGTTGCCTCGACGATCTCTCCGGCCGGAATGCCAGGGACGCACTGCGCGGCCACTTATATAGGGACACGGGGCGGTGTCACATGGCTTTATGTCACATGGGTTGGTCAAATGGGTTGATGTCACATGGGGACTATGACATCGTAAGGGGGCGGGGTCACCATGTGACACCAACCCATGTGACATAAAGCCATGTGACACCGCCCCTTGTCCCTATATAAGTGGCTGCGCAGTGCGTCCCTGGCATTCCGGCCGGAGAGATCGTCGAGGCAACATCTCCTGGAGAATAAGAAGAAGAAGAAGAAGAAGAAGAACGGAAGGCGGCAGCGGCGGCGACAGAAGACCGGGCCACCGCCTGTAAAAGAGCTATAAGAAGGCGCGGTGGCCCGGCAGAAGAACCGAAGAGGGGGACAAGACCCCCGAAGTCAGGAGAAGAGGCCGGTGGCGAGGAAGAAAGCCGGACTCCTCCGCTAGCAAAAGAGCTACAAGAAGATAGCGGAGGAGTCCGGCGAGAAGACCCCCGAAGACGGAAGACCCCCGGAGCTGTGCAATAAAGTATTTTATCTCGTGTGTTGTGTTTTTTTTTGTACTTTTATTTTACAGGTGAATGGGTAGGGGTACATTGTACCTCATACTCATTCACATAGGGTGGGGGGCCGGTATCCGGGGGCCCCCTTATTAAAGGGGGCTCCCGGATTACGATAAGCTCCCCGCCCGCAGACCCCGACAACCAACGACCAGGGTTGTTGGGAAGAGGCCCTTGTCCTCATCAACATGGGGACAAGGTGCTTTGGGGTGGGGGGGCCGCGCGGCCCCCCCTTCCCCAAGGCACCCTCCCATGTTGAGGGCACGCGGCCTGGTACGGCTCAGGAGGGGGGGCGCTCGCTCGCCCCCTTTCCTGGCCGGCCGGGTAGCGTGCTCGGACAAGGGTCTGTTGTGGACTTGGGGGGGACCCCCACGCCGATTTTTTTCTGCGTTGGGGTTCCCCTCTAAGTCTATACCAGGCGGCGGGGCCAGCGACGTCTCCTTCGCGGGCCCCACCTACCTGGATACTCGCTCGAAATGAGCGGACTTTTCTCCGGGCGGGAAAAGTCCGCTCATTTCAAAAGTACGGCGAACTGGCATACACACGGCCGTATTGTCCACCGAAATGCAAGTACGACGGACAGTATTTCGAAAAATCCGAAATACTTAGTACGCCGGACTGCACGCTCAAAAAGTCCGCTGAAGCCCACACACGAGCGGACTGTCCGCTGAAATGTGTTTCGGCGGACTAAGTAGGCCATACAGTCCGCCCGTGTGTACGCGGCATAAGACTAGGATGCCACTAAAGTTCAAGTGCATGTAAAGACCGGTATCCTAATACTTTTGCTAATATAGTGTATATTATATTAGAACGTGATTTAAGCAATGGGATAAGGGTATGTAATTGTTTTATAAATTATGAAATATTCTGTACATCAGCCTTTTTCAACCTTTTTAAAATGGAGGAACCCTTGAAATAACCTTTTGGTTTCAGGGAATCCCTGCTAATTATTATATCTACAGCTCACAGTACATTAATATAATATTAATATGAATTCCTCCTTTACAGATAACTAAAAGATTATTGGTGTGAGTGGTTACTCATCTAAGAGGCAGAAATTGCTTATTGCCCAAGGATCCCCTAGCAACCTCTGAAGGAACCCTAGGGTTTCATGGAACCCTAGTTGAGAAACCCTGCTGTACATTATTAGTTAATATTATGATAGAAAGTATCTTGATATTATTAACAACATCAGTTGGTATCTGTGTGAGAAGGTTTGATCATACGATTAATCAATTCTCTATTCTTTTTTTCTTCAGCTTTGTCCTACTGGCTCTGCAAGCTTTAAACAGTATCAATGTTCAGCTTTCAATGCTAAGGCCTTTGGAAAAATGTATCATCGCTGGGTACCTCTATATCCAGGTCAGTTATTGTGATGTATTTGCAAAATATATAAAATGCTCAAATTAGTTTGGTATGAACCCACTTGTAATAGGATTGGTCAGGTCCAACAATATAAATGTTTTTATAGCTATGTAATGATCTAATGTGATTGTTTATAGGATCTGTCAAGGTCAAGAGTGCTATTTCATTTATAGTCAGTCTCTGGTGAGCAGTATCCCCTGCGTGTTTCTAAGCTTTGCTAGAACCCTGGCAGCAAGTTGCTGACTCAACCTGAAGTTTTTGATATTCCAAAAATCTATATTTAAAGAAGAGCTGAGAGTTTTCAAACTTGAACTTGCAGTCAGTTGCAGAAAAACTTCAAACAAATTTAATATCTCTGGAGAGGCAGCTTTTACACAGCCAGGCTTCCCCTAATTAGGACCCAACAGTAGCTCAAACCATAGAAATGCAGACAGGACCTAAAGACGAAGGAAAGGATCTAAATTGATGTTACTGGTACTGGTTCCAGTAATCCATGTCTTTAGTCTGCTTGTCTTCAGCAAACTGTTTGCAGCCTTTCTTGTGCATCATCTTTAGAAGAGGCTTCCTTCTGGGATAACAGCCATGCAGACCACTTTGATGCAGTGTGGGGCGTATGGTCTGAGCACTGACATGCTGACCCCCCCCACCCCTTCAACCTCTGCAGCAATGCTGGCAGCACTCATACGTCTATTTCCCAAAAACAACCTCTGGATATGACGCTGAGCATGTGCACTCAACTTCTTTGGTTGACTATGGTGATGCCTGTTCTGAGTGGAACCTGTCCTGTTAAACTGCTGTATGGTCTTGGCCACCATGCAGCAGCTCAGTTTCAGGGTCTTGGCAATCATCTTATAGCCTAGGCCATCTTTATGTAGAACAACAATAATTTTTTTTCAGAACCTCAGAGAGTTCTTTGCCATGAGGGGCCATGTTAAACTTCCAGTGAGCAGTATGAGACAGTGAGAGCGATAACACCAAATTGAACACACCTGCTCCCCATTCACACCTTGTAACACTAATGAGTCACATGACACCGGGGAGGGAAAATGGCTAATTGGGCCCAATTTGGACATTTTCACTTAGGGGTGTACTCACTTTTGTTGCCAGCGGTTTAGACATTAATGGCTGTGTGTTGAGTTATTTTGAGGGGACGGCAAATTTACACTGTTATACAAGCTGTACACTCACTACTTTACATCGTAACAAAGTGTAATTTCTTCAGTGTTGTCACATGAAAAGATAAAATAAAATATTTACAAAAATGGGAGGGGTGTACTCACTTTTGTGAGATACTGTACATTTTCAAATTTTATCACTAAATCCAATTTCATGTGACAAATTATGTTGACATTAAGTTTCTTTTTACAATTTGTGGTATAAAAACAGTTTTATATTTGTTCTAATAGCCCTGACAAAGCAGGAGTGGATTGGGTCCCCAAAATTTTCATGTACATAAAAATGTTCTAAAAATCAACATTATGATTATGTTTTATATGTATATAGCTCTGATGAAGGGGGAGTAGTTTGGCCCCCAAAACGCTTTGGATTTATATGACCTATGTACCAACAATTAAAGTGGTTGTAAAGGCTAACCTATTTTTTATTTACTTACCAAACATGTTATACCTAGCGGCTCTGTGCAATGAATTGCGTCCCAGAATCTTCTCTTTTGGGGTCCCCCTGCTGGTGCTCTTGGCTGCTCCTCTTCCCTGTGGGCAACCATAGGAAGCTGCTTCCTATAGGGGCGCATGTGTGGGCTCACTCTTGAGCTAGGCTGTGTGCTTCCATAAACACACAGAGTATGGCTTGGCCCTGCTCTCCACTCACAGAATTTGATTGACAGCAGCGGGAGCCAATGTGTCCCGCTGCTGCTTCTCTGTTCTGTCCTGTGAATGCAGGGACAGAGGAGAGAGTCGCTACAGACAGGCAGAGCGCTGGATCAAGTACTTGGACATTTTTTATCTTAATTAATGGAATGTATTAAAGTAAAAAATGTTATGTCTTTACAAAAGCTTTAAATTTAGCTTTGACTCTTTAATCAATCTTTTTGTCTGGCTCTCCTTTCTGTGTTTTTATAGATTGAGGTTTATGGTATTCCAGCTCATCTTTAGGTGTTTCCAATTCTTCCCATTGTATTTTCCATGCTTTTATTTAAATAAAAAACAAACAAAAGGTGAGTGGGCCCCCTTATAAAAGAATTGTAGGTGTTCAAGCATAATAACTCAAATGCAGAGATTTTGGAACCAGAATCCAAGAGACATTACAAGGGAGAGATGGAAGCCCACACCAAAAGCCTCTCTACTGCAAATGTGACCGGAAGGCTTCAGCTCCATCCCCTCCTGAACCTAATCGTATAGGTCTCTCTTGTATGTTTCTGAGAATCGGCCAAGACAAACCCGGTGGGATCAGCACCTGACAGGGATTGACTCACCGAGTGATTGAATTAATGGAACTTGGAGTGGCGCTGCATATTAGACTTGGGTTCAGAATCTCAAGGAGATATTGGAAACTGCTGTCTGCCTAAATGAGTTCTCTGTTTTTTTTTTCTCCTCTCCTCTATCAGATGATTACACAAGTATTTCTAGCAAACCCTGTGATCTGCAGTGCACCAGCACCACCAGAGAGCGTCAGCTCTTAGTACCAGCCCACGATGGCACAAGCTGCAGAGACAGGACGTTTCAGGGAGTTTGTATCAACGGCAAATGTGAGGTACCGCTGAGGCTGTGGCTATCATATATATGTCGTATTATTAGGAAATTCCTAATTTTTTAATGCTTTCTTTTTAAAATACAGGAACTTTGTTTGCCTTACACCTGTAAACATTCTGGGGTGTGATTTCCTAAAGGCAAGTGTGCTTTAGATTTTTTTTTTTTAACTGGCCAGATATTGTTAAGAATCTTCTTCTGAATTGAAAAGAAGTTCAAGTCAAACCTGAACCCTGCCGGCCATGGCAGGACCAAGAGTTGGGCAATATTTTCCACTCTTTTAAAGTAACCCTTTTCTTCTCTAACATTCAGTAAACTATCTGCTTTAATTGCTCTGCAGGCACTATGGTATGCCTTCATGTACCTCTCATAGAACATCCAAGCTAGCTCCCCCTTTCCTGCCTACCACAGTTTATTGTTTGCTCTTCATCATGATGGGCTTCAGCAACGTCCAACAAGGAGCTGCAGAAGGTTTGTAGCTCCCTATTGGACACTGGTTTGAGATTTGTAGTGCTTTTGTGAAGACAACAAAAAATAAAGGCACACACTTGAGGGTCCTTAATCTACCTTTAAACACTTATGCTGTGTACACACGACCGGTTTTTACATCAGAATAAACTCTAAAGTTTTTTCCGATGGAGTTTCCGACGGAATTCCACTGAAATGGTCTTGCCTAAACACGATCACACCACAGTCCGACTGTCTAGAATGCAGTGACGTACAACACCTACAATGGGATTAGAAAAGGGAAGTTCAATAGCCAATTACCAATAGCTGCCCATGCAGCGTTTTTGGTCCGTCGGAACAGCATACAGATGAACGGTTTTCCCGATAGGAATTGATTCCGTTGGAAAGATTTAAAACATGTTCTATTTCTAGGTCTGTCAGAATTTTCGAAAAAAAAAAAAGTCAGATGAGGCCCACACACTATCGGAATATCCGATGAAAAGATTCCTGCTGCTGTGTCCATTGATACAGACAGCAGGGAGCTGCTATCAATCTATCCAATCAGGTCCCGAGACACCGGCTGCAATGGGTTTGCTCGTCCCCAGTGCAGGAACGATCGGGCTCAGGTAAGTAAAAGGGGGGCTCTGGAGGCTGTTGCACTACAAGAGATTTTTCACCTCAATGCATAAAATGCACTGAGGTGAAAAACCATGAGGGTTTACACCCCTTAAGCCGACCATAGATGATTCAAATCTTATATATTAAACTGTCTATGGGCAGGCTGAATGTACCCAAGTTGGCCAATAGATCAACTTGGGTACAACCAGCCTGTTGGGTTTTTACATGCAATAATAACTAGTAGTCATCACTGTGTTCTCCTGGTGGGGAGGGCTCCGCCTGCTGGAAAAAAAACAATGGTTCAGTGGGAAGGATTCCACCATCAACACTGACTATAATGATGGGGGAATAGAGCGATTTTCTTTCCTGCAACCCGTGGTTGCAGGAAGGAAAATCGTTCAGTCTATGACCTGCTTTACATGCATTCCAGTTCAAGGTATTGTCCATTGTTTTAATTTTTCTGTTTGCTCTAGAAAATGCCTCAATGACTGATCAAAGCATTGCTATAAATACTCTTCTGTAAACTCACTAAGGAAACAGAATAAGCTGTAATATCTCGCTGCACAGGTTTTTTGGCTTTGACCATCAACTATTTGAAAGTGTCTCTGTGGCTACATACAGTATTGATTTATTGATTTCTGTGACTTTCCAAGGCAGGCTTTCTTCTTAATAGAGTCGACTTGTCCTGAGTGGTCCCAAAGCGCAGAGCAGTTTGCTATTAATACATTTATAAGGGTTCAAAGGACATTAAGAGGAGCTTGCTTACTATAGAAAGCTTGATTTTGTACTCTGTACAAATTGCTTTGTGTATTTTTAGTTTATTTCTGAAAGTTTCCATATAATGTCCCAGTCCAGCAATTGTTTTGGAGTGGAGAGGCTAGAACCTCTTGCTAGATTTTTGGGGTCAGAGACAGCAGTAAAAACTCTACATAGCTTATTACACTTCTCTTCTACCAACCCACTTAAACACTTTGGGTAGATTTCTACTTTGCTAGCTATGATTGATTTAAATGTATTGTTATTTTGTTAATACTTTTACTAATTCAGTTAATGTCCCAGTTTCCATGTGCTTTTTTTTATCTACAGCCAGTAGGATGTGATGGGAAGCTATATTCAGCCAGATCATTGGATAGATGTGGCGTCTGTGGAGGGGATGGAAGTACATGTTACAGGGTCTCAGGAAGCTTCAGAAAATGTGTTTTGGGTAAGTTACCTAACAATAGACAATGTATTACATAGCCAAAGATGTGTGATATTGGATGTAGGCATGATGTGCTGCCAGAGCCGCGAGCCCCGCGAGTAATGGGGGGGGGGGGGGTGGACACAGTGGCTGCATATGATGGGCACAAGTGGCTGCATTTGACAGGCACAAGTGGCTACAGTTGATGGGCACAAGTGACTGTATATGATGGGCACAAGTGGCTACATTTGGCGGGCACAAGTGGATGCGTTTGAGGGGCACAAGTGACTGCATATGATGGACACACATGGCTGCATTTGACAGGCACAAGTGGCTGCGTTTGATGGGCACAAGTGACTACATATGATGAGCACAAGTGGCTGCATTTGATGGGCACAAGTGGCTGCGTTTGATGGGCACAAATGACTGCATATGATGGGCACAAGTGGCTGCATATGATGGACACAAATGGCTGCATTTGATGGGCACAGTGGCTGCATTTGATGGGCACAATGGCTGCATATGATGGGCACAAGTGGCTGCATATGATGGGCACAAGCTGCTGCATTTGATGGGCACAAGTGGCTGCATATAATGGGCACAATTGGCTGTGTTTGATGGGCACAGTGACCATGTTTGATGGGCACAATGGCTGCATATGATGGGCACAATGGCTGCATATGATGGGCACAGTGGCTGCATTTGATGGGCACAATGGCTGCATATGATGGGAACAAGTGGCTGCATATATTGGGTACAAGTGGCTGCATTTGACAGGCACAAGTGGCTGCATTTTATGGGCACAAGTGGCTGCATATGATGGGCACAAGTGGCTGCATATGATGGGCACAAATGGCTGCATTTAAAGGGGAACAGTGACTGCATTTGATGGGCACAATGACTGCATATGATGGGCACAAGTGGCTGTATATGATGGGCACAAGCTGCTGCATTTGATGGGCACAGGTGGCTGCATATGATGGGTACAATGGCTGCATTTGATGGGCACAGTGGCTGCATTTGATAGGCACAATGGCTGCATATGATGGGAACAAGTGGCTGCATATGATGGGCACAAGTTGGTGCATTTTATGGGCACAAGTGGCTGCATATGATGGGCCAAGTAACTGCATTTGATGGGCACAGTGGCTGCATATGATGGTCACAGTGGCTGCATATGATGGGCACAGTGGCTGCATATGATGGGCACATGTGGCTGCATATGATGGGCCAAGTGGCTGCATATAATGGGCACAGTGGCTGCGTTTGATGGGCACAATGGCTGCATTTGATGGGCACAGTGAGGCTGCAATTGATGGGGGGTTTCAGTATTTTTCTGTTTGTTTGCGCCCCCCCAAATATTTTAAGCAGAACCTTAGGCATACACGTATTTGGGAAATATTATTGGCTGTGTAGAGATCTAGTTCATGTAGACAAATACATAAATTTATTATAAAATCATAAACCATGCTCACAGATACTTCAGAAGAATATCACCTATCAGAGCCTGTAGCAACAAGGTGAAATCAGGCAACCCTCCATGTCCCACAACCAGGGTCGTCTTTAAGGCAGGGCAAAAGGGGCAGCTGCCCTGGGCCCTGTCATTGTTTTGGGGCCCAAAACAGCTGCCTCATACTTGCCAACTATCCAGGTTTAAATAACCTTGCCCCTTGAAGTTTTATTCCCAATATCTCAGTGTGAAGTGCTGGTACTAATGCTGCCCAGCTCTGCCATATTGTTGTGTGCAGATGACTCACCTGCAGACCCTGTGTTTACATGTAAATAACTGGCATTCGTATGTAAATAGCGGTGACAATACTGAGTAAATAGCTGCGGCTGGTGCCATTGATATGTAAATAAAGGTGGCATTCCTATGTATATCATGCTCCTGCTGTGAGGAGGTGATGTGCTGTAACCTCTAGCAACTAATCAGTCAGCCGTAATGTGTGCTGTAACCTCTGGCAACTAGTCAGTAAGCAGTAATGATATGCTGTAACTGCTGGCAACCAATCGCAATTGCTGTCTGATCTGATACTGAAAACTGATTTTAAGTCAAGCTGCTATTTATTATATGTCTCAGAGTAGGTGGAGAGGGAAATTGCTTGGAGGGGGCAAGAAAATTTTTGCCCAGGGTCCAATCTATATTAACCACTTGCTTACTGGGCACTTAAACCCCCCTCAGTCCCAGACCAATTTTCAGCTTTCAGCGCTGATGCACTTTGAATGACAATTGCGCGGCCATACAACACTGTACCCAAATGAAATTTTTATCATTTTTTTCCCACAAATAGAGCTTTCTTTTGGTGGTATTTAATCACAGCTCAGAGTTTTATTTTTTGCTAAACAAACAAAAAAAGATGCAAAAAAAAATAAATTATAAATCATGTTTTAATAGTTTGTTCTAAAATTTTGCAAACGGGTCATTTTTCTCCTTCATTGAAGTGCGCTGATTAGGCAGCACTTATAGGCTGCATTGGTGGGCACTGATGGGCTGCATTGGTGGGCACTGATGGGCTGCATTGGTGGGCACTGATAGGCTGCACTGGTGGGCACTGATAGGCATAGTTAAGGCGGCACTAATAGGCACAGATAAGGCGGCACCGATGGGCACAGATAAGGCGGCACTGATGGGCAAAGATGGGCACAGATAAGATGGCACGGATGGGTGGCACGGATGGGTGGCACGGATGGGTACCACTGATATATGGGACTGATGGGCACTGATAGGTGGCAATGATAGGAGGCACTTCTGGGCACTGATGAGCGGCACTGCTGGGCACTGATGGGCGGCACTGCTGGGCACTGATGGGCGGCACTGCTGGGCACTGATGGGCGGCACTGGGGTGCAGCACCTTTGAGGCAGATTGTGGGCACTGTGGGTGGCACTGCTGGGTGGCACTGCTGGGTGGCACTGTGGGCACTGCTGGGTGGCACTGTGGGCACTGCTGGGTGGCACTGTGGGCACTGCTGGGTGGCACTGACGGGGGGCACTAACTTTTATTAAATGTGGCACTGCAGGGGGCAGGTGGGCACTGGCAGGGGGCAGGTGGGCGCTTACATTACTGGCCGTGATCAGGACTGATGTCCCGATCACGGCCGCCGGTGAACGGCTTTTTTTTTTCTCCTCGCGCTGTCAGCGCGAGGAGGAATAATAGCCGATTACCGGCTCCGTTCTATCACATGATCAGCTGTCATTGGCTGACAGCTGATCACGTGATAAGGGGTCGGGATCGACCCCTTGCACGGATCGGTGATCAGGTGAGTCTCATGGACTCGGCGATCACAGAGCGCGCCGCGCGCGCCCCTTAGGGGGCACGCAGGCCGCTCGTGCACGGGACGACGTCAATAGACGTAGTCCCGGAAAAGTAGGATCCGAAGTGGTTAAAGACGGCCCTGCCCACAACAGGGTTTGCATCAGTAAGCCAGGAATTGTAAATTGAAATGTTGTTGATCAATGTGTACTGAATGCTGGCAGATGCATTGAGTGGTAGAGGGTGACTGGGGCACCCACATAACTCCAAGCAACACTTTTGGGTTGTGGGATCGCTATAGTTTAGTTCATCATAGGAATGATCTATGATCCAATTTTAATTATCAAAAGGAATAATCTAAGTTTGCACCCCCGAATATACAGTATATTCATATAAAGTTGTATCTCCCTTTTTTTTTTTTTTAATAAACAAGGACAATAAAAAATACAAAAAAGGGGAGTGACGAGAGAAACATTTTTTTTTTAAAATATACATGTCAGCCTAGTTTCACCTATCATTGTGAGTGGTTTTAATTAGGGATGCACCGAATGTTTTTTTTGGTGCCGAAACCGATACCGAAAATGAAAAATACACTAGGCCGAAAACCAAAACCGATACCGAAACAGCACCGATACCGAAAATGACTGTTTTTTAAAAATATTTTTATACAGGAGGTGGTCAGAGACTGGGGACATGGTACAGGAGGTGGTCAGAGACTGGGGACATGGTACAGGAGGTGGTCAGAGACTGGCGACATGGTACAGGAGGTGGTCAGAGACTGGCGACATGGTACAGGAGGTGGTCAGAGACTGGCGACATGGTACAGGAGGTGGTCAGAGACTGGAGACATGGTACAGGATGTGGTCAGAGACTGGCGACATGGTACAGGAGGTGGTCAGAGACTGGCGACATGGTACAGGAGGTGGTCAGAGACTGGCGACATGGTACAGGAGGTGGTCAGAGACTGGCGACATGGTACAGGAGGTGGTCAGAGACTGGCGACATGGTACAGGAGGTGGTCAGAGACTGGCGACATGGTACAGGAGGTGGTCAGAGACGGCATGCATGCTACAGGAGGTGGTCAGAGACTGCATGCATGGTACAGGAGGTGGCTCAGAGACTGGGGACATGGTACAGGAGATGGCCAGAGACTGGGGACATGGTACAGGAGATGGTCAAAGACAGGGGACACGGTACAGGAGATGGTCAGACTGGGGACACGGTACAGGAGATGGTCAGACTGGGGACACGGTACAGAAGATGGTCAGACTGGGGACACGGTACAGGAGATGGTAAGACTGGGGACACGGTACAGGAGATGGTCAGACTGGGGACACGGTACAGGAGATGGTCAGACTGGGGACACGGTACAGGAGATGGTCAGACTGGGGACACGGTACAGGAGATGGTAAGACTGGGGACACGGTACAGGAGATGGTCAGACTGGGGACACGGTACAGGAGATGGTCAGACTGGGGACACGGTACAGGAGATGGTCAGACTGGGGACACGGTACAGGAGATGGTCAGACTGGGGACACGGTACAGGAGATGGTCAGAGACAGAGGATGTGGTACAGGAGATGGTCAGACTGGGGACACGGTACAGGAGATGGTCAGACTGGGGACGTGGTACAGGAGATGGTCAGAGACAGAGGACGTGGTATAGGAGATGGTCAGAGACAGGGGACATGGTACAGAAGATGGTCAGACTGGGGACATGGTACAGGAGATGGTCAGAGACAGAGGACGTGGTACAGGAGGCATCCCCCATTGCAGGCCAGTGTGCCCCATTGCAGCCAGTGTGCCCCATTGCAGCCAGTGTGCCCCATTGCAGCCAGTGTGCCTCATTGCAGCCCATTTCAGCTAGTGTGTCCCATTGCAGCCAGTGTGCCATTTTGCAGCCAGTGTGCCATTTTGCAGCCAGCCTGTGCAGGGAAGAGAGCCGCCTCCGCCGCCTGTTTGATCACAGCCCCGGGAACATCACAGCTTTCATTTCAATAGCTGTGTTTTCCCGGCCGCGCGCCGTCACACGCAGCCCCTCCCCCTTATCCGGGCACTTAGATAGACAGATCATCCGTCCAATCCTGCGGATGATCTGTCTATCTAAGTGCCCGGATAAGGGGGAGGGGCTGCATGTGACGGCGCGCAGTTGGAAACACACAGCTATTGAAATGAAAGCTGTGATGTTCCCGGCGCTGTGATCAAACAGGCGGCAGAGGCGGCTCTCCTGCGCTATACACCCCCCATGATGGGCGTCACCGGGGGCGGGGGGCGGAGCCCCGCCCCCACCCAGGCCACGCCCAATTTTCGGCTCCATTATCGGCCTTTTTTCTCTTTCGGCAAATTGCCGAAAAGGGCATTTTCGGCCGATATGTTTTCGGCGGCCAAAATTTCGGTGCATCACTAGTTTTAATCATATTTAATAAATGTTCACATGATGGTTTTTGTTATTTGCCTTATGATATGCCCATACTGGTAATCAAAAGGGATGAATTTCCCAGAAGGGTGATCATTGGAGTTTTGTTTGGTGATGGTTTACATGGTACAGCACTTTGAATTTTGGATGCATAATTTTAGGTGGAGTGTGGCTTGGTATTGAGTAGTGATGCACTGAAATTTAGTCCGCCAAAAACTATTGGTGGAAAATAGAGTTTTCAAAATAAGTGCCAATAATAGCTGCCAAAAACGCCTGCGATTTTGCGGCGATTTTACCACAATTTTGCTGCGATTTTACCTTGCATATGGTGTGTTTTTCATAGGTCATTTGACTCAAAAAATGCATCAAAAACGCAACACGGGTTAATTCTTGCTGCATTTAAAATGCATTTTAGGGGGGAGGTGTGTTTTTGGTATGGTTTGCCAGATATCCACTAACATTGCAACAAGCAGGATTTTTAACACCACTTCAAGTGGTGCCGATAATGGCCAACAATAAATTCATATTCATTTAAATTCATGATATTAATCTAAAGTCGAATATGATACAATTATTTATAAAAAAAAATAAAAGTATTACAGTAGTATAACCAGAGCTAAAGTCCTCCTTGCATCAGATAAATACTAAAACAGCGCTAAAAATAAAATAAAAATAGAAATAAAAAATTGATGGTAATGAAACCATAGGGCAATGGCGAACACCACGGCCAACAGTCTTTATGTAGCAGATGGATATGTGGGCAGTTCAGATAATTCACAGTCACTTTTCTTTTAGCGTGCACCTTCCACCAGAGTAAGCCCACGTACACACGGTCGGAGAATCCGTCGGAATGTGTCCTATCGGACCGTGTTGTAGGATAATCCGACTGTGTGTGGTATGCATCGGACTGTTTCTGTCGGAATATCCCTCGGACCCAATTTTCCAACTTGTTGGAAATATTTTCCGACCAACTGGTCCGATCAGACATACTCCGATCATGTGTAGAGAATTTTCATCGGACCAAGTGCCACGCATGCTCAGATCAAATTCCTACATCAAAGCTATTGGCTACTAACCTGAACGTAGTCCCATCGTAACGGAACTACGTCATCACGTTCTGAATGATCGGATTTTTCGACAACTTAGTCCGACCGTGTGTATGCAACAGTTTCGGACAAGATCCGACGGGCAAATCCGACGGACAAAATCCGATGGATTTGGTTGTCGAAATCTCCGACCGTGTGTACAGGGGCTAAGAATGCAATTATCCACCTCGTGAAGCACACACCCCTCTGGGGTACAAACTCACCAGACGCCGCTAGAAATAAAGCCTTGTATCTGTGTCCAAACACCGCTCTGTGCTGACACCCCACTTATCCAGAAGGTCCACTGGTATAGGAACTCTGATTGTATCATAAAACACAAGGATAGATGTACATAGCATAATCCTGTTTATTATGATGCAACATACCCATACAGCAGAAACCCCCCTTAATCCTAGCTGCTTACATTTAAAATGTAAGAAAATAAGACTGGCTTCAAATTTGTCCACTGGTCTCGCTTTTTAGCAGACAATCCGTTCGTCTGTGTGCTAGTCCAACGGACTAAAACTGATCCTAGGGCAGCTATTGGTTACTGGCTATGAACTTCCTTATTCTGTCATCACACTCGAATCCTTCATACTTTTGGAGTGATCGTGTGTGGCCAAGTCCGTTTGTTTGAAAGTCCGGCGGACCTCAGCTGCAAAGTCTGTCAGATTGTCCGCCGTGGGAAGTCCGTCGAAAAGTCCAGTCGTGTGTACGCGGCATTACTGTTGCAGCCCCGCTGTGGGCCATAAAAGGATGCCTCATGTCACCTTGTTGCTGCAAGTTCTGATGGATGTTAGATGGATGATATACTTCTCAAGCATTTGTGAGTGCAATTTATGCTTTTATAATAAATAGATGTATCTGTTTTAATGCACTGGATCACTGTGGCATTTTCTTCCTCTTTATCTTCGGAAATGATAACCGTCTGTCTTACTGATCTCATGCTTTCTCACTTTCTGAGATCAGTTTTGACATCCCTTGAGGTATACTCATTCCGGGTCAATGACTCAGACATTATTGAAGCCAATGAATCAGTATGAAGTCCAGGCAACTCACATTTTTACAAGAAGATCAGAAATGACAAACCCACATTTTTCTCATGGCGGGTTTCCTTTATAGATCTCTCTCTCAGAGGCAACTGAATAAAGTACAACACAACAAAGATCCTTTCCTTCCATGACAGAAATATCAAATACATAAAATTATCAGTTCTATACTTGGGAATTCTTTACATATCCCAGCATACTAACATATCCCCAGTCTGCCTATTTATAATGACCCCGTCATGGTGGCAAGTATCAATGCCTTCACTTAGCAAAATTATTTTCTTTATTATTCATCATGTATAAATAGAGAGAATATTTTATCTTTTGACCTCCCCCTGATCCCCAGACTTTTATGATCATAGGATGGCTGAACTTTTTCCACATTCCTCCTTAGCCTTTGAACACACGGTCGGAGATTCCGTCGGAATGTGTCCGGTCAGAGCGGTTTGTCGGATATTCCGACTGTGTGTGGTCTGCATCGGACTGTTTCCGTCGGAATATCCATCGGACCAACTTTTCCAACTTGCCGGAAATATTTTCCGACAAAATGCTCCGATCGGACATACTCCGATCATGTGTAGAGAATTCCGATCGGACAAAGTGCCACGCATGCTTAGATCAAATTCCTACACCAAAGCTATTGGCTACTAGCGTGAACATAGTCCCGTCGTAACGAAATAACGTCATCACGTCGGATTTTCCATCAACTTTGTCCGACCGTGTGTATACAACAGTTTCAGACAAAATCCGTCGGACAAAATCCGACGGATTTGGTTGTCGGAATCTCTGACCGTGTGTACAAGGGCTTAGGCTGGATTCACACCTATGCATTTTTAGTGCTTTTTGCTTTTTGCAGATTTGCACTACAGAACGTGTTCCATAGGAAACCATATTAAATGGACTGTAGTAGAAATCTGCAAAATGCAAAAAGCACTAAAAATGCATAGGTGTGAATTAGGCCTAAGTGGACATTTTTAGTTTAGATATTTAAAGGTTGTATTTCATGCACCACGTCTTTAAGATCCTCCCCACTGATTTTCAGCCATTTTCAAGTCAGGGGTGCTGGGTTGCCAACTATCTGTATTTTTATTGACAGCCTATAAAGAATTGCCAACTATCCGCATTTTCATGGATAGTCTGTAAGAACAACATTCTTCTAATCAATATCAGCTGCTTTTTTTCCTCTGCTGGTCCATCCGTCTTTATTTCTGTTGGTTCATCTACCTAACTTTAGCAAAGACTTGGACCATGCTGTACCTGCAAGATTAGCTGCACAGCAATTGTGAAAGCCTCTTGTCTACCCAGATAGTGAAATCACAGACCAGTTACTTGATAAACAACATAATAAAATAGCGCAGACTGTTGAAATGTTGGCTGACCTCAGGAAAGGAAACTCAATTTAAAGCGGGAGTCCGCCGGGACTCCGCGTTTTTTTTTTTTAAAAGCCAGCAGCTACAAATACTGCAGCTGCTGACTTTTAAAATAGTGACACTTACCTGTCCAGCGCGCCCTCGATGTCGGCACCCGAAGCCGATCTCTAGATCGTCTCTCGGGTCCTGCCGCCGCCATCTTGGGTATGGGAATCAGGAAATGGAGCCTTTCTGCTTCATTTCCCGGTTCCCTACTGCGCATGCGCGAGTCGAGCTGCGCAATAAGGACGGTCCCCGCTGCCTCTGGGATCTGTGTGTTTCCCAGCAGGCAGCGGGGCACTTGCGGAACGGGGCGGGCACTTGCGGAAAGGGGCGTAATCTATGCCCCTTTCCGCAGAGAGCTATCCCGGAAGTGGGTGCAGATACCTGTACTGTACAGGTATCTGCACCCCCCTCCCCCCTGAAAGGTGCCAATTGTGGCGCCAGAGGGGGGGAGGGTTCCGATGATCGGAAGGTCCACTTTAGGGTGGACCTCCGCTTTAATTTTTTTTAGGACATATCGTGCTGTTTGTTGCATTACCTAACTATATTGATCTAAGGCTCGATTCACATCTATGCATGTTTCTTTTGAGCGTTTTTGCAGTGCTTTCTGTGGTGCTTGTCGCGTTTTTGGACATTCGTTTTTACCACGATTTTGCTGCGTTTTGTGGTTTTTTACACTGTGGTTGCTTAGCAACCAGCTATATACAGTAAAAAAAACCCTCAAAAAACCCGGCAAAATGCTAATCGCGGCAAAATCGTCGTAAAAACACGGTACTTGCCTTTTTGATGTGGGTCCATTGACTTCTATTACATGCAAAAAGCTGCATTTTGCATGAAAAAAAGTCCCCGACCCTTTCCAAAAACGCAGAGGCACAAAAATGCATTGATGTGAACATGTTCCATAGGAACCCATGTTAAAAAATTTCCCTGCATTTCTGCAAAATGCATTAAAAAACGCATTAGTGTGAATCAAGCCTTAAGGAGATCAGTCAGCCTATTTTAGTGCTTACTAATGTTTTCTACATGTTATCATAGGCATGCCCCCCCCCTGTGTTGCGCTCCCACCTGCAGTGCTGCTGGCTTCCCTATTCTCCTCTTCCCCTGGCTGCTGTGGGTATTTTACAGGATGGGGAGCAGGGGAGGGCGCTGCTTAATATGTAATTCCCCAGCCCCTTCCTTAGCTAAATAAACACACTCACTCACTGTGTTCATTTATAACTGATGCATAGTAAACTTTGTTTACTATGCTTCAATTTGTGAATGAACATGAAGCTGCTCAGCAGAGAGCTCTTCCCATTCATTCACTGTCCAGTGCAGCTGAGGCTGCAGAAAAAGACATGCCTGTTTAAGTTTTGAGGTGCGCATCCTAATGCAATAGTCTGCGCACACCTATGGATGTTATTTTTGCTAAAATGCTAACATAACGCTTATATTTGCTATATTACTCTTGCGTTAAGATGAATAAGACCATTTTTTAAAAGTTTCGATATGTGGCAAGTCTATAATCACTGTCAGCTGTTAGTCAAACTGCAGTATTAACTGCCTGTAAAAATGAAAAATGCATTTTATGTTGTTAGGCTGGATTCACACCTGTGCATTTTTTGTGCTTTTTGCATTTTGCAGATTTCCTCTACAGACCGTGTCCCATAGGAAACCATGTTAAATGGACTGTAGTGCAAATCTGCAAAATGCAAAAAGCACTAAAACTGCATAGGTTTGAATCCAGCCTTTAAAGCGGGATTCCACCCTAAAGTGGAACTTCCGCTGATCGGAACCCTCCCCCCCTCCGGTGTCACAATTGACACCTTTCAGGGGGGTGGAGATACCTGTCAAAGACAGGTATTTTCACCCACTTCCGTGCATAGACTCCCGTGGGAGTCTACGCCATTTCCTGCCCTGCCGCGCTGTCTGCTGGGACACACACGGGTCTCAGAGACAGCGCGGAGAATTCCTATTGCGCTGCGCGACTCGCGCATGCGCAGTAGGGAACCGGGAAGTGAAGCCGATTCACTTCACTTCCTGATTCCCTCACCTAGAATGGTGGCGGCAGCAGCCGAGGGCCGAGCGATCGATCGGCCTCGGCTGCCGGCATCGCTGGAACCCGGGACAGGTGAGTGTCCATTTATTAAAAGTCAGCAGCTGTAGTATTTATAGCTGCTGGCTTTTAATATTTTTATTTTTTGGTGGAATCCCTCTTTAAGTGTATTGAACTCCAAGAACAAAAATGTAATATATTGCATCTTACTGGTTCCTACATTTTCATTTCACCTGGTGATCCTGAAAGTTCAACATTTCCTGTGATAACGCTCATCGCTCAAGTTCCTTACTTCATTATGTTTAGTCACTTTGTTCCATTCAATAATCTTTGATGATTGTCTAAATGATGCATGAAATCCCAAGTGTGGTCAAGGATCATAAAAACATTGCAGACACCATATTATGAATTTCTTTGTTCCTTCATGAAAGATTAGAGCCTCAGAAGATCATTCGACATGCACATCAATATTCAGAGCATGCAGTGCGACTGCACCCATGGCAGGGAAGCCTTAAAATTTCAAGCTTCCAGTTGTGTGCAGAGAGTCTGTTTGAGATTTCTTCTGCAACACGTTTTCTCTGCTGGTGACTATGACTGTAGTGAAAACTTCATTTTTAATTTTTATTTCACCCAAAGATTTTTGTAAGTTTGGAACCAAGAATAAATTCACAAATTCTGACATTGCTACAGTGTAGAGAATACTGGGATTTAATGTTTCGAGTGTGGGGTGGTCAGCCTTTTTCAACCAGGTGCCCAGGCACCCTGGGGTGTCTTCAGGTTTTTTCAGGGGTGCCTTGGCAAAATGCCTAAAAATTACCCAAAAATTGTATACAAGCCAGAGGGTGGATCAAGCCTGCCTTTTGGTTATGCAAAGTCACAGGTTTTTATTGTGCATCATTACAAACTTCTAGCTGCTGCTGGCATCCTAACAACCAATGGTGTCATTTGTTGATACAGAGGACATTGGGTGCCTCCACAGCTTCCTTTTTTGACCTCCTCCTGCCCCTCTCCATCAACGCTGGGGTCACATCAGCGTGAACGAGAAAAAAAGGTTGAAAAACACTGATGTAGACTGTGTCTGCAGATTGAACCCTACATTTTGGAGTCATAGTGTCACCCCGTAAGGTCGTGTTTTGGTCCTAGGCTGCTCAAATCCTGGGTGATGGTCCATTAACAAAAAGTCACCAGTTTGCGGATGGTGAGAAGTGCCCTGTGACAGACCCAACCAGGACAGAGGCTTTTGGAGGGGACTGCAGGCTAGCCACTTGCCTGCTAACTATGGACCCTGACATTTAAGGGAGCTGCAAGCATTTAGGAAGATGTCGTGTTATATAATTCAAGAGGACATTATTACATTTAAAGTGGTTGTGAACCCACTAACAACCACCCTCCCCCCCCCAAAAAAACTTCCAAGACAAAGGCATAATGAGCTAGTATGCATAGCATCATTAATTACCTTAGACTGAAGCCCCCGCAGCGGTCCTCGTACACTGCTTCGGCCGGCGACATCGCTCCCGGAGTTACTTACGGGTATCGCGGGCTCCGGCAATGTGATTGGCCAGAGCTGCGATGGCATCACTCCCGTGCATGTAGTAACAGAACACTAACTGAAGCAATGGCATGTACGTGCCGTTGCTTCAGTGCACATGCTCTGGTGACTTTGGCACATGTTGATACAGGGAATATCTCCTAAACCGTGCAGGTTTAGGAGATATCTGGGTTTACAACCACTTTAACAATTAAGGAAGCCATGATGGTCTCTGTCAACTTAGCCATGATGGTCTCTGTCAACTTAGCCATGATGGTCTCTGCCAACCAGAAACTTAGTAAGCAGATGTATGTAAAAAGAAAGCTAGTTAATGAGATTTAGACAGCCCTGGGTCTTCATGAATGCTGTTGCCAGACAGTCTGGGATTCCTGATTAATCAAAGCATTGTCTAGGTGTGAATTCCCATTCACCAATTCTTTCTGTCTGTTGGCTAACATGACTAATGCCCCGTAAGCACTAGCGGAATTTCCGTCAGAAAAATCTTGGATTGTTTTTAACTACGGAATTCCGCTCAAGCTTGGCCTGCATACACATGGTCACACAAAAGTTCTCTGAACTTTCGACTGTCAAAAACGCGGTGACGTACAACACTACTATGAGCTGAGAAAATGAAGTTCAATGCTTCAGAGCATGCATCGAATTGTTTCCGAGCATGCGTAGGAATTTTGCTCATCGGAATTGGTACAGACAATTGGAATTTCCGATCTGAACTTTTTCCAAACTAAAATTTAAGAACCTGCTCTCAAAATTTTGCTGGCGGGAATTCCGCCAGCAAAAGTCAGATAGAGCATACACACGGTCGGAATTTCCAACCAAAATCTTACATCAGTCTTTTGCTGGCGGAATTTCCGATTATGTGGCATAGCTCTTGGAGGTTCCTATGATTCGATTAGCCTTGTGTCAGCTCTACCTCATTATCATTATCTGATGTTTTTGGTAAATATTTGGTTTTATTGGCTGACCTACTTTTGAAGTGTATAAAAACCTGTATTTCTGTTCAGTAAACAGTCATTCCTTTGGTCCTATCCCAACATCTTGTCTGTGTACGATGCTTGTGGTAAAAGGCGGGTATTAGCTCTCCATCTGCTATAATGGTTTAGAGGGCAGAAGACATTGTTTGGCTGAAGGAAGCACCCTAGCGGTTCCATCTCATGCCCTAAAAATTAAGCCATACTTGGTGGTTATGATCCTATCTTTTATTGATGAAATGGGTGGAAAAATACAGCCATTGGATTTCAGTGGTTACAAAATTACCCTTCTTCGGGGTTCAAGTTTACATGTATCATCTTCTATTTAAACTGTAACAGTGTCTATCAGAGTTTCTTTGCAGTTGGTCATTGAGATGGTTTGAGTAGCAGAATTCTGATACCTGCCAAATACTGGAATGCTGCTATTCAGACCAGTCTTATCCCTTGTACACACGGTTGGACATTCTGGCGGAAAATGTCCGATCTGACCGTGTTATCAGATAATCCGACCGTGTGTGGGCTCCATTGGACTGTATCCGTCGGAAACAGACAAAGTTTTAGAGCTGAGCTATAAAATTTTCCGACAACATGGTCCGATGGGACTTTGTCCTATCGTTTGTAGAGAATTCCAATCGGACAAAGTGCCACGCATGCTCAGATCAAATTCCTAGACCAAAGCTATTGGCTACTATCCTAAACATAGTCCCGTTGTAACGAAATAATGTCTCCACGTTCTGAACGATCGGATTGTCCAACAACTTTGTCCGACCGTATGTATGCAACACAAGTTTCGGACAAAATCCGTTGGACAAAATCCGACAAATTTTGTTGTCGGAATGTCCGACCATGTGTGCAAGGGCTAACAGTGACCAATTTCATAGAAACTCTGATACAAACAGTTGGACCTAACAACATCTGCTTAAAGTATAACTAAAGGCAATCGTTTTCGAGTGAAGAGGGATTAGAACACCTGATCATTTTCAATGAAACTGAAAGTTAAAGAAAATACCAAATTTTGTCCCCAAAACAGAAGTAAGAATATTTTCTAATGAGGATGTTAGTCCCGATAACCAGGGATTCACTCAGAGGGATTTTCTGTTACTTCCTTTTTTGGCTATGGGACAGGAAGTGAAGAGAAATCTCTCCAATGGGACACAGATGGCAAAAATAAACCTGATAGGGGTTATAACCCTCTTTTATGCTATCAAAAATTGAAAAAAAAAAGCTTTTAGTTCTACTTGAAGTCCTGAAGAAGCAGGATTATGTAACCCTGAAATTCTTTGGCTGTATTTTTCCCAGTTTAAGTCGTGTGGCTCCACTTTTCTGAAGGTTTTACGGCTGACTTTTTTGACACTGCCTTGCTTATAGACTTCTGGTACTGGTGGTTTCACTTGTGAAGGCTGTAGCCTCATGCAATCTAATGTCCCATACACACGATCGGGAATTCTGCCAGCAAAAGTCTGATGAGAGCTTTTGGTCGGAAATTCCTACCGTGTGTATGCTCCATTGGACTTTTGCTGGTGGAACTTCCACCAGCAAAAGATTGAGAGCAGGTTCTCTATTTTTCTGACGGAAAAAGTTCTGATCGTCTGTAGCAATTCCGACGTGCAAAATTCCTACGTGTGCTCGGAAGCAATTTGACGCATGCTCGGAAGCATTGAACTTCATTTTTTTGTCTCGTCGTAGTGTTTTAAGTCACCGCGTCTTTGTCAAAAGTTCAGAGAACCTTTGTGTGACCATGTATATGCAAGCCAAACTTGACCATCCAAGATTTTTCCAACGGAAATTCCGCTTGTGTGTACGGGGGCAAATTCCACTCGTGTGTACAGGGGCAAATTCCACTCGTGTGTTTAGCCATCATGGAGCTGGGCATACCTGCATGATGACATCCCTTGTGATTATTTACTAAAAAATAACACTGGGATATGATGTGATTTTGTTAGCAGCATGCAATATACTTTAGTAAATGCGGAGCTATTATTATACTGCACAGACCACCAGACAAGAGAAAGTAGAGCTGCCTTTTATGTCTTGTAAACTTTAAAAAAAAAAACTAATGATTTCTCTCAACATCCCAGAACCGCTTTGTCATTTACAGTAATTTATTTGCTGAATTTAAACATCACAAAATATCTTCCAATCCTGGAAAATGCCATAAATCATCATATATTGGGGATATAGAAATGCCATGTAAAAAACAAGGGCAGAAAATAAGACTGACAACTTAATACCAAAAGCTTTACATACAGCAGATTATTGATATTACTCTATTATTTGCTGAATTTATACAGAAATGTCCAGAGGTGGACAAAAGAGGGAAACAATGTAAAAAAAAAAAAATCAAAAAATCAATTTGTATATTTTGAAGCGTAGCGCTGCCCTTTGCTTGCTTTTTGCGTCTTACACCCATGTATACCCAACTTAGCTCTAAATACAGACATTTTATGCAGTATTATATATATCAAATACTATAGAATTTTATGTCACATCTATCTATTACATCCTTGTTATTTTTTCAGGTTATGCTCTAATCACAACAATCCCAGCTGGTGCTTTTGACATCTTGATCACAGAAAAAAGAAACACAGAAAACATACTAGGTGAGAAAGTATGGTTGGTATTCATGGATTCATTTAGGTAATTGTAATCTGCTTTTTACAGGTCTGTATTTGTTTGCACTCCATTTAGATGAAAACTTTTATCTAAAGTTGGATTTGTTTCAAATTGGAATGAGTAGGGAATGGTTAAAGTGATTCTAAAGGAAAAAAGTAAAAATAACAAACATGTTATATTTACCTGCTCTGTGTATTGGTTTTGCACAGAGCAGCCCCAATCCTCCTCTTCTCAGGTTCCCTGCCGGCCGGCACTGCTGGCTCACCCCCCCCGCCGAGTGCCCTATATCAAGTCACCTACTGGGGAGAGTTTCCTTCCGTTCCTGCCCTGTAAACACAACAAAAAGTGATATGAATGCTCTCTAAAATAAATACTTCCTTAAAATGATTGTAAAGTCTCTGATTTTTTTTATTTTTTTGGGTAAAAATAACAAACATGTCATCCTTGCCTGTTCTGTGAAGTGAATTTGCACAGAGCAGCCCAGATCCTCCTCTTCTCGGGTTCCGCTTCAGCTTTTCCGGCTCCTCCCTCTTGTTGAGTACCCCCACAGCAAGCAGCTTGCTATAGGGTCACCCAAGCTGAGTCACAGCTCCCTGTGTCCATTCAGACACAGAGCTGTGGCCCGATCCGCCTCACTTTCTCTCCTCATTGGCTGACTGACTTTGTTTGACAGCAGTGGCAGCCAATGGCGCTGCGCTGCTGTCTCAGCCAATGAGGAGAGGAGTTTCTTGCAGCCAAGACATTCCTGCAACATCACTGGATGGAGGGACCCCAGATAAGTATTAGGGGGGCTGAGGGGGGCTGCTGTACACAGACAGCTTTCTATCTTAAAGAATAGAATGCATTAAGATAAAAAAAAAACCTTCTGCCTTTACAACCCCTTTAAACAGTTTTCTCAAAAACAGGGCCTGTCCCCTGCCAGCAGCTGCAAAGTGGGACCCTTGCTTCCTGTGGGGAAGCAGTGGTCTCTTTGCAGAGGTCCTGCTGAGTCAGACTAATTTCTCTGCAATTAGCAAAGCTTACACTCCCTCATGCTATCTCTGACTCAGCAGGGTGCGCGTCAGAACTCTGTTTACCCACAGAGAGAAAGGATCCCATTCTACAGCATGCTGGCATGGAACAGGCTTTTCTACCAAAAATCAAACTGTAAGGTTTTACATATTTTGTTTGATGCACCTGAAATGTTCTTAGCTAATTTAAAGCAGTAGTAAACCTAAAAGCAATCATTTAATATACTGTATTGCAGCTTACTGTTCTTAGATGTGATAACTGCATTAGTCTTCTTTTTTAGACTTTCTTCCCCTAACTTCCATCTGGAAATCCAGCCAGTAAGTCTGTTGTTTTTCAACAGACCAAGCTGTCCTGCAGCTGTTCCAGTTATTTATTCATGTAAAACCTTTAACGCAAAAGAAAAAAAAAACGTTGTTGTAACTGCAGTGTGAGCTGGAGTTTGGCTTCAATTTGTTTGTTTATTGAAATCTGCTAGACCTTCTAACACCCCCCTTATCCCAGATTGACAATGCTGCCATCCAAAGGTGCCCCCTGTGCTCATTCAGAGTGGGGGGCACCCTAATACAAGAGGAGTGTTACTGGTTAGATCATTAGGTGAAAACAGAGGGAAAAAAGCATACATAAAGAAAACAAATGCAGCCACCACATCTAATAATTGATAAGCTGCAGTATATTACATTTTTGGTTTTGGGTGTAACACCGCTGAATGTTTAGTCTGACTTTATACTGTATTATATGCTTTCTTGTTACTTTTATCCTATTTTATTTTTTTCCTCTCAGCTCTGGCAGACTCTGCAGGGAATTTTTACATCAACGGGAATATGATGATGGACAACCCTCAAAATTTCCGTGTTGCTGGGACGCTGGTCAAATATAGGCGGCCATCGAATGTACAGAGTGAGGGACTGGAATATCTGACTACTCCAGGGCCAACCAACCAGTCCCTCAGCGTCATGGTGTGTGTGTGAGACCCCAGCCCTTCTCTTTACCTTTAAGAAACTTGTCTCTCACTATTCAGATTCAGTATAGAAAAAATATATATTGCGCTCGGTGTGTGTGAATAAATTCAAATAAATAATGATAAGACAGCAGCACTCACAACATTGTACACAACAAAATCCAGATAAATATAAAGAAAACGTGTTGCGCTGTCTAGTATAGATGTGAATCTGACATACAATGTATTAACATGTATGAAAACAATATTTAAAACACCAAAGTCCATATAGTGATGTAGTGCAAATTCCTAAATTCAGTGCAACACCCAATGTTTAATAAACAGGAAAAAATTTCTTCTTACCAGATCCAAAGGCCTATCAAGGTCTGTATTCGCATCTTTGAGCTTTGTTACCCCTCACATTAGGTGCAGATCGTCCATAGAGGATCGTTGGTGAAAACAACTAGTAATGGCAGCGATCAGCGACTTACAGCAGGACTGCGATATTGTGGCGGACAAATTGGACACTTATGCCGCACGCACACGAGCAGAATTTCCGTCTGAAAAATCTTGGATGGTTTTTCTGACGGAATTCCGCTCAAGCTTGGCTTGCATACACACGGTCACACAAAAGTTCACTGAACTTTCGACTGTCAAGAACGCTGTGACGTCCAACACTACGGCGAGTCGAGAAAATGAAGTTCAATGCTTCTGAGCATGCGTCGAATTGCTTCCGAGCATGCGTAGGAATTTTGCGTGTCAGAATTGGTACAGACGATTGGAGTTTCCGATCCGAACTTTTTCTGACCGAAAAATTGAAAACATGCTCTCGATCTTTTGCTAGCTGGAATTCCACCAGAAAAAGACAGATGGGGCATACACAGGGTCGCATTTTCGGACCAAAAGCTCTCATTGGTCTTTTGCTAGCCGAATTTCCGATCGTGTGTACATGGCATAACTGACACTTTTGAGACTTCTTTGGGGACCAGTGACACTAGTACAGTCATCAGTGCTAAACATATGCACTTTCACTGTACTAATGACACTGACAGGGAAGGGGTTAACATCAGGGGCAATCAAAGGGTTAACTGTGTTCCTAGCTGGTGTTCTAATGTAGTGGGGGAGATGCTTGTACTAGTGGAGGGCATGGCTTCCTTTCAGACAGATTGCCGTTCTGCCTCTGGCAGCGCCTACTCGTGCCCGATACCCAGAAATGCAGGATCACGTATAGATCCTACACAGTGCAGCCATCCTGTAGCAGTAAATGCGCTATAAGGTGGTCGGCAACTGGTTAAAGCCGCATTTTGTGGCGATTGCAGCACAATTTCTGCCACGTGACTAGCGGGGAAAAAAATCATACTATGTTTGGGATGCCATTTAGAATGAATGCCACCTAAATGCCCATTGCGTGTTTTGCACCGATAACCACATGATTTGGAATTGCCAGCAGGATCTCGGAGAAACCGCCTGCGATTACAAATTGCGAGGTGTGAATGGAACGTAAAGTTGGGTATCAGTTGTTTCTAAAAACATAAAAACATGAAAACATCTGCTGGTTGTTTTCATTGGAGGGCTGGCAAGTGTCAAGATCTGCCCGAAAAAGCAAATATTTAACGCCTGTGTTGTGAACTTGGAAAATCAATTTACTGCTTGTTCAGAGTATTTACATACTTTAAATATAATGTTACCTGCCATGTTTTTCTTTCTTTTTTTTCTGGATACGACTCGACAATTTATACTGTGTCTTGTAGATATTGCATTTCCAAATCCAGCCAGAAATATCTTGCCAGTTTTGGATGGAGTGTGGAAAGACTGGTGACACCCTATCACATTCTGAGCCTGACAAACAGTATGACAATAGGACAGAAAGTATAGGGAAGTCTGCCCAAAACTTGGAAAAGGTTCTAACCCTTTCTCTCTCTATTCAAAACGAGAACACTAATTTGTGTTGGAGTTGGGCTATTTGCCATATTTATCGGTTTATAACATGCGCCGGCGTATAACACGCACCCCAAATTTAGGAGGGAATTTAAAAGAAAAGAACTTTTAGGAGGGAAGTTTATGCAAAAAACTTACATTTAAATGCCCTTCAATGCAGCCTTGTCCGTGTCATTTGCAGCCTTCCATTTAGCCTTGTCAGTCATTTGCAGTCTTGCCTGTGTCTTTGCCATTTAAAAATGGCGCTGTCAAGATACAGAGAGGATTTTCTGTGTGTCTCGGCTGCGCTCGGTAGTTCTCGGCCGTTCTCTGCGGCTTTTGGGTATTTTTGGGTGCACTCGGCCGTTCTCAGCTATTTTCGGCCATTCTCGGCTATTTTCGGCCACACTCAGCCATTCTCGGAGGCTTTCGGCTTTCCGAAAGCCACCGAGTATGGCCGAGTGCGGCCGAAAATAGCCAAGAGCGCCCGAAGATAGCCGAGAACGGCCGAGTACGGCCGAAAATACCCGGAGGCCATAGAGAACGGCAGAAAGGCTTACAAACAGCGGGGGATCGGCGTATAGCACGCACCCCTGATTTCCCTCTGGGGGGGAAAAAAATGCGTGTTATATGCCGATAAATACGGTAATTAAAAAATATGTGCCCAACATGGGTGATGTTCCATGTATTTATTGTAGAACTTTCTTATTATCTAGTAATTTATTAAAATATTACATTAGAACGTATATGTATCTTATTTAATGTGTTCTTCTGTATTTAGTACTACAATTTTAATGGAAAGATTCCCCACATAACGTATGAATACACAGTACCTCATGTGTCAGAAGTACCTCTTCCTCTACATTCTGAACCAGTACAACAGGCTCCTCTTCCTCCAAGCAACGTACAAAGTGCGACCCAGAGAGGGTCTGATAGAAGCTTACCGGATACACCTGACACATGGAACTGGGGAAACGCTCAAGAGTCAGAGGGCTCATTTATACCTCGGGCAAGTAAAGAACAAAGCATAGTAGAAGACGATCAAACAGAAGGTAACCTTATTCCCGTGGTCATGGTTTCTAATCTTCTTGGTTATATATATATTTATATATATATACATATAGTATGACATTTTTGTATTGTTTTGATCCATGATTTGGCCCATCCCTTGCTACACATGAATATCTGTACTTCATCACCTCTTAGCCCTTGTACACACGCTCGGAGATTCCGACAACCAAATCCGTCGGAGTAATTCTGACGGATTAATTCCGGAAGAGGTCCGGAAGCGATGTTGCATCACTTCAGACTAAGGCCGCGTACACACGGGCGGATTGTCTGTCCAACTTAGTCCGCTGAACCGTGTTTCAGCGGACAATCCACTCGTGTGTGGGCTTCAGCGGACTTTTTCAGCGGACAGTCTGACGGACTTTGTCTTTTGTAATTTCCGTAATTTTGTCCGCTGAAACTTGGTTTTGTCCGTCCAAACTTGGTTTCAGCGGACAGTCCGCTCGTGTGTAGGCAAGTTGGGCGGACTAAGTATGGCGCATGCTCAGAAAGGATTTACACGGCCGAAGGTTGCATTGCAGTGTATAGGACGTCGTTTTTCTAGTCCCGTCGTACGTGCTGTACACGTCATCGCGCACGCTTTCAGCGGACTGTCTGCTCATCGTGTGTGGTCAAGTCCGTTCATTCAAATTTTGAACGGACTGTCTGTCGGATTGTCTGACGAACTTAGTTGGGCAGACAATCCGCCCGTGTGTACGCGGCCTTAGTTGTCGGAAAATCCAATTGTACATAACGTGATGACATTATTTCGTTACGACGGGACTACGTTCAGGCTAGTAGCCAATAGCTTTGGTCTAGGAATTTGATCTGAGCATGCGTGGCACCTTGTCCGTCGGAGTAGGCTACACATGATCGGAGTATGTCCGATCGGAGCATTTTGTCAGAAAATTTTACCGGCAAGTTGGAAAAGTTGGTCCGTCCGATATTCCCGACGGAAACAGTCCGATGCAGACCACACACAGTCGGAATATCGGACAAAACAGTCCGATAGGACAGATTCCGACGGAATCTCCGACCGTGTGTACAAGGGCTTATGGCATTGGTAGGTTTTCTAAAGCTAATAAAGTAATTTCTATTGCTAAATTATTTAAAGCCTAAAACCAGATTTGATTGAACTTTAAAGCTAAAGGCAAAACTTTTTTTTTAAGTTTTGGATAGAGTGGAGAGGGATTAGAACACCTGTCAGTTTTTTATTGCTGTCTGTGTCCCCATTAAAGTGTACGTAAACCATCTTTGCCCATGTTTAATCTACAACTGCCATGATGCTGCACATGAGATCCATTATGACACCAGCCATTGGATGGTTTGACAGTTTGGTTGAGAGCACAACCAATGTGAGTGTTACATTTCCGAAACTGTTTTATGGATGGGTTTACTTCCACTTTAAGGAGATTCAACCTCTCTACTTATCCTTTTTACCATTACCATTGAAAGTAAAAAAAAAAAAAACTCTAATTTTGGGTTGCTCTTGAAAAGTTACAGAGGGGAAATTTTTCCGATGGGGATACTAGTTTTGATTACCTGGGGGTCTCCAAGGAATTCCGTTAATTTGCAGAGATTTCCTCTGACTTCCTGTTTGGCTTTGGGACAGGAAGTGAAGGGAATTCTCCGCAATGGGACACAGATGGCAAAAATAAATTTGACAGGGGTTATAACCCACCCTTACTGTATCCGAATTGAAAACAAAAGTTTTGCCTATAGTTCTACTCTAAAAAGTTTTAACCAAGCTGAGCCAAACATATCATTCTCTCACTAACAGATGCATTAGCAGTGAGCGCTATATAAACTGCAAATAGCATCAGCTACATGCATTATACAGTGCTATGTTCCTGCAGCGGAGTGGAGCTGTCAGATGGAGCTGACTAAAGCCTGGGTGCTATTAGCCAATCGGGAACTGTTTTAGAGGCAAAACTATGCCTCCTTTACCAGATGAGGCACTTTTGTTTGTCCAAAAAAAAATATTCTTGTATCGAAACTTGGTTTTATTTATAAAGAAGTTATATATCATAAAATCGAAGAGTATATATCATCAGGGTTTACTTCCTCTTTAAATAATGCATTACAATTTAACTAAACCCATTAGAGTCTAGTCTAATAAAATATACAGGAGATTTTAGTAAACTAAAATATACTGGAGATTTTAGTCGACTAAATTACGTCCCATTCCCGGCACAAAACTGAGACAGGCTGAGTGCTTTTCAGCCATTCAGTGGAAGCTTTGTATTTTCTGAATGCCTACAAGGCTTCCTCTTTTCACCTGAGGTGGAGAGTGTGACATCATCTGCCCACCTCTCCACCTTAGCCAGCCAGAGGAAGCCTTGTATTTATTCAGAAAATACAAAGCTTCCTCTAAATGGCTGAGCAGTGCCAAAGTCTATGGGGTTAATTTACTAAAAGCAAATCCACTTTGCACTACAAGTGCAGTCGCTGTAGATCTGAGGGGAAGATCTGAAAGGAAGGGAATCTCTGCAGTTTTCTATCATCCAATCATGCACAAACAAAAATGCTGTTTTTTATTTTCCTTGTATGCCCCCCTCAGATCTACAGCGACTGCACTTCCAAATGCACTTACAAGTGCACTTATAGTGCAAAGTGGATTTGCCTTTAGTAAATAAATCCCTATGTCTCGCTGTCAGAACATAGCACTGTATACTTTATGTAGCTGATGCTATATACAATTTTTACAGTGCTGACAGCAAGCACGCCCATTCGTGGAGGAAATAAAACATCCAATAAAAAAATCGAAAAAAATAACATTTCATAAATTTAGAAGTTAGTTTGGATCAGCTTGAATTGAAATGTGATGGGCTCCATCAACAAAGGCCAGAAGATTTGATGGAGGAGGTGGCGGCATCAAAACGTTAATTTTATTTGATGGTTCTCTTTTAGCGCTTAGGGATCAGGGGACGTACACGTACTGGTAAATCAAAATATTCTTATCTTATGTTTACTCATGAGCAGTTTTTGTGTTCCTCCATTGTCTGGTCCTGTCACAGGACATTCTAGTTGGAAATACGTTGAACAGCTTTAGTAGAAGTCTCCCAGCTGTGTCCTTGTAACATACCTATACTACTTCAACTGACTTCTTACAATTTCAGAGCAACAGCTGGACTTTCATCATCTATTTGTATCCTGTAGTCATCTCAGTGCTGACATTGGCCAGCATTGCATATGGCACTATGACATGGAAATTTAGATGTTTTCCACTGGACCAACATGACAGCCAGGGATCTAATGTTTCAGAAAAATATGTCAGCTCTCTCAATGCAGGTTTCTTTCATGTTGGAGTATTTTATCAGTAACCTGATTGATTTATAGATATTATCACTTTGTCTTGATGCATCATGTTCTTTTGTAAAGTCTGTTACAGCAGTATAGTGAATATGAAGAGATGATAATAAAAATAGATGTTATTAGCAATGAAAACTGGCCACTATTAGGCTGGGATTTACTACTATTGCAGCTCTTACGCTTAACAACAAAGTAGTGGGAGTGTATTATTTTGTAGCTGTCCAGGAAGTGCCATCTGATGGTTTCTAGGAATAGTATGGGGCACTCACATTTCACACTGGCAGTATGTATTAGCATTGACAGCTGGACTTCTAAAGATACCGTACGAATATAGTCTATGTCCTGTGGCGGAATTCTAATTCTATTTCACCAAGGGCCTCTGACACTCCATCAATTCCAGTAGTGATGACAACTGGGCGAGAGTGAAGAAGATGTAAAATTGCAAACTGGCCAAAATGATTTTTGTATTTGTCAAAAAATTGTAATGGTGTGATTTTGGAATATTGTTGTGCCCATCCCAAACTGTATACAAAGAAAAAATAGTGGGTGACAGGGACTTTTTAGGACACCATAAATTCTTTTTAACAATACTTCATTACTCCAAAGTTAAAACTTAGATACATTTACACAGGCCATGAGTTGTTGTACTGCATGTTTGGGTAGTGTATATCATATTATATATCCATAGACATGCCACCAAAAACAACAAATAAATCCAAAATATAAGTAAAGTGCCAATACTACTAATGAAGACCATACCACGCCCACATGCCCAATATGTTTCAAGACTTGTTCTTCCTCTGAGGCAATCTGATGGACAAAGTGGAGTACAGTAGTGGATAAATGATGCCAGTGTTAACTCTGTTGACGAAAATATTTTCATCATAATTTTCGGCAGAAAAGTGACGAATTTTAAGAAAACTAGACGAAAATTAATTCCAATTTTCGTTGATTGATGAAAACTATAACGAAAATGAATGCCAATTTTCATCAACAAATGAAAACAGAACTAAAATGTAAGGGAGGGATTTTTTCTTTTATAGTAAGGGGAGAGAGAGGTGCCAGGCCGGCAATAGTGCAGCAAAATTTTATTGATATAAAATGTATAAAAACAATGGTAATGCACTCACAAGCTTCAGTATGAAACAGACATAGAATTAGCTTAATGTGAAGCCATCAGTAGTGGTAATAGTCCCAATTGGAGCCAGTTGGATCATGGAGACGCAGAAGCCAGTGATAAGATCCAGAGAAGTCAGATGGAGCTAACTAAAGCCTGGGTACTAATAGGCTATCGGGAACCGTTTTAGAGGCGAAACTACGCCTCCTTTATCAGCTGAGGTACTTTTGTTTGTCCAAAAAAATTTTTTTTGGTAACGAAACGTGGTTTTATTTATAAAGACGTTATATATCACAAAATCGAAATGTGTGCCCGTAGAGCATATACAAAAACCTTAAAACCATAAGAAAAACATGTTATTATAAATGCTTAAATAATGCATTATAATTTAACTAAACCCATTAGAGTCTAGTCTAATAAAATATACAGGAGATTTTAGTTAACTAAAATGTACTGGAGGTTTTAGTTTACTAAAATATGACTAAAACTAAAAAAATGTAGATGACTACAATATGACTAAAACTAAAACTACAGTTGTGCTCAAAAGTTTACATACCCTGGCAGAATTTATGATTTCTTGGCCATTTTTCAGAGACTATGAATGATAACACAAAAACTTTTCTTTCACTCATGGTTAGTGTTTTGCTGAAGCCATTTATTATCAATCAACTGACAACAGAAACTACCCAAATGACTCTGGTCAAAAGTTTACATACCCCAGTTCTTAATTGTCTCCTTTAACATCAATGACAGCTTGAAGTCTTTTGTGGTATTTGTGGATGAGGCTCTTTATCTTCTCAGATGGTAAAGCTGCCCATTCCTCTTGGCAAAAAGCCTCCAGTTCATGTAAATTCTTGGGCGGTCTTGCATGAACTGCACTTTTGAGATCTCCCCAGAGTGGCTCAATGATATTGAGGTCAGGAGACTGAGATGGCCAATCCAGAACCTTCACTTTATTCTGCTGTAGCCAATGACAGGTCGACTTGGCCTTGTGTTTTGGATCATTGTCATGTTGGAATGTCCAAGTACATCCTATGCGCAGCTTCCTGGCTGATGAATGCAAATGTTCCTCCAGTATTTTTTGATAACATACTGCATTCATCTTGCCATCAATTTTGACCAAATTTCCTGTGCTTTTGTAGCTCACACATCCCCTAAACATCAGTGATCCGTAAGCTGAGGGGAAAAAGAGGAAGGTCAGTGTATGACTGCAAAGATTCCAGGGGCCCTTAAAGCGGTTCTTCACCCTAAAGGGGAAGTTCCGCTAATCTGATCCCTCCCCCCCTCCGGTGCCACAATCGGCACCTTTCAGGGGGGAGGGGGTGCAGTTACCTGAATAATCCAAGTAACTGCACCCACTTCCGGCCAGACCGCCGCAGACCCCCGCAGACGCTCCGCCTCCCCCGTTGTGTTCTGGGAAACACACAGTTCCCAGAGACACAGCGGGGGACCATAAGAGACGCGCAGCGCGACTCGCGCATGCGCAGTAGGGAACCGGGCAGTGAAGCCGTCATGCTTCACTTCCCGATTCCCTGACAGAGGATGGCGGGGGTGGCAGCAGCGAGACGAGCGATCGCTCGTCATCTGCCGCCGACATCGCTGGAACCTGGGACAGGTAAGTGTGATTTTATTAAAAGTCAGCAGCTGCAATATTAGTAGCTGCTGGCTTTTAATATTTTTTTTTTAGGTGCAGCTCCTCTTTAACACAAATTTTCAAGGGAGTCATCCAGCGGCATTATGGACCACCTCTACAAGAAGCCAACATTGCCAGGCAGCAGGATCACAGGTGTAGGCAACCAGCTTCAGCCGACAAGCCTGTAAATGACAGGCTGACAGGAGCCATTGCTCTCTGTCAATAGCTGCATGTATTAGAACAGTGAAGGCGAACCTTGGCATCCCAGATGTTTTGGAACTACATTTCTCATGATTTTCAACTACACTACAGAGTGCATGAGCATTATGGGAAAGGTAGTTCCAAAACATCTGGGGTGCCAAGGTTCGCCATCACTGTATTAGAACATGTGATGGGCCCTGGACTCAATTTTGGAGTGAACAAAATTGATTGGGACAGGTTTTGTCCAAGTCCCTGAGAGCTGCTGGCCAGAAAACATTACCCTTCAACATAGACATGATATCGTTTTGCAAACCAGCTGAGACTCTCATGTCCATCTGCTGCTCAACATATGTATCTGAAAGTTCATCCAGACCCTGTAAAAACTATAATGCACATTGAGGTACATATGTTGTATTAAAGGTTTTTCTGACAAGTTCTTAGAAGTCTTTAGGTGAATGAATCACTCTAGCTCCAGATGTATTCGATCTAGTGTGTCAGATGTTGTGTGAATGTCAATATCACTAGCTTTCCCTGTTACAGGCCTCCAGCCCAGCACAGACACTCCTCAGGGATTACTGCAGAGTGAATTATGGAGGTTGTGTGATCAACAGAGTCACTCTGCGCTCTGCCAATCTCTCTTTGGTGGCAGTCCTGGGGGTCTGACCCTGGCAGAGTCCACACAGGAATCAGAACAATTCAGGGACAGTCTAATGCTGCCAGCTGTTTATGAACATCTTGGATCCATTCCCAGGACACAGCCGTTACAAGCACCCGGCTTCAGCAGGTACGCAGCTGTGCACAGTGTAATTGAATGCAAGCTGGCGCTCTTCCTCTCTTCCCTCATTACTGTTGCTTGTGTTATAGGTCTAATTTTCTATTGTTTTAATCCAGGATTATGTGGTTTTGTAGATTTTTAGTATGCACTATTTGCAAGTAAAAGAACCATATATAATCAAAAAAGCTAGAGCGCTTTCTGTAAAAAAAAATACTTTCCTGCTTTCCTTTTTTTCGAACTGCCAGACACAGCTGTAGAAATGTAATTTTTCCTTTTACTGTGTGTACTTACTCTTCTTCCTTAGCATGTCATAGTTTATGCTGGAAATAAATAACACAGAAAGCATGACCTATAAACTCAACTTTCAACCCAGCAGCTTAAACAGTTTTTTTTTTTAAGCCTGGATAGCTTGGTGAGAGATTAAAACCTCTTTAATTTTTGTTTGCTCCCCAACAGTGATGCACATGCTAATAAGTCATTTTCTTTAAGTACAGTAGGTAGGTATAAGTATGGCCATAGACGGAGCAAATTTCTTTACTGCAACCACAGAAAAAATACATTTGCTTGGTTCTCCCATCAACAAAGACAGTGTTGACAGGGGAATCCCTTCTATGGAGCCATTGGCGCTAGCAATAATTGCATGTAAAATCCAGCAGGCTGTTTGTACCCAAGTTGGTCCATCAACTTCAGTACATTTGTCTTGCCCATACATGGTTTAACTCTTGTCTGTTTTCCGCTGAACTGTCCAATATTCGAATCGTCTATGGTCGGCTTTATAACCTCTGTCAGGTTTTACTGAAACCACGGAAAAAATGTATTTGCTTGGTTCTCCCAACAACAAAGACAGTGTTGACAGGGGAATGCCTTCTACGGAGCCATTGGTGCTAGCAATAATCGCATGTGAAATCCAGCAGGCTGGTTGTACCCAAGTTGGTCCATCAACTTCAGTACATTTATCTTGCCCATATATGGTTTAACTCTTGTCTGTTTTCCGCTGAACTGGCCAACATTTGAACCGTCTATGGCCGGCTTTAGAACCTCTGTCAGGTTTTTATTGTCAACTCTATACCCGTTGAAGAGATTTGTCACTTCCTGTGTTATCACCATAAGACAGAAAATGATCAGTCTTCTTTGAGTCTACAGTAGTGTACACCAAACATAAAAATTACATAAATAAAACAAATTCCAAAATAAAGAGTTCCATGTGCCATGACAGGCCAAGACTCCAAATCCAAGAGTTATAATATTTTTCTGTAAATACCACCTCATGATTCACACACCATCACCACTAGCAGCTCGCCTTATATCTTGGCCAACAAAGGTCACATTGCGCATGTCCCTTTAAGGGCAAACCTTTCCATGGTATAAAATAAATCTGGGATTACCTCATCGTTCCATTGGACCGATGTATTAAAATCCACCAAATTCCAAACATGGTACTCAAAAACCATTAGTGGTGATGGTGTGTGAATAATTTGGCTGTAATTGGGCTTTAACAGAAGATTTCCCTGCCATGAACCTTTATGAGCTACATGCATTAGGCTGGTCATAGATAACAGCAGGCTGCATGAAATAAACGAACAGATTTCTTCATTCACACAAGTGAAATAAATGGAAGAATCGCCCTGCCAGGACATTGTATTCTGACATCAGGACTCTCTTCTGTTAGCATACATGGATCTGCATATGCTGAAAAACTAAAGTTTTCCAGCTTGTCCATTTAACAGAGGTCTATTGGGGATGGCCATACACAAATCAGAATTTGGCTGGCCCCCGCTGAACTGGCTGAATTTTGATCCATCTATGTCCAACTTTAGAGTGGTTTAGTGGAAGGCTCATAGGCACACACATAGCTTGATTTTTATTCCAAACCTGCTGGGTGCAGTGTGGTGCAAACCACAAAATTCCACAACAGGGCCCAGCACAAACATTGCATGGTTACCAGTTTATTTCAGTTGTGAATGACTCCTGCCCTAAGGGTCCTCTTACCAGCCTCCAATAAAGAAAAAGTTAATTGAGTAATACTTACACTTGTAAATCTTGCTATTGTTACTCCGAATGGGTTTTTGCAGCTCGCAAAGGGTGGTGGAAGTAAGGTATTAGGTGCAGAGGTTGGGTGCTAGGCTTAGACCCCTAAATGGTGTTCCTACATACCATGCGCAAGCAGCAGATTAACAGATTGATCTTATTTAGTGTTCTTGATTTGCTCTGTCTTCTTTATATGCAGCGATTTAATATCAGGCCAGGACATCAGCAGGGCTGACATGTATCGCTGGAAGATCTCCGCCTATTCACCTTGCAGCTCAACCTGCAGCTCAGGTAATGCAGAAACACTCTGAAAGGGATTGGATAATTGTATTATACATATTTTATTTATTATTTACCATTAATAGACGTAAAACATACTTTTTTTGTAGTCAGGTCAATATAAAGCATGGGTCTTCAAACTATGGCCCTCCAGTTGTTCAGGAACTACAATTCCCATCATGCCTTGTCATGTCTGTGAATGTCAGAGTTTTACAATGCCTCATGGGATGTGTCGTTTCGCAACAACTGGAGGGCCGTAGTTTGAGGATCCCTGATATAAAGTATTAAATGTGACTATTTTGTATTTTAAGTACAGCCAGTAGGTAATGCTCTTGGCCTTTCCCTGCATCTGCTTGCCTGCTTTGTTGAAAATGCCTGCTGTTTGCATAGTACAGTAGCTAAAGCTGATACTTTATATAGAGATAGCTGTGTGCAAGATTTTAATGTGACATCGTGCCTTTTGCTGTGCTTTTTTTTTTTAGCTAACTTAAAACCCAAACTGATTCAAAACCATTATATATATATAGTTTAACTTTAAACATTTCTAAAATTTAAACTCAGAAACTTTTAAAATTCATGTGCTGTCTGAATATTGTCTTGACTTAATGTCAATGTCCTGTCTACAGGAATCAGCTCTGCCTATGCTTTGTGCATCCGCTATGATGGTAGAGAAGTAGATGAATCACATTGTGATCCAATGACAAGACCAGAGCCCACTCAGGAATTCTGCTCTGGAAGAGAGTGCATGCCCAGGTGAGAAATACATGAGGAGAAAATACCATTTTGCTGGCAAAGCTACTGCAAGTATCTAGTAAAATCAGTAAGTGTTCATTTTAAAAAAAAGGGAAAACTTATGCTGTCTACACACGGCCGGATTTTCTAGCAAACTAGGTCCGATGGTCTTCCCGACTGACTTTTCAGCGGAGTTTTGACGGACTTTCCGAACGAACGGGCTTGGCCATACACTATCACACCAAAGTCCGACGGATTCTAACGTGATGACGTACGACCGGACTAGAATAAGGAAGTTCATAGCTTGTAGCCAATAGCTGCCCTAGCGTCGGTTTTCGTCCGTCGGACTAGCATACAGACAAACAGATTTTTTTCGACCGGACTCGAGTCCGTTGGAAAGATTTGAAATGTGTTCTAAATCTAAAGTCCGTCTGATTTTTTCGTCAGCAAAGGTCCGATGAAGCCCACACACGATCGAATTGTCCGGTGGATTTGTTCCATCGGACCTTTGCTGTCAAAGTCCGGTCGTGTGTACACAGCATTTCGCGCCAAGGCCACCACAGTATGTAGACTAAGCTGCTAGCACAATACCCCAGCAGAGTATCACAATATAAAAAAGACAGCAATAAATGCGGTGCTAAAAAAATATAAATGCAAAAATTATTAAACAAACAATCCGTGATACCATGATTAACATGTGCAGATTGACATGCTCATAGTAATCATATGGACTAAAATATCAGCGCAAACAATGAAGTGACTGTGCGCATATAGCAATACATGAGCAGAAATCATATAATATGAATGTGGAAATAGAAAAAGATCTAATGATAATCCTAAACCAATCACCGAAAATGATGGCTGTAATTCATATAATTTCTTAAAATATGAAACCTTGTGAATTAAAAACAATCAATTCATATGAAGTGCCATAAAGTGCTAGTGCATACCAATCCCAAATTCCAAAGTACAAATCGGTGCAAATACAGAGATCTGCAAACCCAAAAGGACAGCTCATTAGATAGATGGACAGTAGAGTGTCTTCACAGCAGAAGTGGGAAGAATCCAGATTCCCAGAATAGAGGGATAGAGGTGACGCCACCCAGGTATGGTAAAAAGGGAGGCTTACCAGAAGTGTTTGACCACAATGAAGTGGTCAGTAAGGACCTTCGTTTAACATACATCTCCAGTCTCGGTCTCCCAGCTGATACAGGATAACAGCTCAGCAAGTTGGATCTATAAAGTGCACCATTACATAGATAGTGGAGATAGAGGGGAAAAAAAGGCCAACCACAGTGAAGGTCCGCATATAAACCAGTATTTATTAAAAAGGTTGTGCACTTAGAGGTTATCTATACACTGACTGCTTCATTGTGGTCAAACACTTCTGGTAAGCCTTCCTTTTTACCGCACCTGAGTGGTGTCACCCCTATCCCTCTATTCTGGGAATCTGGATCCTTCCTACTTCTGCTGTGAAGACACTCTACTGTCCATCTCATGAACTGTCCTTTTGGGTCTGCAGACCTCTGTATTTGCACTGATTTGTACTGTGGGATTTGGGACTAGCACTTTGTGGCACTTCATATGAATGGATTGTTTTTTATTCACAAGGATTCATATTTTTTTGCAATTATATGAATTACAGCCAATATTTTCAGTGATTGGTTTAGGATTATCTTTAAATCTTTTTCTTTTTTCACATTCATATTATATCATTTCTGCTCATGTATTGCTATATCTGCCATGTCACTTTATTGTTTTCACTAATATTTTAGTCCCTATAATCACTATGGTCATTACAATCTGCACACACTAATCATGGTATCATGGATTGTTTGTTGAATAATTTTTGCATTCATAGGTTTTTCAGCACTGCACATATTGTTTTTATTTTTTAAAGTGTGATTTTAAAATTGTTAACATTTCAGAAGCTGATAAGTTTACATTAAGTTTTATGGAATCCATTAAGGACATATTTTCTACGTTTCTTTCTGTGATTCTCTGCCCTGTTGCCCAGCCTTGTCTCCCTTTGCTACTTGTGGTGTGGCCCTTGGGCCCCAGCAACCAGTAGTGGGAGCATTGATTTGTAAAGGGGCTGTAATGGCGGTGATCTCTAGCAATTGCCTGTAACATACCCCGGTCTCTGACAGTCTCATTCGGCATATCTCCAGCCCTCAACTACACATTTAGCATTTTACCAGTCTCTGGCCTTCTCCAGCACTATGTCCCTGTAGTCTTGGGCAATCCTCTGTTGCTCTGCATATATTGAATATTACATGCAGCCCTCTGGGAGTGATAGTGGGCCATTTCTTGACTGTAGTGGACTATGGCCTCGTACACACGGTACGAAAATCAGAAGGAAAAGTCTTAAGACAAGCTGTCTGCAGATTTGTGGATCGCTAGCACGCTGCTTTCGACAGGCGATTTGACTTTTTCATCAGACAAAACCTGGATGTGCAAGCTATAAAATTTTTGTCGGATGTGAACTCAACATCTGATTTTCAGATGGTCAGTACAGAAATCACCACACAAAAGTTGAAAGTACAAACACGCATGCAAGGAATCAAGGAACAAGCCGGAAGAGTTTGGTTCGTGACGCGGCAGCTGATGAAATGTCGAAATGCAGCACACATTCTCATCTTCTTTAATGGGATAATAATGAAGATGCTGTGCTGGTGATACTGATGGAGTTATGCCAAACATATTTTAAAAGGCATTTGTTTTGTACGATTTGAAAATCACAAATCAACCAACATTCTACTAACTTCTACTAACATGAAATTAGCAGAAGGGGCCCAAAGAGCGACGCTTAAGAAATGAACTTCCTCTTTATACTCTCATAGTACGTCACTACATTTTTGACAAAAATCAGATGCTCAGTCATCCAACAATCAAACCGTGTGTACGAGGCCTAAGAAAGAAGGGGGCGTTTTTACCAGTGAAAACAATAATGTGAATTTTTTGCAGGATTTGTTTTAGGGCCACTCAGGAGATTAGCATTTTTGCTTTGGGCTTTGGGTAGCAGGGCAGCCTGTGGTATTGCTGTTCATCAGAGAGTGCTGCATCTCAGAAAAGACACCACTTAAATATGTATACATAATACATTACACTTACCTCTAGCATCCATTTCCACATACTCCAAAGACATGCTGGTAGGTTGATTGGATCCTGTCTAAATTGTCCCTAGTATGTATGAATGTGAGTTAGGGACCTTAGATTGTAAGCTCCTTGAGGGTAGGGACTGATGTGAATGTACAATGTATATGTAAAGCGCTGTGTAAATTTATGGCGCTATATAAGTAACTAAAATAAATAAATAAGTATACCTATTGGAGTTCTGCAAGTTAGGGAGCACATGCTGCCTGCTGGGTAGTTTTAATTTTTATCCTGATCTACTGCCATCTGCAGAAATATGGGGCCACAACCTGGTACACACACCAGTAAGGGAGCTCAAGCGAAGGTCTGGCAGTGTATACTTATACTCTGCGCCTAGGCCCTTTTAAGGAATCACATCCTCTTCAGCGCGCATATAACACAGAAGGTCCACTATTCATTATTGCCTGTGACAACCTGTCTCTTCAAATCACTTTTCTTAAAGTGTAACGTTACACAAAGCAACTTGATAAAAAGTAATGTTTTTTTAGCAAGGAACATACATTCCACATTAATAATTATGCTACCAACATTAGTGTGTGCTGTACATTGCCTTCAGCATTGTTCCTGTTTCTTCTTGCTGGACGCTGCCATTTTGCTGAAGCTCCGGGCCCCTGAACAGCAGTAAATCTGTAGGCTGTCAGCAGATCAGTCTCTACAAATTCGGCACAGTGCCTAAAAATAGAGCGCAACTATGCATGTGCAGGTCAGGGTGAGGCGGTTTATCACTGGATTTTAAACAGTATAGGCAAAGGGCCAGCCTAAAGTGATCTAGCAGGACTAAAGTTCCGCTTTAATCTGACTTTGAAAAGAACTCTAATAATGACTTTAAAGTCAGAAATTTTACAGACGGTGGGCCTTAAACTTGTTATCAAGCAGCAAAGTTCTTTCTGCAGCATTAAGGAAAGAGAACTCCCTGCAGGCCCCACATGAAATAAATTGCACCTAAAATGTGGGCCATGGTATAAAGTAATATTGCAATGTCCACTGGAGAATGGATAGTGGTATCCACTTTACCTATAGGGGACTATATCTCTGCATGAGTGGAACAGAGAGACGGTGCGTCACATTATCACAGGACATCTTCATGGGTACACTGCAACAGGTGAAGGTCTAATTTACTCAGGTTAATCAAACCCTTTTACCTCGTTTTAGTTTTTACTTGAGTTAGCTGGACGATTTGATCCTTACTGTTGTTTGTGAATTTTCTTTGGAGATGGGAATCCAGTGGATGGAGTGAATGTTCAAGGAGCTGTGGGCAAGGAATTCAAGTGCGCTCTGTTCGGTGCTGGAAGATGTTGGCACCAGGGTTAGACAGTTCTGTGTATGATGAGCAGTGTGAAGGTGCCCAGCTTCCAAGACCACCTCAGAAGAAGGTCTGCAAGAACAAACCATGTGGACCACAGTGGGAAACTTCAGAGTGGGCAGAGGTATGCTTAAAATGACTACATACTGTACATTCTAAAAAATCTTACATTTTGTTTGTGATAGTTGTCAGTGAATGTGAAAACTGCATTTGCATGCAGCTGCTATGGGGCCTAGGGGCAGAGGGGGCCTAGGTCATATCTGAAAAGTTAATGCTTACTTGCTTTATTTATCCATTAACTTCTGGAAGTAAATGATTGCTTCTGATTTATTGTGCATTGATCCAACTGTCTGAGTTATCTTAGTTTGGCTGACCACAAAGGAGAACCCCTTCTCAATTAGTACACAGCAAGCTCATTCCTAAAAACTACACAGACCTAGACAGCACAGCCAACCTGGAGACACGAGTTTTCTGTACTGCAGTTAAATAATCCAACTTGGCCTTGTCTCTAAACCCCAAACTGTGACTGGCCAGTGAAGGCAATGCCTTAGACTGGGAGTCAGTGGAAGGAATAGATGTTGCCAGATCAGATGGCGTGCCTTATGGATACTTTTCACATAGCTTAAGGAACGATGTACAGCATTTCAACACAGCATTATTATTTACACAGGACTTTGATCAATGTCCTATTCTGAACCCTACTGTGTGATCTTTTATAGAAGCTAAAAAGTTGGGGGACCACTGACGCATTCCTTTCTTAATTCAAATCTATAGGTTGACTTTGCCCTTGCACACACGGTCGGAGATTCCGACGGAATGTGTCCGATCGGACCGTTTTGTCGGATATTCCGACTGTGTGTGGTCTACATCGGACTGTTTCCGTCGGAGTATCCGACGGACCAAGTTTTCCAACTTGTTGGTCAAATTTTCTGACAAAATGCTCCGATCGGACATACTCCGATCATGTGTAGAGAATTCCGATCAGACAAAGTGCCACGCATGCTCAGATCAAATTTCTACACCAAAGCTATTGGCTGCTAGCGTGAACGTAGTCCCGTCGTAGCGAAATAATGTAATCACGTCAGATTTTCCAACAACTTTGTCCGACCGTGTGTATGCAACAGTTTCGGCCAAAATCCGACGGACAAAATCCGACGGATTTGGTTGTCGGAATCTCCGACCGTGTGTACAAGGGCTTAGACCTGTACACACGCCATCTACTGACAATGTTAAATTCAGTCTTGCCTTTATACTCTTGTGTTTGATTGTGGTGCCATTCACCATATTTCTAATTTAAAATCTCCTATACAAATACCCCTGATGAAAGAACTTTGAACCTGAAACACGTTGGGTACCGGATATCTTTCCTTGGATTTGGTTACCAGAAAGTGTTCTCGGTTACTGGAGAGAAACTACTTCATATATGTACTCGTGTTTTCTGTTGCAAGAATACCATTGCTATTTTTTTCATAACCTTTATGTCAACAGATGATAACTTAACACAAAGCACGTGAACAAATATTATATGTGATACATCAAATAATTACTGCATAAAACTACATTTCCTCAATCCTGCATAGCGTAGCAAAAAAATATATAAGATACAATAAAATAAAAAGAATGATAATAATCAAATGATACCCAGTCCTTTTGATCCTCTGTATACAGGTATATGGAATATGTAAATTCCACGTGCACAAATTCACATCCATGACTGGAATAAACTTTTTTCTGTGTCCTGAGATCGGCGTGTGGTTTAAGCCTCGATCTGATGTGGGCTGGGGGCAGGAAGTGACATCGGCGTTTATCTGCACAAATTCACATCCGTCATCTGTCAATAAACTTTTCACCAATTACTGAGACACCACCACCTTCTGAAATGGGCACTCACCAAAAACAAGTAAAAAATGCGCATTTTGTTTATGCTGGGTTAACCACACCACTCTCTTGAGGATTTCTCAAACTGGTTGCCAACGGTTACTCCTTTTACCTCATCAATCTTGATATCTCATGGAAAGCAGACAACCATCATTGCGCAACATGTTTAAAAATGTATTTAAGACAATAAAATAGGTATGTAAATGTACACTCTCCAGGGGTTATTTTTAGGGCTAGCTAGCACAGTTTTCTGTCTCCCCAGATCAGCATGCGATTCAAGCCTCGATCTGATGCTAGCCGGGGCAGGAAGTGCTGACATCACTTCCTGCCCCAGCCTACATCAGATTGAGGCTTGAACCCCATGCCAATCTCGGAAAACACGAAAAAAAAGTTTATTCCAATATTTATTAAGTGAATTTGTGCACATGGGATTTGGATGCTCTATATATACAGAGGGTCAAGGGGACTGTTTATCTATTGATTATAATCATCAATTTTTATTTTATTCTGTCTTATATTTTTAAGATCAGTGCAGTAGCACTTTTCACTGTAAAAATTTTTAATACCCCGCATTCATTACTGCAGCAGACCTGACTTTTAATTTAAAGACACAGTTATATATATATATATATATATATATATATTTATTTTTATTTTTTTACACCAGTGACACGCATTTTTTAACAGATGATAACTGGCTTTATCTATAGAACTGCAGTTAATTTTTCATGTCCTTTGTGCAGTGCTCAGCTTCCTGTGGATTGGAGGGAGTGGTGAAGAGGGAGGTCAAATGCTCAACAGAGGTCAGCCAATGTGATGAGAGCCTAAAACCTTCATCTGAGAAGCCCTGCCTGGGACCTCCATGTGACCATCACTGGACAGCATCTGAATGGGAACCAGTGAGTTTTATTAGGGACAACCATGACTAAAAATTTAGAAATTATAGCATGTACATTCAAGATGACATTATACATTTTCCTAATGTTAAACATATTTAATTTTTTTTTAACTTGTTAAAACAAGATATTATAGGTCATGATAGAATTTGAAATCTTAGAGGTGTAGTCTCTCTTGTAGGTGTAGGTTGATCAAAACTGCTGGTTTACTAATTTTTTTTATACATGAATATATTCAAGCCTCTAAAAACAACGTTTGGTTTGTCTTTACATGTGACTATAACGGCCTCTCTCTCCCCCAGTGATTCACCATACATTATACAATTTTCTTTCAGATTTACCAAAACCATATACTATGAGGTCAAACCTATACACTTTTAGTTTGTATGAAATCATCTAAAGGAAATTGTATAAGAAAATGTATAGTGCATGGCCAGCTTAAAGGGGTTGTAAAGGTTTGTTTTTTATTTTCTAAATAGGTTCCTCTAAGCTAGTGCATTGTTGCTTCACTTACCTTTTCCTTCGATTTCCCTTATAAATGTTTTTTTTCTTTGTTTTCTTTGTCTGAATTTCTCACTTCCTGTTCCTCCTCAGTAAGCTGTTCAGTAAGCTGTTCTGGCTGACTAACCACCAGCTCGGATGATGGTGAGAAGTTTACTGAGGAGAAACAGGAAGTGAGATATTCAGACAAAGAAAAAAAACATTTAGAAGGGAATTCGAAGGAAAAGGTAAGTGAACCAACAATGCACTAGCTTAGAGGAACCTATGTAGAAAATAAAAAACAAACCTTTACAACCCCTTTAAGTCCTCTTTCCTTCTCTTAACATCACAATTCCTATTTGGGCAGTGAACTGGAAGCACTGCTATGTTGCAGCAGGTGGGCATACAATAAATGGAAACTATATTTTTCATTATTTCTGTCAAATCTATCGTTTCCAAACAAAGATTTAATAAACAGTGCATAAAAAAATCTAAAAGCAAACAAATCTGCAAAAAAAAAAAAAATGCAGATTTATTTGCTTTTAGCTTGTTTCTCTGCATTGAAAAATCTGTACTGAGTCCTACAGAGCAGAAGGAAGATAAGACGACCCTATGAATCATTCAGTTATGTATGTAATTTGAACTTTAGCTACTGAGAATTGTAAACAGGCAGCTTTTTTTAAGTAGTTAAAGTAGTTGTAAAGGCACAGTGTTTTTTACCCTCATGTATTCTAAAAAACCTGGGTGCAGCAGCCCCCCTAATACTTACCTGATCCCCCTTCTTGATCTAGATGTCCACGTGAGCCTTGCACTCCTGATTGGCTTTTGGCAGCAGCGGAATCCATTTTAACCAAAGAGCCAATCAGGGGTGGGGGCCGAGGAGTTTTTAGTCCCCCCCCAAAAAAAAGTCCTCTTGCTGCATTCTCTGTAATGTAAACTAACAAGATTCCAAAGAGTTACATTTCCAAAGTAAAACACCAGGATCAGTATATTTATTTTTAAAAGGTAACAGTTATTTTCAGCTGAGTCCAATGAGATCTGAATCTTTTTTACACAGTGCAGTAAGACCTGTGGCTCTGGACATCAGCTGAGAGAAGTGAAGTGCTATCAGGGAGAAGAGATGAGCCAAGGATGTGATCCGTCTACAAAACCAGAAAGTAGCCAGACTTGTCAACTTCAATCTTGCCCAACTGAAGCTCCAGGTAAGATGTTATTGTTTAATTCTGCCTCTTCAGAAAAAGAATGGAAATTAGAGAATCATATCAGAGTAAAAGCCAATCTATGTAACCCCTTCCTATACGTGATATCAACTTGACATGACCATGTGTCATAAATTGTTTTGTCATTATTTCTAACATTATAACACAACTAGCTTAACCATTGCCAAAGCCTGACGTGTTTGAGCTGCTTTTATCAAATAATACTATAGATCTGCTATATGTTGAACTATACTGTACATGTCAAGTGGGGTTAGAGGTAAGCCACATACGGGCATGTTTTGGGTAAACAGGATCAGTGTAATGGTCAGTCATGTTGGAATCAAGGGATAGAGTAGTCAGAGCTATGACTGGGCTCCTGTCTCATTGGAAAACCAGGTTTGTCCTTATACCACAGCAAACTCTTTCCTGCCGCACAGTAAATAAAAATACAGAATGTGATGGGCAGACAACTGGTGTTAGAAGATCCTCTATGGTAGAGGAAAGAATAAAAGTTGCTGATCGCTAGCATGATGCTCTCAAGAATGTCCCCTGCACTTTATCCTGTGATTTGATAACACATGACTTAGTGCCAGGGAAGCATCATTTCACCTTGCACCTCGAAGCATTAGGTTCCCATGTAGTGCTGCCACAGAGCACCTCTCCACTTGGTGCAAACTGGTAATTACATGCTCACTGCATGGTAATGGAGACCAGAAAGGAGCAACACAATAGGAAGGGTCCAAGAGGATGGTGTTGGATTCCATTTTCAGGACCTCTATATTTATAGCTTTGCACTGATAAAGGTGTACATGGTTTGTATAAGAACAATATTTTGAAGTAATTTTTTTAAACTGGCCATAAAGCTGATTCCTGCTGAATAGACCAAAATTTGTCCTGTTGGTGTCTCTGTCGGCACCACCCATTTCAACAAAACTCAATTCAGCAATCAACTTTTTTCAAAGGAGCCAGGTGGAAAATTCTCGGACGAACAACATCTACATCCAGTCAGATGCAGTCACTATTAAGGTATTTTGACAGCCATGGGTGCCTTCTGTCAGACTACAGTAGTCGGCACAGCAGACTCAACCATCTACGTTGTTTAGCGTAAATGGGTGAATCAAGTGATTTCTAAGTCCATGAGCTGAACAAGAGAAATCTTTATGTGTATAAACAGCTTTATTGCCTCCTCTACCCTGGAGAGAGGTTCCAAAATGACACCAGATTTATGCATATTCCTTTCCTAATAGTCCCTTTAATTGGCATTAGGTAGAGTAGTGAAAGGATAAGTTCACTTTCCTGAACAACATGGAGTGGTGCGTTTGCAGGACAGTACAAAAAGTCCTGCAAGCCACATCTTTGGAGATGTGTATTCACCACTCCTAAAGTGCCCCTTCCCATTGAAAAGAATGGGGCAGTGCCGCTAAACTGCCGGCATAGCGCCGCTGTGGAGAGTTTTAACCCTTTCTTCAGCTGCTAGCAGGGGTTAAAACCACCCCGCTAGCGGCCGAATAGCCTCGCTAAAACAACAGTAAAGCGGCACTAAATATAGCACCTCTTTACCTCCAATGCCCACAACGCCCCAATCTGAAAGTAGCCTAACAGTTAAACCCTAAAATGTAATCTGGTCCATAAAATAACCCTCATAGCTCAAGCTTCCCTTAATTCAGACAAAAATGCACTTTTGGTTGATTGCTGCACTCATTTAAAGAAATTTTCATAAATTGTATTTACTTTTGATGCTGATACCCCTTATGCCGCGTACACACGAGCGGACTTTACAACATCCAAAGTCCGAAGGACTGAGTCCGTCAGACTATCCGATCGTGTGTGGGCTGCAACGGACTTTTGACTCGCCAAAGTCCGAAGGACTTTAGAATATGGAACATGCTTCAAATTTTTCCGAAGGAACTCCGCCGGACCCGGTCCCCTTCGAAAAATCCGCTCGTGTGTGTGCTAGTCTGACGGACTAAAACCGACGCTAGGGCAGCTATTGGCTACTGGCTATGAACTTCCTTATTCGAGCCGAGTCGTACGTCATCACGTTCGAATCCGTCGGAGTTTAGTGTGATCGTGTGTGGCCAAGTCCGCTCAGCCGAAAAGTCTGTCAGAACTCCGTCGGAATTCCAGCAGAACTCCGACGGAACTCCTTCGGAAGTCTGTCGGACATAAGTCCTCTCGTGTGTACGGGGCTTTAGTCTTACTGGCTCTCTTCTCAATGATATTTCTGCCTTTTTGTCACAGCTGACGATGGTTTCTGTGTACAGCTTCTCTCCCATTATATTAGTCCCTTGCATACAGATCTGTAATGAGTCATAGCTGTATGAACAGGTCCAAAGATTCTTTATGTTTCTCATCAAAGAGCATGAGCCATTGTGTAACGCTAACCTTACCTATAACCCAAACCCACACACTTACCACCTACCTTTATTCGTAAAACAAGCACAAGCATGGTTCATTTATTTAAAGTAAAAAAAAATAAAAAATCAGTGGACTGCATAAGAAACATTAGGCATGCAGCACATATTTTATATTACAACCAGAAAAATGTACACAAGAAAAGGGTATTTTGTCTCGCCAGCTAGCAAAAAGGGACCGATTTTAGATTTACTACTGTTTTTTAGTTGTAAAATAAAAAACCGTCTTAATGGAGTTCAACTTTAGATGTATTTTTATAAATTAGTAAAGTCCTTGGCTTAACATTGGCCCTAATACAAAAACTCATATGTATTCTTACATTTCATATAATAGAGGGTAATATTTTGTTGATGCTGTAAATTGCTAGCTTTTTTTTTTGGTCACTGGATTAGACTGTCTAATGTAATATTTTAAAGACAGTAATAGATTCAATTTACAAAGCTTATCCACCAGGATTAAGATCCCGATTTTAAAAAGCCGCTTTTTTCAAATCCGTTGAGATTTAAAAATTGCAATAGTGAGGCTGAAACCAAAGATCTTTATTAAAGCGATAGTAAACTGCAGTTGTTGGGAAAAAATAAATAAAACTTCCCTGCAAGGCAATGTCATAATGTGCTAGTATGCATCACAAACTAGCACATTATGAGAGACTTACCTTAAAATCGAACCCCTCCAGTGCTGCACTATCACCGCTGAGAAAGCTGACGTCTTACCCGGTCTTCCTTCTGGGTTTGTGTCCTCCAGGTATACGTGTGGCCAGGGGCGCGATGATGTCACTCCTGCAAATGGGTCCTGGAGCTGCCATTTGCGGCACGGGCTCTGAAGGCCTGGGACTGTAGGCAGCTTCATGCACTCTGAATATCTCCTAAACTGTGCAAGTTTAGGAAATATTCACAGTACCTACAGGTAATCCTTACTGTAGGCTTGCCTGTAGGTACAAGTGGTAGTACAAAGTTTATTACCTCTTTAAGCCTACTATATCTTTTACTTATCTTTTACTTACTTATCAGCTATGATTGGACACAGCTGATCATGTGGTTAAGAGTCTCCGTCAGAGACCCTTTACCTAGATTGGAGTTGAGGTGTGTCAGGGTGACACACCGCAACAACGATCAGCGCGATCGACGCAGCTGCTTAATATGCTGGAGATGTCATATGAGACCAGCCTATATGGCGGGCGGTAAATGGTTAAATGAAAAATTCTGATACATTCGTTTTCAGTGTAGCTGACATTTAAACACACATACTTACCAGTTCATGAGGTCCAGCGCTGTCTTCTCAGCACCTAAAGTCTTCACCGCTTGTTAGGCATTCAGGCCGCCATCTTGGATTCAGGATGACTCACTGCCAGTTCCCTACTATGTATGTACAAGACAGTGGACTGCTGTGAGAACCTGTAGCCTGCTGGGATGTGTGACGTGGTCACAGCAAACTGCAGGCAGACGGGATTGAGTGCAACATCTTGAATGAGATAGTGGGAGCAAGTACATGCTGAAAATTTTACTTGCTCCCTCCCCCCCCCCCCCCAAAAAAACAATTACCAAATGTGTAACCGGAAGGGGGGGGGGAGGTGAACGTGGAGGAATGTTAAAAGTAGGCAATGGTGAAACTGTGAGTGCAGGTCCACCTTAAGATTATTGTATACCTTTGATTCCGTGTTCATTTAGTCTTAAAGGGGAACTTCACTGCATCTGAACACCACGATCTACAAACTAAATGTATTCATTTTTGTTATTCAAAACAAACTCCCCCCATCCATCCATGTCTTATTTTGTTGATGAGCCATTTTGGACGGCACAGTGGTGTAGTGGTTGGCACTCTCACCCAGCTGTAAGAAGGGTTGCTGGTTCAAATCCCAACCATGACACTACCTGCCTGGATTTTGCACCTTCTCTCTGTGCCTGCATGGGTTTCCTCCCACAATCCAAAGACATGCAGGTAGGTTAATTGGGTTCTGTCCAAAATTGGCCCTAGTATATGAATGGGGACCTGGGATTGGGGGCTCCTTGAGGGCAGAGACTGATGTGAGTGTGCAATATACAGGGATAGGGACAATTGTAGACACTTACTCAGGTTGAACCAGATGGACTGGTGTCTTTATTCAACCTTACTAACTATGAAACTATGTAGCATTTACTTCCTGAAATCCATCAGCCCTTACCACAGGCATGCAGGCAGGAGGGTGTGCTTAGATAAAAAAAAAAAACCTCCTCCCCTCCTGAATGAATGAATGAATGAAATACTTGTATAGCGCACAATGCGAACTGAATCGCCTCTAGGTCCTGAAGACTCCTGGGATGTAGGACATAATTTACCTAGACATGGAAACCAGCAGGTAACTGATAAAATGTAAAAAAAAAAAAAAGTTTAAGGCACACAGACGTTAAAATGACAGTTACTAATGAAACTTGTGACGCCCGTGTGCAGGGGTCCAAAAACTGTGTGTAAAGACCTGAGAAATGTTGAGTATAGATGAGTAAAGGTATGCAAGCGTACCAGGGGTGGGTGGGGGTGGGAGATACGGCACCCTGGGAGCAATAGTTTACTGTACCTTTCTTCTGTTGCAAGGCAGACAGGAGTAGTGGCATAGGCAATGATTTGACAAGTGAGTAACTGCTGAGTGTAGGAACCCCTTAGCTTGCACATTATGGGTGGGCGCAATTTGGCATCTTTGCCATGAACGCTGGATAACCTCATCTGAACACTGAAGCGTATAGACAGTTAAAAATCCTCATTGCCAGTATTATAATATACTCACTTTTACTCGTGTAAACATTAAATAAGTTAACACACAAGTTATTTACTGCACTTAAATGTAACATTTTCTATTTACTGGTATGTTTTACTGCTCTGTACTCAATGCCGTATGACTGATCTTTACTCAGCTTTGTGCAATGTCTCATAGACAACAATGCATCTAATTTCAGAACAGTAAAAAACACATCTTTTACTCCAACCGGTGCAACCGGTCTTAAACAAATAACTATGATCCCTTTCCTTTCTATTTACTAATGCTAGCAACATAAGGATTACAAATAGTCAATGTTGATTGAGAGAGTGAAGTTCCACTGCCCAGCACAGCAGATGGCGATGTTGAGGCATTTTCCTACAATTTAATTGCAATATGACATATACTGTAACAATTGTGCATACAGTATCTTTGTATACTTCTGAATCATCCATTAGATTGTGTTTTCTTTTATGAAAGCAGGCAATCAGTAAAAGGTAAATGGAGGTTTAGAAACAGTAAAACACCAGCCATGTGTAATTACTCTTGGAGTAGCTCTACTCCCACGCAAGGATTGCAGAATGGATGCAGATCCGTTAGGGACAGGTCTGAAATCAGAAGAGAGTACACTGTGATACACCTAATCCATCCCTGACATATTCTTTCCCAACTGATCTGTGCTGCCTCATCCTCTTTGTACTCAGCCTGTAACTAGAAAGTTGAATGGTTGCCAGAATTCGCCTCCTCATTTTAACCTACCAAAGAAGACAATAACCTAATTAATTACAATTTCCCACATTTTTAAAGTCTTTTGATTGCTTTTCCGAGCTCTAGATGTTATGTGCCAAATTGTACTTAAAAAGAAACTGCAGTCTGCTCACATAATTTGTAATAAAAACATCTTTGCCATTCTGAAGCTTCCCTCCAACCACTTTGCATATTATTTTATATATACTGTGATTCTGTACTTGCCAAAAGTGCTGCAGAAACCTCCCTCCTGAGTCTGGCTGCAGCCATTCTAACTGTGGGCAGCTAAAGCTGCTGCCTGTTCACTTCCTGTATTTACAGAGGCAGACCTCCAGCCCTGCAGCTCTCATTGGCCCTCTTATGACTCACCCCCCTCCCTTCCTGGCAAACTCTCATGAGAGTGAGAGAGAGCTGTGCATAATGTTATAAGCCTGGGTTAATGACCAGACAAGAAACAGGAAGTGGGCTGTATATGGGATTTACTGGCAGAAAAAAAAATGTTTTACTATCCAAAGTTAAAACAACAAGGGCAGAAGATTTAATAGATGGAAAGTTGAAAAAATGACTGAAGGTACACTTTAACTACTTGCCTACTGGGCACATTTAGACTCTTCCTGCCCAAGCCAATTTTCAGCTTTCAGAGCTGTCACACTTTGACAATTGTACAGTCAGGCAACACTGTACTCTAAATTTTTATAATATTTTTCACACAAATAGAGCTTTATTTTAATCAAGACTGAGTTTATTTTTTTATTTTTAACTAAATATATGAAAAAAGACAGAAAATCTTAAAATGAAATTTTTAGATAATTTTTCTCCTTCACTGATGGGCACTGATAAGGTGGCACTGATGGGCATTGATGAACACTGACGGGCTGCACTGATGAGATGGCACTGATGGGCACTGATAGGCCGCACTGCTGGGAACTGATAAGATGGCACTAATGAGGCTGCACAGATTAGGTGGTGGTACTGAAGGGCATTGATGGGCACTGATAGGCTGCACTGGTGGGCCCTGATGAGAAGGCACCAATAGGGAGGCACTGATGGGCACTGATTGACAGCATTGCTGGGCACTGATTGGCAGCACTGGTGGGCACTGTTGGGACTGCACTAATAATCAGGACACTGCTAATCCATGCCCTAATTATCAGTGTACATGGCTCTGTTACACAAGCCAGTTATCGTCTCTCTTCTCCTCACTCTGTCATCGTAAGGAAAGGAGTGCCGATAACTGGCTTCTGTTTCCATCCTGATCAGCTGTGAATGGACACAGCTGATCATGTGATAAAGAGTCGCTGATTGGCCCTTGACCTTAATCTGTGATCAGCAGTGTCACACACTGCAGCGATCACAGAAGGACCTGATCCTGTGCTCCCCTGGTAGATGGCGCTCCCCATGTTCCAGTGGTGCCCCTCAATGTCATCACATCCAATGCAGGGCTATTGACCTTGCTTTGGTCTTGATGATGTCAGGACCCTAGACCACTGGAGTGTGGGGGAGAAGAAGCTAGCTGCGGGGAGGAGTGGAGAATCGGGTAATTTAATTTTATTTTATTTTGTTCTGGTAGACCTAATTGAGTAATTAACCCTTGCAGTGCAGGCAAACTCCCCATTGCTAGGGGTAATTTTTTAGTTTACCAGGGTTGGGCTTTAAAATGCATTGACACTGATGAAGGAAAAATGTTGTTTGCTTTTAACAGCTTGCTGACCACATAATGCCATTATACAGTGGCAAGGCAGGCTCTTTTGTGCTGCCACTTCTGGGTAGGGGGCATGCAAGCGTGCCGCTGGGTCGTCACAACAGATGCCGGTTACCAGGCGTCGGCCACTGATAGGTCCATTGGCACCCGCTGAACAGCGAGGAGAATGTCAGAGCTGAGCTCTGCCTATGTAAACAAAGCAGAGCTCTGTCCTGTCATCGGGGATGTGCTGGATTTTTCCTCCCTGTGGAGCAGCGAATAAAATCCAGCACATCCCTTTGTAAAAACACCACATAGGAAGCACAAAAACACTGGTCAGGCACACATTTAACCCTTTGATTGCCCTATATGTTTTGCCCCTTCCCAGTCAGTGTCAGTAGAGTGACAGTGTATATTTTTATCAGTGATCACTGTATTAGTTTCATTGGTTCCCACAAAGTGTCAAAAGTGTCAGGTAGTGTTAGATAGTCCAGTACAATATCGCAGTACCACTATAAGTTGCTGATCACTGCCATTACTAGTATAATATGTTTTTTAATTCCAGTTTATATAGGTTGCACTTGATGGACTTGTGTCTTTTTTCCACCTCACCTTCTATGCAACTATGTAACTATATATATCATAGTTTGTAACTTTTGCCAAAACCCAAACCTTGCTTTGTGCACGGGTGCACAGTCATGTTGAAACATGAAGGGGCCATCCCCAAACTGTTCCCACAAAGTTGGGAGCATGAAATTGTCCAAAATGTCTTGTTATGCCAACGCTTTAAGAGTTCCCTTCACTGGAACTAAGGGGCCAAGCCCAACCCCACCCCATAATGCCCCCTCCACCAAATGATTTGGACCAGTGCACAAAGCAAGGTTCCTAAAGACATGGATGAGCGAGTATGGGGTGGAGGAACTTGGCTGGCCTGCACTTCAACCCGACAGAACACCTTTGGGATGAATTAAAGCAGAGACTGCGATCCGGGCCTTCCTGTCCACATCAGTGCCTGACCTCACAAATGCACTTCTAGAAGAATGGTCAAACATTCTCATAGACACGCTCCTAAGCCTTGTGGACAGGCTTCCCAGAAGATTTGAAGCTGTTATAGCTGTAAAGGGTGGGCCAACTAAGACTAAGACTGGGATGCCATTACATTTCATGTGCGTGTAAAGGCAGGTGTCCCAATACTTTTGGTAATATAGTGTATATTTCACAGATGTTATTGAGAGAAAGAAAAAAATGCAGTGAGGGGAAAAAAAAGAAGATAACAGGGAGATGTGTGGAGAGAAAAAAAAGGGAGGCTTGGGGATTTTGGTAGGGTAAGGGGGTGGTGGAATAGGAGGGACAGTCCTTCGACAAATCACTGATCTGGTCACAATGAGTTGGTTGTAAGCAGTTCACGGTATCTCTTAGTAAAGCTGAACTGGGTCCAGTAGAACCATGTCTTACGGAAGCAAGCTTCCTGTCTCCTCAGGGATGAAGTGAGGTCCTGGGATACATGCTTTGTCCGCATTAATAGGATGTCTCACCAGAGAATGCTGGTATTTTCATTTAGACAAGTAGCTGCGGTGTAGGGGGTATGTTGCTGAGTTCTGTTCAGTAAAGTTATGAATCGGGGCACGTACATCCTTCCAGAAAGGTTGGTGTCGCTGACGTGACCAGAAAATGTGGAGGATCAAGCCACATCTCCAGCACTTGGGACTGACATTAGAGAATATGCGTTGTCCTGCAACCTCTAGAAGTTAGAAGACTTGTGAATCCTTTTCCTATTCGGTAAGGAAGGGAGGAACATAGTTCTCTTGAGTAGCCCGAATCAATGTTCTTAAAACAAAAAATGATAAAGGAAATTCTACTAGCATATAGCCAGCTTTACTTTCTGATGTTCAGAACTTTCCTCATAGATTTTATCCCAGGAATTGCTGAGCCGGAAGGTTTAGTGAAATACAGTACGCATTTCAGGGATGGTAACTGACATACAATACTGCACATGTAAAAATATAAATGTTTCTACATAAATCGCTTTAAAGTAGAATTATAAGCAAAACTTTTTTCTTCATTTTGGATAGAGTAAGGGAGGGTTATCGCCCCTGTAAGGTTTATTTTTTCAATTTTTGTCCCGTTGGGGAGATTTCCCTTCACTTGCTGTCAGAGGAAATGAAGGTCATCTCTTGGAAACCTCCAGGTTATCAGATTCAGTGTCCCCATTGGAATATTTCCCTTTTATTACATTTCTGGGGACACCCCAAAATTTTCTTTTACTTTCACATTCAATGATAATAGTAAACAGGACGAATAGAGAGGGTGAATGTCCCTAACGGGGACACAGACAGCAATGAAAATTGACAGGTGTTCTAATCCATCTCTCCTCTATACACAACTAAAAAAAAAAAACATTTGCTTTTAGTTATGCTTTAACCACTTGCCGACCAGCCATCCTCATTACACGGCGGCAGGTCGGCACATTTGATGAGCCGTAGCAGGTGCGCACACGATGTCCGGCGGGGACATGATGGGTGCAGCCTGAGGCCGCAATGTCCGCTGGCCACCCGCGATCATGGAAATGAGAGCCAGAACGGGGATCTGTCAATGTAAACAGACAGATCCCTGTTCTGAGAGGGGAGTTAGAGAGAGATCTACTGATCCTAGTAATCAGGATCATCGATCTCTCTCCTCCTCCAGTCAACCCAGCCCCCATACAGTTAGAAACACTCCCAGGTAACACACTTAACCCCTTAATTGCCCCCTAGTGTTAACCCCTTCCCTGCCAGTGACATTTATACAGTAATCAGTAACTATTTTTAAGCTCTGATCGCTATATAAATGTCAATGGTCCCAAAAAAGTCCTGCTAAAAATCGCTGATCACCACCATTACTAGTTTAAAAAAAAAAAAAAAAATTAAAAAAAATGCCATAGGTCTATCCCCTATTTTGTAAACGCTCTAACTTTTGCGCAAACCAATCAGTATACGCTTATTGCAATTTTTTTACCAAAAATATGTAGAAGAATACATATTGGCCTAAACTGATGAAGACTTTTATTTTTATTTGTATTATAGCAAAAAGTAAAACATATTGTTTTTTTTTGTTTTTTTTTTTTCACTTTTTTTGTTTATAGCACAAAAAATAAAAAACGCGGAGGTGATCAAATACCACCAAAAGAAAGCTCTGTTTTTGAAAAAAAAAGGACATCAATTTTGTTTGGGTACAGTGTCGCACGACCGCGCAATTGTCAATTAAAGCGACATAGTGCCTTATGGCAAAAAATGACCTGGTCATTAAGGGGATAAATCTTTAAGTGGTTAAGGCAAACAGTACAAGAATAAGGCCTTATAATATGCATAATTTTCTTTTTTTGATCTAGATGAAGCTTGTGAAGACAAGGCTACTGCAAACTGCTCGCTGGTGCTGAAGGTGAAGCTGTGCTCACACTGGTATTACCGGAAGGCTTGCTGTCGGGCCTGTGGAGGAAAAGCTTCCTGACTTCCACATACCCTCTCCCTTGTATTTGTGAATTGTGTACATTTCAGATTGTGCCTGATGCTCCTTCCACGAATAACCCTGCCTTCAATTTTTTGGTAGTAGAACATGTGCGTCTGGCAAACAAAATTGTTACCTCTTCATTGTGATTTAATCCTTTGGTGCCTAGTGATCAATTCGCTGTTCGTTGTATGTCTTCATTTTTGGAAACTGCCCTGTAGAAGACTTTTTTTTGCATCCAAACTGACCGCACAACATAGACACAATGCAAAACAACCCTTTAGATAGAAAAAATGATTATCCTGTTTACTTGGTGTCCATACCTCTAACTGTATTTGTAAGGCTTCATTTATATGAGGGCAATAAAGTGTACAGGCAAGCAAAGGGCCGTTTTTACCCCCACAGGATGCCCATTCCCATAGACATGAATGGCACTGCCTGCATGTGGATGCATAAAACATCCATGCCTTCCATGTGGGAAAAAACAGTCCTTCGCGTAGATGTAAGCTTAAGCACGTCTATGTGAACGAGACCTAAACCATTCAAAACACCTGTGTCTGGCAGCTCCTTTTCCCCCATACTTCAATGCATGATGAAAGAAAGGAAAAAAAGATAGTTTTTGGAAGAAAGAACAGACACACAATTTGTTAGGCACTCAGGTTGTGAACTGTAATCTACTGCTTAAAAGGCTTTAGCGCACACAGGACCCAAATACTACCTACTAGGTGGCATTTAAATAAAAGTGGAGTTCTCAGTTGCAAATATTTTTTTATATTTGTTAACTCACCACAATCAAGGTGCTTGGCATGCATGGACCTACTATAATTCATATGACTATTAAAGCTAGCCTTAAGATTTTTCTTGTTCAGACCTGTATAGTGAATGAGGGAAGTCATTTGATTCTTTCATCCACACTAAACAGCTTGGAAGTAAAAATCTCCCTTGCTGGTTATTGTATTCATACCACCTTTCTCTGATTAACTGCAGTTATTGTTGGTCTGAGAGTTTTCTAACCGACTCCCTAAATTTTCATATTGAATTTGTTGAGCTGAGTAGTGCCAATAGGGCCACCCTCAGCTTGGTTTATGGCCAGTTCAGCAGGAATCACCTGGAATTTTGAGCCACGTGTACCCAGCTTAACATATTTTGATAAGTTTAAACAATGAGAAAATCTTAGCTGAAGCTTACCCTATGATAGAATTAATTAGTGCCCGCATCCTTAAAGCTCAGCTGAACTTTCAGAAGAAATGTGCTTAATACACTGTTCAAGAGCGGATGTCTGGATCTGAATGCAGGCACCCGCTCATAAACACATGTCAAATTTTGACATGTGTCTGTGCCCAAGCTGTCGCTGTATCTTCACCCACTTGTATAGGCTGCTTGCATGCAGCTCCAAAGCGGATGCAGATGCAGAAAAAAGTGTCACAGCACGCTGGATGGGTTCTACAGCCATCTGAATGAGCCCTATATGTCTCCATTGAATTTGTTGAGCTGAGTAGAGTCAGCAGGGCCACCCATGGCTCGGTTTATGGCCAGTTGAGCAGAAATTACTTGGAATTTTGAGCCATTTAATTTTTTGAGCTGAGTAGTGCCAACAGGGCCACCCATGGCTCGGTTTATGGCCAGTTGTGCAGACATTACTTGGAATTTTGAGGCATTTAATTTGTCGAGCTGAGTAGTGCCAACAGGGCCACCCATGGCTTGGTTTATGGCCAGTTGTGCAGACATTACTTGGAATTTTTTTAGCCATTTAATTTGTCGAGCTGAGTAGTGCCAACAGGGCCACCCATGACTCGGTTTATGGCCAGTTAAGCAGACATTACTTGGAATTTTGAGCCACGAGTACACAGCATAACATTGGGACATATTTTGATATGTTTAAACGATGGGCAAATCATAGCGGAAGCTTACCCTATGATAGAATGAATTATAAAGTGCCTGCATCCTTAAAGCTCAGCTGAACTTTCAGAAAAAATTAGCTTAATATATTGTTCAAGAGAAGGTGCATGGATCTGAATGCAGACGCCCGCTCATGAACATATGTCAAATTTTGACATGTGTCTGTGTCCAAGCTGTCGCTGTATCTGCATCCACTTGTATAGGCTGCTCGCATGCAGCTTCAAGGTGAATGCAGATGCAGAAAAAAGTGGCTCAGCACACTGGATGGGTCCAAGAGCCATCTGAGTGAGCCCTATATGTCTCCATGCTGGTGCTCCCAGATTAGAGTGCAGATTAGTAAACACATATGCAGAGGTTCTGAGTTCTGGGAAGCTTTACTGCAGAGATATGCAATTAGCGGACCTCCAGCTATTGCAAAACTACAAGTCCCATAATGCTTCTGCCTCTGGGTGTCATGCTTGTGGCTGTCAGAGTCTTGCTATGCCTCATGGGAATTGTAGTTCTGCAACAGCTGAAGGTCCACTAATTGCATATCCCTGCTTTACTGGTTTATACATTAGTCATCAACTGCCTCCACCACATCTTTGTAGTTTTTTTCACTTTGCATCAAACTGTATATTAACTGCTTTTCCGTTCAAACAATGTAGGCAAAATTGTCATTTAGTCATATCGGTTCTTCCATGGACAGTAGTTCTTCAGGATGGAATGTCAGACACAGAATTAAATGCACAGTTGACCTGACAAACAATTTTTTTCCCCATATGTTTTGCAAGTGTAAGTCTCAGGTTCCAGTTCTTGTATTCATTGTCATAAAGATGAGCTTTGAATTTCTTTTACTTTTACCAACTGAAAACGCTTGGCAGCTACAATTAGATGGTCAATTCATGTGACAAAATAATTTCACACGTAACCAATAACTAAACATTTTAGGAGTAAATTATCTGAGCTAAAATAAGGAATATACTTAAAATAATTCTTGTGTCTTAGTGAATTAATCCTATTATTTGGTCTTTCTGTTGGCTCAGCTTCTATTGGAATTCTTCTCAGTGCCCTGCTATACGATAAAGCAGTTTTGAACATGGGAAGGCTTAAAGTGTCTGTAGGAAACAAATAATGTTTTAGGCATGGACCACGGGTAAATAGTGTTTAGATTTATTACAATCCTTGCTACTGTATATGGTTATGTTACTCTGGTAACTTGACAGAGCCAATAAGCCGTCAATGTATTCTTTCATCAAAGGTGCTATAGCATTAATGGGCTGTGTGTGGCATTATATGCAAGACTATACACTGTTTTCAAAGTGACCCCTCTGTGCATTCTGGGCAAAAGAAAACATATCTTCTCCCCTTTAGCATCTTTAAATACTCATTCCTTTTCCTTTCTCATGCACAGCTTAGTTTCTCCATTAGAACTTCTGGGTATGAGTGATTTACTCCCCCTCTTCCATGTGACAATGCCGGTGCCTCATGATTGGTGTAGGGCTGACATATGAGGTCCACAGTCTGTGTAAGCTTTGACAAGCAGGTCTGGAGCTTACAGAGAGGGCTTTCTTTTCCATGCCCGGAGACCATACAGCACAGCAAGGGGAGCTAGACAAGATGAGTATATGGTGCTAGGGAGAGGGGGTTAAGTTTCCCATTTATTGTATACACTGCATGCACTGACTAGCAAAGGAAAGGATCACTTTGTTGTAGTCCAGCAATATCTTAAGAGCCCTACTTTTCCCATGCATGAAAACAGCAGCATTCATATAGTTACACTGTTGTTATTTGTAGGGTCATACCAGTGTTTTGTCACCTCTCCCATGTCCCACACAAGTATCCTGCCCTAGATATTTAAAGATGAAATCCAGGTATGGATTTTATTGCATAGTTACATTGGTCCAGCTTGAATACGCCATACTCGTGGGAATGCTGTGAAATCAGAGAATCACTGTGTATTCAACACCATTGCACTGGTTGCCTCTGTCTTCCGGGTCCCATGCCAAGCAGCTGCCTTGCTGCATACTAATCACAGGGGGGTTACTCATTCAGCACTAATGCCATTACTAGAGCACCTTGCATTTTTTCAGTGAATTAAAGTTGTTCTCTGATTGGGGAAGGGGTGAGGCATCACTATATCCACCTTAACCAATCAGATAGAAAAACAATCTGTTCTTTGAATGGCAGCCATGCCACGCAAGCAACTCACTATGGTTATTATTAGCAGGGCAGCCACTTGGCTTGGGGACCCAGAAGACAGCCATGATCATTGTAGTTGTGGTCACTACTACAGTGATTCTCCGCTTTCACAGCAGTCCTTCAGGTATAGTATATGTATACATAAATTAGTGAAAGCTGGACCAATTTAAAAAAGAAGTATAGAAATTTAACAAAAAATAAACATTTGTACTCGCCTACGTAGGTGGGTGGAGCATCAGATCAATGTCCCCTGCTACCTCTAAGCCTTCAGTGACCAGAGAGTCAGTCACTGTCTCTCTGCTCTGCCCCTCCCACACACACTGGAATGCTGGGTTGTGGAGGGGACAAGAGGGGCTGGGTCAAGCTCTCAACTGCATGCTGAGAGGCTGAGCCAGCTGCAGGTCCAGGCATCTGGGTGGATCCTGACATTAAAGTCAGGATTCCTCCAGAGCCGGATGACATCACCCGACAGCAGATTTAAGCCCACTGCTGAACACGGGCAATAGGAATGCATAACAAAGTGCAATCCTGTGACCCACAGGAGAGGTAGGGCCAAATAAGCTTTGGCCTTATGGAATAAGTAAAGTGAAGTGGCTGTTCACTACTTGAAGCAAGATCAAATTCTATCAGTGTCAGTGTGTGCCAGTTTTTCCTCGGGGGTAGTCAGCGCTCAGGAGTGCAAGAAATGTACATTAAAAGTATATTGGTCATTTAGCCATGGATGGGGTGTGGTCAGTGCATGGTGAATATGTCAGACAATAATCACACTCATTTAATTGTCAGATATATGTTTTTTTTTCTTTTACTGATTTAAAAGATCAGTTCTGGTTAGATGAATCACCCACTGAAATCATACACCCTTCTGGCAATGTGGTTTTGGCACCTCGGTTACTAGATTGAGTCACATGGCCTGACATGTAGGGCCATTGGCAATCATTTCCTTTCATTGGCCTGTAATGGCATAGAATCAATAACAAAGTAAATGGTGAGAGAGTGATATCTCACTGGACTGATCTATAAGCAATCCAACGCACCAGCAGATTTGCTTATTTAACAAGGCCTATACTAAGAAAGATCCCAACACTGGAGTCATTTAAAGATATTAGTAGCTGGTGCCTGATTCAGGCCATTAGCATTATAATTTAATAAAATGGTTACATTCTGACAAAAATTAACATATTCAGTGTCAAGTCCAATCTATTGGAAGGTAAGAATATAATATAATATATGTCAGATCCATCAAGGCTAGCCATGTGGACTGTTGCAGCCCCCTATATGTAATTCATTCATGCATTTGTGTGACATTGCATTCATTCAGTACCCACTAGACAATTGCTATTAGTTAATCCCAAAGCATCATGGTAGATGTAGTGTAATCTTAAATGGAGAAACAATATTTCTCTTTTGTAGAGCCATCAAAATTTGATCAACAAACCAAAGCTGTGTCTACGGCCCATGGCAGAATATATTGTATTCTTGAGACAAGGGCCGCCATGCCCCGGCTCCTGCTATAAAGACGTTGTTTGAGAAAGATGTATTTTTATTATTCTAAATAAAAGATCTAAACAGAGGAATGTGGTTTTATTCTAAATTTGCTAATTTTGTTGTAGTAAAGTTTTACATAAATGGTCAAATATTAACACTTTTATTATTATTTTTTTTTTTTAACCAATAAGAGTTTATTGAGGCATTTGACATCACAATACAGTACAATAAAAAGCTAAGAAACAGTCATGGGTTCAAGCCCACAATGCACAAAATAACATATTGTTCAGTCATAGAGACCGCTACAGAGTACCTTATATTTTGGTAACATAAAGCACCAGGGAGAGGAAAAAGCTCCCCCTAATGTAAATCACGACCTCTGTAAGTGCGGGGTCCGATGAAATAATCAACCATAAACCCCCGATAATCTAGGCACTAAGATACTTGCAACTGGTGGGGGTGAATTTTGAGTGTCTGTAAAGAAAGGAAAGAAAAGAAGGTTGGGGATGAAAGGAAAAGTGGTGGGGGGGGAAGGAGTGGGAGAAAAGGAGGGGGGAACCGTGACCTGAAAAATGTACAGCTCACCACACGTTGGGTGGGGTGCGAAACAGAAAGAGCGAAAACCTGCCAACAACTTGTTCTGAATACACTAGCTGACTTCAGAGCGGTAGCAGAGGTGCTACAGTATAACCAGCACAGAGCCGCAGGCCAATATGCATATTAGTTGAAAACTTTAATACAGGGCCTAGGTTATGTCACATGAAACCGTCTTACTGCTCACCAGATAGATGTATAGCTGCTAGGGAGTCAGCCGTTTAGAAGTTTCGCAAAAGTGTCTGAGTATTTGAAGGTAAACCAAGGTCTCCACAGTCTGTGAAATTTGTCGGTCCTTTCGGCAGCTATCGCCACCGTTTCCTCCATTTTATCCAGGGAGTCCACTTCTAACAGCCACTCTCTCAGAGAAGGAGGGCGCGTGGACTTCCAGTGTCTAGGAATGATCGCTTTAGCGGCATTCAGCAAGTGGCGCACCATTGATTTTTTGTATTTTCCTAGCAAGTAGCTGGAGATGTGGAGTAAACAGCATTCAGGTGTAAGGGCAAGGCCCGTCTCCGTGATGGCACGAATCTGCGTGCAGATCCCGTCCCAAAACTCCCGTAGGCTCGGACAGTCCCACCATATATGTATCATATCACCCCCAGCACCTCCACATCTCCAGCAAGACTCTGACGTGCCTGGAAACCATTTATTAAGTCTAACTGGTGTAAGGTACCAGTTCGTCAAAACTTTGTATGCTGTTTCTTGTGTGCTAGTGCTTATAGAGCATTTGTGTGTCAATATGCATGCATTGGTCCATTGCTCGTCCGTAAAAGTCTTGGAGAAAAACCTCTCCCAGTCTTGTTTATGTCTGGTCGAGCAGTCAGTCCTGGAGGCCTGTAGCCAATTGTAGATCAGGGATGTCGCCCCTCTCACCGGTTCACCCGTGATGCACAATTGTTCAAACCACGTCTGTTCTCTCAAAACGTGCGATCTGTTGGTCGAGCAGTGAACATAATCATGTAGCTGTCTGTATTGCCAGTATGTGAAGTGTTTTGCCTGTAGGTCCTGCGCCAAGACCTGAAAGGTCTTAAGTTTGTTCCTCTCCAAGCAGTGTGCCACAGTCGTAGGTGTCCCATCGGCCCTATGTGGGAAAGACACCGTAGAGTGCCCAGACGCAAATGAAGGGTTGTGAACCAGGGGTGTCAAGGGACCCGGCGTGGAGGCCAGTCCACATCGTCGCGATGTGTCCCCAAAGACTTCTAAAGTTGGCCCTATCAGAGGGTGTGTCGTCAGTATGGCCGGTCGGGCCTCCTTCGCTACCCACGGCAGAAACCTCAGTGGGGTGTCCGTCAGGCCGGCTTCCAATCCCACCCAGTCTTTGGTCGTGGCATGGCAGTTCCAGTCCAGAATGCGGACCAGGTGTGCCGCACAATAGTAGAATCGGAAGTTTGGTAGATTAATCCCCCCTTTCGCCTTCGGCAAAGTCAAGGTGGAAAGATTAATTCGAGGTTTCTTGTTGGCCCATATAAAATTTCTCACTATTGCTTGCAGGTGGATGAAGAACCGTCTAGGCAGTTTAATGGGAAGAGTGTGAAAAAGGTACAGTACCCTCGGTAGTATTGTCATCTTAATGGCAGCCGCCCTCCCGAACCATGATAACGGGTGAGCGTGCCAGGCCTGAAGTTCCGCACGCAGGTCGCCCAGGAAGGCTTGGAAATTTTGTGTGTAAAGACTGTCTGAGTTGGGTGTGAGCCAGATTCCTAGATATTTGAGTTTGTGATCTACCCACTTAAAGGGGCAATTAGACTTGGCAGTCTGCAGACATGCGGGACCTAGGGATATGTTCAGCACCTCCGATTTTTCGCAGTTGATTTTAAAATTTGAAAGGTATCCGAACATCTCAAATTCAGTCAATAAGTTGGGGATCGAAATGTGGGGCTGGGTCAGGATGAATAAAAGGTCATCCGCGTAGGCGGCTAGCTTGAAGTGTGCGAGTCCCTGCCTAAGGCCGCTAATTTATGGGTTTGCATTGATCATGCGAATGCACGGCTCAAGTACAAGGATAAACAATATTGGCGATAACGGGCAACCTTGGCGCGTACCGTTACTTATGTTTACAGGTTCGGAAAGGGACCCATTTATTTTCAGACGAGCCGTCGGGCGGTGGTATAGCGCCGAGATCCAAGCCAGCAGTCGCGTCTGAAAACCCACCCGCCTGCACACCGCGAACATGAAATCCCACGCCACTCTGTCGAAGGCCTTCTCCGCGTCCGTGGACAGGAGAAGGCCCTCGACAGTGCTCCCCCCAATGCAATGTAAGAGATTCACCACCTTGATAACATTGTCCCGGGCCTCTCTCCCGGGCATAAAGCCCGCTTGCTCCGGACCAATCAGTTCGGGCAGAAGTGTGCTCAGCTTTGTAGCTATAATTTTCGACAGCAGCTTTATGTCTAAGTTAAGCAGCGAAATCGGCCGGTAGCTTGAGCAGGCACTAGGGTCCTTCCCCGGCTTGGGGAGCACCGTAATGTGTGCTAAGTTAAAGGTTGGCGGGACCTCCTGGAGCGCGGAGAGAGAATTCAGGGCCTTCAATAAGGGTGTCACCAAAAGATGCGTGAAGGTCTTATAGTAAATGGCTGAAAAGCCATCTGGGCCTGGGCTCTTCCCGGTTTTCAATGTTTGAATAGCCTGTGTGAGCTCCGAGGCTGCAATAGGCCTGTCCAGTTCCCCGGCATCCTCTGCCGAGAGACCCGGCATGCCGCTGCGTTGAAGGTACTGTTCTATAATCTCGCGTCTCGACCCCTCTACCAGTGCTGGCTTATGCGGGGGCGGAATGTTATATAGTTTAGAGTAAAACCCATGAAATTCCGCCGCAATACCGTCTGTATCATGTATCAGTCGATTCTCGCGGTTCCTGATCTGGGTGATGGTATGGGAGGCCCGCACTCCCCTCAATGCTCGTGCCAAAAATGTGCCACTTTTGTTGCCATGCTCGTAGAAAAAGCCCCGGCGGAAGAACAAGATCCGCTTGGCCTGTAGGTCTAACTTATCCTGGAGAGTCCTGCGTGCCAGTAGGAGGTCCTCAGCTAGTGCCACTGCCGCCGACCTCTTGTGTTGTGCTTCTAGAGCCCTCACTCTTGCAAAAGCGTCTTTTAAGTCCTGTTCCGCTACTTTCTTCTTCTGTGCTGCCAGGCCCATCAGTCTGCCCCTAAGGTCACATTTGTGTGCCTCCCAAACAGTCATATGAGAAACGTCAGCAGTCGTATTTTCTCTGAAATAGTGTTGTATAGTCTCCCTTATCTGTTCCAAGGTCGTGGGGTCCGTCAACAATGCTGGGTTAAGTCTCCAGCTGCTCGTCTGTCGACGGGTCGACTGTAGTGTTAAGGTCAGGGAGATCGGCGCGTGATCAGACACCGATCTCGTCCCAATGCGTGCGTCTAGCACAGTGGGTAGGTCCCTTTGTGTTAGAAATAGAAAGTCTATGCGAGTGTATTTGTTGTAGATAGCTGAAAAATAAGTGTAATCTCTACCCTGGGGGTGCTTGACCCGCCACGACTCCATCAGCGCCATGGAATGCAGCAGAGATCTTATTTTCTTAAGTTTACGATACGAAATTGCGGACTTGCCATCTGAGGTATCCAGAAGGGGGTCCAACGAAATATTGAAATCCCCCCCCAGGAGTACGCACCCCGCGGCAAACCCAGAAAGCTCATCAATCAACCTCTGACAAAAACTCACATGTGCTACATTTGGGAAGTAGACATTCGCCAGCGTGATGGGGAACCCCCCCACCGTTCCCTTGAGGAAGAGGAACCGTCCCTCAGGATATGTCATTTGCTGTGTGAGCTCGAAGCCAGTGTCTCGTCCCAGCAGGATCGAGACCCCTTTAGTTTTCGAGTCAGGGCTAGCCGCATGAAAAGCTTTAGGGAAGCATTGGTTCGTCAGTTTAGGGATCTCACTAGCCCTGAAATGTGTTTCCTGTAAAAACACAAAGGACGGTCTCCCCCTCCCCAAGTGGCGTAGCAGTTGCGACCTTTTTTGTGGAATATTGAGACTACGCACGTTGTGCGAAATCACGGTAGGATTCCCACCCAGAGCAGAGTAAATCATTATGTAGCAGGAAGGGGGGCGAGTAAAGGAGAGAGAAAATGGGAATCAGAAAAAAGAGATGAAGGAGGGGAGCAGGGGGGAAGCCACAGGAGGCAGGGGAAGCAGGGGGGGAGAAGGAAAGAGAGGAGGAAAGAGAGAGGAGGAGAATGTGTAGAGTAAAAAGGTGGAAAGGGGGGAGAAGTAGAAGTAAGGGGGGGCCCACTAACCGACACCAAGGAAGTGGGTCAAGAGAATTGGTAATTAACCTCTGGAGGGCAACCCCCAGGGGTGATTCCTGAGAAGTGGGGCCGTGAATTGACCCACCTAACGACAACCCTAGCAAGCCAGGAAAGTCAGTCAAGGAGCCAATTCACGTTGCCCCTTGTGGGGGTAGTGGGAGTAACACCCAGAACAATGTCAACAGTCCAGATCCCAGACAATCCGGGACAAGTGGTCTGTTTCAAAGTGTCTGCCACTCTCCGCACCCCCCCAGCCCCATGTTTAACATGCTAAAACTTAACCAAATTATAACCTATATATATCACCATAACCATAGTCCCCAGTAATGGGAAAAACCACAATAAAGCCACCATGTGGCACCTGCAATAATCAGTTCAGCTGGCCGCTGCTGCGGGTCACCCGGCTTCTACAAGTGCAGTGCGGCCCACGACATCCGTCTATAAAAGCGTAATGACATGTCTTGTCTCCAAACTCGGTATGCAGAAATCAGGCGACATCAAACCATGGGCCACACTTACGCTGGTGATCAAGTCCTTCTCCGGCATATGTTGGGGTAATGTATCTTTGAAGCCTAACCAGTCAGGGCTGCTCTGTATGGTTGCAAAATTGGAAGAAACAAAAATCGCCTTGAGCCCTTCGTGCTTCCGAACGGTAGGCCACTATGCGGTCTGCAGCTACTCTCATACGGGTAAGTAAGCCTAAAAACAGAACGAACCAACCGTACGAACAAAAAGAAAAGATGCCAGAAACCAAGGGAAAAAAAAAGAGCAAGGGAGTAAAAAAAAATACCCACTGTCAGCGAACGTTAAAACGAAACTTGTATCCGAAGAGTCGACTCAAGGTTCCCGTCTGGTCTTGGCCGTCCCTAAAGACTAAAATTCGGGCAGAGCATCCGTAGCCGAACGAACATTATTCTGGATCCGGATTCATCTGTAGAGCTCTAGGCGCAGAGGAGCGTCTGGGAGTAGCGCTGGAGCCTGGGGTAGGTTGTTTCTGGAACTTCCCCCTTTTGTGCGGGGGCTTAGAGGGGGTAGAATGGGGGGACCCCCGTGAGGATTGGGAAGCAGGTGCATAGTGAAAGTCCCTGTACCAGTCAGGAAGCTCAATCAGGGGTATTTGAATGTCCTGGCAGAAACCTGGTAGATCATCAGGTGTGCGCAAATACAGTTGTCTGCCCGAGGAAGTCACATTCAAAGCAAAGGGGAATTTCCACTTGTAAGGAATATTTTGTCTCCGTAAGGCCTCCAGCAGGGGGCGCAACGCACGTCTGTTGCTCAATGTTATGGGTGAGAGATCCTGGAAAATGGAGATTTCAGTGTCATTAAATGTGATGTGGGCATTGCGCCTTGCTTTCGACATAATTTCCTCTTTCAGTTTAAAGTCCGGGAGGCAGCATATCACATCTCGTGGGGGGGCCGTGTCAGCAGGCCTGGCTCTCAGGGCTCTGTGAGCCCACACAAAGTCAATTGGGGTGTCGGTTTGGCGTTCCAACAGTTCATTAAACACATATTGGAGAGCAGAAGGGATGTTGCTGGGTTCAACCGACTCCGGGATGCCCCGCACCCTAATGTTGTTCCTTCTCCCCCTATTGTCCAAATCCTCCAACTGCCTGTTCATTTCAATGAGATGGGCCGTGTGCGAGTCAGTGATTTTGTCCAGGCGTGCTATAGCTTTGTCTCGGTGAGTGCCAGCCTTCTCAACTCTCTCTAGCTTCTCTGAAATAGACAAAACGTCTGCCTTCAGTTCTGTGATGGCGGATGAAAAAGTGCCCTTAATATCCGCAGCTATTTTCATCATGTCTGTGAGGGTGAGTGGGTGATCCACCTGTGCTTCCCTTACCTCCTCCTCATATGCGGATTGGGAATCCTCGCTGAACTCGTCCTCACCACGAGGCAGCGCCATCTTGGATAGGGCCTTGTTGCGGCGGGGTTGTGTCTTAAAGATGTCCGGGATGCTCCTGGTGCCCGGGGTCGGTGTGGAACGACGGGAGCGGCTTCCAGAGTTGTGGCGGGTGGGTCTGCTCATGATCGCCGGTGGTTACAGTGAATATTGCGCTGTCAGGGCTGAGGGTATAGCGGAGCTCCTCTAGTCTGCTGCCATCCGCTCCGAGCTCCAAGCCACGCCCCCCAACACTTTTATTTACACAGGTCCAGACTGAGCTGTTCCATTTTTTATGCAAAGTATGCTGCATAGGGCTAAAGTGTAAATAGTGGGTGACATAAAACTACAGTAAATAAAACATGAGCAAGTGTTAAAATGTTTCCCTCCTCAGCAATTAGATTCCTTGTTTTATTATAGTTGTGTAGAAAAAAAAGCGAATGAGCTGGTGGACAGGAGGACATTTACCCCCTGGGCCAGTACAGATAGATTATGTTGGGTTAGTGGCCATGAATGGAGATGCTCAAGCATTTGTGGCTATACATTTTTTTTTTATCCAAGTGATCTGCAATTCAATCAAAACAGTTGAATCTGCAAAGCTGGATTTCACCAGAATCGGGCAAAAAAATGATTGATCAATAATACAATCACATTTTGATCAGCTTATGGAAAAGAGATGATGGTGGAAAGAGATGAGATTGATGACTTATGGTTGAAAGATCCAATCATATCTTAATCATCAATCGAAATCCACTTACCAGTGTGTAACATATTGAGGATTGTTGACTATAGATCGATTATCCCAATTGGAAAAAATTGATTGGAAAAAAAAAGTAAATTATTTAAGCGTGTATGGCCATCATTGGACTCAGATCAGGGCAGTCATTACTACATACTGGATATTAGATAGCAATCTGCTCTCTGTGTAGATCTGCATCTGGTAGAGGGAAGTGTTCCAGCACCAAATTACTTTGTGGTTCTAAGGAAGCTGATGCTGGAAGATGTAAAATGGAGCATAAAAATAAACCATTTATTAGGAATACTTATCTTCACCAAACCCACCAATCAATGAGGCACCATAACACACTTTGTATGATGCACTTGCTTTAGCCTACAGAAATCTTTCACTTGTAGGCCAAAGATTTCCCAACCCTTTCCTAGATTCAGACTTTGATTGTAATGAAGGAAACGTAATACCCATTTGGCTGCCATGAGCAACTGTTTTTGTAGTTACCTTTACTCTTGACAAATCACCTTTAGTGGTCAGTGGGCAATAGCTAGTCAAATTCAGGGGAAGTTGCATAAAATAGAATTTAGGAAGTACAGTAAAATCTCAAAGCACCTGTGAGCAGGTCTTTGGGTACTTGCTGAAGACTATCGAGAACTCTGAATAGGGTAAACTCAATTTTCTGGTTTTAGCAAAGTTACAACATTTGCTAGATAGAATTAGAAGTTCACCTATTGGTTTCACTATGTGCCCAGGATTTTCCTTTAAGATGAATCTGTCACTATGCCCATTCAAAGCAACATGAAACATTCTCCTATTAGTCCATCCTTCCGATTTCCCTTATCTTCACAGAGCTCCCTCCCTTCTCTGTATTTCTAGTGAAGTTCAGAGTAGAAAGCCTTGTGTCAGATTCAGGGATACTGACCTTCCTCCTGGCTGCCCCCTTGAGTGCTTGGGCATGATGTCTGATGGCACAGGTGCTGAGCACTGCATCATGGTAGAAAGGGAAGGAAGTCACCTTCTCCGCCTACCTACCTTCTACCTAAACATACCTGGTATTGCAAAGCAGGCAAGAGCTCTTGCAAAGCGCAAACCAAGGTAAGTATCAGCGTAAGTGGGGATCCTATCTAGAGAACCTGTAATTTTTCCTTAAAAAGGCAAAGTGATATTTTTTTCAGTATAAATACATATAGTACATTCATAAAAATTTACTCAGACCCCTTCACCTTTTTCAAGTTTGTTGTGTTGCAGCCTGATACCACAGCTGTTAAAAATATTTTTTTTCTCATTAATTTACACTCAGTTACCCATAATGACAAAATGAATTGAATAAAAAAAATTTATGGAATAAAAATAATTTCAAGAATAGCTGTACAATTTATTAAAAAGTAAAACTGAAATATCACATGTACTCAAAGTGATATTAAACACACACACTGTTTAATTTACGTTGTTTCTTCTTTTTCTGGATGTGGATGATGGCACTGTAATTATTGTAATTGATAAACAGTTGTCACATGACCCCGCTCTTTCTCAGCCTTTCTGCAGGTAAACATAAGCAGGAGGAGCTTCTAGTCCTCAACTACTGGTCACACATTCAAAATGAAAAAAAAAGAAAAAAGCAGCCTTTGGAATACAGAGTAAAAATAAGTAATATCAATAAACTGTTTTAAATTGGTATACAAATATATATTTGAAATTAAATCTTTATTATTTTGTGGAAATAACATGGTGTGTATGGATTTCTGCCAGTCACAGGCTGTGCCACACCCCTCCAGCCTGTGTCTTAGAATAAGAGGGAGGTGAATGGTTTACATCTTGTGGTGAACCCCTTGTATTCACTCTGATGAAGTCTACTCTTGATTGTTGACTTTGACACACATACACCTACCTCCTGGAGAGTGTTCTTGATCTGGCCAACTGTTGTGAAGGGTGTTTTCTTCACAAGGGAAAGAATTTTTTGGTCATCCACCACAATTTGGCCACACCTAATGTTTTTGCTATCCCTCCGATGGGTTTGTTTTGTTTTTTCAGCCTAATGATGGCTTGCTTCACTGATAGTGACAGCTCTTTGGATCTTATATAGAGATTTGACAGCAACAGATTCCAAATGCAAATAGCACACTTGAAAAGAACTCTGGACCTTTTATCTGCTCCTTGTAAATGGGGTAATGAAGGAATAACACATACCAGGCCATGGAACAGCTGAGTAGCCAATTGTCCCATTACTTTTGGGCCCTTAAAAAGTGGGAGGCACATATACAAACTGTTGTAATTCCTACACCGTTCACCTGATTTGGATGGAAATACCCTCAAATTAAAACTGGAAGTCTGCAGTTAAAGCACATCTTGTTCGTTTCATTTAAAATCCATTGTGGTGGTGTATTGAGCAAAAAAGTTTAGAATTGTGTCAATGGCCCAATATTTATGGACCTGACTGTATGCAAGGATTTCAGTGCAGTCATGTTAAAACAATAAAGATTTTAGGTGCCTTTTTGTAACATTTATTTAGCTGATACCCTAGAAACGCACACATATGTATGACATTCACAAGCCCTTGAGCTTACTGCTGCTCATCATTTTGCTTCTTCAAAATAATGTTTTCACCTAGGTTTTAGTAGCATCCTAAAAGAAACTGATACGTTTCAGCAGCAAAATGTGTTCCTTTGTCCTATCAGTGATAACAGCCCAGTATCCATCTTGTCATCCACCAAGCTAAGAGGAAGCAAGGTCAATAAATCTACAGATTAGCCACTTGTATCCAGCTGGGTTTTTTATAATAATACTACAGGGACTTATCATGATGCCTGATCTGCTGCACTGCAAGTTGAAGGCAGTGACAGGCTGTTGGGTTGTAACCAGCTTCCACATCAGTAGGCCAGCAACAGCATTTACCTAAGTGTTTCTTAACCACTTGACCACTGGGCACTTAAACACCCTTAATAACCAGACCAATTTTCAGCTTTCGGTGCTCTCGCATTTTGAATGACAATTACTCAGTCATGCAACACTGGACCTATATGAAATTTTTGTCCTTTTTTTCACACAAATAGAGCTTTCTTTTGGTGGTATTTAATCACCGCTGGGTTTTTTATTTTTTGTGCTATAAAAGAAAAAATACCGAAAATTCTGTAAAAAAATGAATTTTTCTTTGTTTCTGTTAGAAAATTTAGCAGATTAGTAATTTTTTTTTCATAAATTTTGGCCAAAATTTATACCACTACATATCTTTGGTAAAAATAAGTACAAATTGGTGGATATTATTTGGTCTTTGTGAAAGTTATAGAGTCCACAAACTATGGTGCCAATATCTGAAAATTGATCACACCTGAAGTACTGACGGCCTATTTCAATTCTTGAGACCCTAACATGCCAGAAAAGTACAAATACCCCCCAAATAACCCCTTTTTGGAAAGAAGACATTCCAAGGTATTTAGTAAGAGGCATGATGAGTTTTTTGAAGTTGTCATTTTTTCCCACAATTCTTTGAAAAATCAAGATTCTTTTTACTTTTTTTTTTTTTTCACAAAATTGTCATATTATCAGGTTATTTCTCACACACAGCATATGCATACCACAAATTACACCCCAAAACACATTCTGCTATTACTCCCGAGTACGGCGATACCACATGTGTGAGACTTTTACACAGTGTGGCCACATACAGAGGCCCAACATGCATGGAGCGCCATCAGGCGTTCTGGAGCACCCAGGACAATTCTGACATTTCTCTCCTACATGTAAAAATCATCATTTATTTGCTAGAAAATTACATAGAACTCCAAAACATTATATATGTTTTTTTAGCAAACACCCTGGAGAATACAATGGTGGTCTTTGCAACTTTTTATCTCGCACGGTATTTGCGCAGTAATTTTTCGAATGCTTTTTTTTGGAAAAAAAACAGTTTTGTGCTTAAAAAAAAAAAAACAGTAAAGTTAGCCCAATTTTTGCATAATGTGAAAGATGAAGTTATGCTGAGTAAATAGATACCTAATATGTCACTCTTCAAAATTGCACACGCTCGTGGAATGGCGCCAAACGTCGCTACTTAAAAATCCCCATAGGCGACGATTAAATTTTTTTTTGAGTTACAGAGGAGGTCTAGGGCTAGAATTATTGCTCTCGCTCTAACGTTCGCAGCGATACCTCACATGTGTGGTTTGAACACCATTTTCATATGTGGGTGGGACTTACGTATGCGTTCGCTTCTGCATGCGAGCACATGGGGACAGGGGCGCTTTTAAAAAAAACATTTTTTTTATTGTTCATTTTACTTTATTTATTTTAGTTTGACATTTTTTTCCCCAAAAATAATTTTTTTGATCACTTTTATTCCTATTACAAGGAATGTAAACATCCCTTGTAATAGGAATATGGCATGACAGGTCCTCTTTACAGTGAGATGTGGGGTCAATAAGACCCTGCATCTCACCTCTAAGCTGGGAAGCCTGAAAAAAAAAAAAAGATTCTGGGCGGAGGGAGGGGGGGGGGGGGGGGGGATTGTCTATGGCTGGGTATTGCAGGGTATCACCGACTATGGCTGGGTATCTCAGAGTATGGCTGGGTATCTCAGAGTATGGCGTTGCAGAGTACTGCGTTGCAGAGCATTGCAGGGTATTGGCGGGTGTTGCAGAGCATTGCAGAGTGTTGCAGGGTATTGGCGGGTGTTGCAGAGCATTGCAGAGTGTTGCAGGGTATTGGCGGGTGTTGCGGAGTGTTGCAGGGTGTTGCAGAGTGTTGCAGAGTGTTGTGGAGTGTTGCAGAGTGTTGTGGAGTGTTACAGAGTGTTGCAAGGTGTTGCAGAGTGTTGCAAGGTGTTGCAGAGTGTTGCAAGGTGTTGCAGGGCGTTGCGGAGTGTTGCAGGGCATTGCGGAGTGTTGCAGGGCATTGCGGAGTGTTGCAGGGCATTGCGGAGTGTTGCAGGGCATTGCGGAGTATTGCAGGGTATTGCGGAGTGTTGCAGAGTGTTGCGGAGTGTTGCAGGGCGTTGCAGGGCGTTGCAGAGTGTTGCAGGGCATTGCAGAGTGTTGCAGGGCATTGCAGAGTAATGCAGAGTAATGGCAGGGTATTGCAGAGTAATGCAGGGAATCCGGGGTTAATTTTCGGTGAGCAGCGATGTGGGCACTGCAGATGCAGCCCACATCGCTGCTGACACCGATCTCTTCCCCCTCCGCTGTACCGATCGGTACAGAGAGGGGGAGGGAGGAACCGGCATCATAACATGACGCCGGCTTGTTTACAAGTGTTCACTCCTTCATTTGACGGAGCGATCACGTGGTAAACGGCCGCGATGAGCGGCCGTTTACCGTGATTTGTGATGCGCCGGGTCCACTGGACCCAGCAGTCACGGATGCTCTCGTGTGCGCGCCCCAGGGGGCGCGCGAGAGCAGAATTCTGGGAGGCCGTTAATTAACGGTCTCTCAGAGTTAAACAACCGCCCTGAAGCCGTTAATCGGCAATGGGCGGTTGTTAAGTGGTTAAAGATAGAATAGCATTAAAAAGCATACTACATGAAGAAACTCTGGCAAATACAGTTAATTTGCTGCCATAAATGCAAACAGCATAATTTCTAGCTAGGCTGTGCACTGGCACATAGAAGGATGCATTAGAATGATTATGCCAAATCGATATGGGAAAATGAGCATGAAAGTATCCAGGCAGTAAACACCCAAGTGATACAGATGCTAATACTTCGAAACTGTCTTAGCATCACGTTAATTCAACTGAATAAGTTGAATTCCTGAGTAAAAATACACAAATTTCAAGTATCAAAGTTATTTCTGTGAAAATCTCAGTTATCCTTTCAATATTCCTTTCCTTTCTGGTATAGAAACAGGAAACAACAGCCACATTGTGTGTGCTACTCTACGGTCCTTGGATGTGTACTGAGGAGAGCCTGGTACAATAGTTCATCTCACTTGAAAGACTCTTTTTAAACATTTATTAGTTAGGAGTATCAAGTACTCCAATGCATTTGGGGGGGGGGGGGGGGGGGTTTCCAAAAGCCATCTTCCTTTAGTGCCATCAGGAGATGTTTGTCTTCAAGTCTTAGCAGAGGTCCCCTGGTGCATTTTGTCGTGATTTTATTAACATTGACTGCTCAAACCCTGAAGAAGGGAAAGGCTTTTACCCCCTGAATATTGTTGGCTGTATTTGATGCTCTTAACCAGTAAATGTTTCATAAAGTCCTTCAAGTGAGATTAACTTTTGTATCATGCATTCCTCAGTATGTTTTCAAGAATTTACCGTCTGGTGAGCGCTTCCTTTGTTGCTAACAGAGAGATAGCTGCCTAGAACCAAAATAGGGTTCACCTATTATACAGTGGGGAAAATAATTATTTGATCTCCTGCAGATTTTGTGAATTTGCCCACATACGAAGAAACGAAAGGTCTATAATTGTTATCATAGGTGTATTTTAAATGATAGAGACAGAATATCAACCAAAAGTCCAGAAAAACACAATAAAAAAAAATAAGTATTTGATCCTCTACCAAACAATAATTCTGGCTCCCAAAGACTGGCTAGTATGTGCTCATGTGGTAAACAGATTAGTCCTGTTAATTTAAGAAGATGCTCCTAACGACAACTTGTTATGTGTATAAAAGACACCTGTCCACAGAATCTCTTCCATTCAAACCTCTCCATCATGGGCAAGACCAAAGAGCTGTCAAAGAACATCAGGAACAAGATTAGACCTGCACAAGGCTGGAATGAGCTACAAGACCATCAGCAAGAAGCTTGGTGAGGAGACAACTGTTGGAACGATTATTTGCAAATGGAAGAAATACAAAATAACCATCAATCACCCTCGGTCTGGAGCTCCATACATCTAAATGATTTAGAGAAGGATTGGGAGAAAGTGCTGTGATCAGGTTAGACCAAAATTGAGCTTTTTGGCATTAACTCGACTTGCTGTGTTTGGAAGAAGAAAAATGCTGACCCTAAGAACACCATCTATACAGTCAAGCATGGAGGTGGAAACCTTATGCTTTGGGGCGGTCTCTCTGCTAATGGTAAAGGCTGACTTTGCCGCATTGAGGGGCCAATGGACAGTGCCCTGTATTGTAAAATCTTGGATGAGAACCTTCTTCCCTCAGCCAGAACACTGAAGATGGGTGGTGGATGGGTCCACCGAGGCAACAAAGGAGTGGCTCAAGAAGAAGCACATTAAGATCATAGAGAGCTTAGCCAGTCTCCAAACCTTAAACTTATAGAAAATGTATGGACAGAGCTGAAACTTTGAGTTGCCATGCAACAGGCAAGAAGCCTTAAAGATTTGGATCTGTAAAGAAGAGTGGACCAAAATCCCTCCTGCAATCTATGCAAACCTGATAACCAACTACAAGAAATGTCTTATCTCTGTGCTTGCCAACAAGGGTTTCTCCACCAAGTCATGTTTTTCTTAGGGATCAAATACTTATTTTACTCGCTGAACTGCAATTCAATTTATAACATTTGTATTGTGTTTTTTTCCTGGATTTTTGGTTGATATTGTGTCTCTATCATTTAAAATACACCTACGATGGAAATTATAGACCCTTAATTTCTTTGTATGTGGGCAAACTTATAAAATCTGCAGGTGATCAAATAATTATTTTCCCCACTGTATATTTCATGCATGGATCTGAAAAAAATCAGTTTATGTTACAGCAAATTCCTTGAAACTAACTTTCCCATTTGGTCCAGTGCTATCACACACACACACACACACACACACACACACACACACACACACACACACACACACACACACACACACACACACATCAGACACTGTGATCCTGGAAAATTAGAGGGAACATTTAGTCTGCATGGCAGTAAGGAGGTCTGAACAAGTCTAAGCAGATATTTCACCGACTGCCTGTCTGTATGGACATTTTAATCTGTAGAATAAGTCAGAGATATGACTCAGCAAAAGGTCAGACAGTGGCTTTGCTTTATTATATTATCACATTTCTTTTTTCTGGAAGGGTCCATGCACACTGTCTTAAAAATAAAAATGTTGCTTCTAGAGGAGTTTAGTGTTTTCCCTGTAGAAGCAGCTAATGCTATCCTATGTGTCCATGTACATTAGAACATTTAGAGGCATTTTTTTAAGCTCAGCATTTAGAGGCCGAAAAAAACCCCTACTGGTTTGCATTTTTGAGAGCAGTTTTCTGGGAGGAAAGAAAAAAAGCGAAACACTTGTACAAAAACATTTTATGTGAGAGTTGTTTTCTCACAAAAGAACTGATGTTTTCTTAAAGCTCAATGTGGATGGACCCTAAAGGTGACCTTAGATATTGGTTGAATGTACAGGCACAATCTGAACAGAGGAAGAGCTTTTTTTTCTAGCTCTGGCATCTTCTGAGTGGCATTTGTGTTATGGAGATAAAACTCAAATAAAAAAGCACGTAGAACTGACTAAAACAAATCTTCAAGGTCGTACCTACATAAAGCAGATGTAAACACTAACAAAGCAACATTTTGTTTGCTGAAGCACAATGTATCAAACAATTTCCAGTTTTTAAAATCTAATTTTGGTTTTCCATTTTTTTGAATCTCAGTGCTGCTTTTAACCTGGAGTCTCTTGCCAGCCACTTCCAATCTACACACACTCCAGGGATGGCTACGTGGTATTTCTTCAAGTAGGTTTCTGGATGGAAATAACAGTCCCCACAAAATTTATGTTGAAACAGACAAGCACAACTTGGAGTCACTGATAGATCATTGTCACCCCATAACAGGATGTGCCTGAACTTTTATAGCAGGATCACCGGGTGTTATTTTAATAAAAAAAAAATTGCAGAAATATACTGAAAAGTACTTCTGCCAAGGGCTGCAAAGAAGTAGTACCATGGGACACAAATGTCACCAGTTTGACAAGATTGCTAAGGAGGCTGGAAGGGAAGAGAAAGCACTTCTATCTTGGAGGAACCAACAAAAATGGAGCATAGTTTGAAAGTCTGTATAATCGATATTCCTTTCACTTCTTGTTCAGTCACTAGAGCAGAAGCGGGGAAGGGATAGAACCTTTTTCAGGGTTTTACTGCTTTTTGTATACTTTTTAGGGAGATTTCCACTGTTCATTTTTTTTGATCAGCCCATGGCTTCAAGCAGCTGATTAACAAAAGTTTTCCAACAGCCCTGTTCCAAAGAAGTCGATTGTTAGATTGACTTCCGTTGAGTGGCAATGGTCATAGATCGACCGAAATTAGACCAGTCTCCGCTGAACTTTGGCCATCCTAAGCTTGTGGTCATCATTTAACTGTACCGTGAACAATAAAACCAGAAATTAAGGAAAATTATATTGACAGTTTTATTTATTTTGATATAAAAGTCCATATAATAATAACAATAATGTTCTCATTTTACTTATTTGGCAAGTTCTGTAACAATAGTATTCATATCATATGTCCTCATTATTCCTTTTCTAAGCATGAGGGCAACAAAATTGTTTCATGAACTTAAAATATGGGAATTATTTCTGTTTAGTTATCCTTTGTAACATATTTGAAATGTGGGCTTAAAACTAAATAGAGATTCAAGTGATAAATTGATCCCGGTGGATCAATAATGTTTATAGATTGATCATACTTTACAACATTTTAAACTAAAGGCAAAACAGTTTTACTAACAAGGTCTAATGTCGAGTACACAGCAGCTTCTGCTTACCCAAAAATGATTATAACCATGCCAGCTCTTTTGGAGTAATCTAAAGTTGGGTGGAAACTAGTAAAGCCAGTGGAATCCCTGAAATAATTCGGGACACCCGCACCTCAGCCACAACAGTTACCCCAGGCAATGCGCGGGCAGTCGGCTAGCTTCACCTGCTTCTCATGTCCTCGTGGCAGCCAGCGTAGCTTCTACTTTTGGTCAATCGGAAAATGGGTCTATTTGGCTGGGAGGAGAATTAGCTAGTGTCACACAACTGGGTGGGCCTGGAGTGCAGTGCTTTGCGCCCCAAGCCCACCCTATTTTAAAACCTATTAGAGCCACTGGCTCTAATCATGTGCTAAAAAAAAAATCAACCACCCCATTGGAAACCATGCATCTGGCACCCCGAATATAGATTAGGGGGCCGGACGCCTGGATGGGGAGGCGGTGTCTGTGCGCCCCTAATAGATGGGCTGCCATTGCAATTCACTGGAGGTCAGTGGAAGGAATGCCCCTTACATTGGTGGTCATTGGGAAGAATGGTCCTTACACTAGTGCTCAATGAGAAGATTTCCTCATATTGGTAGTCAGTGGAAAGAATGTTTGTTACATTGGTGGTCAATGGGAGGAATACCACCCTTACAGACAGCTAAAAAAGGTCCTTAGTGTCTTATCACTGGCTCTACCAAGTAGAGTTGGCCCCAGGCACAACCTAATGTGAGGTCAGTCAGACACAGCTCAATGAACCCCTAGCCTCTTCTGGAGGGAACCTTAGTTGAGAATGACTGCCTTAGATGTACAAAATGGGTTTCATTTGGACCCTGAATGGTTTATGAAAGTCCATTTCATACTGAATAAAATTGGTCTTCTTAGAGAATAGATATTTTCCCTTAAATTAAGTGTTTTATCCATCACTCATTACAAAAAAACTAATAAAAAAACATTAAATTAACCCATGACTAACTATTGCAAGTACTCAAATGATAATAAAAAAGCAACATCAAAGTTGAGAATGCTGACACCATATTCCACTTTTTAATATGATTTCCTGTTTTCCCAAATAATAATGCTTATGTCCGTATTATATGAACCATAAAGCAGATCAAAATCTTAACAGGATGACATTTAGTTTGCAAAAGCACTGTGTATCATAAACAGATCCCATGGTACTTTTTTTCAATAAAATAATGTTTTTACCTTTATTCATCCTATTTTGCATCTTATGAGGCTGATGGTATTTTCCAGCCCCTTGCTGTGTACATGCACTTGCTCCAGTGCTGTATGTGGACCATGCCTATGCAACATGTGGCAACAAGGCCTTCCGGAGCCTCCACTGAATGTAACAGGCTGACAACTCATGAGCACAATTGTCATGCTATAGCAAGAAGTGCCCGAATAAATACCTTCACAGTAGGATCACAAGGTATTATTTTAATTAAAGCATTCTTCTTTAAAAACAATCAAAATTACTTTTGGAATTACATTAACATGTTAAAATGTATAAAAGGCTTTAGTGATTGGGTTTGGATATACTTTTGAGAACAGCTGAAAAATACATTTAGTTGGGCTGGAATGGCACATCTTATACATTTAAAGAGGTTTTCATAACCCAAGTTGGGTCCTCAATTTCTTTTGTTTAGTCAATTCCAGTCTTGTCTGGAGGAAAAAGAGACTTCGTTACAGCAGAATAATTAGAACATTGTAATTGTACTTTTGCGGCCAAATTGGGATAACGCCTACTTTATATTTGTTACATGTTCCCATTCACGTAGCATAACTTAAATAATATTCAAAAAATACTGCTTACCTTTCAGAATTTAGAAAAGTAGGGTGGGGGTGGGGGTAGGTGGGATGAGAGGAGGGGGCCGTTAGAGCAGCAGCAATATCAACTGGATTGAGATATGAACAAAATGGATCCTGGCAGTAGGGCTCCAAGAGGAATTCATTGTAATCTGGGGCAGGAACTTGTCAACCAAGGGCTGCCAAATGCATGTCATGCAAAGTAGTATCAATCTTAGCATGCATCATCCCTTGAGTAACCCTATGTTTGGTAGCAAGGGTATAACATTTTCAAGATCTGGCACTTGTTTGATTAGCAGCTGTAGCATTTTGGAGCAGGAATTTAAATTGGTTCTTGGTCAGCTCCAATGAGCTACTGTTCAACAGAGCAATCTGAGGGTCTGGTTGGATGGTAATACCAAATATTTGAGAGAGGTTTTGGAAAACTTTGCACCAGGCGGACCGTATCAGTGGGCAGGTCCACCAGATATAAAGGTATGAACCTTGCGAGCCTCCTGGTGGCTTCAGTGATCTGTTGTAGTGATGGCTGCTACTTCCGGGTTCCACCTCTGTCCTGAGCTCAGCCGAGTGGTCATCCATCTACAGCGGGGATCCTCTGTACCTGTTACATACCTAGAGTCCCTGATAGTTTTGTAAGTGCATTATACAATGTTGTTTTTACATGTCAAATAAACTCCATTCCTACACCATATGACTTTTTGGTGCCCTTCTCTCCTCCCTCTTCTTATAAAGCTTAGAGATCACCCCTTTTGTGCACGGATCAGCTGTAAATAAATTCTCAAACACGGTCATTCGGTCAATGTGATTAGATTGTCATGGCTAAAAATTGCCAGATAATGTAGTCTCGCTAGACATAAGTGAGACCAACGATGAAAAGTAGATAGGGAAACAAATGCTGGAGAAGAAAGAAAGCATTGGGTTATGTGAAGATAACAGTTCTGACGTGCATTTTTACCCTGTCCCAAAAAGCTAAGTGGTGATTGGATTCGTAGGCAATCCCCAGACCATATCCATACTGTGCTGGCAGATCTCAATTAAGAGTTGTAAACTAGATGTCCCCATTCTGTCCCTCTGACATAGCTTGCCCATGTATAATTCTGCTCCAAAGAAACAACTAGAAAGGTAAGAAATGTTTTTTTGTTGTGTGAATGGAAACACATAAGAAACAATGTGGGCTTCAAATTTGACTGCAAAAAAGTAAATACATTTAAAGTCCCGTGCCACACTAGCAAACCTGTTGCTGGCAAATTTGCCAACTGTGGAGAATAGAGAACATGCACCTGTACCTACGGTATTTCTGCCTCACTGGGCAATCTAGGGGGAGCCCTTCTATCATTGATCAGATGTGAGTAAACTTCTGCAGCTTTTGTCCAAAAAGGGAGTTAAAGCAGAGTTCCACCCAAAAGTGGAATTCCGCTCATTGTACTCCTCCCCCTTCCGGTGCCACGTTTGGCACCTTTCGGGGGGACAGATACCTGTCTTTTACAGGTATGCTTTCCACAATTCCGGGAGCCTCAGCTGTGGGTATTGACGTCACAATGAAGGCAAAAGGCTACACTGCTGGTCTCTTTAATCACAATGGAGGTGGCATGCTTCCGACAGCTGATGAAACATCAGCTGCGGTGCCGACATCGCTGGACTCCAGGAAAGGTAAGTGTTCGATTATTAAAAGTCAGCAGCTGCAGTATGTGCAGCTGCTGGCTTTTAATTTTTGCAGCGGTGGGCAGACCTCCGCTTTAAGCCATAGGAATTTTCTTTTCAGCAATCCTTTCAGTGTCAGGATTAGTAAAGTCACATGGCCTAAAAAGCATTACAAGGAATAATTAATTACATTGCATACCTGACTGCAAGTCTTTGATGAAAGCAGCTATTGTCTGGCCCCTGACCACAAAACAGTGCACTGGAGCTTGGCAGTTTCTTGGTGGGGTATGTGTTGTGATCAAATATTCATTTTTACAGGCAAGGCAGGTGTAGCATATTCTTCAGTTTTCTTAATGTTGTAAAAATTTGAAAGAATAAAAAATAAAATACCTGTAAAATCTCTCTGGAACCCACAATTTAGGTGTTGGACTATGAAAGGACAAACTTGGTATTTTGCTGTAAGAGTCCTGTTTTATCTGTGACAACGGTTCTGCTGATCCTACAGGTTATTACTGCCTTCTCCATGCATTAATCAGAAGCAGGGTTTCCATTTACATTTATATTGGTAAATTGCTTTTTTACTTCAGAAGCGGGAAACACATGCTTTCAGTCAGTCAAGTTTCACTTAAGTTCATGTCTTAATTTGGAAGCACAGCATTAAATAAAATTTGCTAACAAACTCAACATGGAATGCAAAGTACCAACCATTTCTCCTAAATTTTGTCAAAAGACAGTCTAAACCTCTTGATAAACCTGAATCCAAACTTTACTAATCGCTGATCCTAAATAGAAAAAAAAATGTTTTCCAATGCCAAGAAGACATTACTTACCTCCCAATACCCTTTTCAATCAGTTATATAAGCCTAAGCAAACATATGTTGAAAATGCCCTACAATAAATATATATTTATATATATAATATTACTGTGATAAATTAAGTTTTAAAAATTCATACAGTTCCTTTTTCTACAATTCAATGTTTTGTTTCAGGACAAAATAAAACTTTCCTGACATAATACTGGAATAAAAGTTACTTGTTCACATAAAGTAGGAATCTCCAAATGCCAGACACATCAAATCCTATTCTTCCATGTGACCAACAAGGAGATGTACGTTAGTCCTCTCTATAGCTAACATGATGTGAAAGTATTCAGATCATACCTACAGGTCGTATACAAGTTCTTAGACCTGGAAGGTTCATGGAATGACCTTCAAAATGGCCAGTCACTGTGTGACCACAGAGGTGGTGTGATATCCTTGAAACGGTTAAAATGCAAACGCATTCCACAAAAGAGTGGCTACCTCTCAGGTCATACTTGGGTACTGAGAGCCTGTAGCCCTCTAGAAAGATTTGGAGTGCCCATCACAAGTAAGGGTCCAGCCTCTGCATAGTGAGTTGGAGTGAAGGAATCTCTCTCTCTTCCATTGCACATGGTATCTGCAGTCCGTATGATATAAGGGGAGCCGTATGGAGAGTAAGCTGGTGCCACATAAGGAGGAAACATTCCATCAAGATGAGCAGGGGAGCAGTCATGGCAAGGAAAGTGGGAGTGAGGGTGGTGACCTGGATCCTCTTCTGCCTCACCACGCAGCTCATCTTTTTTACAGCAGTAATACTACAATAAGAAAAAAAATAACAAAATTATTATTTTACCTTAGACCTTGTATTGGAGGCTTTTATGGAACTTTCTGCATACAGGCAGTATGTTACTTATTGTAAATAAACACAAATTTTATTTTCTAACCTGAAAAATAAAAAAATGGCTTTAAATTGGTCAAGCACCCATTTTTATAAGACTTAAAAGGCTCATACTACACTATAAATCAGGCATGATGTAATGATTAGAGGAGCAAATTGTCCGAGGTGAAAGAGTTCCAGTATCTTCTGCTGATTGTAAAGGACCATCCTTTTAAACTAAATTTGGTGTGTATCTACCACAGGGTGGTCCTGGGGATACACCATAGAAAAACCCGCGTGCCACGTCCTTTATGTAGTCTTTTAAAAAAAAAAAAAAGGAGAAAGGAGGGAGAGAAACACAAAAAAACCTCAACAAAAATTGTTGATTATGTTGGACTTTTTAGGCATAAGTGTATATATATATATATATATATATATATATATAAATAAATAAATAAAAAAGGGGGGAGGAAAAAAGAATTTTGAATAAAAATATTTTATTTTTTTTAAAAATGAAGAGAAAAAAACACACCAGGTCTTGATATTACATATCCTGTCTAATCTGATAAATTCTAACAATATCTATATGTGTTCCCATACATATCTAATCATATGAGCCTAAGGCTCTTATGATTAGATATGTATGGGAACACATATAGATATTGTTAGAATGTATCAGATTAGACAGGATATGTAATATCAAGACCTGGTGTGTTTTATATATCTTTTTTTCTCTTCATTTAAAAAAAAATATATATATTTTTATTCAAAATTCTTTTTTCCTCCCCCCTTTTTTATATATATATATATATATATATATATATATATATATATATACACTTATGCCTAAAAAGTCCAACATAATCAACAATTTTTGTTGAGGTTTTTTTGTGTTTCTCTCCCTCCTTTCTCCCTTTTTTTTCAAAGGACCATCCTTAACCTACATTCAAATTAATTAAATGTAGCTATGTTTAAAAAACCATTCCCATTTTATTAAATCCCCACCTTTTCTAAACCTTTCTGTTTAGGATAAAACATTCCTTATACTGTAGAGTTGGACGCTATGACAGACATACATTTAGAAATGAGCAAGATGCACAATGAAAACCACATTTACTAAAGCTATTACAATTTGCATGTAATGAAATCCTGCTTTATGGGGATGTTTCCTCCCTCCTTCCTGATGGAAAATGATGAGTTTTTACGCTACATTACCAATAACATCTTCCACCTGGCAAATGAAAGGGAGGGTAGACACCCAACCGAGCCAGGATTCCTTCTTTTAGAGGTTTAACTGTGCAGGCCAAAAACCTCTTGCTGACTTAGTGGTAGACAAAAGAATGAAATCTAGACTCAGGCAACCTTATCACTAAATTACTGCTAGACAAATCAGTTTATGATATTACATTTACAGTATGCAGTCTGCAGCTTCTCTTTTGCTGAGGCCCTCTTTTCATCTACGTGAAAGCGCAGTACGAATGCAGTATTGCCACCAAATAAGTGGAGCTTCATGCTATCCCCAGGCAGCTTTTTCTGACCCTGGACACCTTGATAAAATCATAAATGTATTCCAGTAATCAGAAGAATGAATGGGCAGGATATGGCTCTGATGATGTCACATTCCCAGTGGGCTCTTGTGAGCCTAGAAGTACAGATCATTTCCAGGTAGTGTCACATGTCAGGAATTGCTCTGCTACTTCTAATCAGAATGAGAAGCTAAAGGTACATTTTTACTGACTTGTGATAATAAATTGTACTAATGAATCTGGTAGGCTGACAGTTTTTAGATTTTAATATTTTGAGATCTGCGTACTAGTCTTACCTGAAGCCTGCAGTAGCATAGTACTCCAATAATACAAAGTAGTATTACAGACGCTAGGATTCCTCCTGTGATCACTACAGTTCCAGCTGTCATCCGAACAATCCCCCATCAAACCTAAATAGCAGGAAAATGAAAAAGAGCATATTTTAGTTAAAGTCATGGACAAGCAGGTAAAGTTTAAACAATGATCATTTAACAAGCTCTTTTATGACGATACCGCAGTGCCGCGGAGCCCAGGTTGGCCTGGGATAGCTGGCCACCACCACCCCTTCGCTGGGGCGGGGGCGGCGCGTAGTGCCACTCGCCTCGGGACCAGAGCGCGGACGGAAGCGGGCCGACTCTCTCCCGGAGCGCATCGCATGTTCGTTGGGAACCCGGTGCTAAATCATTCGTAGATGACCTGATTCTGGGTCAGGGTTTCGTGCGTAGCAGAGCAGCTACCTCGCTGCGATCTATTGAAAGTCATCCCTTGAGCCAAGCTTTTGTAAAAAAATAAATAAATAAATAAAATAAATAAAAAACAAGCTCTTTTATAATTTGTATTGTCTAAAGGGAGTCTTTCAAACCAATGAAATTCGTACATTTAAAGTAGGTCTAAACCCAGTCACTAAAATCTTCTAAAAACCTTAACATCTCAAAATAATTTCAAAAGTTGTTTTGAATCTTTTTAAATCTGTGACTTTTATGAATTTTTATTATTTTTTTATTTCCTTGCTCATGCACATGTGTTATGGGGTGACAAGTGTCTCCTAATTGTTTTTTGTTTTCTTTGGATGTGTACTGAGGAGCACCTGGTACAAGAGTTTATCTCACTTCAAACATTTAATGGTTAAACTGATTGTAAAGGTAAACTTAAAAAAACAAAAAAAAACAAAAAAAAACAGACAACAATCATACTTACTTGCTCTGTGCAATAGAGTTGCACAGAACTGCTGCAAACCTTTTCTTTTCATTTCCCCCGCCGCCACTCCAATCTGTTCAGTGCCCCCATAGCAAGCTGCTTCCCATGGGGGCACTCATGTGTGCCCACACCTGAGCCCCACTGCTGTGTCCGTTGACATGTCCCCGCCCCCCCCGCTCCCTCGTCGCTGGCTGTGATTGACAGCACTAGGAAACAATGCCCCCCCCCCGGTGCCCCAGCAAAGCCAGTGAGACCCCAAAGTGAGGGGAGAGAAGATCTGCAGATGTGTGTGGTGCTGAATCGAATGAGGGCTCAGGTAAGTACAAGGGGCGGGATGCTGACCCCTAAACATTTTTTTACTTATTTTTTTTCCCCCTGAAACACATTGGCTGCATTTAATGCTCTTAAAGTGATTGTACAATCTTAAGGATTTAAGCGAAAAACCTTTTTTGCTGCAGCTGCCCCCAGAGCCCCCCTTTTTCTTACCTGAGCCCATCCATTCCAGTGATGTGCATGAGCCCAGTGGCTCCAGCCGCTGTCTCTATCCTCATTGGCTAGATTGATAGCAGCAGGAGCCAATGGGCAGGGGGCAGGGCTGTGTCCTACTGCTGCATCCATTGACACAGACAGTGGGGCAGAACCTGCACGGGTGCACCCATGGAAAGCGTCTCTCTGTGGGGTACCCGATGAAGGGGAGGATCGGGGCTGGTTTGTGCAAAACCCTTCAAGTAAGATGAACTTTTGTACCCGTCACCTGGGATATACTTCCTTTGTTGCTTTTAAAGAGGTAGCAGCCTAGGACCATAACAGGGTCCATGTACATTATATTTCAACCACGGGATCTACCTCTTTAAAGGAAAAAAAATCACTTTCAGGACCAACTTTTACTTCTATCAGTCCAGTGCTATCACACACACATCAGGCATCCCAATGATTTTGTCACACTGGGGTTAATTTACTAAAACTGGATCGTGCAAAACCTGATGCAGCTCTGCATAGAAACAAATCAGCTTTCTGGTTGTATTGCCAAAGCCTAATTGAACATGCGGAAGTTATTAGTTGATTGACTACCATGCACAGCTGCACCAGATTCTCATTGTTCCAGTTTTAGTAAATATCCCTCATTGTCACGTGTACCTAGGGTTGCCACCTCATCCCTTTAAACCTGGACAAATTCTAATTACACAGGTTCTGTGGTTGATTAAAGTAGTGGTAAACCCTTGTTGTGCCCCCATCCATTAATACAAATAATAAACCCAAACAGGCATACCTAAAAAAGAAGAAAAGTAATACTTGCCTTTTCTGCTGTTCAAAAGAAATCCTCTGCAGAAGTCTGCTGGCAAACCAGCACTTTTAGGAGTGTTGATCACCTGTGCCCACGTAGGGCTCTGTGGTTCCTCCCACGATCTCCATGTCACTACAGGGCAACCCTGAGGGGACCAAGAAGACTGACACTCCTGGAAGTGAGTGTTTCCTAGCAGACTTCAGCAAAGGATTTCTTCTGAACAGAGTTGCATTCTGGCAGAAAGACAGCTGAAAAAGTAAGTATTTACTATCTAAAAGGTAGTAAATGTTTGGAAACTAGTTTAATAAGGTACATCTCAGTTGTTAAAGATGGAATATGATTGCCTGAATAAAGGAGTTTCAGGGATTGCCTAAAGGCAGGGTAGGAGATAACCATGCAAGTTGGTGTAGGGAGTTCCAAAGGATGGGAGAGGCTGTAGAGAAGTCCTGGACATGAGCATGCGAAGAAGTGACAAGGTAGCTAGAGAGGTCTTGGGTGGAACAAAGAGGGTGATTTTGTTTATATTTTGTGATTAGTTTGGTGATGTAGCTGGGGCAAGAGTTGTGGATGGCTTTGTATGTTCATGTTAGTATTTTGAGTTAGGTGATTGGAAGCCAGTGGGGGGATTGGCAAAGAGGGGTGGCAGACATTGACTAGTTTGTAACGTGAATGAATCTGGAAGCAGCATTCATGATAGAATAAAGGGGGAATAACCTGTGTAGAGGTATTTCTGGCACAGTTTTTTTTTATGTAATTGCAGCGTGTTTAATAATAAAAATATGGGTACATTTGCATGAATTTCAGAGATTTCCTAAATATTTTTTATTTTGTCTTGACATACATTTAAGTGTTAGGATTATGGCGAGTGTGGCGGTTAAGGGGAAGTATATATGTAAATTGGTGGGGAAGACATTAAAGCCTGGTACACTAGCAGGGCTAGGGCTGAACAAAAAAAAACCTGACAGCCCAGGAGGAGCCACTGAACTAACTATGAAATGTTAGTACAGTAATCTTCCTTGTGTTCTCACAAGGACTGCCAGAACACTCTGGTCAGCGCTCTCAGCCATTGGTAGACCTTTTTTCGGCCATGCCCATTCGACAGAAGCCGACTCGGTGGCAGTACACACGGGTCGAATGTCAGCCGGCTTCTACTGACCCGGGCGATGCCGCCCAACATTCAGCCCATGTGTACTAAGCATAAGAGTTAACCACTTAAGCCCCGGACCAATTTGCAGACAAAGGACCAGGCCCCTTTTTGCGATTCGGCAATGAGTCACTTTAACTGACAATTGCGCGGTCATGTGACGTGGCTCCCAAACAAAATTGGCGTCCTTTTTTACCCACAAATAGAGCTTTCTTTTGGTGGTATTTGATAACCTCTGCGGTTTTTATTTTTTGCGCTATAAACAAAAATAGAGCGACAATTTTGAAAAAAATTCTATATTTTTTACTTTTTACTATAATAAATATCCCCAAAAAATATATAAAAAAACATTTTTCTCCTCAATTTAGGCCGATACGTATTCTTCTACATATTTTGGTAAAAAAATCACAATTAGCGATTATTGATTGGTTTGCGCAAAAGTTATAGCGTTTACAAAATAGGGGATAGTTTTATAGCATTTTTTTTTTTTTACTAATAATGGCGGCGATCAGCGATTTTTATTGTGACTGCGACATTATGGCGGACACATTGGACATTTTTGATACATTTTTGGGACCATTGTTATTTATACAGCAATCAGTGCTATTTAAATGCACTGATTCCTGTGTAAATGACACTGGCAGTGAAGGAGTTAACCACTAGGGGGCAGTGTAGTGTTATGTATTTTTTTTTTATTGTAGGGACGCCTGGCCTGGCATGTGACGTCACTGATCGTCTTTCCTTATAAAAGGGAAGAGACGATCCGTGACAGCTATAAGGATTATCGAGTCTCCATTTTGTTATACTGTATTCCATTTTGTTATACTGTCTTCCATTTTAAACTTTGTATGACCAAGCTAGAATTCTAACTACTAAGACATAGATGCTCGCTATTTGGAGAATATGCTGTTTTCTTAGAATGCCCTTGGCCGCGAGAGTTTGTACAGAGAAAGCCAGATATGCAGTTATCACACATTCCAATAACTGCGTCTGTGACATATAACGTCTGGGTCACAGGCTACCAACAGAATGTTGATGAATATTGTTGTATATTGCAGAATGTTGATGAATATTGTAGTCTTATTCTTATCTCGTGAAGGTTAATGACGTGCTTTGCCATGAAGACGATTTCTGCTTATTCTGCTTATTCTGTCAATAAACCTGTTACTAGGAAAAGTTTGGTGTATAGCTACGAGGGGATCCCTGATTGGCTACTCCACAGGGTACCACCCCAACTGTCTCAGCATATAACCTGTTGTATTCAAAACATTAAATGTAATCATTATTCACATACATCTCGTGTATGAGTCTTGGTTATCTCACCGGTGAATGGGACTCCCAAGTACATCCAGACCACGGCCTAGGCAAGATAGGAAGAGGGAAATCGAGCACCTAACAGAGCAAGGACCTACCTTTACAACAGCCATAGTAGGCAGCACGGGGAGAGGTTTGTTTACACAGACCTCTCCTCGTTCTTCAGCTCTGTGACCCGATCGCAGGACACCAGCGGCGATCGGGTCCCCTGGTACTGCGGCCACGGTTGCGGAGCTCAGGACCGGGTCGGCGCGCTCCTGACCCATGGCTGGGCACTTAAAAAGCAACGCACAGGTACGTGCTTGTGCCCAGCCGTGCCATTCTGCCGACGTATTTGTGCAGGGGGCGGTCCTTAAGTGGTTAATAGATCACTTTGGGATAAGTGTTAGAAAAGGTGATGCAATAGAGTAAGGCTTAAGGATTCAGCATAGGTAGTAGTAGTCACTTTCAACTACATCGGTGTTCAGTGTTTAGATGGAGGGTTAAGTGTTTAGGGCACTCAAGTGAATGGGGTTCTTTTAGTTACTTAACCTTAGAGCAGGCTTTATACTTATTCTAGGCGCCAAGAGCTTCACACCAGAAATTACCACCACCAGACTCCCGGCACTAAGAACAAATCTATCCCTGCAAATGGTTGAGTCGTTTTAGAGCTTTTCAAAAGAGCAAGTAAATAAATCATTACATAGAAGGGCCCCATAATGGAAGCCCTTTAAGACATTACATGAGTAAATAGATATTAAAAACATGATTAATAATTACACCCAAAACTCCTTTTGTGCCATATTTCTCAGTAGCGGATAATACATTTTTAGATTACATAATTAAAGATAAGCAAACATGTTCCTGCTGCTCCTTTGGGAATGGTACTTAAGACAGCTGGGAATAAAATTCTATCTAAGGCATTTGATGAACACTTAGGTCTATACTGTACATAAATGTTTTTACACAAATTTTCCCAGTTAAATACAATCAGAAAAAAAAGTTTGAATCTTGGCTAAAAAGCTGTATGAATCTTGTGTGAAAATATTTATAAGTAGACCTGTTAAAGTGTATCCATACTTATTATAGTTTTGTATAGGGGAGGGTTTTCAGGTGTGGGAAATCGCATGGTGCAAAAGCATCATAGGATCTCCCTGCGGCTGTGTTTTGAAAGGTGCAGGGACCTTTTTCCTGCATTTCCTACAAAGTACAGCAACCCATTCAAATGAATGGACTTCTGTGCTCACGAAAACGCATAGATGTGACGCATAGGTCACATAGGAAAACGCATAGGTGTGAACCTAGTGAAATGAAAGCCCATTCACATTTACTTTGCACATGGACACAGAGAAACAAACAGTTATTTCTTCCGACTAACAAAAGGTAGAAAACTGCAACAAAGTTTGTTAAAATCCATGCAATGTACATAGATCACACAGAAAGGTTATGCTTTAAGGTTTCCGTTTGTGCAGTATGTGGGTTAATTGATAAAACAAAAAAGAAGATCTACTTATTTCATTATTTTTGAAAGAAGTTCAAAATCATAGTATGCCTGTCCATGTTTACAGATGTGTACAGCTGCATTGCTTGCCAGGGCATGTAAATCATGGTGCAAGATTACTCCTTTATGTTCAGGACTGTGTGCACACATGCTGCCTCCCACAGATCAGTTCTCTGCTGCTTCTGAATCTCACCTCCTAACCGGCTACAAAGCTACTGTATTTATTAATACAATTATGACTGGAGGATGGCAGACCAGGGAAATGCTACTTACTGCCTGCAGATGATTGCTTACATAATTTCCCAGATTTCTTCCTATCCAGCCTAGGAACAGTTAGTTGACTAAAATACAAAGATTGATTTTTGTAAAAATGAAATTTTTTCTGTATAATAATAGCATTGCTGTATATTGTGTCATGTAAGTTAAAAATGTTTCCTTTAAGGGTACTGATTGTTGTTGTTCAGTCATTTAGTCGTGTCCAGCTCTTCGTGACCTCATGGACCATTAGAGCTTTCCTGTCCTCCACTGCCTCCCGGAGCGTGCTTAACGTCATGTTCATTGTTTCGATGATGCTCTCTTTTCATCTTGTTTTTTTGTCGTCCTCTTCTCCTTTTTCCTTCCATGTTTCTTAGCAACAGGGTATTTTCCAATGAGTCGTCTCTTCGCATTCGGTGGCCAAAGTATTCGAGTTTTAGCTTCAGGATCTGTCCTTCCAGTGAATATTTAGGGTTGATTTTCTTGCCATCCGAAGGACTTTCAAGAATTTTCTCCAACACCATAGTTCAAAAGCATCAATTCTTCAGCGTTCAGCCTTCCTTATGGTTCAACTTGCACAGCCCTAGGTTCCTACTGGGAATACCATAGCTTTGACTATACAACAATTTGTCGGTAGGGTTATGTCTCTGCTTTTTATAATGTCGTCTAGGTTTGCCATTGCTTTCCTCCCAATTTCTCTTAATTTCATGGCTACAGTCACCGTCTACTGTGACATTCGAGCCCTGGGGAGATAAAATCCATCACTGTTTCCATCTCTTCTTCTTCTATTTGCCAAGGAGTGATGGGACCGGTTGCTATGATCCTAGTTTTCTTAATTAATTTGTTTTCTTTCCTTAAAGCGGAGGTCCACCCTAAAGTGGACCTTCCGCTCATCGGAACCCTTCCCCCCTCCGGCGCCACAATTGGCACCTTTCAGGGGGGAGGGGGGTGCAGATACCTGTACAGTACAGGTATCTGCACCCACTTCCGGGATAGCTCTCTGTGGAAAGGGGCGTATATTATGCCCCTTTCCGCAAGTGCCCGCCCCTTTCCGCAAGTGCCCCGCTGCCTGCTGGGAAAACACACAGATCCCAGAGGCAGCGGGGACCGTCCTTATTGCGCAGCGCGGCTCGCGCATGCGCAGTAGGGAACCGGGAAATGAAGCCGAAAGGCTCCATTTCCTGATTCCCATACCCAAGATGGCGGCGGCAGCACCCGAGAAACGATCTACAGATCGGCTTCGGGTGCCGACATCGCGGGCGCGCTGGACAGGTAAGTGTCCCTATTTTAAAAGTCAGCAGCTGCAGTATTTGTAGCTGCTGGCTTTAAAAAAAAAAAAAAAACGCGGAGTCCCGGCGGACTCCCGCTTTAAGGGTACTGATAGGTCCACTTTAATATTACTGGCATTGTGTTTAACAAAAACAGAGTGGATTTGATGTGGGAATTCTATTAGCAAAAAGGCTAAAGTTCATAGGTGGAGGCAAGGAATAGATGTTTTTTGTTGTTTGTAATTGCTTTAGGACATAAATGTCACAATGACATTTTAAAAAGTTGAACAAAGAGAAATGTAGTGTATACCTGTACTGAGTTACTCAAATTTTGGACATGGAATCTTTGCTGGGAAAAAGAAGAGAACAGATCTGTTTACCACTTTCCCCATAAATCTTTTCCCCCCTCTCTATATATTACTCCACCTTTTTTATACTTCTTTATAAAAATAAAAACAAAAACATTTACACCCTGAGCTGCTTGAAGTTTCTTTATTTTAGTTGGTACATCGACATATCAACATAGCAGGGCAATTTGTGGGGACTTAGAAGCCTCATCTTTATTTTGACTTGTACGAACTGAATAACACTATATATATATATATATATATATATATATATATATATATATATATATATATATATATATATATATATATATATATATATATATATATATATATATGCACACACACACACATATACACACATATACATATACATACAGTATCTCACAAAAGTGAATACAGCCCTTCGCATTTTTGTAAATAAATTATATCTTTTCATGTGACAACACTGAAGAAATGACACTTTGCTACAATGTAAAGTAGTAAGTTTACAGCTTGTATAACAGTGTAAATTTGCTGTCCCATCAAAGTAACTCAACACACAGCCATTAATGTCTAAACCGCTGGCAACAAAAGTGAGTACACCCCTAAGCGAAAATGTCCAAATTGGGCCCAATTAGCCATTTTCCCTCCCCGGTGTCATGTGACTCGTTAGTATTGCAAGGTCTCAGGTGTGAATGGGGACCAGGTGTGTTAAATTTGGTGTTATCGCTCTCACTCTCTCATACTGGTCACTGCAGGTTCAACACGGCACCTCATGGCAAAGAACTCTGAGGATCTGAAAAAAAGAATTGTTGCTCTACATAAAGATGGCCTAGGCTATAAGAAGATTTCTGAAACCTTGAAACTGAGCTGCAGCATGGTGGTCAAGACCATACAGCAGTTTAACAGGACAGGTTCCACTCAGAACAGGCCTCGCCATGGTGGACCAAAGAAGTTGAGTGCATGTGTTCAGCATCATATCCAGAAATAGAAATAGTGCTGTCAGTGCTCAGACCATACACTGCACACTGCATCAAACTGGTCTACATGGCTGTCCACCCAGAAGGAAGCCTCTTCTAAAGATGATGCACAAGAAAGCCCAAAAACTGTTTTCTCAAGACAATCAGATTAAGGACTTAAATTACTGGAACCATGTCCTGTGTTATGATGAGACCAAGATATACTTATTTGGTTCAGAAGGTGTCAAGCATGTGGGGCGGGAACCAGGAGAGGAGTACAAAGGCAAGTGTGTCTTGCCTACAGTCAAGCATGGTGGTGGGAGTGCCATGGTCTGGGGCTTAATGAGCGCTGCCAACACTGGGGAGCTACAGTTCATTGAGGGAAACATGACCGCCAAAATGTACTGTGACATATTGAAGCAGAGCATGATCCCCTCCCTTTGGAGACTGGGCCGCAGGGCAGTATTCCAACATGGCTAAAGAAGCTGAGGGCAAAGTTGATGGACTGGCCAACCATGTCACCAGACCTAAACCCTATTGAGCATCTGTTGGTATCATCCTTAAATGGAAGGTGGAGGAGCTCAAGGTCTCTAACATCCACCAGCTCAGTGATGTCGTCATGGAGGAGTGGAAGAGGATGCCAGTGACAACCTATGAAGCTCCATGTCCAAGAGGGTTAAGGCAGTGCTGGAAAATAATGGTGGCCACACAAAATATTGACACTTTGGGCCCAAATTTAACATTTTCACTTAGGGATGTACTCACTTTTGTTGCCAGCGGTTTAGACATTAATGGCCTTGTGTTGAGTTATTTTGAGGGGGGCAGCAAATTTACACTGTTATACTAACTGTACACTCACTCCTTTACATTATAACAAAGTGTAATTTCTTCAGTGTTGTCACATGAAATGTTATTGTAAAATATTTACAAAAATGTGAGGGTGTACTCACTTTTGTGAGATACTGTATATATATATATCTAAGTCACTCACTGACATAGGTCTAAGTCTCCAAGTAATATATTCTACGATGAAGTCCTTCGCCATGCATCACTGACTACTGTGCTCGATTACTTTGAGCTGCAGAAATAAATGAAGAGTTAAAAAAAAAGGCTGCAGGCCAGGGATGTTGCTAGATCTACAAAAGATCTGAGACTAGAGCATAGCAGCGAAGTGAAGAAAGTCATACGATTGGGTGGGCATACACATGTAAATATAATATACTTGTGTGTGTGTATATATATATATATATATATATATGTATATATATATATATATATATATATATATATGTATATATATATATATATATATATATATATATATATATATATATATATATATATATATATATATGTATATATATATATATATATATATATATATATGTATATGTATATATATATATAGATATATATAGATATATATATATATATGTATATATATATATATAGATATATATAGATATATATAGATATGTACTAATTTTATGGCTCAGACTTGCCTCTTTATCTGTATGAAGGCAATACACAGATGTTCTGTACTTCCAGGTTCTTTGCATAATTGGAGTGTGTCTGTATGGAGATTTACACATAGACACAGACCATACCCCAACAGGCCCCTCTGCCGTTCGGACCATCAACTGGCTTTTACACTTTTTCTTCTATTCTGCGTATACCACCCTACAGATGTCCCCTCCGAGGACTTAGGACATCAACTTCCAAGGCATTGAGAGCGCCAACTTTACAGGAATTTATTTCGCTTGCACCCATTGAAGGTTGCATGTTCTACTCGGATGGTTACTACAACCTTGTCAGATGTAAGATATCCTACTCTTTATTTAAACCAGAACTCTGGGAATAAATATATTCCTTTTATATACTTACAACACTATAATGGCTCTCCTGTCTCTTTTCCGTAAGGTTTTATTCTGAAGGAAACCCTGCATTATTCTGTGAGTCCTCTCCTTGCCTTATTAGCTCCACCCTGTGTACTCTGGGGAGCACCACCACATGAACACTCTATTATATAGGTACTTCATTGCCACCAGAGCACAGGTAGACAAACTTGTGTTTACGCTAAATCACATTCAGATATCTTTCAAATGCACGGCAGCATGTGGGGTCATGCAAGCCAACTAAAAACATAAGTAAAACCAGGGAAGAGTTCACTGAACTTGGATTTTTCACCTCACATTTTCTAATAATTTCATTACATTCACGAGAAGGGCTAGACAGATTAAAGGTAGATATTATAATTTATTTCTTTTATTTTCCATGACCAAGGATATGGTGGAGTACAAAAAAACGCATCCCCGACTTTAAAATTTGTGGAATTCCCGAGCACCAGGGGGTAACATATGGATTACATAGGATGTTACACAGTACAGGCTTCAGATAACACACTCCCAAAGACCCTGTGAAAAATTCTGTGGATTTTGACAGCAGAGGATTAGGGAGAACTGCAATTAGGATAAACTTTGTGAACTCAGATTCAGTATTTGATACATACCATAAGTAGCTTGTGCATTGGATCTGTTGTTGATTATTTCCATCCTTATAACAATCTATCCCTGTGCGATTAGTTACCAGCACTTCATATAAAATAAGGATGGGTATAATGTGTAAAAATGGAGGATTTCTTTTTTTTATGATCTCTTGTTTACAAAAGGAGGGAAATATGCATAGATAAAAGAAAATCCTTGTATCCACCCATTAAACTCTGTCAGCTTGGTAATAGGCTGTCATATTTCTATAGTTCCAGGCTAGGGTTCTGCAGAATTTGCTTTGTTCTCTTGTAGTTAAAAGTGGTTGTAAACCTTTACAATTACCCAAAGAAGTGACTAACCTCAGATGATACACAGAGATGCAACACATCCTCTGCATAAGTTGTACCTGTTTATCTGCTGTCCTCTTTCCTCTACAGCCTTCTAAAACATACAGTTCAAAGGCTTTTTCTCAGCTCCAGAAGGCAGGGGGCAGGGATCTGAGGCTTGAGTGGAGGGAATGTACACATTCCCCTCTAAATGTGTCATAGAGAAACCTGCACAGGTGAGCCTTCTGTGTTCAGGAGTGGGGGAAGAGACTCTCTTGGGATTCTGTGGTTAGACTAACAGAAGTGACTTGTGCAGATAATAGAGGGAGGAGAGATCAGAGAGGAACCATGCTATAGGGTTACACTATGTTAATTTCTCATTCCAGAGGTATACTATCACTTTAACCTGTAAGGTCTGCAGATCTGCATGAATACAATACTAACACATGCGCAGTATACAGCAGTAGTATAAATTATCAAAAAAAGCTGTATCTTTAACAATCAGTATCATTAAAAAGCAGCTTAGGGCTTATCCACACCAAAACTCTGAGCTGCAGGGTACACATTGACGCTATGGTGCGTTAAACTACCAATTTTGAAAATAATGAACTGGAACACACCACAACACACCTGAAAATGGGGCAAGCTGCACTTTCCCACAGAGTATGTATTACACTATGCTGTGATGCGTTGCACCATATGTGTGGTTTTAAGGTGTATTGGGGTGCCGTTCACAATGACTGACACTGCATCACACAAACATGTATAATGCACATTACTGCCTTTACTATAGCCCTATGATGTAAACAAGCCCCCCAAATCAAGCAATTTTGCTTAGGCTTACCTGCATTTACACCTGAGCATAGCAACTTACTGTCATTTTTATTTGCATGTTTTTGAGCATTTTTAGAATTGTATTATAAGCCTTTTTAGAAGCTTCAGGCACTTTGATTAACCAATAGAAAGTTCTAGGGGAAGGAAAAGTGGAGGAGATTAGGGGCTGGAGCTGCTGTTTTAGCAAAAAATGCACAACAAAACGTCAAGCGTTTTCAGGCATTTCTATTGAAGTCTATGGGGCCAAAAATACTTGTAATATGCCAAAAATAAACTCATGTACTTTTTTAAGCAACAGGCGTTTTGCTTCAGGCGACGGAGCACTCTTATGTAAACAGAGGCCACTGAAATTAATGGCATTTGGCTTGTTGAGCGTTTTAGAGCTACAAGCTTCAAGCAGAAAATCGCTCAGGTGTGAACAAGGCCTAATGAGCGGATTTTTCGTCGGAAAAATCTTGGATGGTTTTTCCGACGGAATTCCGCTCAAGCTTGGCTTGCATACACACGGTCACACAAAATTTTTGCTGAACTTTCGACCGCCAAGAACGCGGAGACGTACAACACTACGACGAGCCGAGAAAATTTAGTTAAATGCATCTGAGCATGCGTCGAATTGTTTCCGAGCATGCGTAGAAATTTTGAGCATTGGAATTGGTACAGGCGATTGGAATTTCCAATCGGAAATTTTTCCGACAGAAAAATTGAGAACCTGCTCTCAATCTTTTGCTGGCAAGAATTCGGCCAGCAAAAGTCTGATGGAGCATACACACAGTGGCATTTTCCGACTAAAAGCTCTCATCTGTCTTTTGCTGGCCAAATTTCCGATCGTGTGTACGGGGCATTATGGTATCTGCAGGTGGAAGGTAGTATTTCCTCATCCTCCTCTCCCCAGTAGTGATCAGATGGCAACATTTTAATATAGCAAATCACAAGGCAAGAGACTGCAGAAAGGGCTGATCTATGTCTCACATTTCTGAATACAGGAAAGAACTGCCCAGGCACCAAGATTTACAGGATTGTATCATTTTTGAGATGGCATCTCAGTCTAGGAAGTAAACGCTGACCCAGGATGATGCCTCAACAAAGATGGTTCCATCTCAAACCGCAAGCAATTGTGCTGAAAGCTTGAAAATGACTTGGTAAGCTATTGCTAGACTTGCCAAGCTTCACAAGTTTGTTGCACAATTGCCGCAAGTCCACATTGCATGACTCCAGATCAAGTTTGTTTACAAAAATTCTGCAAATCTGCTGCAAGTTCTGGTTCAGTTATGTTGTGCAATAGTCATCCCACCAAAGGGGTCACTGTGACTTGCAGAGCTCTTGCTGTAGACTCACCACTGCAACTTTGCTCTTACTAGAGACTTTCCTAAAAGTTGCTACAGACTGAAAAAGTGTCAACTAGAACTTGTGCTTCAAATGCTCTGCAAGTGTACAATTTGCCAGTGAAAATGTGCAGCAAGTTAACAAGATTTACAGTTTAACACTGTCACAAACTTGTGGTAAGTAATTCTTGCTATCTGGGATCTTTTTGGAGAGAGAAACAGATGAAGGCAGTATCAGAAGAGTTAATGTAATCTATATGAGACGTAGTAAGTACTTGAGATGCTTCACTTACACATTACCTAAAGCTGAACTCTTGGCACAAAAACTTTACATATATTCCCCAATAAGTCAGAAAGGATAAACAGTAAAGCCAATTGGTGTAAATCAAATGCTTTTTCAGACCCAGACTTTACATTGTAAAAGTGGCAGTGACACCTTTATTGTTCTGTACAAAGCCACTGCCTAGAGCAGAGCTGTGGGAGGGGCCCAGCAGGCACCACCAACTACAGGCAGCCTGCAGAAAACTACAGAAGTGGGTGGAGACAAGACCAGTCACCCTGCAAAAGCAGAGAGAGAAGCAGTGACCAGTCTTTATCACAGGAGGCTCCTGCACAGAAACAGAATTTAACGCTGGATTACTGCACAGATCTGAAAGAAATACACAAAGCAAACCAAGATTCAGGGAAGAACACACATGCCTTTTGTATTTCGGCAATATTTGCTTATCCTGGAGTCCAGCTTTAACATTCAAGCACTCAAAATGGTTCTAAAGGCTAAAGTTATTTTTACTAGGGTTGCATCAATACTGATACTAGTATCGGTGCCAATACCAAGTATTTTTCGAGTACTTGTACTTAATCTGATACCTGGACAGTCAGGGATGATCAGTGCGGCACTGGGGGGGAGTTGCAATCACTGATCTCCCTGTATACAGCAGTTGACAGCCACTTCTCCCCCCCCCCCCCAAAAAACCCCCAGCTTTCAGCTGCTTTATTGAAATGTATACAAGGAGATCGGTGATTGTAACTCCCCCCCAGCGCCGTACAGATCGTCTGCTGACTGTCCCCCATATCCTCCTCCAGTCTGCCCCTGTGCTCCGGTCCCCCTCTGTGCTCTGGTCCCCCTCCGTGCTCCGCTTACCCATGACCTCCCTCCGTGCCCTTCTCCCCCTCTGTGCTCCACTTTGATTGCTTCTCCCTTGTGCTCTTTCTCTGATTATAAAGTAACTGGGTAGCCTGACATTTTTGTTACAGATGGGCAGGGGAGGACTGACAACTCATGGGGCCCCCGAGCAATAGAAAATTATGGGGCCCCCGGGCAATAGGAGATTATGGGGCCACACAGTATACACACACACAGTATACACACACAGACGCACAATATACACACACAGTATACACACACAGAATAGGTACTGGAGAGGTGAGGCAGCTATAATCATGGGATGTTAAAAAAAAACACAGCTTTTCACATACTGTTCCTGGTTTTATTGAGGCTGGCAACTCTGATGGGGCCCCTTAGTGGCATGGGGCCCTCGGGCAGTGCCCGAGTGCTCGAATGGTCAGTCCGCCCCTGAAGATGGGAATGAATAATAATAAGCTAAAATAATAAGCTAAAACCAACTGTCACAAAGCCTAGGTTCACATTGGATCGATCTCTCAAATTGCATGACAAGTTTCAGCCTATTGGAGGCAATGGCACTGTTCCAATCGGTGCAACAATGATTTTGCGGCGCAGCATCGATTTGCAAAAGTGGTTCCTGCACTACTTTTGTCAATTTCAGGTGCGACTTCAATAGACATCTGTGTATGAAGCCACACAGATGTCTATCAAGTAGCACCTGAAATCGCACTGAACTTGCTACTTTGAAATCGCGCTACTTCAAGAGAAGTGGCGCGATTTCAAAGTAGCATCAATGTGAAGCAGGGCTAAAAGATAGTATTTTTAGTGTTGCTACTCACTTTATTTATTTTACCCAGTCATGGTTGTATGAGCTCAGCAAAGAACAGCAAGAGCTCTTTATACTGGCCTTAAATATGTTAGTGCCATAAACAGTGTGTAATTATATTGTGCTGTAATAATGATAGATGATAGCTGTTAGCAGAAATGAGTCATACCACAAGTACTGTAGGTCAAGGTAGTGCAGAAGCCTGGAAACCAGAAGGGTAAGATAGAGAAGCAGTGCTGTCAGTCTGCCTTAGGTCACACAAACCGCAAATGAACTCAACCAGATATCCGGTCGTTTTATTCTGCAAAGACACAAGACAGGAGAGGGGTGTTGGCAGAATGTAATCCCAGACATACAGCATATAGAATTATAAATACCTTTATTTATAAAAGCATACATAGAAAAAATAGACACCTAAGATAGTATATAGCAAGCATAGCTCCCAGCTGTCCCTGATTTTAAGGGACTGTCCCTCTTGCCCTCTTTCCTCCTCATTTGACTCTCATTTTGGTCTGATCTATATAATTGTGTAGCGCCGGTACTCCTGAAGAGTACGCACTATGTCTGTAAATTTAATTTTTTCCCAAGACTATAGTTGAGTCTTGAGGTTATTGCTCTAAATTCTGGTTTTGGCATCAGTTTGGCTGGGCTGTACTAATGCTCCGCCTGGTCATAGGTGTAGTTAGCACCTTTGACAGGCATTGGAACGCAGTCTGGTTGGACACATTGGGTACCAATCTCTATCTCGGAGCCAATCAGTGGGTGAGTTGTCTCGCTGTGTATTCCGGAAGAGGGTACTTAAGGTGCTGAAGTCACGTGGTTCTGGGTTCTGGTCCAGAAGTATGTTCTGGCTCCGTGGTCCTGGTCCTCCTGACCAGCCCCCAGAGGCCCTCATGGCCTGGGGTGCGGATCCATCCGTTTCCGAGTCTCGGAACTGGCTAGTCCGAGGCACAGTAACTGGAAGGGGGATTCTAAAGTGGTCTGGTGCCGCCTCGGGTTTTGGAGAGGCCCAGCAACTCGTCATGCAACCGGGGGAGGACTCTTCGGAAGAGGGCCACACATGAGGCTGGCTGCTTGGTAAGAGCTTGGATATTGAGCTGTATGGACACTAATTGAATCCACATTTCTTACGGTATCGCAGGACCGGCTGCAAGATACTAGTACCGCAAGAATGTTCCTATTTCCATCCTTCTGTTACAACTAAGTTCCTGTGAGAGACTTTCTGTGCTCATCTAAAAGTTTGCAACCAAGTCTGTGGCAGAGACTTTGCTAAGTTTGAGTCATGTGTCGGCTGCTAAATCCATAAACTGGGATTTATCCGACAGTGGAAATATCCAGTTGTAAGTGGCTACTCCCTGGAGTACTTAGAGAGAGACATTTATTAAGTGTCAGCAGTTTCAAAGTGCCTGAGCTTCCATACCTATACCCTCTATTCCCAACTGAGAGACTGTGTTTCTGTTCAACGTTTTAAGCAAATAAAAATTCCAAAAGGAATTCAGGTGTCGGTCTCTGCAGTTATTGGGCCATCAACCTCGGGAACCCCTAGACAAGAACGACGAGCTACGAGGTGGAGAAGGTAAACGGTAAGCCCAAGAAAAACAGCCGCTCCTTTGGGGGTCAGTGCTACAATTGTATATCAAATGCACTTTTCCCAATGCTAAACCTTTCACCCAAATTCTAGATTGCTGCATTAGTAAATTTTAAAAGCCAGTATAAAGGGATAGTAGTGGGAAAAAAAGCACTTGTGGGTTTAATCAACAATTTTTTTTGTATAATTCTCCTTTAAGGGGGCGTGGCAAAGGTGTGTCCTATATATACATACTTTTTCTAATAGGTGTCCCTCGTTCCCATCTCAAAAAGTTGGGAGGTATGAGAAAGGAGGGTTCATTAAGCAAGGGGCTAATGATATTTGGTGTGTACCTAAGTCTTCATGTACATGGCCGCCTACCATTGATTTGTAGCAGCTACCTTAAAAAGTGATCCTGCAAGGTCCAGGAATGTCAGCCTGTGATGCCTGTTGCTTTGTGGCTAATGGACAAGATTATCACTTTATCAATGTGAGATTGTGAATATGCTTATTTTCCTGTGATTGTATGGTGGTTCCATCCACCAATTCACTCCAGCATGAAGGTAAAAATCCTTACCTGAGCCCCCTCCAATCCAGTGATAGCCTTGGCTGTCCCGGGACTCTACCTTCTCATAGGCTGAGACAGCAGTGGGAGCCCATTGGCTCCCACTGTTGTCAATCACAGCTCGTGAACCAATAAGGAGAGAGTGGGGTAGGGCCAAGCTATGGCTCTGTGTGCCTTATGGATGCATAGAGCAGTGGCTCAGGAGCGTCCATGCAACGGTGGCCCCAAGGGCAAGCAGCTTTCTCTGGGGGCACTGCTTGAGGGGGAGGAACCAAGGGGACCTGAAAAGAAGAGGATCAGAGTTGCTACATGTTGTTAAAATGTTGGGATGATTTATGTAGGGTATTATATTATTATATATGTGTACACATACAGTACAATACAGTACAGTACCACCTAGGTGTGGCCTGTTAATCTAATTACACATTTCAAAGGGGACTTGTTGATCAAAGGGCATACTGACCAAATAATATTTACTTCACATATCAAAGGGGACAGATAGTGACTCTGTGCTATATTGAATTTAATATGCAAGAATGCAAATTAGGGCAGTTTATGACTGCAGCGGTTTACGGCTAGGGGTCATTATCCGCTATGACTAAGCAACAGTGATGTTGCAAAACGCGTCAACTGTTTGTCCTGCTTCTGTTGTCACATGAACATTGACTATTCATTACAATAAAGGCTTTTTATCAAAGTGCAGCTGTCCAGAATCCATTTCTTCAATAGGGGTCATTATCTGTCACTCTGAAAGACAGAAGCAGATCAAAGGCCTAATGGAAATGACCAATCGAATTGCTCAGCCCTTCGGTGTATAAGCTGGCAGTCTGTCTATTCATTCTCCACGAATGAACTGTTTGTTGTCATATTTACTCTGTTGGAATTTGTCATCTGTTGCAAGTATCTTATGGACTTTGTTCTGTCTGAAGTTTCAATAAATGCATCTCTCTGGAAGAACCGGGTTGCTGCTGGAAATTACTCACATTATAATAATAACTAAATAATTATCATTACCCACTCACACAACTACATCACTACACTACACAGGGCGGGTAAGTATAGCAGTATAGCATGTGGCTTATTTAAATAAAAAACAAAAAACAAAGCTTTAATACCACTAGATTATTGCAATACTACCTTGGAGCAGGGAAGAAAAGATTTATGTATCAGGCTAGGACCCTACAAAAATGTTTCTGATAATCTGCTTCATTCTTAAGCCTCGTACACATGATCGGATTTTCCGATGGTAAATGTTTGATGACAACCGTGTGTATGCTTCATTGGACAATTGTTGCCGGACTTTCGCCAACAAATTTTCTGCCAACAAACGCGTGTTGTTGGGTTTTCCGATCATGTGTACACAAGTCCGTTGAACAAAAGTCCAAAGTACAAACAAGCATGAACACGCAGAGAAGGGCAACCAAAGAGGCATGGAGGAACTCAGCTATGAGTAAAGATTAGATGAACTGAATTTATTCACTCTTGATAAGAGGATATTAAGGGGGGGATATGATCAACATGTACAAACATATAAGGGGTCCATATAGTGAACTTGGTGTCGAGTTATTCACTTTACAGTCAACAAAGAGGACAAGGGGGCACTCTTTACGTCTAGTGGAAAAAAAATTTCATCTCCAAATATGGAAAGGTTTCTTCACAGCTGTGAAAATGTGGAATAGACTCCCTGCAGAGGTGGTTCTGGCCAGCTCAGTGGATTGCTTTAAGAAGGGCCTGGATTATTTCCTAAGTGTACATAATATAACTGGGTACTAACATTTATAGGTAAAGTTGATCCGGGGACAATCCGATTGCCTCTCGGGGGATCAGGAAGGAACTTTTTCCCCTGCTTTAGCAAATTGGATCATGCTCTGCTGGGGTTTTTTTGGCTTCCTCTAGATCAACTGTGGGTATAGAATTGGGTATATGGGATTGTATGATGTTATTTTTTTTTTTTTTTTTTTTTGTGGTTGAACTGGATGGATTTGTGTCTTTTTTCAACCTGACTAACTATATAACTATGTAACTATGCATGCAGTCGGTCTTGTAAACTAGCGTTCATAATGAAGAATTAACATTTGTGACATGGCAAATTATGAAATCTCCAAATGCAGAGCACAATTCTCTTCTTCTTTAATGGGATAATAATGAAGCTGCTTTTCTGGTGATACTGATGGAGTTATTGCAAATACATTTTCATAGGCTTTTTTTTCTAGTGATATCAAGAATAATATTATGATGTTTTTTTTTTTTTTTTTTACCACAAACACCATTATCCCCTAGTTGATAAAATCAAAGATACAACTATGTTGGTGTCCCTTGTTAATTTTACATTGTATTTTTTAAAATGTAATTGCCTACTCCCAAACTGTCATTTAAATTAAAACACATAGCCAAGTAATATTCTCCACAATTTTTTTTATTGTGCATTAACAAAAAAATAGACATGCTATCTGCCAATAGAACTAAACCAAAAAGTGCATTCTATGCATCCAAAAATATAGAAAGTATACCAAATCAAGTCATTCAAACAAAAAAAAAGTCAAAGCAATAACGCCAAGGCCAATAATATATAACACGTTAGCTCCTCCGATTCCACAACATGTCTGGTTGAGGAACGGCCATTCAGTAACGAACTGAAAAGCACGAAATGAAAACGCGAAAAGAAAAGCGTGAATCAACACTCACCAAATTTCTACTAACATGAAATTAGCAGAGCCCAAAGGGTGGCACTAAAGAGCTGAAAAACCACTTAGTACGTCTAGTACGTCACTACGTTTGTAATTGTGGGCCAACATTTGTGTGACCGTGTATATGCAAGAAAAGTTTGAGCTAGGGCTACAACTAACGATTATTTTCATAATCGATTAGTTGGGCGATTATTGTTTCAATTACCGTATATACTCGAGTATAGGCCGACCCGAGTATAAGCCGAGGCCCCCAATTTACCCCCAAAAAACTGGGAAACCTATTGACTCGTGTATAAGCCGAGGGTGAGATATGCCTGTCCATCCCTGTGTGTGTGTCCATCCATCCATCCATCCCTGTGTGTGTGTGTGTCCATCCATCCCTGTGTGTGTGTGTGTCCATCCATCCATCCATCCCTGTGTGTGTGTCCATCCATCCATCCATCCCTGTGTGTGTGTGTGTCCATCCATCCATCCATCCCTGTGTGTGTGTGTGTGTGTGTGTGTGTGTGTGTGTGTGTGGCCTTGTGTGTCCAGCCTACCTGTGTCCCGAGCGTCCGTCCGGTCCCGAGCCTCCGTCCGGTCCCGTCCCGTCCCGAGCCTCCGTCCGGTCCCGTCCCGTCCCGAGCCTCCGTCCGGTCCCGAGCCTCCGTCCGGTCCCGTCCCGTCCCGAGACTCCGTCCGGTCCCGTCCCGTCCCGAGCCGAGCCTCCGTCCGGTCCCGTCCCAGGATCACCGCTCTTCGTCGGCGCCCATTCCCCTGTTCAAATGCCGCGCCTCCCTGTCTGTGATAGGCGGAACACAATTTCCCAGCAGCCTGTGTTCCGCCTATCACGGACATCGTCTCATCCTCGTCCGTAGTACGAAGATGAGACGATGTCCGTGATAGGCGGAACACAGGCTGCTGGGAAATTCAGTGTTCCGCCTATCACAGGCGAAGGCGGAGCCGGAGGCGCGGCTTTTGAATTATAGAATGGCCGCTGTCTGTCTGCTCGACACGCTGATCGAGCAGGCAGACAGCGATGACTCGAGTATAAGCCGAGGGGGGTACTTTCAGCCTCAAAAAAGAGGCTGAAAATCTCGGCTTATACTCGAGTATATACGGTAATCGATTAATCAGTTAATAACCTTAAAAAAAAAAGTGGGTCAAATTGACGTTCATTTTCAACCACAGTGATGGGAAAGTTTGGAAATAATAGAGAACTTCTCAGTCAAATGAATTTTCAGACAGTGTATGTGGTTTTTGTTCAGAAATTAAGTAAAAATTTCAAACAAAATTCAGTCATTCAGCGAATGTACAAAGATTTTTCATCTGAATATTCTCACCTGAAAATTGATCCGTGAGGCCAGCATAAGGCTCATTTTGCCCCATGATCTGTTTCTGCAGTGCTTTTTTGCTGTGCATTTTGATTTTTGCGCACGTGATTTTACTGCAATTTGCGTTTTTTGCATTTTTTTGGGCAGATTAAAAAACACAAATTGCTGTAAAAACACATTACATTCTTTTTCTGCAGCTTCTCCATTGAAGTATATTGAACCAATACAGCCCTGTTTTGCGTTAAAAGTCCCTGACCCTTTCCAAATATGCAGCAGCTGAAAAAAGCACAGATCTGAACGTGTCCCATAGGAAACCATGTAAATGAACTGTAGTGCGTTTCTGCAAAAAGCACCAACAAACACATAGATGTGAACCAGGCCCAAGACGTTAAGTAACATAATGGGGTTAAAAAGACTAAAATTAGCCCGTTATAGTACAAAAAAGAAGATACCGTATATACTCGAGTATAAGCCGAGATTTTCAGCCTCTTTTTTGAGGCTGAAAGTGCCCCCTCGGCTTATACTCGAGTCACCGCTGTCTGACTGCTCGATCAGCGTATCGAGCAGACAGACGGCGGACATTAAAATTCAAAAGCCGCGCCTCCTTCTCCGCCTCCGCCTGTGATAGGCGGAACACTGAATTTCCCAGCAGTCAGTGTTCCGCCTATCACGGACATCCGTTCATTCTCATACTACGGACGAGTATGAGAGGATGTCCGTGATAGGCGGAACACAGGCTGCTGGGAAATTGAGTGTTCCGCCTATCACAGGCGGAGGACGGAGGCGCGGCTTTTGAATTGTAGAATGGCCGCCGAGAAGAGCGGCGATCCTGGAGCGGCGATCCATCGGCACGACACGGGACGGAGGAGGCACGGGACGGAGGAGGCACGGGACGGAGGAGGCACGGGACAGAGGAGGCACGGGACAGAGGAGGCACGGGACAGAGGAGGCACGGGACAGAGGAGGCACGGGACAGAGGAGGCACGGGACAGAGGAGGCACGGGACAGAGGAGGCTCGGGACGACGGCGGCTCGGGACGGAGGCTTGGGACACAGGTAGGCTGGACACACACACAAGGCTGCACGGACACACACACACACACACACACACACACACACACAGGGATGGATGGATGGATGGATGGATACACACACACACACACACACAGGGATGGATGGATGGATGAATACACACACACACACACACACACACACACACACACACAGGGATGGATGGATGGATGGATACACACACAGGGATGGATGGACGGACACACACACAGGGATGGATGGATGGATGGATGGATGGACACACACACAGGGATGGATGGACGGACACACACACAGGGATGGACGGACACACAGGGATGGACAGCCATGTCTCACCCTCGGCTTATACACGAGTCAATAAGTTTTCCAGTTTTTTGGGGGTAAATTGGGGGCCTCGGCTTATATTCGGGTCGGCCTATACTCGAGTATATACGGTAATCATTCATTTGTTTACTGTAGAACAGTGAAAGTAATATTTACAGTAGTGATTATATTTTTGTACTATAAAGGGCATATTTTAGTTTTTTTTTCAACCCCATCGATTATGAAAATAGTAATCAATTAATTTCATAATCGATTAGTTGTCGATTAATCGATTAGTTGTTTCAGCTCTAGTTTGAGCCAACACCCTTTCAGACAAAATCCCACTGTTTTGTTGGAGGAAAGCCCGATCGTGTGTATGAGGCATTACAGTTTTTTCTCTTTTGCTGCAGAGCATAATGTAGTTGATAAATATTCTCTATAGCAGTGATAGTGTAGCTTGGCACCCCAGATGTTTTGGAACTACATTTCCCATTCCCCACACAAACTGAATAGGCATGGATATAAAAAAACAATGACATCCATCCCGTTCAGCTCTGATTCAGCAGTGGATCCACTCACAGATGTCCTTATGAACATAGCAGAGCGGCTCTGTGTGAAGGAGCCCTAAATCCTCATTGATACATGCAGAAATTAATATCTGTGGCAAACCAACATCTGTTGCTATTTCTCCACAGAAAATGGAACACTGCCTTCACCACAAATACTGTACATATTGTGTGTACCTACTGAGCAATTTCATGGTCTTGCATCATCTGCTGTTCTTGGTGACAGGGCCAGGCCCCATTTTTCTGTTTGTGTATAGAGGGCTATCAGTTTCCTTACAGGCATCCAGGGCACTGCTGCTCTGGATAACAGTATGTATAGAATACTCCCAGGCACACTATTTGATCTCAAGTGCTGGGGTGATAGAAATGAATGAAGCCATTCTGCGGGTGCAAGTAAGAATGTCACGTGCATTCCAAAATATTGTTCCTGCATCTGCTATAACCAAGTCATAATAAGCTAAATGATCAGAGCATGCGGGCCCCTTCACTGGACAACATTAAAGTAATTGTAAAGGTAAATAAAAAATAAAAAAAAACATATCATACTTACCTCCACTGTGCAGCTCATTTTGCACAGAGTGGTCCCGAACCTGCTCTTCTCAGGTCCCCGGCAGCTCTCGCAGCTCCTCCCCACATCTAATAACCCCCTCGGAGAAACACTTCCCTGAGGGAGTTACCTTGCGGGCGTGCTCCCGAGTTCAGCATTTGGTGTCCATAGAGGCCGAATGCAGGACTCGGCCCTGCCCCCGGCGCCTGTATCATTGGATCTGGTTGACATTAGCAGGAGCCAATGGCTTCGCTGCTATCAATCTATCCATTCAAGAGCCAAGAACCTCGGGCAGACAGACAGCACATCCCCGCGGGTCAAGTTTGAGGGTTCAGGTAAGTAAAAGGGGCGGGGGGGGGGGCTGGTCACTGACAGGTGTTATTTCACCTTAATGCCTAGGATGCATTAAGGTGAAAAAACAACATACCTTTACAACCCCTTTAACCGCAGCTGCCTTGATGAAGAGCACCCTGCGTGGTCCAAAACATCACATAGCTTATTATAACTAAGTAAAGCTACAAATCTGAAACTATGTATTGGAGTTCTAATGACATTCTTACCATTTTAGATGCATCACACTGGGGAGGGGGAGGCTCCTTGTATATATATATTTTTTATAGAGTAAGGGAGGGTTATAACCTTGTCAGTTTCTGTTTCAGTAATTTTTATTAGTATTTTGAAAAAGGCAAAATTTGAGTTTTCCCTTCACTTCCTGTCACATAGCTAAAATAGGAAGTGAGAGAAAATCCCTCCAAAGTGAGGGAATTCCGGAGTGTCACCAGGGTCGCCAGAACTAGTATCCTTATCTGAAGATTTCCCCTCTATTATGCCCTGTATACATGACCGGTTTTCCCGTCGGAATAAACTCTGAAGGTTTTTCCAATGGAGTTTCAACTGAATTCCTCTGAAATTGTCTTGCGTACACACAATCACACCAAAGTCTGACCGTCAAGAACACGGTGACGTACAACACGTACGACGGGACAAGAAAAAGGAAGTTCAATAGCCAGTAGCCAATAGCTTCCGTCTCGTACTTGCTTCAAAGCATGCACTGTTTTTGGTCCGTCGGAACAGCATACAGACGAGCAGTTTTCCCAATAGGAATTGGTTCCGGCGGAAATATTTAGAACATGTTCTATTTCTAGGTCCGTCAGAATGTGACGTAAAAAGTGGGGCATACACATAATCGGAATATACGATGAAAAGCTCCCGTCTATCCTAAAACTTTTAAAGCCTGGTCTAAGGCTGGCATTACTTGCCTATATGATATGACATCATTGTCCTCGATACGACCTTTCCCAGAACTATGTGAGACTTCGGGGTTACTCCAATCTGAACTATTTAGATACCTACAAATAAAAAACTTTTATACTCCTTTCCTTAATTCTAGTGAAAATCTACAATCTATTTCCCAATTTGAAAAAATTTGCCTCAAAGAACCTCACGCTAAGAGTTGTATCTCTACAATTTACACTCAATTGATTACTAAATCTAACACAATAGTACCTACATATACATCCACTTGGGAAAAAGATCTTGAGCGCACGATTGATCTCAAAACTTAGTCTCATATCTGGTCTAATACTAAATCTTCTTCCACAAACATTTTGGCAATTGAGACATCTTATAAGGTGCTTAAAAGATGGTATTTAGTTCCTGCCAGATTAGCCAAATTCACAATTGGTAATTTAGGCCTCTGTTTTCGCGGCTGTCCAGAACAGGGTACATATATGCACATCTGGTGGCATTGTCCTATTGTGTACTCATTTTGGAAAAAAGTCTTTCTGATTATCTCGAAACTATTCGATTGTTCTATTTCACCAGACTCAATGCTAGCTCTTCTTAATCTAAAACCGGATTCTCTCACACAGAACCAATTCAAACTATTCCTCACGTTTCTGATAGCTGCAAAACAGACAGTAGCCAATGCATGGAAAACATCTGTTGTGAATATTTCAGAAACCAAAACTAGAATGAACCAATCTTTCATACATGCCAAAATGGACGCTTTAGATAAGAATCGTCTGTCAAAATTTAACCCTTTCATGACTAAGCCTATTTTTGGAATTTGGTGTTTACAAGTTAAAATCCATATTTTTTGCTAGAAAATTACTTGGAACCCCCAAACATTATATATATTTTTTTAGCAGAGGCTCTAGAGAATAAAACGGCGATTGTTGCAATATTTTATGTCACACGGTATTTGCGCAGTGGTGTTTTAAACACAACTTTTTGGGAAAAGGGACACTTTCATGAATAAAAAAAAAACAAAACAGTAAAATTAGCCCAATTTTTTTGCGTAATGTGAAAGATAATGTTACGCCGAGTAAATAGATACCAAACATGTCACACTTTATAATTGCGCGCACTTGTAGATTGACGACAAAGTACGGTACCTAAAAATCTCAATAGGCGACGCTTTAAATTTTTTTTACGGTTACCAGGTTAGCGTTACAGAGGAGGTCTACAGCTAGAATTATTGCTCTCGCTCTGACGATCGCGGCGATACCTCACATGTGTGATTTGAACACCGTTTACATACGCGGGCGCGACTTCCGTATGCGTTTTCTTTGCTTCGCGAGCTCGCGGGGACGGCGGGCGCTTTGAAAAAATTTTTTTTATTTTTTTATTTATTTTATTTATTTTAAAACGACTAAATTGTTAAAAAAAAAAAAAAAAAAAATTTGATCACTTTTATTGCTGTCACAAGGAATGTAAACATCCCTTGTGACAGTAATAGGCGGTGACAGGTACTCTTTATGGAGGGATCGGGGGTCTAAAAGACCCCCCACCCCTCCTTTACATTTCAATGTATTCAGATCGCCGAAAACGGCGATTCTGAATACCGGATATTTTTTTAAAACCGGCGCCATTGGCAGCCGAGTAAACGGGAAGTGACGTCATGACGTCGCTTCCGTGTTTACGATGAGGAGACTGGAACGAAGCCGATTACGGCTTCGTTCCAGTTCCTCCGCAGCAGCCGGAGGCGTCGGACAGGGAATCGGTGCTCCCGATCGAGCGGGAGCACCGGTAACAGCGGCGAGAGGCGGCGGGAGGGGGGGGACGTCCCCTCCCGCTCCTCCGGCATAACAGCCGAGCGGCTTTTAGCCGCATCGGTTGTTATGGCTGGAAAGCCAATCGCCCGCTGTAAAAAACGGTACCGGGATGATGCCTGCAGGTGCGGGCATCATCCCGGTATACCCCCCGGAAGCCGAGTACGCAGATCTGCGTACGCTCGGCGGGAAGGGGTTAATAACATATGGAGACCATGGATTAGATACTATATGTCAGATAATTTGGATAATCGAATGCTCTTGTCATGGTAATATATATATATATTTTTTTTCTCTCTCTCTCTCTCTTTCTGGTACAATATTTAGCTATATAAACTATAATTTATACCTGGAGTTAAATAATTATCTCTCCCCCTCCTTTCTGTCCCCATCTCCTTTTACCATTTTCTCTTCCATACTTCTTCAAAAAACCTTTAATTATACCACAGTATTTGTTATCTATATAGAAGGATTTCGTTTTGCTCAAATATGTAAAATTGATATATTTCTGTCTTTTCTAGTTTATTGAGCTCCTGACATTTCAGATATAAACAACTTTATACTCTAGTCTTCTCTAGATTATATAATAACCACACCTTTTTTTTTGGAATGTTTATTATTCCTCCTTGGTATTTTATTCTTTTTTACTTAGATATCTGTAGTTATAATTTGCATTCATCTCCATAGGTTGTAAATGATGGAGCACCCCTCTCTTATTTTAGTGTGTTTATTTTTATTTATTTGCATATTTATTTATGTATTTAAATATTTTTATATAACATTTATACTTTAATGTTATATTTTAATATTTTTGTTTTGTCAAATATTCTGTATTTGTTGTTATTTATTATTTCTAAAACAAATAAATCTTTTGAACGAGAAAAGCTCCCGTCTGACTTTTTCTGTCAGACATTCCGCTCGTGTGCGCGCGGCATAACTGTTTTGAAATCAACCCAAAATTTGGGATTTTCTTTTACTTTCATTTTTGATAACAGTAAACAGAACAAATAGGGAGGGGAAGGAAGTACTAAAGGTCGCATATCACAGCAAAACCCCGTGAGGAGGTGTATGACAGCCTCAGCCTGGGCTCCCTGGCCTGAAGATGTCATACACCTCCTTGCAGGGTTTTGCCGTGATGTGCAACTTTTATGACTTCCTTCCCCTTTCTATTTGTCCTGTTTACTGTTATCATCGAAAATGAAAGTAAAAGAAAAAAACTGGATTTTTTGAGCTAGGATGAGTTCTGTCGTTGTTGGCACTCCTAGCGGTTTGTCCCGCAAGAGGACCTGGTGGAGCCTTGAGCGGCATCTGTAATTTTTGTTGTGGGTCAAAGGACAAATAAAGAGATTAAATCTCACTAATAGGGGCACAGACATGAAGAAAAGCTGACACGTGTTCTAAACCCACTCCACTCTATCCAAAACTAAAAAAACATGTTTCGCCTTTAGTTATACTTCAGGCCTCATGCACACTGGACGTTTTGCTAATTCTCCTAGATTTTCTTCCTGGTAGCAGAGTTTTGGCAAAAAAAAAAAACACTTGTAAACTTGTGTAATAAGTTTATACGCATTATTAAAATCAATAGATGAAAACATGCCTAGTGCTTAGGCTTGTTTAGATGCATTTACACGTAGCGTTTAGGTGCGTCAAGCGTTTTTTTCTGCCAAAACTCTGCTGCTCCTGGATGCACTGGCTGTGGGTTTGTTTCTGCCTCTAAATGCCCTAGCCTCTAAACTCCTCTAAAGCCCTATGTGTGCATAGATGCAGAGGCTAACATGCAGGGGAATTTAGAGGCAGGAAAAAAAAAATAGGCCAAACAGCCCTATGAGCTACAGAAAAAAGTCCAGTGTGCACGAGGCGTTAATGCCTAACTTTCCATATCTAATGACCAAAGTCAACAAACTTACTGTTTAGGATTCTGACTTATGCTGCCTAAAGGGAATAACTTACACCACCACCAGATTTGAAACAGTTTATCAGACTTGTGTGGCCAATGTTTTGATTTAGTAACTTTTTTTTTAATCCAAACTTCTTTTTATTGAAAGAAAAAGGGAAGGGTACAAATACATCAGTAACACATATGGATGGTACAATTGTAGTTATACGACCAGATCACCTTATTTCAAACATAAACAAGATATTGATATAATCCTTAGTATTTGCATTAAGAGCGTTAGTATATTGTATTTGGGATATTTAGTTATTGGTTTAGTGTTTTGCAGAGAGGGGGGTGTTGTGGTTCCAGTTGGGCGACTTGTGGCAGGTTGCGTGTTTTTGTTGATGTCATTCCATCCCCCCCCCCAAATGTGTTTGCTGGATGTCAGTTTTGGTGTGGAATATTTTGGAGGATTATGTTGCGTAGTGCAGTTGTTTGCTCATGGGAGTATATATGTGACCTGCACACCATATGGATTTGTTCTGGTCCGGGTATTTGATAGAGGATGGGAGAGTGGGAATGTTAAATGGGAAGTAAGGGAATGCGGGGTTCAGGTATTGAGAAGTAGAGCAGGTGATCTGGTGATGTATTGTGGGTGTTAATTTTGTGGTGGTGTGATGGTCTGTGCGGAGAGTATAACGGGTTTTCCTTTCGGGGGAGGTTAATGTGCCCCTTGCTTCATCAATTTCTTGACTTGTCCACCTTGCTTTGCATACTCTAGGACAATGTTTCTCAACTCCAGTCCTCAAGGCGTCCCAACAGGTCATGTTTTCAAGATGAAATGGCTGTGGTAATTACTAAGGCAGTGTAACTGATCAAATCACCTGTGCAAAATAATGGAAAGCCTAAAAACATGATCTGTTGGGACGCCTTGAGGACTAGAGTTGAGAAACACTGCTCTAGGAAAATGCAAAACATTCTCTGAATGGAAGAGACGGATATTTGCCGATCGTCAGTGTTCAGAATGCAGTGGTGCAGCCAATTGGCATGGGACTACTGGACTACTGGAGGTCACTGTAGTAGCAAAATCTACTACAGTGATTTCCAGCTTCTAGAGAGATCCCATAGGTTTGGTATGTGCATAGTTACATTGGTTCATTCAGGACCAATGTTAAGGCCCCTTTCACACGGACGGATAGAATGGTACTTTTAGCTGCGGATTTTCTAGTTTTCTACCGCAGCTAAAAGCACACAATGCTTTCCTATGGCCCCATTCACACACTGCGTTTAGCTGCGATTTCGTTAAATGCGGTTCGGTGCGAATAGAAAAAATAGAATTGAATGCATCCAGGTGCGATGTAGCGCAGCTATATGCACATGACCGCAGGTAATCGCAGTCTTTTGTGCCAATTGCGTATAGCAGCGTGAGAAGGGATTCAAGGGACCAAAAAATCAATAAAAAAAAAGGTTGCTATGGGAACGACTATATTAGATAACTGCAGCTGAACGCAACTGCACAGAAATGCACATAAATGCAGGTAATTGCACTGTACAAATGCAGCTGATCACTGTGCCTGGAGTCTTGAATTTCACAGAAAAAAATAAACATGCTAAACTGCGGCAGAACAGCCGTCCGTGTGAAAGGGGCCTAAGGCCCGTACACACGATCAGACTTTTTGACAACAAACATGCAAATTAGCTGTTTTAAGGCAACATCCGATCGTGTGTATGCTCCATCGGACAAACTTTTTCGGTTTTCATCTGACTTTTGTTGGCTGTGTGAACAGACTTTTGTACAAAGTACAAACACGCATGCTCAGAACCAATGCAAAAGATCAGACAACAATACAGAAGTTGACCAAAGGTGGCGGTAAAGAGCAGAAAAACCACGTGATTTGGTGAAAGTTGGCTGAAAAAGTCCTGCCGTGTGTATGCAATACAAGTTCACGGCCAACGCTCTTTGTACAAAAATCCACGGGAAAGTTTGTACAAAGTCCGATCGTGTGTATGAGGCTTAATTATGTATAAAATGCCATACCTGGAATTCTTCTGTACAAGGTCACCTAGCTCTAAGCTGAAGACAATCAATTATTGCAAAACTATCTTTCCAGGCAACAAAATCTAAACATAAATATTTGAAGATAATCCATGGTATACTGAGCTCCTTTATTACTACATACCAGATTTTAGGCATCATCTCTTATGCAAAATCTGTAGACCAACATTGCACAAAACAATCAGATGGTATCACAAAAACTTCAAAATGCTTGTCTGGGCTGGTCATTTTTTAAATGTATTTGTTAACATAAGGAATGATGGGGTTTAAATTACTGCAACATTGTGCAGCCAAATACAAAATGTAGAAATGAATAAGACCTTCCTATACAGTAACATATTCATTACTGAGCTATTTGTTGCCTTGCCTGTAGTTTTACTTTAATTCTTTATTTGTGGTTACTTTGCCTCATATTAACCACATTTCTTATATTAGTCCGCTTAGTATACAGTTTTTAATTAATCATTCATGACCACATACAATATTAATATTGTCAGTTATCTCACTCGCCAATAAAGAAAAAAATATGCTTCTTGGTTTTCAAGCAAATGCATTTTTTATGCATTGACCTAGTAAGGAAATCCACTATACCCAAGACAAAGGTTTGTACTAGGGATACACTGTAGTCAAACATGAACATTTAAACTCACTTAGGGGACATACGCTGAGTGGTTCTAGTTTTCATGCTGGCATTACACAGCTGGCTGTATCTTTCCCTATAATCCAGTCCTCATTTTCTGAATAGTCCTGTATTGGAGGCTTTGAAAATGCAAGCCATGTGTTCATTAGTTTTATTCTATAATTCCCATTTAGTGAGGTTACACAGCAAAGAAACACATGACCAGAGGCAACAGACCTACCTAGAAGCACTGAGGCAAACTAAGGATTCTGTGTATATTTGTATATGATTGTAAAGATAAGTGCTGCTCTTAGGCTCTGTCAGCCTTTCTCAACCCTTTCAACATAGAGGAACCCTTGAAATATTTCTCCAGTCTTGGGGAACCCCTGCTAAAAATTTGAAATCTACAACTTAGGATACATTAGTGTGTTGGTCAGTGGGAAGAACGGTCCTTACACTTGTGGCCATCGGGAAGAATTACCTCCTTACAGATGGCTAAAATAATCAATGGTGTCGGTGGGAACTTATCCGAGAGGCAGAAATTGCCCAATGCTGAAGGAACCCCTAGCAACCTCTGGAGGAACCCTGGTTGAGAATAACTGCTCTATGTGAATAACCCCAAAATATAATATATGTCAGTGTTTCTCAACCTTTTTTCAGTTAAGGCACCCTTTAAAAGTATGGACAATCTTAACGCACCCTCAATTATGGACAGTCTTGAGTTGCCCCATTCTAAAATGTAAAAAATATTCTGATAGTTTTACATAATGCAACAACATCAATACATGTAGGACACCCAATGTTAAAGGTGATTTAATCTTCAAAAGCAAATAAACTTTTGCAAACTTGCACTGACTAACATTGGTGTGTGCAGCATGTTGCATTAGGGCCATGCACACTGGAGCTCAAAAAAGCCTTTTCTGGATGCCAGATTGCTGGCAGAAAACGCTGGTTGAAAAACATGATTTTAAAGCGGGAGTCCACCGGGACTCCGCGTTTTTTTTTTTTTTTTTTAAAAGCCAGCAGCTACAAATACTGCAGCTGCTGACTTTTAAATAGTGACACTTACCTGTCCAGCGCGCCCGCGATGTCGGCACCCGAAGCCGATCGCTCGCTCGGCTGCCGGGTCCCGCCGCCATCTTGGGTATGGGAATCAGGAAATGGAGCCTTTCGGCTTCATTTCCCGGTTCCCTACTGCGCATGCGCGAGCCGCGCGGCGCAATCCGGACGGTCCCCGCTGCCTCTGGGAGCTGTGTGTTTCCCAGCAGGCAGCGGGGCACTTGCTGAAGGGGCGGGGCATTGCGGAACGGGGGCGTAACCTACGCTCGTTCCGCAGACAGCTAGCCCGGAAGTGGGTGCAGTTACCTGGATTATCCAGGTAACTGCACCCCCCTCCCCCCTGAAAGGTGCCGATTGTGGCGCCGGAGGGGGGGAGGGATCAGATGAGCGGAGGTCCATTTTAGGGTGGACCTCCGCTTTAACAGCATTTTGCACTAGCATTTATGCGCGTTTTATAGCGTTAGCGTTTATGAGCGTTTTTAATAAAAATACACAGAGGACACTCCAAAAATCCCACAGTGCATTCTAAACTCCCACAATGCATTGAAAAAACAGAACGCCGAACGTTAATTAACGTGCGTTTATGAGAGTTTATGCACGTTCAGAGAACAACCCATAAATTCCACTGCTGAGAAAAGCTAAAAAATGTCCATGTGTGCATGGACACATAGGATAACATAGAGCGGAGTTTATGGGCTTTTAAAAAAAACACCCAAACTCCCAAAAACGTCCGTTTATGAGGTTCAGTGTGCATGGAGCCTTAGGGTGTGCAACCCAGAGCACAAACACACATGCGTGTATATCAGCAGAGTTGTGGATGGTGTCAGTAGAGCAGAATTGGTGTCAGTAGGGCAGTGGACGGTGTCAGTAGTTTTTATTTTTATTCTTTTTTTAATAACTTTTTACAACTGTATTTTTTACTATTTTTTTTACAATACATATATATTTTTACAATTTCTTTAGGAGCCACATTGGGTGACATATCAGGGGTCTAAACAGAGAGAAAGGGACAGAGGACAGAGCTTCCCCAGTCCCCTTCTCTGCAGCCTCAGTTGCAGTAGACAGTGAACGAATGGGAAGTGCTCATTGCTGAGTAGCTTCCTGTTCGTTCACAAACTGAAGTATAGTAAACATAGCTTACTATGCTTCATTAAGAATGAACACAGGAGCGATCACTGATCACAGATCACGCACTGTGTTCATTCATTAATCCATCCATCCTGAAACATCCCCCACAGAAGCCGGCAGGAGAGGAGGGAAGCTGGCAGCACTACAGGGGGACGACGGGGTGCCAGGAAGCAGGGGGAATCAGCACCGCACAGGGTGATTAGTTTGTGCCCAGGCACACCCAGCACACCCTGTGCGCATGCCTATGCTGACATCACTTAGCTAATGAGACCCCAAAGCTGATGGAGAGACACAAGGGAGGGTCAAACAAGGATGATATGCAGGCTATTGACATCCTCCTTATCAACTGATGATGTCATTGGTCATTAGGAGGTTGGCAGCTAGAAGGTTGTAATGGTGTACAATGAAAACCTGTGGCTTTGTGTAAGTAAAAGGCGGGCTTCATCCCCCCACCGGCTTGAATACAATTTTGAGGCAATTTTGCATTTTGCCAAGGCACCCCTGAAGAAACTTGAAGGCATCTTGGTGAAAAAAGGCTGGTATATGTGATACAATATGTGAAAACATTATATAGTGTAGCTACAAATCCCCATAATAACAAATCATACACTTAAAAAACTCCTCAAATTAGTGTCCAAAAGTCTATAGGATATATTTCCAATTAGGTTATGATGCCAAATATGCAGTCCATATATACAGATACTTAAACCCAAACACCATTTCTTTAAAGGATTATTGACACCTCTTCAAGGACTGTTTCCACTTTACCACGGCACCACATATACTGTCAATAAATGTATGTGTTATTCCCACACACCGTGCCTATCCTGCATTCCTCTGCAGCTCCTCTCCCCCATTCAGTAGAAATCATAGCTCCAAAGAAATTAATATGTTCATAGTGCAATACATTTATTTAAAAACAGTGATTCCAGTACACACAAATATAATGCACTTACACTGATCTGTGCCAATAACGCCTCAACACAAACAGCCTGTAATGTCAGAAGCGCACTGCGGTTCTCCACAGAGTATCGGCGTGCGTGCCAACACGGACGTGACGTCACCAATGACTCAGAAATACTAGCCGTGGCCTAGCCTCAATGCATTTCACCCATCAGTCTTCAGGAAACAAAGGATTCTGCTGCAATATATTAGGGGGGATTTAATAAAACTCATTCATACAGAATCTGGTGCAGCTGTGCATAGTAACCAATCAGCTTCTAGGTTTTCTAGCACAGTCCCCGGCCTCCTTCAGTCTAATGAGAACCTCCAGAGCCAGAGATAGCTGACATCCTTCTGTATATGGTGGGTTGTGAGGCATAGTGGGTGCAAAGTAGCCACAGTAATTGGGCATCAGACACTTCTTGCAAAAGAGATTTTATTTCTCTTAACAGAACTTTTGGAGAAAGGTTTAGGGCCAGGACACCCTTAGGTAGTTGCAAGATTAATTGGCAGACTCTAAGACTTCAACAGGAGGACATCCATGCAGGGAGAGGCATCCAGTAAGACATCACATCTGCGCATGTAGAAATGCTGTCTCCTATGGCAACAGAATTTAACAGTTCCTAACACAAAACGCAACAGTTCCTTCACTTTCACTACAGCTCCCAGTCTCTCACTAGACTAGCTGATTCACTGCCACTGAATCCCTTGAGCTCCTCCAATCTTCACGGTGGTATCTTCTTCAAGCGTCTACTCCACTTCTCTGCTGGGATCCTAGCTTGGCACTCAAGATACTTTTCAGATTCACCCCCACTCGCCTGCTCGGCCCGCTGGCTGGGTCCCTGGCTTGATACCCACTGAAGTTTCCATATTCTTCACTGCCCCCCGGCTGGTGAGAATACAGCTCCGGTACTTGCTTCATCTACTCATTGTGGTCCCTGGTAATAAGGTGGATGGCCCCTTAGTGGCAACAGCTTTCCCTTCTACCTCTGACCCGACAGGTTCTCTGGCCGGCAGAACCATCCCTTCTGGTTGGACTGCAAGCTGCAATCCCAACCCTGCACTGCTCTCTTACTTTTGGATAGGCCCTCAGACAGACTAGCAGCCAGATGTGCCCAGCATAGGTCCAAACTCCCGGCTAGCAGCCCGGGCAATACAACACACTTCCACCCAGACAGCCATCCACAGAACCACGATCACCTGACTCCACCCAAATATATAGGTTCTCAAGAAAACCCCTGCCCATTGGCTGAAATACCCCATATACTCATAATCTGACCTTGCAGTGCCCTTCTCATATCTAATGATACTAAGTACCCAGCCACCTAGCGGCAAAAGAGAGAAGTGCAGCAATTACAGACTTAGAGTGAAATCAACCGATCCTCAACAATTAGCCAAGGTAGCTATACCTGGCAGGGAAATTTAGGAGCAACACTGCCTAACCTCCAGGTGCTACAGTTTTATTGCCAAAGCTTAATTGAAGAAGCGGAAGTTAGAAGATGATTATTTACTATGCGCATCTGCATCAGATTCTGAGTGCACCAGGTTTTAGTAAATTTAGCCCATAATATACATTTCAAATCATTTAAAGATAAATTCCAGGAATGATATATTTTTACATAGTTACATTGGTCCAACTTGGACGAATTTAACTCTGCATATACCATATCTGGCTGAAGCACCTGGAAGCTGAAAATCATTGAAGTATGTGGGTAGGTGTAGTATGATGCAGTGGCAGAAAACGCACAGTGGCTGGTTTAATAAAACTGGAGAATGCAAAATCTGGTGCAGCTCTGCAATAGAAGTCCTGCAATACAAACAGGCCCTGTGGGAAGGCAACCCGACTGGAAACACTCACAAGTTCTAACAGCACAGTGGCAGTAGACTAGCAGATCAGAGGTGCTGACAGTGTCTGCCTCAAGGAGTGGAATGCCGCCTGGCTAGGCTGGTCTGCACCCAAACGGGAAGGCTTCCAGGAAGGATGGCGTATACCTGCTCTTTCCCTACTCTTATGAAACTTTTCCTTGATGCTAAGCACTGTCCCTGATAGTCTGTTGACCTGTCTCTACACTAGCTAGCTGCAAAATACATGCCAAACCCAGGAGCCAGGGCTTTAAATAGACCCTGCCTAACCCAAGATGGCCACCAAAATCACATGGGGTACCAGCATTTAATCAGATAGCTGCCTCCCTGTGACCGAGGAAACAATATAGGAACTAGGTTCCTCTCAACTTCCTCATCCACCTGCATTGCTGCTGTGGACAAGTGTCACCTATAAGTAGACATCACTACCCCAGTGATCCCCGTTTTCTTTTGGGTCCTGTGCTGAGCAGCATTCTGAAAACAGGAGTTTTGCCGATAAACGTGGACCCCAGTCAGAGAATACTTTACATCTTCTGAATGAATGCAGAGGCAGGGCAGTGGTGTCATCATAGTGCCACCTTTGCATGTTCCATCTAGTAAGGGACATCAATCTAACACAGAAGGGGTTAACTGTTCTCCAGTAGAGCGTCAGGTCACACAGATCATTATTTCCTATTACAGATTTTCTTGTTTGTCTGCTCTATACACTTCAACACAAAGTGACACAGGACAATTTAGCACTCAACTGTCTCTTTCTCACACAATATGTTGTGCAGCTGTTCACATTGCATCATGCAGGGGTAAGGGCTGTCTGTATCCTGAATATGGATTGCGGAAGGCGGTAGAAATTAAGATAATGCAATTAAAAATGTAGAGTAAAATAACTATACAAGCTGGCCAGACATTCAACAGGACATTTCTAAAGCCTTGTACACACGGTCGGAGAATCTGTCGGAATGCGTCTTATCGGACCGTGTCGTCAGATAATCCGACTGTGTGTGATATGCATCGGACTGATTCAGTCAGAATCTCCGTCCGACCCAATTTTCCAACATGTTGGAAATATTTCCCGACCAACTGGCCTGGTCGGACCTAATCCGATCATGTGTAGAGCATTTTCATCGGACCAAGTGCCACGCATGCTCACATTCAAATTCCGACACGGAAGCGCTCGTTCAGGTAAAACTACTGCTCGTAAGCGATATAGCACATTCGTCACGCTGCAATGTTAAAAAATCATTCATCAAGCGCATTCTCTTGTTCTTTACAATGCTGCAAGAACCAACTTCTTTTGATGCTCATAGTCACACACACTTCTCCCGAACGGATTTCATTACTCTTTTTTAACCATTTCAGCAATACAATTTTAGTTTCGTCACATCTACACAATGTTTGATTTGTTTTTTTATTTTTTGGATGGTTTTTTTTGGGGGGGGGGGATTCCCTAAAAATCTCCTTTAAAGACACTGCTCATTTCTCCTTTTTTTTTACTTTTTATTTTTGGGTGTAAACTTACAACAACAACATTATTGTATTTTTTAGATTTTCTTTTTCTTTTTTAATCTACAGGAGGTTGTTTAGTGTTGGTACCCCTTGTTCTTTAGTTCACTTTGTATTTTGGAAATGTACCTGCCTGCTCACAAATAAACTCTACTTTTTGAAGGAAAACACATTACACAAGTATTTCATCAAACAAAAATAAAATGTATTTTGTTTGCTCGAAAATAAAACTAGGAACGCAGCACTGGAAACATTTCTTTACTTTGGTGCAGCCTTTGGCCCCCAGGGCAGACATGACTAAATGAGATATAAAAAAATTGGTGGCCTGAGGAGTAGATATCTCAGGGAGAGAAGTCTGCTCCTGAAGTCCTAGAGAGCAGGAAATTCAGATGCCATTTCTGTCCCCAGGATGGGGATCTTCAAGAGGCTGCATCTTCTGGCAGACCAGACTCAACCCAGGCCATCACTCTCTGATCTTCCTTTGTGACTTCCCACCAGGCATCCTTCCAGGCTGTGGCTGGGCTCCTGTAGCTGGGGCAGGAGGAGAAGGAGGGCGTTGGTGGACCTCCTGGCTGCCACTTGCCACAGCCTCCCCCGACTGAGGTCTTCCTGTGTATGAAAAGGGGACATAGTTTTAGTTTTTTGATCATCAATCACAACATTTTGTGCTCCTGGCTTTTGCTATTTGAATGTTACCAAATAGAACAGACTATCATTCTGACACCAGCATTTTTCTTTCCCGTCCCAATCTGTTTTGGTCACTACTGTCTATTGAGATGTAAACCACTTGGAGAAATCTCAACTTACTGATCAATAAGAACATCTAGTTAACATCATTAAATGTAACACAAGAAATATGTTCAACAATGCAATACCTGTCTCAAGCTGGACCCCACCACATGGTGCTGCCTGGAAGGCCCAGGTTGTACATCAGAAGCCTCAGCTGGGGGTGAAGGATGCCTTGGAGGAAGCATGGAGAGTGGTGGCCTGGGTACCCCCTGGTTTACCAGAAAATGCAGCCTGTCAAAGTGCACCAACCTGGGGTAATAAACAGCATCTGGATCTCCTGCTCTCAAGGACTCCAGGTGCTTCTTTCTCTCCCTGAAATATGTAAGCTTCATGGCCACAATTTTGCGATTCAGATATGTCATGTCTGCCATAGGGACCCTGATCTGCACCAAAGCAAGCAGTTTCTCCAGTGCTGCATTCCTCTTTGATCTGTCATAATAAAACTTGCTGTGGAACTGCCACAGGCAGGGCATCTCCATGTAGAGCTCGAGGAATAGCCCCATAAAGTTGGCATTGTTGAATGGGTCCATTTTGTCTGCAAGACGTTGTGTCTTGCAAGACAAACCCTAAAATACTAATAATGCAATTAAAATCCCTCCTAATCTTGTCCCAACAGCGGCCTAGATACAAGCAGTCTAGTCTAGTGAAGCACAAAGTTAAAAATGTTACCTTCGTTTCCACGTTCGCCGCGTCCGTGACTCACACTCTCCTCCCAGATCGTACGGACGATACACATGTGTGACGTTTTATATACAGTGCGCATGCGTGAAACTCCGCCCGCCCCTGACGTTCTTTCCAGACTATTCCCCGCCCCTTCGCTTCCCGCGCAGTGGGGAGAGCACATGGCGGAGAGAACGCAGGTGCGCAATAATAGTTCCACTAACGAGGAGGAGGGTGAGGAAAGCCCGGAGCCTGAAACGTCCCGATCCAGGAAGACAAGATTTAAGGCCTCAAATATGTCTTTTGGAGAGATGTTGGAGATGGTTGACATATTGAACAGGACCGACTATGATGGGAAGTATGGACCTTACCCAAACCCAAATATCAGAAAGGCCAAGATCATGAATAAAGTTGTGAAGAGTCTTCTGAAGAATTTTGGGGTACGCCGATCCAAGGATCAACTGAGAAAACGCTGGTCAGACCTGAAACTGAGGGAGCACGAGCAGTACCTAAGGATCAAGCGTGTTCTTAAAAAAGTAAGTAGTTGTCGTGTGTTCATATGATTATTCTTGCTTGCATACATGCTCCATGTGCTTTGATTTCATGTTGTGCATTTTAAAATGGCCACTTTCAAGGTCATGGTTTCGTTCGTTCGTATGAAACATCGTTCTGCAGGGAAGTATTCCAGCTTAACAAAGTGGCCCCAATAATGTTCTCACCTTGTAACTCGGCCCAAAAACACAATTGTACAATACTTCCAAGCAATGTTTCAGATTCCTATTTCTGCCCTCTGTGTGCTAATTAATCTTTGTTTACATTCTCATAGGGGAGAGAAGACTCGGCAAGTATGAGGACACCAGGGACCATGAGGACACCAGGGACCACACCTCTCCCAAAGAAGGGCAACTTCCAAAAGAAGAAACAGAGGAGCAGGAGCAGGAGGAGGAGGAAGAAGGAGAGATTGTGAAGGTTGGCCAAATTGTCACCACAACAGGTGAGTGTCAGAGAACACAGCTTCCGGTAAGCTCATCAATGTATATCACCATATTTGGATTACATGGTGTGTTTGTTTTTTTTCTAGGTCATGTGGAGGAAGATTCCCGTTTTACCAGTGAAAGTGCCCAGATCTTGATTGGGGAGATAATGGGGTGCAATAGGGATTTGGAAATTGTACAACAAAACATCAATGATGTTAAAAATAAAATGAAGAACATCATTGATGTTTTGGGGAGAGTGTGAAAACGAAAAAACTAGATAGGGTTTTATTTTTGCTTTTAAAAAAAAAAATGTTGTATTTTGCATAATTTCAAATTTGGAAGATGCACAGAGTGATGGGAGTTAGCACATGTTGACACACTGTGTGCATCTTCCAAATTTGGATTTTTCAGGGGTCACACCCCATGTGATGAAGGCAATATCAGCCCAGTTTGTACATACTCATGTCTGATATTGTCTTCACTTTTCCAAGTTGAACTTTGTAAGTTCCTGTGTTCTGTATTTTACGCTTTGATACATGCCTGTTTACACAAAAAAACAAGTAAAAAATAAATATGATTAAACTCGGTTTTGGATACATAAAATATCTTGGTTTGTTGTAAAAACCTTTACTAAACGCACATATGAATGTGCTTGTATTAAAAAGTTGAATTCTCAACAATGTGTGGCTTCCTTTTTCATTGGGCTTAAAATGTATTTGTAGTCAAATTTGAGTTTGTGCTGAGAAGGAGTGTGATTTACTAAAGGCAACTCCACTTTGCACTCCAAGTGCAGTTTCAGGTGTACTTTTGCAGTGCACTTGTAGTGCATAGTGGATGTGCCTTTAGTAAAAAGCACCCACAGTGAGGTGTAAATTTGGGCAATCATGCCATTTTCCTGCCATGGTGCTGAAAATGAGCATGATTTAGATCAGTAATGCACTACACATTAGTTAACAAAAAGAAGGTGTGTGTGTGTGTAGCAGACCCACAACATAATAAGATTATCTGAAGAAGAGACTGTCCCCTCATCTCGCTCTGAACTTGGGTTTGCACTGTTGGTGAAAAAGGCACAACTTGACGAAAAATGGCAAAGTGGGAGACCACAGTCTGCCATTCCTGTGGCGTTGAAGGACACTGTGTAGTGACACAAGAAAAAAAACGAGTAATTTTACAAAATCAACATTGCATGCAGATTAGACACCCACATTTTTTGACAAAATTTGTATAACATTTTTTTAACTGAGTATTTAAAGCCTAAAGTATAAGGTCCCCTTATGAGAGTCCTAACCCCCCCCCATCCCCCCCATCTGATGGGCCCTTGCTAAAAAATGAGGGGGGATGTTTAGGACAGATAACTCTCTCCACTTGATTGAGAGCTGAATGCCTAAATAATGTGTGATACTTTGTGAAGCCCCCTCCTTAGTTACACTATTGGCAGCCCACCGGACAGGTAAGAAGTGTCAGAATAACAAAATGGAAGCACATTTTGACATTCTGCTATTACATAGCAAGAAAATTTATGTGTTAAAAAAATAAAAATAGCATTTGAAAGTATTGAGGCAGGCCCTTACACTACATGCTTTGGTGAATTTGTCCATAAATGTGATCATGAAAAAGGTATTTAGAGTGTGTATTGGGTTGGGTCAAGTCATCAGATAGAAGATTGCTAGCAGCTGACCTAGCAGTTGGGGGGAGGGGGGTTCCTAATGAGTTTGGCACAACTCCAAAAAAGGTCACTTTGCATGAATTGAAGCACACACATCACATTTGTAGAAATTTTAGGGGGTGTTTAGGGGAAAGCAATACTATGGAGCTGACAAAAGACATTGTCAAGTGACTAGACTATAGTTTGAGGGGCCAAGAAGAGCATGGTGGGGAAGTTAGTGAGGCAAATATGCATGAGGACAAAGGGGCAGAGCATATGAATTAGAGCATATTGCAATGATGGTAATTAGGGAATGAGGAAAGAAATGCAAGACATTAGCAATCATGAAATACATAGAATGTGATGTTTAAGGATAAAACTTAGCAGAATATAGTCCTTCTGCAGGAGCTGAATGATGGCAGAACAGGTCTCTGGAATAATGATCCCCAGAGCCTGGGGGGAGATGCCTGTAAAGAACTTGAGGTCCTGAAGGCTTCTCCCTGTCGCCAAGTAGCGCAACGTGGCGATGAGCCTCTGCTCCAGAGTGATGGCTTGCTGTATGCAGGTATCCTGCCTAGTGATATAAGGGGACAGCAAAGCCAGCAGACAGTGAAAAACGGGGTCCGTCATCCTGAGAATAATCCAGAAATGATCAGGATTATTCTTGCGGATCTCACGGAGCAAAGGCATGTGGGAGAACTGGTGACGCTGGCGCAATCAATTCTTGGTCGTCCAAACATGTTTCGTCTACGTACTCATCGTACAGTTTGTGCTGTGCAGGGGTTCTTACTTTGACATTGACACAAGCCCTTTGTGTCAAAGTCCAACGAAACATGTTTGGAAAACAGTCGGCTGGTCAGAACGGGCACCAGAAAGCAACGCTAAACAGCAAGGCCTGAAAGGACGACCTGAATAGCAGAAGCAAGCAGACAATAAAAAATGCCTTTCAAAGCGTACTATACCAAGATAGAGTCCACAATGAGAAGCAAATACTTAATGACTGCACGCACTGATTATCAGATACAGCACAAACTGAAGAGCAGTAGCGATCTGAATCACTAATCTGAAAAGCACGAATCGTCTTTCACCAAACTTCTACTAAAACACGAGATCAGCAGAAGGAGCCCAAAGGGTGCCGGACGTGGTGCTGAACTTCCTTTTTCTAGTCCCGCCGTACACGGCTTACATCATCGCATTCTTGGCAACCGCGAAATCAGACAACTTTGCCCCGACCGTGTGTATGCAACAGTTTCGGACACAATCCGTCGGACTAAATCCGACGGCCAAAATCTCCGACCGTGTGTACGTGGGCTAATACTGTTCTTTATAGCATACTTTGTACTGGTACCAATTTTAGCTGTTACAGAAAGTGAGTCCTAGAGCATATTGCCGGCCACTGGTACCCTCCTGGCAGCCTGGCAGTGGGAACGGACTTCTTGGTTTTTAACTAGTAGATATAGTCCCTAGCTCCATCCTTTTGTCTAGGTGTGGCCACCTAACAACACACTGCACATAGGAGTAACATACTTACCAACTGTTCTGGATTTGCCGGGAACAGTCCCCCTTTTTTTCAGCAGTCCATCGAAGGATGTGTCTGAGACTAAAAAGTCTATCTGCCACCTCTGCCCAGAAACCCTGTCCCTGTTACATTGTGCCCACGGTTAACTCATATGCAAAACATGTGTGTTTCATTCATATGCAAATTCTTCCCCCACTCCAAGGCCATTCAGCACATTGCCCAGCCTATGCTTGTGCATGTCGGGGAGTGGAGCATTACCTTCTTAGGGTGAAGCCAGGTACTGGACTGGCGCTGGAGCAGTCCTGAGAAGAGGAAGCAGTGAACAATGCTGGTGAGGGGGAGTTGAGATGCTGCACACTATTCACATTGTGCACCCCACAGACACCTGGACACTAGGGGTCCTCTTTTGGGGGAGGCAAAGAGCTAGCAATTTAGAATGGGGGGGGGGGGGGGTATATTGTTCCAGTTTGATACACCAAATGTGGGGCATTTTTTCTTCCACTGACCAGCAGTAAGTGGCACAATATTAGTGGCACAGTGCTGTATCTTAGATAAAGGAGAAAAAGGAGAGAAAGGGGCGCCTCTGGGTGCAGATTTTTTTAAAAGGTTTTATTTTCAGTGTAAAAAACATAAAATTTTGCACTCACATTTAGTAGGCAAAAAGTAAGCATTAAACACCAGGGGTCATCTGGTATATCTGATTTTTGGGACGTCAGCCAGTGGTCCGGTCCACATCTGTCATCTCATCACGTTGTTCCTGTTCCTCTCACATGCTGTCCACTGCAGGTGTTTTGTATGAAGCAGCCGGCTTGTGGTGGACACGAGATGTGCGGTCTTCAAAACGAGGCTTGGGAGGCAGAGACGACCAGGGCGCGGGGCTGTGACGTCAGCGGGTATGCGACGCGTTTCTTGAGCGTGCGGGTCGAGATTGTCGGACGACCGCGCTCTTTCATCAGGCAGAATCAGAAAAAAATATAAATATTTATATCCTGAGTCCCCTGCATTTTTTTCTGATTCTGCCTGATGAAAGAGCGCGGTCGTCCGACAATCTCGACCCGCACGCTCAAGAAACGCGTCGCATACCCGCTGACGTCACAGCCCCGCGCCCTGGTCGTCTCTGCCTCCCAAGCCTCGTTTTGAAGACCGCACATCTCGTGTCCACCACAAGCCGGCTGCTTCATACAAAACACCTGCAGTGGACAGCATGTGAGAGGAACAGGAACAACGCGATGAGATGACAGATGTGGACCGGACCACTGGCTGACGTCCCAAAAATCAGATATACCAGATGACCCCTGGTGTTTAATGCTTACTTTTTGCCTACTAAATGTGAGTGCAAAATTTTATGTTTTTTACACTGAAAATAAAACCTTTTAAAAAAATCTGCACCCAGAGGCGCCCCTTTCTCTCCTTTTTCTCCTTTATCTACAGCAATCCAGGAGCTCAAGTTTCAGCTCTTTTAAGGTGGCAGCCCTGCATGCGGATCCATCCCCCCCTCCCCATCCCTTTTCCCCTCCCCCTCTCCATGAACTAAAGAACATCTATTCCCTCCTTTTTTTGGTCTGGACAAAGTAGTGCATTCCCTGCACTCACCATATGTAACCTTATAGACTCCCTTTTTTTCAAGTGGGAACCTAATATCTTTGATTTGCGCCAAATACTTGTCTTATGTCTGTATCTTACCTAGTCCTGACCCCTGAACTGCATTAACTTATAAAATATATGCCTAACCTCGGAATTGCATTCACTATGTTGCACATTATATTGCTGAGCTCTGAACTGTATACTCTGTCTTGTACATTGTACTCCTAATCTAAGCACTGTATACATTGTATTGTACAGTATGCTCCTTACGCCTATACTATATTGTATAGTATGCTCTTGACCCCTGCAATGTATGTGCTATGATGTATATTATACTACTGGCCCTGCACTGTATATGCTATGTTGTACATTATACCGCTGGTCCTGCACTGTATATACTATTTTGTACATTATACTGCTGGCCCTGCATTGTATATGCTATTTTGTACATTATACTGCTGGTCCTGCACTGTATATGTTATTTTGTACATTATACTGCTGACCCTGCACTGTGTATGCTATGTTGTACATTATACTGCTGGCCCTGCACTGTATATGCTATGTTGTACATTATACTGCTGGCCCTGCACTGTATATGCCAAGGTGTGCATTATACTGCTGGCCCTGCACTGTATATGCTATGTTGTACATTATACTGCTGGCCCTGCACGGTATATGCTAAGGTGTGCATTATACTGCTGGCCCTTCACTGTATATGTTATGTTGTACATTATACTGCTGGCCCTGCATTGTATATGCTATGTTGTACATTATACTGCTGGCCCTGCATTGTATATGCTATGTTGTACATTATACTGCTGGCCCTGCACAGTATATGCTATGTTGCACATTATACTGCTGACCCTGCACTGTATATGCTATTTTGTACATTATACTGCTGGCCCTGCACTGTATATGCTATGTTGCACATTATACTGCTGGCCCTGCACTGTATATGCTATGTTCTACATTATACTGCTGGCCCTGCACTGTATAGGCTATGTTCTACATTATATTAATCTGGGTGACCTAACTAGTTTTATTGCATGCAATTTTTGCCACTTACAAACACCTTAAACCTATCACCAGCCCAAACAGGTGTCATAGTACTTGATAGAAAGCACAATGTAAAATAAGTCAATAAATCATGTGGAGTAAATACCTCCTTGAAATACCACATGTTGCCTACCAGTACCCAGAAGACAGCAAGTTATCTGGGTGAAGCACATGCCAAATTACCGACAGAGCAGCCGGCATTGGCTTTGTTATCAGAACAAGTGTTTATCATCCCAGTGGGACCTGCTGAAGTTTTTTCACACCTTTAGATGCTTTTTTTTACTACTTGTTTTGTGAGTATATTAGCTGTAAATAAATGCATTTACTTTTAACAATATATTATGCAATATGGCATATTTTATGTTTTATTAATGCTTGGCTGCATTATGCTGGAGATAGAGGAGGAGAGGACATTGAGCTAACAGGAGGGATCCTTTTGTTTAGAACTGCTGCACTTAAGAGCAAGCTTTTCTGATCTGCAAAAAGAGAGGCAATCAAAGCTGGTGAGTTCCTGTCCTTCAGATTGGTGAAGGGACACAGGAGCACATAACTATCCTCCCATGCTGGTCTTCAGGATTTCTCCAGAGCCTCTACTATCCTCTGGAACTCACTACCTCCACTGGTCCGGCTATCCCCTACTCTCGCTACCTTCAGGCGATCCCTGAAAACTCATCTCTTCAGGGAAGCCTATCATGTCTCCAACTAATCTCCTACTACTTCCATCAGCTCATTCCCCACAGGTAAGGCCTTTTGTACCACCTGCCCCACCCTATTAGATTGTAAGCTCTTCTGAGCAGGGCCCTCTTAATCCTCTTTTATTTTATTGTATTATAACTGTATTGTCTCCTTTTATATTGTAAAGCGATGCGTAAACTGTTGGCGCTATATAAATCCTGTATAATAATAATAATAATAATAACTAAGACAAGAGCGTGGTTGTGGGACACTGAATTGAGAAAAACCTGGAAGGTGATTGGCTTCCATGCAGAGCTGTACTCTCCACTTTTAGTAAATCACCCTCTTTATGTCAAAGATGTTTGCAATAAAATTGGCAATTGTAGTTGCCAGACTTTAAATAGATTATTCGGAATACAAATTATAGCTGAAAAAAAAAAAACAATTCTGCTAATGAATGAATATATATATATATATATATATATATATATATATATATAAATATTTTATGACAATGTATCTGTGAGCAGTATTCTAAAATTAAATTGTACTGTAGGTGAATGATATGCCTGTTGTAAAACTACAAACTTTTTAAATGAATGTTCAATGTTCTGTCCCTAATTCAAATATATTCTCCACCTACAATGGCTTGCTTTACAGCAAGAAACTATAACGTAACCATCGTCCAAACTATGGGATCCAAAGATTGATAAGCCTCGATATATAAAAGAGGAGGTTATTTATAAAAGGGGTTCGGCGCCACTGTAAATTTGCTCAAATGGGGTGTGTACATAAAATAGAGGTACACCTCCACCATTAGCCTATCACAGAGCCACAAGAGGTGTCATATAGATATCAAATCCTATCCAGAGGAGTGTATATATGAATTACACAGGAGGAGAGAGGGAAGGGAAGTACATATATAACCCCCCTAAAGCTAACTACTACTAATATGCAGAATATAGAAAATAGAGACACACTGCCAACAATATTATACAACAATTCCTGAACACAGCCAATCAGGTACCACAAAAGATGGCTATAAATTAGGCCAAGCTTGACTACGTAGACACAAAACTAGACAACTACTACTACTGCATAGCGTGCAGCAATGATAAATACGTGGTAAATAATAAGATATATAAAAGCCCAGCAAATAAAACATACTTTGGACCACCTGTCCGATGTTCTACTCCATTCCAATAAAAACAGTACTTATATTGCCGTTCCCTTTTGTTCTCCTCACTAGAGGGATTTATAATATTTTTTGTAAAATTTAAAGCAGATTTAAACCCAAAAACAAAAATGTATTGCAGTTTACCAATTCTTGAATGTGGGGACTGCAATAGTTTTCTATTTTAATGAATATAGCGATGACAAGACAATTAGCACAAATAAGCCCCCTAAAAAAAAAAATTTTTGAGCAATAAAACAACAATAAATGTGAAAAAATGCCGCACAGCCAAACATAGTGTAAGTGATTCCACAACACTTCTAATGAATAATCAAAAAATATATCAGTGTAGCGTAGCAATGCTATCCAAATGTCTCAATATAGATGTGAAGACATACACATCCGTATTGTAAATATATTGTGAATGAATAAATAAAATACAAAACAATGTGGATTAAATCCTCTGTGGATATGTGATCAAAACCAACTACCAGTACTTCAAAGCACCCCGACCCGTGCCTAATCTCTTCATGCACTGTGAATATTCGACACCAGATGAAAGGACCTGCTCACCTCCATACAAATAAAAGAAAGCTTCTCTTTAAACCTGGGAAAATCTCTTCTCTCCTCCTCGATAGAACAGAAACTTACGTCCTCACAACTCCCTGGGGGTAATATGTAACAAGGGAGAAAGGACAGAGACATAGTGTACTCCATAACAACTCTTTATTTAAAACACAACTTAAAATTCCACTTACAAGAAGATGAATAATACAAGCTTTTCAAACAATGTTGTCCGGCTCACCACCTCTAATGGCGCAACTCCGGTGTAACGTCACAAAGCTCAACTCCTCCCCTAGACGTGTATCGCCACATGATGGGGCTTCTTCAGTAGGTCTTTTGAGTTTTATTTTTGGCTTTTTCCCTTTTATTTTCACCTAGTGCTCTGGTCAGTATGTGGGTTATTTTTTTTTTACTTCCTTTAAATGACCAAGCGGTCCAGACAAAATAGAAGTTAGAGGGTTGAGGCGAACCATTTAACATTGACTGGGGTGCTTAGAATGGTCAGATTTTATTAATTTATGTAAAACCTTTTATCCTAAAAAGGTAAAAAAATTTCACTGTAAAGGCCCATACACACAATCAGACTTTTTGACTTTTTAACAAACATGCAAATTAGCTGTTTTAAGGCAACATCCAACCATGTGTACGCTCCATCAGACAAACTTTTTCGGTTTTCATCGGACAAAAGTTGGCTCTGTAAACAGAAAAACTTTTTGGCAACAAAAGTCCGATCGTGTGTACAGAAAACCATCGGACTTAAGTCCAAAGTACAAACACGCATGCTCAGAACCAATGCAAAAGATCAGACAATAATACAGAAGTTGACCAAAGGGTGGCAGTAAAGAGCAGAAAAACCACGTGATTTGGTGAAATTTGGCTGAAAAAGTCCTACCATGTGTATGCAATACAAGTTCAACGTCCTTTGGACAGAAATCCACGGAAAAGTTTGTTTAAAGTCCGATCGTGTGTATGAGGCTTAACTTTAGTTTCAACTTGTTAGTCAAATCTACTATTCTAAGGCTGGCTATACATTATACAATTTTCTGGTTCCATTTTCTAGATTTACAAAAACCATATAGTATAAGGTCAAACCTAAACACTTACAATTTGTATGCAATCAGACAGGCCCTTATGCCCCGTACACACAATCTGACTTTCCGACAACAAAACCTTGGATTTTTGTTCAAAGGTTGTTGGCTCCAACTTGTCTTGCAAACACATGGTCACACAAATCTTGGCCAACAATTACGAGCGTAATGCCGTACAAGACGTACGTGTTATCTTCATTAGGAATGCTAATTTTACAAGAGCCAGCTCATACTTGATACCGAGCATGCATGGACTTTTGTACGACGGACTTGTGTACACACAATCAGAAAGTCCGACAACAAAAATTTGTTGGCAGCAAATTTGACAACCTCCTAGCCAACATTTGTTGGCGGAAAGTCCGACAACAAATGTTCGATGGAGCATGCACACGGTGGGACTTTCCGCCAACAAGCTCACATCCAACATTTGTTGTCGGAAAATCAGATTGTGTGTATGGGGCATAACACTGCATAGCTGAAGGTAAATCTAAAGGAAATTGAACAAGAAAATTGTATGATGTATGGCCATCTTAACACTCCCCTCTCCCCAGACTGATAATGCTGCTGTCCAAAGGTGTCTGCTCTGCTACTTCATCTGGAATGCAGACACCCTAAGGCTCCGTTCACACAGGGGGCGACGCGAGGCGACACGACTTGCCGTGCCGCGACCTGACAAGTCGCCCCCGTTCTGTATTACGGAACCGTTCTAAGAGGAGCGACTCGAGTTGCTCCGACTTAGAAAAAAGGTTCCTGTACTACTTTTGGGCGACCTCGGGGCGACTTGCATTGACTTCTATACAGAAGTCATTTGCAAGTCGCCGCTGAGGTCGCGGCAGGTCGCGGCGAGGCAAGTCGTGTCGCCTCGCATCGCCCCCTGTGTGAACCGAGCCTAATACCCAGTACACATGATAGGATTTTCCAGCAACATAATCCTGGATTTATTTCCGACGGATGTTGGCTCAAACTTGTCTTGCATACAAATGGTCACGCAAATGTTGTCGGAAATTCCGAACATCAAGAACGTACAACGAGCCGAGAAAAATGAAGTTTAATAGCCGGTGCGGCTCTTCTGCTTGATTCCGAGCATGCGTGGAATTTTGTGCATCAGAATTGTGTAAACATGATTGGAATTTCTGACAACGGATTTTGTTGTCGGAAAATTTGAGATCCAGATCTCAAATTTTGTTGGTTGGAAATTCCGACGGAAAATGTCCGTTGGAGCCTACACATGGTCGGAACAAGCTCCTATTGAACATTTGTTGTTGGAAAATCCTATCACTTGTACAGGGCATAAGACAGGAAGAGTTTTACTGGCCAGATTACCAAGTAAATTAATTTGGGGAAAATACTAAACAAGAAAACTAATGCAGCTACCACATTCAAGGACTGGTAAACTGCAATACAGTATATTATTTTTGTTTTTGGGTTTAATACTACTTAACCGAGACTTCTATCCACAATCTAAAGAAATGTAGCTTGAGTCTGACTTGAATTCCGTACATTCCCAACAACATATGGTAGAAGGAGAGAATTAAAAGGTTTAAATCATACTTTGTTTATGGAACCAAGATGGATAGTGGATACATCATTCATCAGAGAAAAACATTTACACAATTATAAAACTTTTGTGGATTTAGCAGTGAGAACAAGATGTGAAATTGGTTTGGGTGCTGTTGAGTCATCAGGGCATAAGAGCAGGAAGTGCCTTTTAGATCCATTTGCTGTGAGTGCTGTTTAGACTCTGTTCTTCTACCTACATAGGGTCAGAGGAATAGGAGAAATGCATTTCAAGTGTACCAGCCGCTGACGGAGAGAAGATCTTTCACTATCACACTATTTGTACTGACTCTATGACTTTGAAGCAAAAACTACATGACCCAGTTGGCAGAAAATGTGAATAATTTACTGTACTGCACATACATAGCTGTAGCAAGGGAAGCTAGTGCCCAAGGCTAATTTCAGCCATTTACCCATCCTTCCATTATTGGTTTAACATGCAAAGGACAAAGAACAGATCCCAGTTCATTTGTTAATTTTGTTTGATTACATTGGAGGTTAAAGCTGAATAAATGAATGCAGTAACTATTATTCGATCAATAAATGCATATTTTTGAATACACACAGTGTGAGAGCCTGGATTTGACTTGATTTCAACCTTTTGCAGTCTACTGTATAGCAGTGCTTAGAGAATGGGAGAGGAAGCAGTACATGGAGCCAGTCTAAGGCCCTAGTCAGTTTTATTTATGTCTGCTATCATACACTTTCCTTGCTTCCTTTTTAAATGTTTGTTTGTTGCATGACTTCAAGCGTTGTGGATTTTTGGTTTTGAGAATACTTTCCTCGTAGTGACATTATGAGGGAATGTGCTTCCTGGGTTTCTGTATCTGGAGTTGAGGAAGAACGGCTGAATTTACAGCTGTTGCAGCGACTGTAATGCCGCATACATACGACCGGACTTTTTGATGGACTAGTTCTGACGGTCTTCCCGAGGGACTTTCGGCGGAGGTCCGATGGACTTTCTGAACGAACAGACTTGGCCACACACGACCGGACTAAGTTCGTTTGAAAGTCCGTTCGTTTTGAACGTGATGACGTAAATAGGGCTAAACAAGGAAGTTCAATAGCCAGTAGTCAATAGCTGCCCTTGCGTTGTATTTGGTCCTTCGGACTAGCACATGGACGAACAGTTTTCCCAATTTTTAGTCCGTTGGACTTGAGTCCATCGGATAGATTTGAAACATGTTTTATTTCTAGGGGCGTTGGACGTTTGGGAAAAAAAAGTCAGCTGGAGCCCACACACGAATTGTCCGACCGATTCAGGTCCACCAGACCAAGTCTGCTGGAAAGTCTGATCGTGTGTACGGGGCATTACAGTCTTCATTTAACATCAGGGGAAGAGGAAGAGGCGCAGATTCTGGTTCAATTCAGTGCTAGAAAATCGAAAGCAGATCAGCTCTGCTCTTTGCAATGCTTCATTCTTAAAGGTTATCTAAAAGTTATTAAAAAAAAACAACAAAAAAAAAACAAACATGTCGTACTTACCTCCTCTGTGTGGTTGGTTCTGCACAGAGTGACCCTGATCCTCCTCTTCTGGGGTCACTCCACTGCGCTTCTGGCTCCTCCTCTTCTTGAGTGCCCCTTTGGAGAGCCTCTCTCCAAAGCCTCTCTCCAAAAATTGGGGCGAATTGGGGCCGGTGTGCACCCGTGTCCTGCTGCTGTGTCTATTGACACAGACAGCAGGACTTGGCCCCGCCCCCCAGTTTTCGCATCGTTGGATTTAATTGACAACAGTGGAAGCCAATGGCTGGGCTGCTATCAATCTAGCCAATTAGGACCCAAGACACCAGCTAGAGTGGGTGTGCTCGTCCCCATCATTGGAAAGACCAGGTTTTGGTAAGTAAGGTACTGCGACTGATTACTCAGAGTTGTTGATTTCATATGTTGATAATACTTTCCAGTTTTGTCACCACACTTCTGCTGTCCTTAGGATGCTGACTACCTTTATAGAGAAGTATGGACTTTTTTTTTGCAGAATCATACTTACCTAGGTGAATGCAGCTGTCTGGTGTGCCCCCCTCACTCACTGGAGCATTGGGCTGTGGAGGGGGTGGGAGCAGCTGGCTCAGGCTCTCAGCGGCTTGCTGAGAGGCTGAGCTGGGTGTCGGTCCAGGTGGGTGCCGGTCCAGGTGTGTGGACAGACCCCGACTTCATTGACGTGATCTTCAGCCCACTGTCAGCTGACAACGGGTCACAGGTTTGCAGAATCAGCTGCACTCCTGTGATCCATAGGAGAAGTACAGCCAAATAAGCTTTGCTGTATTTCCCCGTTAAACACTTCCCAGTCGCTTCATAGAAGATTTACTGCTACAGGGCAGCTACACTGTGCATAATCACCTATATATATACACTGTGCAATTGTCAGTTAAAGCAACGCAGTGCCGTATCACAAAAAAATGGCCTGGTCATGAAGGTGAGTAAACCTTCCGGAGGTGAAGTGGTTGAATAAAGAATTTGCAAAAAAAAAATATGGTGGGTGCGAATATTTTACGGTGGGGTCACCTAGGCCAGGAACAGGTGGAAAAGGGCCGTTTTACCATTTCTTTATCATGCATGATTCAAGGGCACTAGTCAGTTTCCTTGTTATGCCATGGAACAGACTTCAGGAGTCACGTTTCTCTCCAACCTCCCTGAAATAGAACAAAACTTGAAGATCTAGATTTTCAAAAAAAGTTTTTGCTGTCCTTGTCCATGTTTTCTGGACCTGACCATGGATGGCATTAAAAGAAAAAAAATTATGATATTCTCGCACTTTATGTAAATTTGTTTGGACATGAATTTGTACAATTGCATGTTATATGTTATATAGGAATGTAATATGTAGTCAGGTTTTAGGGGTATAGTTTTCTATTTATTATTAGTACAGTGTCAAAGGTTCACTACTATTATTAGAATAAAGATTATTCTGTAGGATTCATACTGTATATGCAAAGAATATGTGTGATATTTAGGGCTCTTTCACATGGGCAGATGGGGGGGGCAGTAAAAACAGGTGGCCGAGTCATAATTTTGCCCCCCTCGCCGACCCCAGTCACCCTCCCAAACTTTATTGGGATCAATGGGGCCGCAGCTGAACTGTGAGTTTTGCTTGCAATTGAGGTGGCCATACACTATACGGAAAATCAGCCGAAATTTGGTCATTTAGACAGTTTGTTTTTCGGCCAGTTAATGGGCACAAAAGCGATCATCATTGAGACAAGTTTGGAAATTTTCTGCCGAACAAACAATAAATTGAAAGGTTAATGTGTTTGCCGTCCGAGCTGTCTGCGCTAGTTATATGTAAAAAAAAGGAAAAAAAGGGATTAATTTATGTACACTGAACGATGTATCGGTCATTACATGATGGCACTATCATTTGCGCTCATGGCTGAATGTTCGTTTTTCAAAAATGGGTTTGGCTGATTATTCGTATAATGTATGGCCAGCATAAGAGTCCTGATTTAAATATACATAAAAAAATGGACTTTCATATTAGTTGAAAAGTGAATGTTTGATAATAAGTCTGAATGCATCTTATATTGGTCCACAGACTGGGGTTCAAGAAGCCCTGCTAGATAAAGAAGCCCTGCTAGATAAAGAAGCCCTGCTAGATAAAGAATCCTTGCTAGATAAAGCAAAGGGAGCTCAGTAGTCCACTTATTTGTAGAGAACATAGTTAAACTCGATGAATTAATAATGCTGCTGAGCAGCTCACAGAAGCTCTTATGCCGTGTACACACGACCATACTTTCCATCAGACTAGGTCCGGGATTAGTCCGTTGGACAATCCGATCGTGTGTGGGCTAATCCGATCGGTTTTCAAAAATCAGACGGACCTAGAAATAGAACATGTTTCAAATCTTTCCGCCGGACTCAATTCCTATCAAGAAAACCGTTCGTCTGTATGCTGGTCCAACGGACCAAATACGACACAAGGGCAGCTACTGGCTATTGAACTTCTTTTTTAGTCCCATCGTACGTCCTCACGTTCAAAAGGAACGGACATTCGAACAGACTTAGTCTGTACATGTGTGTCCAAGTCCGTTTGTGCGGAAGTCCATCGGAACTCTGCTGAAAAGTCAGTCGGGAAGACCGTCGGACCCAGTCTGCCGGAAAGTTCAGTTGTGGGTACGCGGTTCATCTGGAAAATGGGTAGCCTGCTAATCTGGGCCACTGTTTATGCTTTCTTTATACAGCATTACATGTATAGTTCTCTCTGTTTTATCCAAAAATATATTTCCTCCTTGTAACACATGAATGCTTGCCATGTGTGTGCATAATGTGGCCACACATGTCCTACTGTTGGCATTATGTATATAGGTCAAGCACTACACAGAATAGGTTTTATCTTGGTTTCACAAAGGAGACATCTACTGTCTCTTTCCCACTATTCTCAACTGCCACCTCATGTTACATAAGGGTTGTATTTTAAAGTTTATTTCAGGGTGACATGGATGGGCTTAAGGGAGCTGTGGGATACTCCAGAACACTAAGGCCGCGTACACACACGGGGACTGTTCGCCCAACTTTGTTCGTCAAACAGTTTGAGCGGACAGTCCGCTCAAAATTAGCATGGACGGACTTGGCCACACACGACGAACGAACAGTCCGCTGAAACTTGCGCGATGACGTGAACGGCACGTACGACGGGACTAGAAATACGACGTCCTATACACTGCAATGCAACCTTCGCCGTGTAAATCCTTTCTGAGCATGCGCGGAACTTAGTTTGACGAACAAGCCTACACACGGGCGGACTGTCCGCTCAAACCAAGTTTCAGCGGACAGTTTTACGGAATTTCCGAAAAACTTTGTTCGTCAGACTGTCCGCTGAAACTGTCCGCTGAAGCCCACACACGAGCGGACTGTCCGCCGAAACACTGTTCAGCGGACAAAGTTGGGCGAACAGTCCCCGCGTGTGTACGCGGCCTAACAGAAATGTGAGGATATTCTTCCCTTTGCAGTTGCTTCAAAGATCTGTCCTTTATGCAGTGGGACATCAAGTGGACAGCACTGGGACACCATAAACAATGTTCCAGGCCAGACAAGCCTTAATGCTAGTCCACCAGGGGTTAAAAGCAGCAGCAGTCACTAGAATTCCACTATCAGGTCTGTACTCCCAGTGTTCCTGGGGATTGGATGTCTCCCTCCAGACTCAGGCAGAAAGTCTAATCAGTGAGCCTCCAAACTGGATCCTAAGTGAAACCCCTCTTTTAACTCCCCCAGGAACTCAGGGCCGCTGAGTTGTGTCCTACGTTCTTCTCCCGCTAGTGCAGAGGCAAACAGTGACATTCACTCCCCTTCAATCTAGGGGTTGCCTTTTTTAAAGTTTATTTCACATTAACTTGGATGAAGCTTAGGGAAGCTATGGGATACTCCAGAACACTGAATAGGAATGTAAGGACACTTCCTTTTGCAGCTACTTCCTAACACAGTCCTTAGAGCAGTGATGCAAAGTTGCAAGCCAGGTAAGCCCTAAACTCAGTGCACCAGGGGTTAACAGCAGCAACCGTCGCTAGAATCTCTCTCCCAGGTCTGTACTCCCAGTGTCCATAAGACTTGGATATCTCCCTCCAGACTCAGGCACACAGTTTCCATTGTGGAGCCTCCAGACCAGATCCTCTGTGAAACCCCTCTCCCAACTTGAGCAGCAGAATAGGCCCCCCAGCTATAACTGTAACCTTCATGAGACAGGCAGAATCTTCTGCTAGTCTACCAGAAAGGTCTGCTAGCCCTTCTGGCTGGGAATCTCTCTTCCTGTAAAGGAACACTGAGCTCTGGGGCTCCAAACTATAGATTCACTACTCAACCACCATATGGGCACACCTCCCCAGGGATTGGCTGGAGCTGCATAAATATTCAGGCTGCTCATTTGACACTCCCACCCACTATATTCTGTAAATCTCTACAAGGCAGGGGAAGCAATCAAGCTTGTAGCCTAGAGAGCAGCCTAAAGCAATCACATGTGGCTCTGCTGATTACAGAACAGCCACAGAACCATATTTGCCTAACCAAGCCTAGCAGCCTATTTAGAGGCGTGCTACACATGCGGTTACCTTGATTTTGTATGAATGTTCTTCACTCATGCCCACATGCTCATGTTTTTTGCTGTTGTTTTTTTAACTTGTGAAAAAGTATTAAGCATTACTCTGATATAAAGACTGAAGAGCAACAATGTATCGAAGCTATCTAATTCTATTAAAAAAAAGCCCTGTGAACCCAATAACAATATTAAGCAGAACTACATCAAAAACTGATGCTTCCAATAACTGAAGTTTCCTGAAATCAACAGTACTACTCCATAGGCTGTCTTCCAGCTGACGCATTTTGCCCCCCCCCAGCCTACCCCAGTGGAGCTTAATCATACAGTCATGGAAGGGTAAACCAATATATGATCGGTTAAACAGGGGGAGGGGTATATATATATATATATATCTCCCTATATCATTTTTGGATGATGGTACTATTTCATGCAGAGGTTTAGGTTTTGCTATTTGAATTTTTATAATGTTATTATCTTTTTTTAATCATTAGACACTTGTGGGTGGAGCCTTTAAGCAATGATGCAGGTGTGACTTAATAAAAGTGATACTAAAGTCTCAGTTTTTTTTCTTTAAAAATAACAAACATGTTATTACGTGCTCTGTGTAGTGTTTTTGTACAGAGCAGCCCAGATTCTCCTCTTCTTGGGTCCCTCTCCGACGCTTCTGGCTCTTCCCTCCTGCCGAGTGCCCCCACAGCAAGCAACTTGTTATGGGGGCACCCGAGCTGCTGCTAGTTGTGTCCATTCAGACATGGAACTGAGGTGCGGGCCAGCCCCACTCTCTCTCCTCATTGGCTCACTGACTTTGATTGACAGCAGCTGGAGCCATTGGCACCTCACTGCCGTCTCGGCCAGTGTGGAGGGAGAGTCCCGGACAGCCGAGACTCTCCTGCAACATCACTGGATTGAGATGGGGCTCAGGTATGTATTAGGGGAGTTGCTGCACACCGAAGTTTTTTTTTATCTTAAAGCGGTTGTATACTGTTTTTTTTTTTTTACTTTTACCTACAGGTAAGCCTATAATAAGGCTTATCTGTAGGTAAAAAAAATCCCCTCGCAATGTGCCACTGATTGCAGCAGCGCATGGCACAGGGGATTTTCGGCTGAAAGCCTGGCAGACGCCCGACTTTGCCGAAAATAAGTCTACCGCGCGCATGCACGGGAGTGACGATATCGCGGCTCCAGCCACTCACAGCGCCGGAGCTCCCTCGGCTCGTCGGAGATATCGGGGCCTCGTTCTAAGGTAAGCATTTCATAATGAGCTAGTATGCGGTGCAGCGGCACATCCTAGCTCATTATGGCTTTTCTCTTGCAGGTCAGATAAAAAAAAAATGTGAGCGGGTTTACTATCGCTTTAATGCATACAATGCTTTACAACCACTTTCATTTAGTCCCCCTATATACATTTATTGGTCTATTCCTTTTCTCCCTCTACGATTAAGTCCAGAATTACAGCCTGCGGGTTTTTTCCTTCCACTTGTTCTCAATAAAGTTGTGGAAGCATCAGGGACTGATAGGGTGTGACTCAATCTTGTATCTATTTACTGACTTATGGAAACTGGCAGGGCCCAGAGTGAATGAGTTTCTGCAGGCCCGCTTGGGGGGGATGGTGGTGCAGTGTCAGAAGGGGATTGCTGTGTGTACTGTATGAAGTTCTATCACCCCCCTCATTGGTATAAAATACATTTGACATCACTGCTTGCTATTTTCCAGGCATTCACTCATTTATTATGCTCTCTGGGTTTATGGTGCGCTTCTCTTTTTTCTGGTATAAAGTTTTTATTGAGATGCAAAGGAGAAAATACAACCACAGTATTCCCGAGCAGGGCATAAAAGTAATCGGCACATTGTAGAACAACATGAGTAACATAGGATGTTCAAAGGAATATGAACGGTCAAATAATAACCCTGCGGCATGGACTGGATGTCTGAGTCCTAAGACCCAGCGGCTGAAAAGGGTTTCAGGTGTGGACTCACCGGTCTACTTTAACCATTTTAATACCGCAGGACATCAAATGATGTCCTGGGCTTTTAATGGTGATATCTGAATGATACCTCAGTAGTAAGAAGAGCCAGCAACACTGTAATCCTTGAAGTGTCGTTTATTGGTACATCAGAGTGACAATAAAACAATAAACTGACGCATTTCGGCAATAGCCTTAGTCGTAGATAGTTACATAGTTAGCCAGGTTGAAAAAAGACCATCCAGTTCAACCAAAAAAAAAATATATATATATATATATATATATATATAATAAATATCATACCAACCCATATACCCAATTCTATACCCACAGTTGATCCAGAGGAAGGCAAAAAACCCCAGCAGAGCATGATCCAATTTGCTAAAGCAGGGGAAAAAATTCCTTCCTGATCCCCCGAGAGGCAATCGGATTTTCCCCGGATCAACTTTACCTATAAATTTTAGTACCCAGTTATATTACGTACACTTAGGAAATAATCCAGGCCTTCAGATGAAGGAATCTGCAAGTTTAATATAGAGCTGACCGAGAACCAGATGGTCCCCGATCAGCTCTATGACTCGGAGGCCAGGCGCAAGGTTATGATGTCACGCCCGGCCCCAACAGTTGTAAGCACTGCCGTGTGTTGGGCTAGAAAGCCTGAAATTCTTTATTTTTTTATCTCAGGGTTTCTAGCCTGGAGGAGAGATGTGGGGTCTTATAGACCCCACATCTCTCTATAAAGAGGACCCGTCATACCCTATTCCTATTACAAGGGATGTTTACATTCCTTGTAATAGGAATAAAAGTGATCAAAACTTTTTAAAGAGAAAGTGTAAAAATAAAAAAATTCAACAAAAGAAACAGTAAAAAAAAAAAAATGAAAGCGACCCCGTTTCTGCATGCTCACACTCAGAAGCGAGCGCATTCGTAGGTTGTGTCTGCATATGTAAACGACGTTCAAAACACACATGAGAGGTATCGCTGCCAACATTAGAGTGAGAGTAATAATTAGAATAAGACCTCCTCTGTAACTCTAAATTGGTAACCTGTAAAAAATTTTAAAGCGTAGTTTATGGAGATTTTTAAGTACCGAAGTTTGGCATTTTTCCACGAGTGAGCGCAATTTTAAAGCATGACATGTTGGGTATCTATTTACTCAGTGCAAAAAATCATCTTCCACAATATACAAAAAAATTGTGCTAACTGTTTTTTTTTATTACATTTTTTCCCAAAAAAGCCATGTTTGACAAATTGCTGCGCAAATACCGTGAGACATAAACTGCAATGACAGCCATTTTATTCCCTAGGACAGTGATGGTGAACCTTGGCACCCCAAATGTTTTGGAAGTACATTTCCCATGATGCTCATGCTCACTGCAGTGTAGTTGAGCATCATGGGGAATGTAGTTCCAAAACATCTGGGGTGCCAAGGTTCGCCATCACTGCCCTAAGATCGCTGCTAAAAAAAATACATATGTTTGGGGGTTCTGAGTAATTTTTTAGCAAAAAAATTATAACTTTTACGTGTAGGAGAGGAATGCCGGAATTCGCCTGGTATGGAAGTGGTTAAAAATGGGGTGAACAAAGCACAAACCAAAAAAAGGGGGGGGATAAAAATGAGAGGAAGGCATGAAAAGAATGAAAGGGAACGAAACAGAAGGGCATGTAGAAGAAGCGATTCTTTCTATTTTCCTCCTGCAGCCGCTGAATATAGGATGCAGGAGGAAAATGGAGGGGTCGGTTCCTCTACATGCTACCCCACCTATCCACCTCCTGCTGTGATTGGACCCATGTGTGATTCCCTGGCCCCCTCTCATCCCCTGCAGCACTCCCAGGTTATCCCCCTCTCCCACCAGCTGCTGCAGGGGATGGAGAGCGTGAAAGGGGCCAGTAAATGTGTAATTTACCGCCCCATCCTTGTCTTAATGAATCTGTACCGATCACTGACTTTATTGATTCATAACTGAGGCATAGAAAACTGTGGTTACTATGCTTCAGTTTATGAATGGACATGAAGCTCTGTACAGAGCTATTCCTGTCTATCATTCTGTGCAGCTGAGGATGCGGAGATGGAGAGCCATGTCCTTAAAATGGAACGCCACCCGAAAGGGAAAGTTCTGCAACCCAACCCCCCCCCCCCCCCAACCACATTTGGCATTTCATTTTTTTTTTAGAAGGGGGGAGTGGGTACCTAGTTTTGACAGGTACCCATTCCCACTTCCGCTCCCCTAGAAAATCCAAGCAGAAGCCATGCTCTCTCCCTCCCTCCCTGCTGTGTTCTGGTACATTTTAAAGGTCCCACAAGACTGCTGGACCATTCAGGAGGCACAGCGTGACTTGCGCACGTGCAGTGGGCACCCAACTGTGAAGCCACAAGCTCTTACAGCCCAGGGTGCCCACAGTTGATGTACCGGGGAGAGAAGAGATGGCTTGGTTGAGCACATTGCTGGATTCTGGGACAGGTGAGTGTGTGTTTATCACTAGTCAGCAGCTAAAGTTTTTGTAGCTGCTGATTCTTAATAAACACAAAAACGACTGGAGCTTTGAATATCCTTTCTCTGTCTCAAAGGTTAAACATCAGAGGTCTGTTTAGATCTATTCACCCAAAAAAATGCTGCTAAAAAAATAGTAAAAAAAAATAATAATAAAAAAATAAAAAAATTAAATTGTAAAATAAATAAACATAAAATGGCAAAAAAACAAAACAAAAATCGTCTGAAACCAGTGGCGGAACAACCAGGGTCGCAAAGATCACAGTTGCGACTGAGGCCTAGCTTTCTGCCACAGGCCAGGGGTCAGGGCGGCCCTTTATGGTTTCTTGTACTGGAGCCCTGAAGGTTCTAGTTACACCTCTGATCTACAAGAAAAGTGAATACCAGACATGGAACATCTCGTACTTTTGAAATATGGCTTTAGGCAACTACAAGCACCTGTGACAATAAATATATATGTAAATGTTAAAACGATGAAATATTCACAGATACATGTAAGCTGGCAGCTGTTTTGTTCTTGCTATGGACAATGATGTTATAACGATGTAAAAGATTCAGTTCTGTAACTGTGAATATTTGTATGACATTTTATATGTTAGGCAAGAAACCATTAAATGTTTCCCGAGTCCCTGATGGGCTGAGAACAGGGCAAGTGAGAGAGAGATTCAGAGTGCAGTCAGGCACATGATGTGAAGTGAAAGGTACAAATGCTAGCATGCCTACAACATCAATCAAGAACATATTTTGTATCTTGGGACTTGTACCAGCAGTTAGTGGTGAGAGAGTGATATATGCATACAAGGTTAGGTTCAGCCAATCAAAAGTTCCTTCTTATTAACCATATTCATCCCTAACTGATGCACCTGGATCATAACTTGTGCTCTTTATGTGCAACTTTTATGGGGTAAAATTATTTAACTACTTCAGATGTATGAGGTACACGTACAGTATATGGTTTTTGATGATCTTTTACAAGACATCAAAATAATGATGCATAATAGGTAAGTGTATTAGGCCCCTTTCACACGGACAATCCGTTCAGGTCCGCCTGTCAGTTTTTTAGGCTGACCTGAACGGATGCTCCATAGAGGTCTATGGAGCGTCGGATGTCAGCGGTGACATGTCCGCTGACATCCGACCTGCTCCGATCCCAAAAAAGTGTGACAGAGGAAAAACCTATCTGTCGGTCTGTCGTCACCTGATCTCCCATAGGGGAGAGCGGCGCTGTGACAGGTCCATCCCTATGCAGTGTTCAGAGACAGACCTGTCCTCTACCTGCTCAGCGGAGATCGCTCCGGTGATCCCCGCTGAGCAAGCGGATATCCACGGGGCAGTTCAGCACTGATCCGCCCCGTGTGAAAGAGGCCTAATATGTATGGTAAATCAAAAACACTATGGGGTTTATTTACTAAAAGCTAATCCACTTTGCACTGCAAGTGCACTTGAAAGTGCACTGAAAGTGAACCTGGAAATAAAGTCACTGTAGGTCCAAGGGGGACATGCAAGGAAAATAAAAAAACAGCATTTTAGCTTGCACATGATTGGATGATAAAATCAGCAGAGCTTCCACTCATTTCAGATCTACCCCTTAGATTTAGAGCGACTGCACTTCCAAGTGCACTTTCAGTGCAAAGTGGATTTACCTTTCGTAAATAACCCCCCATATTTCTTACCCTGATCATAAACACCCTAATATTTGTTTTTCAAAGATGTGCTAAATCCAACTTGTGCAATAATTTATTGAACTGTAGAAGCTGCACCCAAAAAAGGCAAGTGAAGATCAAAGGAATAGGTCTAAACCTTAACCGTACCTTGTTCTGCACTGCTTAAGGGTGGCTATCTTCATAGAGAACTGCCCCCGAGGAGCGGAAAGCATAAATCAGAGTGGATGAAGGCACCAGTGCCTTAGACAAGCGCACAGATCTACAGCTATAAGTCTAAAAACACAGGAGTGCCTAGGCACGTGTAGTAACTGCATGTTTAACATTTCAGAATATGCCCTATAAGATAGCAAATCTTGACTTTTGGTGATAACATCTATTTACAGATGGCATTTTTGCTGTAGTCTTTAAATGTAGCAGTCCCCTTTCTGATGAACTCTACATGTTCAATTGTACCAAGCTGGTCTTAGGATATACAGTGGGTATAGAAAAGAATCACCCCCTAATAATTTAATTTTAGTTTCATCTGACCATAACACCTTTTTCCATGTGAAAATGTCAGAATCTTCAAGGTGATTTTAAGGTGGTCTGAAGAGACTAAAATATATTTATTTGGCCTCAACGCCAAACGATATGTCTGGTGGAAATCCAATACAGCTCACCATCCAAATAACACAATTTCTACAGTAAAGCATGGAGTTGGGAATATTCTGTTATAGGGGTGTTTCTCTGCAGCAGGGACTGGAGTACTTGTCAGGATAGAAGAAAAAAAATATATATATCAATGGGAAGAAGGTTTACCTTCCAACATGACATTGACCCAAAGCACATAGCAAAAATGAGTACGCAGACCACTGATCGCTCAGTTCTTGATCTTCAGTGAGCCGATTGTTGGTGACTGTCACTGACTCTCTATAAGGGGGCTATTGCTCCAGGCTCCCCCTGCCAGAGGGGGCCCCAGACTTCCTTAAAAAAAAATGAAACGTATTTTCCCATCAAAGCTTCATTAGTGTGGTCGTTGAGGAAATTGTCCAGTTTGCAGTCTTTGCACAAGCTCTGTTCATGTCTCATTCCATCTCAACAGGCATCTTTATTACATGATGAATATATTTGGGCATGATGGTCACTAGTTGTTTGGGAGAAAGGTCGTTCAGTAAACTGACAGTGATAGGAAGTTATTTGAGAACCATGGAAACCCATGAAAGACAAAATGCTCTGTGTCTACTGGCTGTTGAGAGCGGTGTTCTCAAGATGACACAGCATGATGAGTTAGTTAAAGATTTTGCAGATGCTAACGAATAAAGATTTTTTTGGTAAATATTGTAGTGTCATGCATAACTGAGATGTATGACTTGCCAGTTCCAATTACCTGTGTAATGTATATTCATACAGTCAATAAAATTGAGGAAACAAATCAGACAAGTGTCTTCTTTGGAATCTAACATATATATTTTTTTAAAACCAATGCATTTATCATTCATTACAGTTTACTTTTTTATTTGTCATATCATTTAATTTCTGGAGTGGCTGGCTCAGGCTCTCAGCGGCTCACCTGCCTAAACCTTTTGAACAAAACTGTATGTCACATGGTATTTGCACAACGGTTTATCAATCACATTTCAGCCAAAAAAAAACCCTTATGTTAATTTTAGGGTGCACAAAGGCAATATATTATCCAATATTTTGGTAAAATATAAAAGTTGAGGTTGTGCCAGGTAAATAGATACCAAACATGTCAAGCTTTAAATTTGTGTACGCCCTGCAAAATTACGACAAACATATTATATAAGTATCTTATATTTTTCCATAGGTGATGCGTGAAAAGCTCATACAGGTCAGTACTTTAGAATTAACGAAATAATGGGCTTAGAATTATTACTATCACTCTGGCATCTGTGATAATATGTAACATGTGTAGCGCAAGAGACTTTTGGTATGTAGGTGCTCCAATGGGTATGTATGTACACATACATTGGGGCAGGGCAAGCGCAGGTTTTTGTGCTTGCGCGAAACTTTATTTTTTTTTACACTTTTTTACTAAAGCCTTATTTATATAATCTAAAGGACAAAAGGTACCTTATGTGATATAAACCCTTTCAGACAAGGTATTTCTAATGAGACATCAAGGGTCTTTTAGACCCCTGATGGCTCATCTGCCTTCCACTGAAGCTAATGGAGTACAGATCAAAGAAACCATAATGTCGCGTACACACGACTGGGCTTTCCATCAGAATAAACTCTGATGGTCTTTCCGACTGAGTTTCCGACTGAGTTCCGACCGAACGGACTTGCCTACACACGATCACACCAAAGTCCATTCGTTTCGACCTTGATGGCGTACAACGGGTCTAGAAAAGGAAGTTCAACAGCCAGTAGCCAATAGCGGCCCTTGCATCATATTTGGTCCGTTGGACTAGCATTCAGACTAATGGTTTTCCAAATAGGAATTAATTCCGTCAGAAAGATTTAAAACATGTTCTATTTCTAGGTCCGTCAGACTTTAAAAAAAAAAAAAAGTCCACTGAAGCCCACACAGGATCGGAATATCCGATGAAATGATTCCGTCTGAGCTTTTCTGCCGCAAAGTCCGGTCGTGTGTACGCGGCATAAGTGTGTCTTCTGGGTTCTATAGCTGAACTCTATGGAAACTACAAAACTAAGGCTCTCTCGACACTGCAAAGGTCAAATGCTCCTTTAGTCTAGTCTATCAAAAAAAAGTACTTTAAATACCTTATTCCTTGATCTCACAGACTTCTTCCTCTTAGTGTGGCCAGACCCCCAAAGCTGTTTTCTTTGGACTGGTCATAGCTCTGCAGGGAGCCTGCTGGAGTGAAGAGTAAGGTAAGTATTTATTCCTTAATCATAACCAGGGGCGGACTGACCATTGGGCCACTCTGGCACTGCCCGAGGGCCCCATGCCACTAGGGGGCCCCATCAGGATTGCCAGCCTCAGTAAAACCAGGGACAGTATTTAAAAATTTGTGTTTTTTTTTTTTACATCTGTCTCTAAAATGTCCCTTACCGACATCCTTTTGGTCTAAAAAGCCCAAGATTATAGCTGCCCCACCTCTCCAGTACCTTCTCAGCCAATAGAGACATGTCTGTGTATACTGTGTGATTGTATACTGTGTGTGTGTGTTTGTGTATACTGTGTGGCCCCATAATCTCTGATTGCCTGGGGGCCCCATAATCTCCATAGTCCCCATATCTCCATAGTCTGCCGGCATCCTCTGATCAATCTGTACACAGGCAGAACGGCGATCTGATTACGTAAACAAGAAAAATCGCCATTCTGTCAGTAAGGAGGGCATGGATCCTGTATTCCTGCAAAGCAGATGCATGGATCCATGCCTTCCCCTAGTAAAAGCACCTCCCACACTACAGTAGAACACCAGTTGGCACAGTTTACCTCTCGATTGCCCTTGATATTAACCCCTTCCCTGCCAGTAACGCAGTGCCATATACCAAAAGATGGCCTGGTCAGGAAGGGGGGTAAATCTTCCAGTGCTGAAGTGGTTAAAAAATACTATTTAGCCACAGAGTCCCTTTAACTTCGCTCCCCTGCTACTTCAGTCTGCCAGTGTAGAGACCTGAAAATCCCAAATACCAGCCATCTGAAAGGTAGGATCTGCTTAGGGTAAGCCTCTTTATTTAATACGCTGCTTAAGCGCTAAGTGCTGAATTAACGGAGGAAGGGGAGTGTTACCCATACTCTATACCTGAAAATCCCTGGAGCTAAAGCAGTGTATTGGGGTGTTGTGGGTACACGGCAAGGCAAGTTCCATCTCCATAGGGTGCTATCAGGCCTAACAGTTACTGTACTAATCCTGTATTGAGTATAGATTTACTTTAATATGGGCCCAACTCTTTAGCTGCATACACACAATCAGACTTTCCGACGGGAAATGTTCAATGACAGGCTGTTGGCGGTAAATCCGACCGTGTGTATGCTCCATTGGAAAATTGTTGGAGTTTCCGCCAACAAATGTTGGCTAGCATGTTTTCATATTTTCTGCTGACAAATGTGTGTTATCGGATTTTCCGAGCGTGTGTACACAAGTCCGTCGGACAAAAGTCCAAAGTACAAACACGCATGCTCGGACGCAAAGGCGAGCCAGAAGCGGTCGGTCTTGTAAACTAGCATTCGCAATTGAGAATTAACATTCGTGATGTGGCAAATTATGAAATCTCCAAATGCAGAGCACATTCTCTTCTTTTTTAACCACCTCAATACAGTGCACTTACACCCCCTTCCTGACCAGACCAATTTTCAGCTTTCAGCGCTCTCACAGTTTGAATGACAATTACTCAGTCATGCAACACTGTATCCATATGAAACTTGGGACCTTTTTTCCACACAAATAGAGCTTTCTTTTAGTGGTATTTAATCACTAGTGGGTTTTTTATTTTTTGTGCTATAAATAAAATAAAAAGTAAATTTTGTGAAAAAAATGCCTTTTTCTTGGTTTCTGTTATACATTTTTGCTAATTACCGTATATACTCGAGTATAGGCCGACCCGAATATAAGCCGAGGCCCCCAATTTACCCCCAAAAAAACTGGCAAACTTATTGACTCGTGTATAAGCCGAGGGTAAGACATGCCTGTCCATCCCTGTGTGTGTGTCCGTCCATCCCTGTGTGTCCGTCCATCCCTGTGTGTCCGTCCATCCCTGTGTGTCCGTCCATCCATCCCTGTGTGTGTGTGTGTGTCCATCCATCCATCCATCCCTGTGTGTGTGTGTCTCCATCCATCCATCCATCCATCCCTGTGTGTGTGTGTCTCCATCCATCCATCCATCCCTGTGTGTGTGTGTATCCATCCGTGTGTGTGTGTGTGTGTGTGTGTGTGTGTGTGTGTGTGTGTGTGTGTGTGTGTGTGTCCAGCCTACCTGTGTCCTGAGCCTTTGTCCCGAGCCTCCGTCCCGTGCCGAGCCTCCTTGCCTCCGTGCCTCGCCGCCGTGCCTTGCCTCCGTCCCGTCCCGTCCCGTCCCGTGCCGTGCCGTGCCTTGCCTTGCCTCCGTCCCGTGCCCTCTTCGTTCGTCGGCGCCTCGGCGGCCATTGTAAAATTCAAAAGCTGCGCCGCCGCCTTCGCCTGTGATAGGCGGAACACTGAATTTCCCAGCAGCCTGTGTTCCGCCTATCACGTACATCGTATCATCCTCGTCCGTAGTACGAGGATGATACGAAGTCCGTGATAGGCGGAACACAGGCTGCTGGGAAATTCAGTGTTCCGCCTATCACAGGCGAAGGCGGAGCCGGAGGCGCGGCTTTTGAACTATAGAATGGCCGCTGTCTGTCTGCTCGACACGCTGATCGAGCGGGCAGACAGCGATGACTCGAGTATAAGCCGAGGGGGGCACTTTCAGCCTCAAAAAAGAGGCTGAAAATCTCGGCTTATACTCGAGTATATACGGTAGTAATTTTTCTTCATAGATTTTGGCCAAAATTTATACTGCTAAATATCTTTGGTAAAAATAACCCACATTAGTATATATTATTTGGTCTTGTGAAAGTTATAGAGTCTACAATCTATGGTGTCAATCGCTGAAAATTGATCACATCTGATCAGGCCTTCAGTACATCAGGTGTACCTCATTTCTTGAGACACTAACAAGTCAGGAAAGTACAAATGCCCCCCAAATGACCCCTTTTTACAAAGTAGACATTCCAAGGTATTAAGTAAGTAGCATGGTGAGTTTTTTTAGGTTGTCATTTTTTCCCACAATTCTTTGCAAAATGAAGATTTTTTTTTACAAAATTGTCATATTATCAGGTTATTTCTCACACACAGCATATGCATACAACAAATTACACCCCAAAATACATTCTGCTACTCTTTCCGAGTACGGCGATACCACATGTGAGAGACGTTTACACATCCTGGCCACATACAGAGCACCAACATTGATGTAGTACCTTCAGACGTTCTACGAGCAAAAATGACGCATCTCATTTCTCAACCACCTATTACACTTTTGAAGGCCCTGGAGTACCAGGACAATGGAATTTCCCATAAAATGACCCCATTTTGGAAAGCAAACACCCCAAAATATAATCTGTGAGGCATAATGAGTCTTTTGAACGGTTAATTTTTTTTCCAGAAGTTTGTGGAATATGTGGAAAAAAATGAAAACGCATTTTTTTTTACACAAAGTTGTCAATTTATAAGATATTTCTAACACATAGCATGTATATAGCAAAAATTACACCCCAAAACACATTCTGCTACTCCTCCCGAGTATGGCTATACCACATGTGTAGGACTTTTACACAGCCTGGCCACATAGAGAGGCCGAACATTGAAGTAGTACGTTCAGGCGTTCTAGGAGCATAAATGACACATCTCATTTCATTCCTACCCATCACACTTTTGAAGGTCCAAACACCCCAACATATATTCTATGAGACATGGGCTGCAAATAGGTACTCGGGTACTCTGATGGCCTGGTGACAGGTACTCGGCTACTCTGATGGCCTGGTGACTGGTATTTGGGTACTCTGAAGGGCGGTGACAGGTACTCATATGGACAGTGACAGGTACTCGAGTACTAAGATGAACTGTGACAGGTACTCAGATGAACTGTGACAGGTACTCGGGTACTCATATGAACTGTGACAGGTACTCGGGTACTCAGATGAACTGTGACAGGTACTCGAGGTACTCTGATGGGCTGTGACAGGTACTCGGATGAACCGTGACAGGTACTCGGCTACTTTGATGGGCTGTGACAGCTACTCGGGTACTCGGATGAACCGTGACAGGTACTCGGGTACTTTGATGGGCCGTGACAGGTACTTGGGTACTCTGATGAACCGTGACAGGTACTCGGGTACTCTGATGGACCGTGACAGGTACTCGGGTACTCTGATGGACCGTGACAGGTACTTGGGTACCCTGATGGACCGTGACAGGTACTCGGGTACTCTGATGGACCGTGACAGGTACTCGGGTACTCTGATGGACCATGACAGGTACTCGGGTACTCTGATGGACCGTGACAGGTACTCGGGTACTCTGATGGGCCGTGACAGGTACTCGGGTACTCTGATGTGCCATGACAGGTACTCGGGTACTCTGATGGGCTGTGACAGGTACTCGGGTACTCTGATGGACTGTGAAAGGTACTCGGGTCTTCTGATGGACCGTGACAGGTACTCGGGTACTCTGATGGACTGTGACAGGTTCTCGGGTACTCTGAGGGGCCGTGACAGGTACTCGGGTACTCTGATGTGCCGTGACAGGTACTCTGATGGGCTGGGACAGGTACTCAGATGAACTGTGACAGGTACTCGGGTACTCAGATGGACTGGGACAGGTACTCGGGTACTCTGATGGGCTGTGACAGGTACTCGGGTACTCTGATGGACCGTGGCAGGTACTCGGGTACTCTGATAGACCGTGACAGGTACTTGGGTACTCTGATGGGCCGTGACAGGTACTCGGGTACTCTGATGTGCCATGACAGGTACTCGGGTACTCTGATGGGCTGTGACAGGTACTCGGGTACTCTGATGGACTGTGAAAGGTACTCGAGTCTTCTGATGGACCGTGACAGGTACTCGGGTACTCTGATGGACTGTGACAGGTTCTCGGGTACTCTGAGGGGCCGTGACAGGTACTCGGGTACTCTGATGTGCCGTGACAGGTACTCTGATGGGCTGGGACAGGTACTCAGATGAACTGTGACAGGAACTCGGGTACTCAGATGGACTGGGACAGGTACTCGGGTACTCTGATGGGCTGTGACAGGTACTCGGGTACTCTGATGGCCTGGTGACTGGTATTTGGGTACTCTGAAGGGCGGTGACAGGTACTCATATGGACTGTGACAGGTACTCGAGTACTAAGATGAACTGTGACAGGTACTCAGATGAACTGTGACAGGTACTCGGGTACTCAGATGAACTGTGACAGGTACTCGGGTACTCAGATGAACTGTGACAGGTACTCGAGGTACTCTGATGGGCTGTGACAGGTACTCGGATGAACCGTGACAGGTACTCGGCTACTTTGATGGGCTGTGACAGCTACTCGGGTACTCGGATGAACCGTGACAGGTACTCGGGTACTTTGATGGGCCGTGACAGGTACTTGGGTACTCTGATGAACCGTGACAGGTACTCGGGTACTCTGATGGACCGTGACAGGTACTCGGGTACTCTGATGGACCGTGACAGGTACTTGGGTACCCTGATGGACCGTGACAGGTACTCGGGTACTCTGATGGACCGTGACAGGTACTCGGGTACTCTGATGGACCGTGACAGGTACTCGGGTACTCTGATGGACCGTGACAGGTACTCGGGTACTCTGATGGGCCGTGACAGGTACTCGGGTACTCTGATGTGCCATGACAGGTACTCGGGTACTCTGATGGGCTGTGACAGGTACTCGGGTACTCTGATGGACTGTGAAAGGTACTCGGGTCTTCTGATGGACCGTGACAGGTACTCGGGTACTCTGATGGACTGTGACAGGTTCTCGGGTACTCTGAGGGGCCGTGACAGGTACTCGGGTACTCTGATGTGCCGTGACAGGTACTCTGATGGGCTGGGACAGGTACTCAGATGAACTGTGACAGGTACTCGGGTACTCAGATGGACTGGGACAGGTACTCGGGTACTCTGATGGGCTGTGACAGGTACTCGGGTACTCTGATGGACCGTGGCAGGTACTCGGGTACTCTGATAGACCGTGACAGGTACTTGGGTACTCTGATGGGCCGTGACAGGTACTCGGGTACTCTGATGTGCCATGACAGGTACTCGGGTACTCTGATGGGCTGTGACAGGTACTCGGGTACTCTGATGGACTGTGAAAGGTACTCGAGTCTTCTGATGGACCGTGACAGGTACTCGGGTACTCTGATGGACTGTGACAGGTTCTCGGGTACTCTGAGGGGCCGTGACAGGTACTCGGGTACTCTGATGTGCCGTGACAGGTACTCTGATGGGCTGGGACAGGTACTCAGATGAACTGTGACAGGAACTCGGGTACTCAGATGGACTGGGACAGGTACTCGGGTACTCTGATGGGCTGTGACAGGTACTCGGGTACTCTGATGGCCTGGTGACTGGTATTTGGGTACTCTGAAGGGCGGTGACAGGTACTCATATGGACTGTGACAGGTACTCGAGTACTAAGATGAACTGTGACAGGTACTCAGATGAACTGTGACAGGTACTCGGGTACTCAGATGAACTGTGACAGGTACTCGGGTACTCAGATGAACTGTGACAGGTACTCGAGGTACTCTGATGGGCTGTGACAGGTACTCGGATGAACCGTGACAGGTACTCGGCTACTTTGATGGGCTGTGACAGCTACTCGGGTACTCGGATGAACCGTGGCAGGTACTCGGGTACTTTGATGGACCGTGACAGGTACTTGGGTACTCTGATGGACCGTGACAGGTACTCGGGTACTCTGATGGACCGTGACAGGTACTCGGGTACTCTGATGGACCGTGACAGGTACTTGGGTACCCTGATGGACCGTGACAGGTACTCGGGTACCCTGATGAACCGTGACAGGTACTCGGGTACTCTGATGGACCGTGACAGGTACTCGGGTACTCTGATGGACCGTGACAGGTACTCGGGTACTCTGATGGGCCGTGACAGGCACTCGGGTACTCTGATCGGCCGTGACAGGTACTCGGGTACTCTGATGGGCTGTGACAGGTACTTGGGTACTCTGATGGACTGTGAAAGGTACTCGGGTCTTCTGATGGACCGTGACAGGTACTCGGGTACTCTGATGGACTGTGACAGGTTCTCGGGTACTCTGAGGGGCCTTGACAGGTACTCGGGTACTCTGATGTGCCATGACAGGTACTCTGATGGGCTGGGACAGGTACTCAGATGAACTGTGACAGGTACTCGGGTACTCAGATGGACTGGGACAGGTACTCGGGTACTCTGATGGGCTGTGACAGGTACTCGGGTACTCTGATGGCCTGTGACAGGTACTCGGGTACTCTGATGGGCTGTGACAGGTACTCTGATGGACTGTGATTGACAGGTACTATGAGGGGTGGTGACAGATCCTCTTTATTGGGGAGGGGCAATCAGTGTGATTGGTGTACACTGTAGGCGGTAACGAGATGTTACCGCAATCTCCTCCTCACACACGATCGGTGTGTGAGGAGGAGAACTCGGTAACATCTTGTTACCGCGGTTTGTTTACATTTTAGTGATCGGCTGTGAAAGGATCACAGCCGATCACGTGGGTAAACAGCCGGCCAATGGCTGTTTACCAGCGTCGGTGACGAGCAGTGTTCCCGGGGAACACGCCACCACCAACGTGCAAGCGCAGCGCGCTAGTGATCGCGCGCATGCGCCGTGCACAGTGGGGGTGTGACCATCTGTGATCGGCCGTGACTTCATCACGGCCGATCACGTGGTAAACAGCCATAACCAATGCCTGTTCACCCCCTTCGGTGGCGAGCGGTGTCTCCGTGACACGCCGTCACCGAAGAAACAGGGATGTACGCGCACGATCGCGCGCATTCCCTGTTTAAACAGGAGGCCTCATATGACGGCCTCCCGCCACAATAGGTGCGCCGCCTGGCCGTCATTTGACTGCCGGCGGTCAGCAAGAAGTTAAAGGCATAATAATGAAGCTGCTTTGCTGGTGATACTAATGGAGTTATTGTAAACAAAATTTCAACTGCTTTTTTTTTCCTAGTGATATCAAGAATATTATTATGCTTTTTTTTAGATACAACTATGTCGGTGTCCCTTGTCAATTTTACATTGTATTTTTTTAAATGTAACTGCCTACTCCCAAACTGTCATTTGAAGTAAAACACATAGCCAAGTATTATTCTCCACAATTTTTTGTGCATTAAAAAAAAGAAAACAAATAAAATTAGACATGCTATCTGCCAATAGGACTTAACCAAAAAGTGCATTCTATGCATCCAAAAATATAGAAAATATAACAAATCAAATCATTATTCAACCAAAAAAATAACGTCAAGGCAATAACTCCAAGGCCAATAATAAATAACACATTATCTCCTCCGATTCGGCAACATGTCTGGTTGACGAACGGGCATTCAGAAACTAACTGAAGAGCACCAAATGAAAAGCGCAAACTGAAAAGTGTTAAATTAAAAATGCAAAAATCAAAGCGCGAATCAACACTCACCAAACTTCTACTAACACAAAAATGGCAGAAGGAGCCTAAAGAGTGGTGCTAAAGAGCTAAGAAACCATGTAGTACATCTAGTACGTCACAATGTTTGTAATTGTTGGCCAACAATTGTGTGGCCATGTGTATGCAAGACAAGTTTGGGCCAACACCCTTTGGACAAAATTCCACGGTTTTATTGGTCAACAATCTGATCGCGTGTACAGCTTTAGGCTCCATAAACACGGGTGCTTTTGCCCACATCTAACCCTAAATTCTCATCTACAGCACTGAGGAATAAGTCTCAATGGGGGTGAGTTACTAAAACTGAAGAGTGCAAAATCTGGTGCACCTCTGCATAGAAACCAATCAGCCTCCAGGTTTTTTTTTTTCTCGAAACTTAATTGAGCAAGCTGAAATTAGAAACTCATTGTCTATCATGCACAGCTGCACCAGATTTTGTCTTCTCCAGTCTTAGTAAATCAACCTCAACATGTCATGTGTTACGTCCTGTACACGCGGTCGGAAATTCCAATGGAAAAAGTCTGATCGTATTAGGTTGTTGGAAAATCCGATCGTTTGTGGGCTCTATTGGACTTTTTCCGTCGGATTTTCCAACGCACAAAGTTAGAGAGCAGGATCTAAAATTTTCCGACAACAAAATCCAATCGTGTGTAGACAAAGTGCCACACATGCTCAGAATAAACTAAGAGACGAAAGCTATTGACTACTGGCCTGTTTAAAGTCCCGACGTACATGTTTGATGTCACCTCATTCAGAACAATCAGATTTTCCGACAACTTTGTGCGACCGTGTGTATGCAACACAAGTTCGGACAAAATCCGTCAGAAAAAATCAGATGGATTTTGTGGTCGGAATGTTCTACCGTGTGTACAGGCCTGGGGTCAGGCTTTAACCACTTAACAACCGGCCCATAGCCAAATGACGGCTACAGGGTGGTTGTTTAACTCTGGGAGGACGTCATATGACGTCCTCCCAGAATTCCGCTCTCGCATGCCCCCTGGGGCACGCACACGAGAGCATCCGTGACGTCCGCTCATCGCGGATGTTTACCACGTGATCGCTCCGTCAAATGACGGAGTGATCACTTGTAAACAAACCGGCGTCATGTTATGATGCCGGTTCCTCCCTCCTCCTCTCTGTACCGATCGGTACAGCGGAGGGGGAAGAGATCGGTGTCAGCAGCGCTGTGGGCTGCATCTGCAGTGCCCACATCGCTGCTCACCGAAATTTAACCCCTCAATTCCCTGCCATTACTCTGCAATACTCTGCAATACCCTGCAATACACTGCAACACTCTGCAATACCCTGCAACACTCTGCAATGCTCTGCAACACCCGCCAATACCCTGCAACACTCTGCAATGCTCTGCAACACCCGCTAATACCCTACAACACTCTGCAATGCTCTGCAACACCCGCCAATACCCTGCAACACTCTGCAATGCTCTGCAACACCCTCCAATACCCTGCAATGCTCTGCAACGCAATACTCTGCAACGCAATACTCTGCAACTCCATACTCTGAGATACCCAGCCATACTCGGAGATACCCAGCCATACTCAGAGATACTCTGCAATACCCAGCCATAGACACCCCCCCCAAAACCCCCCCCCAAACCCCCCCCCCTCCCCACCGCCCTCCGGTGCTTTTTTTTTTTCAGGCTTCCCAGCTTAGAGGTGAGATGCGGGGTCTTATTGACCCCATATCTCACTGTAAAGAGGACCTGTCATGCCATATTCCTATTACCTGGGATGTTTACATTCCTTGTAATAGGAATAAAAGTGATCAAAAAATTTTTTTTTGGGGAAAAAAATTTCAAACTAAAATAAATAAAGTAAAATGAACAATAAAATATTTCTTTTTTTTTTAAAGCGCCCTTGTCCCCATGTGCTCGCATGCAGAAGCGAACGCATACATAAGTCCCGCCCACATATGAAAACGGTGTTCAAACCACACATGTGAGGTATCGCTGCGAACGTTAGAGCGAGAGGAATAATTCTAGCCCTAGACCTCCTCTGTAACTCAAAACATATAACCAGTAAAAAAAAAAATTAATTGTCGCCTTTGGGGATTTTTAAGTAGTGACGTTTGGCGCCATTCCACGAGCGTGTGCAATTTTGAAGAGTGACATGTTAGGTATCTATTTACTCGTAACTTCATCTTTCACATTATGCAAAAATTGGGCTAACTTTACTGTGTTTTTTATTTTTATTTTTTAAGCACAAAACTGTTTTTTTTCCAAAAAAAAGCATTCGAAAAATTGCTGCGCAAATACCGTGCGAGATAAAAAGTTGCAACAACCACCATTGTATTCTCCAGGGTGTTTGCTAAAAAAACATATATAATGTTTTGGGATTCTATGTAATTTTCTAGCAAATAAATGATGATTTTTACATGTAGGAGAGAAATGTCAGAATTGTCCTGGGTGCTCCAGAACTCAAAAATTGAAATAGGCCGTCATTCCTTCAGGTGTGATCAATTTTCAGATATTGGCACCATAGCTTGTGGGCTCTATAACTTTCACAAAGACCAAATAATATCCACCAATTTGTACTTCTTTTTACCAAAGATATGTAGTAGTATAAATTTTGGCCAAAATTTATGAAGAAAAAAATTACTAATCTGCTAAATTTTATAACAGAAACAAAGGAAAATTCATTTTTTTACAGAATTTTATAGCACAAAAAATAAAAAACCGAGCGGTGATTAAATACCACCAAAAGAAACTCCATTTGTGTGAAAAAAAAGGACAAAAATTTCATATAGGTCCAGTGTTGCATAACTGAGTAATTGTCATTCAAAATGTGAGAGCACCAAAAGCTGAAAATTGGTCTGGTTATTAAGGGTGTTTAAGTGCCCAGTGGTCAAGTGGTTAAACTGAATCTAACCCCCAACTATATTGCCACACAAAAAAAATATGATTACTACTAATATACCAAAAAAGAGAGAAAAGGCCACAGATACTGAGACAATGGCAGAACTCAGTCCCTGAAACTTGTAAGAACCAAAAAGAAAATTTTGCCCGTGGAACTTTTGTGAGTTGCGCCAAATAAAGTTGATAAAATGTTAAAAAAACAAAACACAATTTATTTCATATTACAATAAAAAAATCAGACATATTGGACATTGTATATGTCATGATAAAAACAAATCACAGTTACATATATACAAAGTTGCAAGGACATTCAAATGGGTGCATTTTTTGAACTGTACTACTACTGTAATACTAATAATATATCATCACGTCAATAAAATTTCCAATAAAACTGCTGATATTCCATTGAAATTTTCAGTTAACCATGTTCATAATTTTGTGAACAAAAAAAGAAAAAGCACTGAGAATATTGCGCCTAAATCTAATATTCTGGATGTGCTTGTACTGTCATTTCTGATTTGCAATGGTGATATCACATGACAATATAAAAAAGACAAGGCATGTGTCAGTATAACAAAAACAAAGTAAATGCTATTATGGGATATAAAATGCTAACTGAAAAGTATGTGTTCTCTACCTTTAACATTTATGCAATTAAGAAAATATTTGAAGGGTTCCAATGGAGCAAGTGTTCTGTTACTCGATGAAAATAGCGAGGTGACAGAATGATGGATGGCGTCACCTCTGCGCTCAGTCGTATTGATTTTCCGCCATACCTTAATTTATAGATCTTTTTATTTATGTGGCTTCTGCCTTGAACAGCAATATGATGATACGTTTAGCACATGTTCCTACATGTGATGTTTACAAACAGGGCAACCGTACTCTGTAAACAATGGCAGGATTGGCACATGCCAACAAGGCACATGCCAGTAGACCCGTCTGCTCTTCTTAAAAATGAGGATGGACAGGTTTGATTTATAGAGAGTGCAAAATCTGGTGCAGCTGTGCCTGGTAGCCAATAAGCTTCTAACTTCAGCTTGTTCAATTAAAGCGGGAGTCCGCCGGGACTCCGTGTTTTTTTTTTTTTTTTTAAAAGCCAGCAGCTACAAATACTGCAGCTGCTGACTTTTAAAATAGTGACACTTACCTGTCCAGCGCGCCCACGATGTCGGCACCCGAAGCCGATCTCTCGATCGTCTCTCGGGTGCTGCCACCACCATCTTGGGTATGGGAATCAGGAAGTGGAGCCTTTCGGCTTCATTTCCCGGTTCCCTACTGCGCATGCGCGAGTCGCGCTGCGCAATAAGAATGGACCCGCTGCCTCTGGGATCTGTGTGTTTCCCAGCAGGCAGCGGGGGACTTTCGGAAAGGGGCGTAATCTACGCCCCTTTCCGCAGAGAGCTATCCCGGAAGTGGGTGCAGATACCTGTACTGTACAGGTACCTGCACCCCCTCCCCCCTGAAATGTGCCAATTGTGGCGCCGGAGGGGGGGAGGGTTCCGATGAGCGGAATGTCCACTTTAGGGTGGACCTCCGCTTTAAGCTTTGAGAAAAAAAACCTGGAAGCTGATTGGTTTCTATACAGAACTGTGCCAGATTTTGCACGCTCCAGTTTTAGTAAATAACCCCAGTGTCTGCCTCCTTCACTGCTACACATACTTGCATGGTCACACACATACTACTTTTTTTTTTTTCATGTCACTCATTTATTCACATCTGTCCAGTCAAAAATGAAAAACACTTATGCCTTGTACACACGGTCAGAAATTCAGACGGAAAAGGTCTGATCGGATTATATTGTTGGAAAATCCAATCGTGTGTGGGCTCTATCAGACTTTTTTCCAAAATTCAGACGGAAAAAATTTGAGAGCAAGATCTAAAATTTTCTGACAAAAAAAATCCGATCTGACTTTTCCGATTGTTTGTAGAGAATTCCGATCGGACAAAGTGCCACGCATGCTCAGATCAAATTACGAGACCAAAGCTATTGGCTACTAGCCTCAGCGCAGTCCCGTCGTAACGTTCTGAACGATCGGATTTTCAGACAACTTTGTCTGACCGTGTGTATGCAACACCAGTTTAGGACAAATTTTTGTTGTCGGAATGTCCGACCATGTGTACAAGGCATTAAAGTGTTACTAAACCCACAACAGTAAAATCTGTTTGTTTATGCAATAAAGCATGCTTGTTATCACAGTAGAAACGAAGGGGTTAACCCTCCACATTGTGTAAAAAGGCTGTTTGATCCTGTCTTATCTGATCCTCCCCTTCTTCCACTGTCTCCAAACCACCTCCTGATAGTAAAGAGCATTTGGAGTCACTCTGCACATGCTCAGTTTAGTGTGTTTTGCTAGAGAATTTTTTTTATTCCCTGGGAGGGTGCTTGTGTTCAGTACAGCGCAAATCAGCACTGTCCAGACAGAGGGACAGGGGTCCTGCAGCCTCATAGGACAGTCAGAGTAAAATGAAAGCTCCTCCTACACGCTTTAACCATACACCAATAGAAGTCACAAAACTGCTATATACTGCTGATGAGAAAAAAAAATAGCAGTTTATGGTTACTAAAATAATTGCATTTCCATGTTCTGTGTACTGTGAGTGACCAGATATAGTGAACGCAGGGTCCTGGATTTAGTAAAACTTTAATGATTACAGTTTATTGGTTGTTATAAAACAATAAAAAAAAGTCATATTGAACCCAAAAGCACACATTTATTATATTGCAGTTTACCAATTTTTAGATGTGGTGACTGCATTAATTTTCTTTATTAGGCTTTGTTTGTCCTGCCATTAAGTCTGCTGTTTTTCAACAGAACAAGCTGTCCTGCAGATGCAGCAGTTAAGGGCTTAAGGCAAACCATTTACTACTGACAGGGGAGCTTACAATGGTCAGCTTTTATTTCTTTATGGAAAAACAGTTTTCTGTAACTGCTTATAAAGACCCCATTCAGATCTGGTGTAGCAGGAGTGCTAGTTCCTGCTCCTGATCCTTTTAAGCATGATATATACACACGTTTCCACATGTCATGCATAGGGCAGCCCATTTAATTCAAGGTGCTGCCCTATGCACGTTTTTAGCCAAAATTAAGCTCCAGTTCCTTTTTGGGTGATGAGCTTCATGCGATTTTAAAAAGGCGTGTTTTGTCACGTTTCCACGCAGCAAAAACGCACCGTGTTTGGTGTTTTAATGGCAACAAAATGCATGTTGCGTGCTGTACTGCGGTTTGGAATTATGGGAAGAATCACAGAAATTCTGACAGTTATTCCAAGTGTGAAATGTTAGCTGGAGTTTGGCTTCAATTTGTTACCACCATATCTAATGATTGGTAAGCTGCAATATATGACATTTTGGTTTTGGGTTTAATATCGCTTTAAATACATTTCTAATGCAGGTTCTTCTATAGTGGACATGTGCTGACAGTGCACATGCAGGCTGAAGGAAAGAGCAGAGTGAGCAAAGGGATGCCCCTAGAAATCTGCTGCTGTTCCTTCATTGTCCAATCAGTAGGTTGGGAATGTTTTTGACCGAGCTATTCTGCTTAGATTCAGTTGTTTTGTGTGGCTGGGGTGCCTGATAGCAAAACTGTCTGCACAGAACAACAAATCCTTCAGTTCCCACATATAAAGATTATAATGGTTCTAAACTCAAAAGCTTTTTTTACTTTAATGCATTCTTTGAATTAGTAAAAAATGCCCCACTACTTGTTCTACCCACTCCCATTCCTAAACACTTACCTGACTACCGTCACTGCTTCAGTATGATCACGGCTGCAGTGCTGCTCCCCTCACTTCTTGCTTTCACAGGAGACAGTGAGTGCAGCAGGAGCCATAGGTTCCTGCTGCTGTCAGTCAACCCCCTGCGAGGTGGTAGCGGGAGCGTGGCTTGCTGGAGCTGTGTGTGTCACAGCCTGGCTCAGGAGCACATGCTCCATAGCATTCATCTTGCAAGGAGGCACCTGGAGGAGGGAGAAGTGGACAGCTGAGAGGGGAGGTGGGGGACTTCTGGAAAAGGAGGAAGGTGACCATTCCTTGCAAAATGTTTGTACAGAGCAGGTAAGTATGTATTTAACATCTTTCCAGGAGTTTAGCCTGAATGCACTCAGCAAGTTAAATGTTTAGCTTAAAACATCCCTTTATGCATATATGAACATAAAATCTATATCGTAAAAACAAGTGGAATACAGCTGATTGTTAAGGGCTGATTACACTCTATACCTCAGAGTCCTACCATATTTCATATTGTAAAATCATTTAAACACCTCTGTACGTGGGTTTGTTATTGTTTACTGAGCTCTGCCAAGGAGCAGGCACTTACCAACACGTTTCTTCAAACCAACATCTGCTTCTTCAGGAGAACATATGCAAAATGGTATATATATATATATATATATATATATATATATATATATATATATATATATATGTATGTATAATCAGCTCTCCAGCTACTCTATAATCATCCTCAGATAAGTAAAACAGACGTATCTAGAACTGGGCATTACCACAGCATCTGACATTGAGACCATGGGGAGAAAATCAAGAATGACACCAAAAGTGTGTACTGTCAAAGTACCTTAGAGAAATTGGAGATCTCATTGAGCAAAAGAATCCTTGTGGATAACCTTACCATTTAACCTTACCATTGTTTCTGGGTGTCAAAGAACTGAGCCCAACGTAAGCAATTCAAGAGCTCTTAATCCTGGAATACTATTATATACTATTGTTTATGTATGCCCACTCTATTGGGAATTGCTGGCAAAACAGAGATCCAAAGAATCCACAAACTGTTCCCCCCGTAGATCTCAGATCGTCCTCACAGCTCCCTTCCAGAGGCCGCTGCAGCCCAATGGACATCATAAAAACTACACATAGGTTTTATAGAACCCGCTCACATTTCCCTACAGAGCAATAGTAAAAGGTCCTGATTTATTTTAGGCTCCATGCACACTGGGCTAAAAAAATTCCAGTTTCCGTGGCAGAAAAAAAAACTCATATATATATTTTTTGTACAAAGGTTAGGCGATTTTAGGAGAGTTTTATTTTTTTCTGCCAGAAAGCTCCAATCAGAAAACGTAAACCAGAAGGATTTTTTTCCTGGCTCTAAACTTTGAACATCAAATATACATCTAATTGCCCTAATGTGTATGAACACATAGGATATCATTGAGCCGCTTCTACAGGCAGAAAACAAAACTACTGTAGAAGCAGCGATTTTTAAGCCAGTGTGCATGGAGCCTTAAATATGACAATGCAATTGCCACTGCATCAGCCAAGCCAATGGGATCCTTTTACCATCACAAAAAAATGTAACCCATCACAAGCTGTCACAATGTCTGAATAATGGTGAGAATGAACCTTTACACACTGACTGTCCCAATGTTAAACATGCCACATCTGATAACAGCTCTGACCCCACCTACAGTGACACAAATATACAAAAATGTAAAATATGACAAAATGTTGGGTAAATGTTTAAAAACATTCTATTTCCAAAGTACAAGCCCTGGAACATGATTTCATTAGTTTCCATCACACCATGGAAACAAAATTTTGCACATAATGGTGCCAAACTTGATTACCATACCCAGTCAACCCATTTCCTCTTATTATTAGATTTCAAAATACTTTCATAAGTATTGCAATATTTTATGAGATACTTTGTGTGAAATGGACAAGTACTCATTTTATTAAGAAGTAGGAAAAGATGTAGCAGCGCCAATAAGTGAGTAAAACTAGTCGAATAAACAAACAATATGATGGGCATAGGCCAATAAAAATGTAAAAAAATATACACTCAAAATTAATAGTGAAATCAAGAAAACAATATATATAATATATATCTCAATATAAATAAAAGTCCGTGGGTGATATAAGGTAGAACTTCTTCCACTAAGAATATGGTCACAACCAAGAATCTGTGAAAAAATGTACATACCGTATTTATCGGAGTATAACACGCACTTTTTTCCCCCTAAAATCAGGGGGAAATCAGGGGTGCGTCTTATACGCCGATCCCCCGCCCTTCCTAACCATTTCTGCCGCTCTCTGCGGCTTTCAGGTATTTTTGGCTGTTCTCGGGTATATTCGGCCGTTCTCTGATATTTTCGCCCGTTCTCGGATATTTTCGGCCACATTTGGCCGTTCTCAGCGGCTTTCGGAAAGCTGAAAACCGAAAACTGTCACTGATTTCAAATTATTATGTACATTTTTTCACAGATTTGTGTTTATGACCATATTCTTAGTGGAAGAAGTCCTACCTTATATCACCCACAGACATTTATATTGATATTTATATATATTATATATTTTTCTTGATTTCACTATTAATTTTGAGTGTATATTTTTTTCAATTTTTATTGGCCTATGTCCATCATATTGTTTGTTTATTCGACTAGTTTTGCTCACTTATTAGAGCTGCTACATTTTTTCCTACTAACTATATGTGTGTATCTCACTTCTAGTGGCTGCTCAGTTGTTCATTTTATTTATTTTTGGAGGTTTGTTTTAGGTGTTATCAGCATGGTATTTTTCTTTTACTAATTTTAATAAGACAATCTGGTCTTATCACTAGGTAAGCCATGTTCAGAAGGACATATAAATTCTATAGTGGAATATTTCAGCCAAGGAATGTATACCTCAAGGGCGGCTTTTATGGGGGCCTTCTGATTAAAAAAAAAAAAAAGGTACATTTATTATTTGTTATTACATGTATTATTTTAGAAAACATAAAGCATTTTTTTTTTTTTAACATATGGTATTGTGTGTAAAATATAAACAAATAAAAGTAGTACTTGTAATAAGTCTACACGTGTCATAGGTAGATATAAAAAAAAAATTTAATTCACCAGGGTATAACTGGTAAAGAGAGATGAGAAACATTTGACTATCTATGAAATGTGTACATCTGATCATTTCTATTGGTTCTGCAGACGAAGGAAAATCCTATTTTTCTATCCGTCTGCAGAGCGGATCGGATGAACACGGACAGACGGTCCGTGCTCATCCGATCCCCATAGAGGAGAGTGGAGAGCTGACAGGGCGGTCCCTGCACAGTGTGCGGAGACCGCTCTGTCCGCCGACGGCTCAGCGGGGACAACGGACTGATCCCCGCTGAGCGAGCGGATCATCACGGGGCGGATCATTACTGATCCGCCCCGTGTGAAAGGGGCTTTAGAATTTTGTCTGTTCAAGAAACATTTTCCCTACTCTCAAATTTTCTCATCACTATGGCTGAAAACTGAACCTCACTAACCATTAGAAAATTAAATTCGCCTTCCAAAAATGTAATATTTTGACCAAAATTCTACTGGTGTGAGGCCAGCTTAACAATCAAACACACTGGCACAAAAGAATTGCGAACATCACATATCACCCGGAAAGCATAATTTCCCTCAATCCACCAAAAATGGTAAAGAATATTTCTAATCTTGGTAAATAAACATTGGTTGCTATACAGGCACATACTGGGATAAGCTTGAGAAGCAGTGTTCTCTACTGTATACATTATATACCAAGCATAATATGTTATAATGAAAATCAGTGAATGATTTGGATGGGACAAGATGACTTGTGTACAAGAGAGAGTTGAAGGAGAAGCAGCCAGTACAAGGACATGTGAGATCCAATGATTCTTCATCTTCTATCTCCAGGCTCAGTAGAGCGTGGGACCTCATGATGCCTTATCTTCTATCTCCAGCCTCTCTGTTTCTGTGTAGTAAAGCTCAGTAGAGCCTGGGATCTCATCATACTTCATCTTCTACTTTGTCTGATACTTTATCTTTATCTTCTCTATCCAGCCCCTCTGCTCCTGTGTAATAAGGCTCAGTAGAGCCTGGTATCTCATCATACTTCATCTTCTCTCTCCAGCCTCTCTGCTCCTGTGTACTAAGGCTCAGTAGAGCCTGGGATCTCATCATACTTCATCTTCTCTCTCCAGCCTCTCTGCTCCTGTGTAGTAAGGCTCAGTAGAGCCTGGGATCTCATCATACTTCATCTTCTCTCTTCAGCCTCTCTGCTCCTGTGTAGTAAGGCTCAGTAGAGCCTGGGATCTCATCATACTTCATCTTCTCTCTCCAGCCTCTCTGCTCCTGTGTACTAAGGCTCAGTAGAGCCTGGGATCTCATCATACTTCATCTTCTCTCTCCAGCCTCTCTGCTCCTGTGTACTAAGGCTCAGTAGAGCCTGGGATCTCATCATACTTCATCTTCTCTCTCCAGCCTCTCTGCTCCTGTGTACTAAGGCTCAGTGGAGCCTGGGATCTCACCATACTTCATCTTCTCTCTCCAGCCTCTCTGCTCCTGTGTAATAAAGCTTGGTAGGGCCTGGGATCTCATGATACTTCATCTTCTCTCTCCAGCCTCACTGATCCTGTGTAATAAGGCTCAGTAGAGCCTGGGATCTCATGATACTTCATCTTCTCTCTCCAGCCTCACTGATCCTGTGTAATAAGGCTCAGTAGAGCCTGGGATCTCATCATACTTCATCTTCTCTCTCCAGCCTCTCTGCTCCTGTGTAATAAGGCTCAGTAGAGCCTGGAATCTCATGATACTTCATCTTCTCTCTCCAGCCTCTCAGATCCTGTGTAGTAAGGCTCAGTAGAGCCTGGGATCTCATCATACTTCATCTTTTCTCTCCAGCCTCTCTGCTCCTGTGTAATAAGGCTCAGTAGAGCCTAGGATCTTGTGTACTTCATCTTCTCTCTCCAGCCTCTCTGATCCTGTGTAGTAAGGCTCAGTAGAGCCTAGGATCTTGTGTACTTCATCTTCTCTCTCCAGCCTCACTGATCCTGTGTAATAAGGCTCAGTAGAGCCTGGGATCTCATCATACTTCATCTTCTCTCTCCAGCCTCACTGATCCTGTGTAATAAGGCTCAGTAGAGCCTGGGATCTCATCATACTTCATCTTCTCTCTCCAGCCTCTCTGCTCCTGTGTAATAAGGCTCAGTAGAGCCTGGAATCTCATGATACTTCATCTTCTCTCTCCAGCCTCTCAGATCCTGTGTAGTAAGGCTCAGTAGAGCCTGGGATCTCATCATACTTCATCTTCTCTCTCCAGCCTCTCTGCTCCTGTGTAGTAAGGCTCAGTAGACTGATCCCACTGAACACAGCCATGCTGCACCATTATGGAAATAGGAGCATCCTTCCTCTATCCAGCACAGATGGATTCCTCACACCTGATCACACAGCAGCTAGCTGGTTTCTTGGATTCTCCTATACACTATACTAGTGTTGCTTCTCCAGGGTGTATGAGGAATGTATCTATCCTTCCTGACAGCGCACATCCAACAGAACAAACAGCATAGGGGAGGGGGGCAGGGACTGCATAAACATGACACTTGTAACAAATCCAGCAAGGGCTGCTAAATAAATGAGGTCAGATGCACATTATAATGGCCATTGATACCATAATTCACCAAGCAGCTAAGGTGATCAAGTGACAACAGCAAATGCATATGGCAGAACAGAAAATTCAGCACGAAATGGCATGCAAGCCAACTTACTCTGGATCCCCTGATCCTCCTGGTAGGTAAGGCAGCTGTGTGGATGGAGGTGGGTGAAGAGCTGCTGCTGCCCGGTCACAGGGGAGGTGAGTGCATCCTTCTCTCCCAGCTGCTGCTACATAAGACAGACAACATGGGTATGTGATATTGCTGCCTCCACCCCCTCCCCCAACTCTACCACTTGTCCAATGAAGGGAAATCCTATTGGAAACATGGGGAGATCAGCCCCTTCCTCTGAGCAAAGAGCTCCATCACCCTATCACAGACACAAACAAACAGGATAATCATTCATAAAGACAATGCCAGCCCTTCACATGTGCACAGAGCAGACAGACACACAGCCTCCCTCCTCTCTATACTTCCCAGGGCTGTCACCTCCGTCCGCTCTGCTGTCCATGGTGCTGAAATCACACACACTGCTTGGCTGCTGAGAGCTGAAGTCTGCAGAGCAAAGACAATTGCTGCACTCCCCCATAACAACTAATCACCTCTAATGAAAGGACTACAGGAAATTCACAGGTAACAAGTATACAGGAATATGCAAAATATATACTCTATATTAGGGGTGTCCAAACTTTTTTTTAAAGACGGCTAGATTAGATCCATGAGGGCTGACCATTTTGCCTGACATTCTTTGAACCATTAAAATTCGGTCTAAGTGTGTTCCTCCGAGCAATAATACAATGCCCAACAAGAATTCTCTTGCCCTCGTGGCTGTGTGTGAGTAAAGAGATGAGCTCAATCGGGTTATTCATATATACCGTATTTATTGGCTTATAATACACACCTTCACTTTAAGAGGGAAGTTTCAGGGAAAAAATAATGTAATTTTAAATACAGAACTGAGAAGCAAAATAAGGGTCATTGCCCATCTGCAGCCCCACCATTGCCATGAATGCAGCACCCCCATTGCCATCAGTGCAGCACCCCCATTGCCATGAATGCAGCACCCCCATTGCCATGAAAGCAGCACCCCCATTGCCATGAAAGCAGCACCCCCATTGCCAGGAATGCAGCACCCACCATTGCCATGAATACAGCTCCCCCATTGCCATCAGTGCAGCACCCCCATTGCCAGGAATGCAGCACCCACCATTGCCAGGAATGCAGCAGCCACCATTGCCATGAATACAGCTCCCCAATTTCCATCAGTGCAGCACCCCCATTGCCATGGGTGCCATGAATGTAGCATCCCCATTGCCATGAATGCAGCACCCACCATTGTCAGGAATGCAGCACCCACCATTGCCAGGAACCATTGCCAGGAATGCAGCAGCCACCATTGCCATGAATACAGCTCCCCAATTTCCATCAGTGCAGCACCCCCATTGCCATGGGTGCCATGAATGTAGCATCCCCATTGCCATGAATGCAGCACCCACCATTGTCAGGAATGCAGCACCCACCATTGCCAGGAATGCAGCAGCCACCATTTCCATGAATACAGCTCCCCAATTTCCATCAGTGCAGCACCCCCATTGCCATGGGTGCCATGAATGTAGCATCCCCCATTGCCATGAATGCAGCACCCACCATTGTCAGGAATGCAGCACCCACCATTGCCAGGAACCATTGCCATGAATGCAACACCCACCATTGCCAGAAATGCAGCACCCACCATTGCCAGGAATGCAGTACCCACCATTGCCAGGAATACAGCACCCACCATTGCCACGAATGCAGCACCCACCATTGCCAGGAATGCAGCACCCCCATTGCCATGAATGCAGACTCATCATTGCCATCAGTGCAGCCGGATTGATTCCCCTCCATCTGCAGCCTTGGAGGGGACAGGGAGGGTGGCGGGATGAGCGACAAAAGATTACATACAGGAAAAACGCCTGTTTTCGGTGGCCTCTTTAATAGAAAGTCCCGCCTCCTATGATGGACAGAACAGTCATCCAATGGCAGCGCAGGGACTTCCTATTACAGAGGGCGCCATGTAAACAGGAAATTCTTCTGTGTACGGCACTCATCCCACCCTGCCCTCCCTGTCCCCTCCAAGGCAGCCAGCATATATATCTTTTGTGGCCCCGGCACTGGGAGATCGTTGGGGGCCACAAAAGATATACATGTATAAATAACCAGGCGGGCCATTTTACAACGGGAACGCGGGCCGCGATTTCATGGCCGGACTTTGGCCATGCCTGCTCTATATACATATCTATTGCCAAAGAGGTGCATGCTGCACACAGACTCATCATCTGAGCTGTCTATACATCCCAGGGCTGTCACCTGTGTCCGGACAGTGCATGCTGTCCATGGTGCTGAAATCTGCAGGATGCTACCAACCATTAATAAAGTCTGCAGCACAAAGCATAAAAAATAATCAAACAGCTTCTGTCTGTCTGTCTGTCTGTCTGTCTGTCTGTCTGTCTGTCTGTCTGTCTGTCTGTCTGTCTGTCTATCTATCTATCTACCTATCCATCCACCCACCCACCTATCTATCTATTCATCCACCCACTCGCCCCATCCACCCATCTATCTATCTCAATTAAGCGTTAAAAAATTTGCAATCTAGATTCAACCCCCCACGATCTTAATCTGGCATTTCCAAGATTATGTGTAAGCAGTGCGGAGCACTTCTCTGCTCACTCACAGCTATTTAAAAAAAAAAAAGAAGAGAGCCTCCAGAAAATGTTTTTCACAGCTGAGAGATAACTATAAACATTACAACAATAAGTTCTTTTAGATCAAAGGGATGAACTTTGGATTGTATATGAGGTCAGTTTAACCACTTAAAGTCCAGGCCTTTTTCTGACACTTGTTGCTTACAAGTGTAAAAATCAGTTTTTGCTAGACATTTTTTGCTAGAAAATTACTTAGAAACCCCAAACATTTTATCTCTATCGCTATCTCTCTCTCTCTCTAGCTCTATATTTAGCAGAGACCTTAGAGAATAAAATGACAGTTTCAATATTTTATGTCACACTGTATTTGCGCCTCGTTCTTTCAAACACATATTTTTTTTTGAAAAAAATACACTTCAACTTTTAGTCCGCTTTACCGTCGTTTTAGCGACGTTAATTGGCCGCTAGCAGGGCAGTTTTAACCCACAGCTAGCAGCTGAAAAGGGGTTAAATTTGCCCACAAAATCCTGCTGCAGTGATGCTTTGCCAGCAGTATGGCGGCACTGCCCCATTGTTTTCAGTGGGTAGGAGCGGTGTATTCACCACTGCAAAGAAGCTGCTGGCAGGACTGTTTGTGATGCTCTGCCAGCACAGCGCCCCAGTGTGAAAACACTCAGACTTTCACACTGGGTTTGCAGCTGAGGCTTGTTTCACCTGCAGCACCTGCAGTGTGAAAGGGGTCTAAGTAAAAAAAAATGTGATTCTCATTTTTTCCAGAATCATGTAGCTCTACTATCTATCTATCTATTCACCCTATCAGTTGGGTCCAGACTGACTGCTGTCCATGGTGCTGAAATCACACGCTGCTCCAGCTTGTCTGCTACATGCTTCCAACTATGTGTAAAGAATTTCAGTATCCCATACCATAGCAAAGAATATATACTGTATACACTGTATACACTATATTGTCAAAATTATATGGACATCTGCCTTTACACACACACACACACACACACACACACACACACACACACACACACACACACACACACACACACACACACACACACACACACACGAACACACGAACTTTAATGGCATCCCAGTCAGGGCCGTCTTTAATATTGATTGGACCCTGGGCAAAAATTTTCTTAGGGCCCCCCTCCCCTCATGCAATTTCGCTCTCCACCTTCTCGGAGACATACAATAAATAGCAGCTAGACTTAAAATCAGTTTACTGTATCAGATCATGCAGCGATTGCGATTGGTTGCCAGAGGTTACAGCATATCATTACTGCTTACTGACTGGTTGCTAGAGGTTACAGCACTCCTTAAGGCTCACTGATTAGTTGCTAGAGGTTACAGCACATTTCTGCTTGTTGATTGGCTGCTAGAGATTGCTGTACAGTAATACTGCTCACTGGTTGCTATAGGTTACAGCACATCTTCTCCTCACTGCAGGGGGTCATGATATACCTATGAATGCTGCCTTTATTTACATATCAATGCAGTTGGCCTCAGCTATTTACATATGCATGTCACTGCTATTTACATATGAATGCCAGTATTTACATGTAAACACAGGTCTGCAGGTGAGTCATCTGTATACAACAATAGGGCAGAGCTGGACAGCATTAGTAGCAGCACAGGACTAAAACTTCAAGGGACAAGGGAATGTAAACTGGGATAGTTGGCAAGTATGAGACAGCTGCTTTGGGCCCCACAACAATGACAGGGCCCAGGGCAGCTGCCCCTTTTGCCCTGCCTTAAAGACAGCCCTGATCCCAGTCTTACTCTGTAGGGTTCAATATTGAGTTGGCCCACCCTTTGCAGCTATAACAGCTTCAACTCTTCTGGGAAGGCTGTCCACAAGGTTTAGGAGTGTGTCTATGGGAATGTTTGACCCTTCTTCCAGAAGTGCATTTGTGAGGTCAGGTACTGATGTTGGACAAGAAGGCCTGGCTCACAGTCTCCGCACTAATTCATTCCAAAGATGTTCTATCGGGTTGAGGTCAGGAGACTGTGCAGACCAGTCAAGTTTCTCTACCCTAATCTTGCTAATCCATGTCTTTTTGGACCTTGCACTGGTGAGCAGTCATGTTTGAACAGGAAGGGGCCATCCCCAAACGGTTCGTACAAAGTTACACTAAATGTATCACCCTAAGAGTTCCCTTCCCTGGAACTAAAAAGCCAAGCCCAGCCCCTGGAAAATAACCCCACACCATAATCCTCCCTTCACCAAATGATTTGGACCAGTTTACAAAGCAAGGTCCATAAAGACATGGATGAGCGAGTTTTGGGTGGAGAAACTTGACTGGCCTGCACAGAGTCCTGACCTCAACCCGATAGAACATCTTTGGGATGTATTGTAGCAGAGACTGCGAGCCAGGCCTTCTCGTCCAACATCAGTGCCTGACCTTACAAATGCGCTTCTGGAAGAATGGTCTAACATTTCCATAAACATGCTCCTAAACCTTGTGGACAGCCTTCCCAGAAGAGTTGAAGCTGTTATAGCTGCAAAGGGGGGGGCCAACCCAATAATGAACCCTATGGACTAAGAATGTGTGTGTATATATATATATTTTTTTAAAGATGAGTTCTGATTAGTTGCTATGGGATACTTCAATTCTCTTCTCTCTAATCTGTAAGTATGTGGCCTTTTGACCTTAAAGCCCACCCAGCGAGAGGCCGCCTATATGCTCCATGTTGGTGTGAAGAGGTTATGTCCTGTAAGTTGTGAGGTGGGGCCAGGGGCGGCCCGTCCATAGAGGGCGCCTGGGCGCCGCCCCCCCTCCCTCCAGGTGGTCAAAAAAAAAAATATATATATTTTTTTTAAAGCTGGCCCTTTAAAAAAAAAAAAAGGTCCTTAAGTGCATTGTGTTCAGATGCCGAACACAATCCGACGCCGGACACAGTGCACCTATGGGAAGCGCCACGTCTATGCAATCACGAGATTGCAGACGTGGCACTTCATTTGTGGGCGTTAAGCCCACCTTGCGGCGCTTTGTGAAGCGCCAAGTAGGTTCTACCCATTCGTAGTATATATTACTACGGACGGGCGGTTTGATTGACATCTGAGTTGTTGTCATTTCCTGTTTTCTCTCTCCAATTGCACCCAGGAGAGTGGAACCAGGAAGTATGAGAGGCCGGACCTCTCTACAGGAGACATCGCTGGAGAGAACAAGACACTGCAAGTTAAGTAAGGGAGGGCTGCAACTTGATGACACATGCTTCTGCAACTTGGTGACACATGCTGCTGCAACTTGGTGGGACACATGCTGCTGCAACTTGGTGGGACACATGCTGCTGCAACTTGGTGGGATGCATGCTGCTGCAATTGATGGTAACACATGCTGCTGCAATTTGGCAGTGACACATGCTGCCGCAATTGGTGATGACACATGCTGCTGCAACTTGGTGGGACGCATGCTGCTGCAATTGATTGTAACACATGCTGCTGAAATTTGGCAGTGACACATGCTGCTGCAATTGGTGATGACACATGCTGCTGCAACTTGGTGGGACGCATGCTATTGCAATTGATGGTGACACATGCTGCTAAAATTTGGTTAGACGCATGCTGCTGCAACTTGGTGGAAAGCATGCTGCCGCAATTTGGTGGGACGCGTGCTGCTGCAATTGGTGGTGACTCATGCTGCTGCAACTTGGTGGGACACATGCTGCTGCAGTTTGGTGGGATGCATGCTGCTGCAATTGATAGTGACACATGCTGCTGCAATTTGGTGGGACACATGCTGCTGCAACTTGGTGGTGACACATGCTGCTGCAATTTGGTGGTGACACATGCTGCTGCAACTTGGTGGTGACACATGCTGCTGCAACTTGGTGGTGACACATGCTGCTGCATTTTGGTGGTGACACATGCTGCTGCAATTTGATGGTGACACATGCTTCTGCAACTTGGTGGGACGCATGCTTCTGCAATTGATAGTGACATATGCTGCTGCAATTTGTTTAGACGCGTGCTGCTGCAACTTGGTGGGGTGCATGCTGCTGCAATTGGTGGTGACACATGCTGCTGCAACCTGGTGGGACTCATGCTGCTGCAATTTGGTGGGATGCATGCTGCTGCAATTGATGGTGACACATGCTGCTGCAATTTGGTGGAACACATGCTGCTGCAATTGGTGGTGACACATGCTGCTTCAACTTGGTGGGACACATGCTGCTGAAATTTGGTGGGACACATGCTGCTGCAATTTGGTGGGATGCATGCTGCTGCAATTTGGTGGGACATATGCTTCTGCAATTGATGGTGACACATGCTGCTGCAATTTGGTGGTGACACATGCTGCTGCAACTTGAAGGTGACACATGCTGCTGCAATTTGAAGGTGACACATGCTGCTGCAATTGATGGTGACACATGCTGCTGAAATTTGGTGGTGACATATGCTGCTGCAATTTGATGGTGACACATGCTGCTGAAATTTGATGGTGAAACATGCTGCTGAATTTGATGGTGACACATGCTGCTGCAATTGATGGTGACACAGCCTGCTGCAATTTGGTGGGACACAGGCTGCATTTGGTGGGACACAGGCTTCATGTAAGGAGGGACTCTGCTGGGGGCACCTGATGTAAGGACGGACTCCACTGGGGACACCCGATGGCATCTGGTGGCAGGCGACGTGGCCAGTGACACGCTCAGGGCTCCCACTGATTATGCATTATGGTGAGTTGAATGATTTCATTTAATATTACAATGTTATAATATAAATAATGCTCTTCAATCATCCTGACACCATAACAACCATGGTGCCGGGATGAATGAAGTGCTAACACCAGGTGTTTGAAATATCTTTATCTGCTAAATTTGTTAAACTTTCTAGAATACACATATTTCTATTGTTGTGTAGGATCTGGGCCTGCTGTCCCTCCATCCCTCTCTCCCTCTCCCTCCGTCCCTCGTTCATCTCAGACATTAACCACACCACCTTAGAGCCACGCCCACTATTTCCCTGAAACCATGCCCATTTTCACCAAGTGGGAGGGGTAAAAAAAGGAAGGGCAGGGTCTGGCGCCCCCCCCATCCTAAAACGTCACCAGCCGCCACTGGGTGGGGCCTCCATGGATCTGACTTGTTTTTCCAGCACACCCTTGGGTTGGGATCTTTAGAATTTGGAGGCCAAATCAACACCTCAAAACACTTATTGTGTTTCTAAAACTATTATTGAATTCATCAGATTAGGCCACTTTCTTCCATTGCTCCGTGGTCTAGTTCTAATGCGCATGTGCCCATAGGCACTTTTGGCTGTGGACATGGTTCACACCTGACACCTTTCTATTGGAACCATAATGAACTTTTTTCAGCAAACTGAGCTACAATAGCTCTGTTGTTACATTGGACTACACATCCCAGCCTTTACTCCCCAAGTGCATCAATGAAACTTGGCTACCTAAGACCCTCTTACCGGTTCCCCGGGTTTCCTTCCTTGGACCACTTTTGGTAGGTCCTGACCACGGCAGACTGGGAACATCCCACAGGAGCTGCAGTTATGGAGATTCTCTGACCCAGTCTTTTAGCCAAATTTTGGCCCTTGTCACTGTCACCCAAATCCTTATGCTTGGCCATTTTTTCTGCTTTTACCACATCAACTTTTGAGGCAACATGTTCTCTTGCTGTCTAATAAATCCCTCCCACTTTCAGATGCCATTGTAATGAAAAAATTAATGTTACTCATTTCACCTGTCAGTGGTCATAATGGCTGATTGGTGTGTATGTGTATACATACATAGTGTATCTCACAAAAGTGAGTACGCCCCTCAAATTTTTTGTAAATATTTTATTATATCTTTTCATGTGACAACACTGAAGAAACGACATATTACTACAATGTAAATTAGTGAGTGTACAGCTTGTATAACAGTGTAAATTTGCTGTCCCCTCAAAATAACTCAACACACAGCCATTAATGTCTAAACCGCTGGCAACAAAAGTGAGTACACCCCTAAGTAAAAATGTCCAAATTAGGCCCACTGTCAACATTTTCTGTGGCCACCATTATTTTCCAGCACTGCCTTAACCCTCTTGGGCATGGAGTTCACCAGAGATTTGCAGGTTGCCACAGGAGTCCTCTTTCACTCTGTCATGATGACATAACAGAGCTGGTGGATGTTAGAGACCTTGTGCTCCTCCACCTTCCATTTGAGAATGCCCCACAGATGTTCATGTAGCACGGTCCCCGGCCTCCTTTGGTCTAATGAGAACATCCAGGGCCTGAGATAGCTGACATCCTTCTGTATGTGGTAGGTTGTGAGGCATAGTGGGTGTAAAGTAGTTAAAGTCATTGGGCGCCAGACACTTCTTGAATGCAAATTCTCTTAAAATAACTTTTGGAGAGAGGGTTAGGGCCAGGACACCCTTAGGTAGTTGCAAGATTAATTGGCAGACTCTGAGACTTTAACAGGAGGACAGCTATGAAGGGAAAGACATCCAGCAAGACACTACTTCTGCATGTGTAGGAATGCTGTCTACGATGGCAACAGTCTTTAACAGCTCCTAACAAAATGTAACAGTTCCTTCACTTCCACTACAATCACTTCTTGTGGTTATTCAGCTCACTGAAGTGCCACATTCAGCTCCCACCTCTCTTGCCTCTTGATAAGCCCTCAGACAGTCTAGCAGACAGATGTGCCCAGGATAGGCCCAATCTCCGGCCTAGTAGCCCGGGCAATACAACACACATCCACCCAGACAGCGATACACCCAAAAATATAGGTTCTCCCAGCAGGCCAAGGGATTTAAGAAAACCTCTGCCCTTTGGCTGGGATACCCCATATACCCATAATCTGACCATGCAGTGCCCTTCTCATATCTAATGCCACTAGGTACCTGGGATCATGCTGCACTTCAGTATGTCACAGTACATGTTGGCATTTCTTGGTTCCCTAATGAACTGTAGCACCTTAGTGCCTGCAGCACTAATGCAGCCCCAGACCATGACACTCCCACCACCTTGCTTGACTGTAGGCAAGACACACTTGTCTTTGTACTCCTCACCTGATTGCTGCCACGCAGGCTTGACACCATCTGAACCAAATATGTTTATCTTGGTCTCATCAGACCTCGGGACATGGTTCCAGTAATCCATGTCCTTAGACGGCTTGTCTTCAGCAAACTGTTTGTGGGCTTTCTTGTGCATCTTTAGAAGAGACTTCCTTCTGGGATGACAGCCATGCAGACCAATTTGATGCAGTGTGGCGTATGGTCTGAGCACTGACAGGCTGACTCCTTACCTCTTCAACCTCCGCAGCAATGCTGGCAGCACTCATACGTCTATTTCCCAAAGACAACCTCTGGATACGACGCTGAGCACTTGCACCGAGCTTCTTTGGTGGACCATGGCGAGGCCTGTTCTAAGTGAAACGTGTCCTATTAAACCGCTATATGGTCTTGGCCAGCGTGCTGCAGTTCAGTTTCAGGGTCTTGGCAATCTTCTTATAGCCTAGGCCATGTTTATGTAGATCAACAATTCTTTTTTTTTTTCGGATCCTCAGAGAGTTCTTTTCCATGAGGTGCTATGTTGAACTTTGAGTGACCAGTATGAGAGAGTGAGAGCGAAAACACCAATTTTAACACACCTGCTCCCCATTCACACCTGAGACCTTGTAACACTAACAAGTCACATGCCACTGGGAAGGAAAATGGCTAATGGCCCAATTTGGACATTTTCACTTAGGGGTATACTCACTTTTGTTGCCAGCAGTTTAAACATTAATGACTGTGTGTTGAGTTATTTTGAGGGGACAGCAAATTTACACTGCTATACAAGCTGTAAAATCACCACTTTACTTTGTTGCAAAGTGTAATTTCTTCATTGTTGTCACATGAAAAGATATAATAAAATATTTACAAAAATGTGTGGGGTGTACTCACTTTTGTGAGATACTGTGTATATATACTCTCTCTCTCTCTCTCTCTCTCTCTCTCTCTCTCTCTCTCTCTATCTATCGATCTATATATATATATATATATATATATATATATATATATATATATATATATAATCTATATCTCAATATTATTTCGCAATTCTCTTTGAGATTTAGAATCTATTCATAATTGGCAGCCACTTACAGACAAGCTGGGGTTGTCTGTGTGATTGCAGCACCATGAATAGCACCCTGGACCCAGGTGATAGCCCTGGGAAGTATACAGAGCCTCAGGGAAATGATACACAGTAGACAAGGCACGAAGTAGACAGAAAGGCTCACATCATTTTCCTGAGACACTGAACGCTTCCCAGGGCGATCACCTGGGTCCAGGCTGTGACTGCTGCCCATGGTGCTGAAATCACACACACTGCTGAGCGAGCTTGTCTTGAACAATCTATAAAGTGTACAGAACAGATAGAATTGCAGTATCTCTAATCAGAACTCATATCTAATTATATAAGTACAATAAACACTAATGCCGCGTACACACGGGCGGACTGTATGGCGTACTTAGTCCGTCGAAACACATTTCAGCGGACAGTCCGCTCGTGTGTGGGCTTCAGCTGACTTTTTCAGCGTGCAGTCTGGCGTACTAAGTATTTCGGATTTTTCGAAATTCTGTCCGCCGTACTTTGGTTTCAGCGGACAATCCGCTCGTCAGTATGCTAGTTCGACGGACTAAGAATGGCGCATGCCCAGAAAGGATTTACACAGCGGAAGGGTGCTTTGCTGTGTATTGGACTTCCTATTTCTAGTCATCGCGCAAGCTTTCGACGGACTGTTTGTGCATCCGTGTGTGGTCAAGTCCATTCAGTCGAAAGTACGACGGACTGTCCGTCGGATTGTATGACGAACTAAGTACGCCATACAGTCCGCCCGTGTGTACGCGGCATTAGATAACATGTATATATGGATATACAGTACAATGTATAACCATATATACTGCATATATATGTAGCGCCGGTACTCTTGAAGAGCACGCACTATGTTTTGTCAGTTTAGTTTTTCTAAAGCCCCGTACACACGAGAGGACTTATGTCCGACAGACCTCCAAAGGAGTTCCGCCGGAGTTCCGCCGGAATTCCGACGGAGTTCTGGCGGACTTTTCGACCGAACGGACTTGGACACACACCATCACACCAAACTCCGACGGAGTCGAACGTGATGACGTACGACTGGATTCGAATAAGGAAGTTCATAGCCAGTAGCCAATAGCTGCCCTAGCGTCGGTTTTAGTCCGTCGGAGTAGCATACACACGAGCGGATTTTTCGACGGGGACCGGGTCCGGCGGAGTTCCGTCGGGAAAATTTGAAGCATGCTTCATTTCTAAAGTCCGTCAGACTTTGGCGAATCAAAAGTCCGTTGCAGCCCACACACGATCGGATAGTCTGACGGACTCAGTCCGTCGGAGTTTGGATGTCGAAAAGTCCGCTCGTGTGTACGGGGCTTAAGACCATAGTTGGGTCTTAGCCCTTGTACACACGGTCGGACATTCTGACAACCAAATCCGTTGGATTTTGTCTGACGGATTTTGTCCGAAACTGTTGCATACACACGGTCGGACAAAGTTGTCGGAAAATCCGATTGTACATAACGCAATGACGTTATTTCGTTACGATGGGACTACGTTCAGGCTAGTAGCCAATAGCTTTGGTGTAGGAATTTGATCTGAGCATGCGTGGCACTTTGTCTGTCGGAGTAGGCTACACATGATCGGAGTATGTCCGATCGGAGCATTTTGTCGGAAAATTTTACGGACGAGTTGGAAAACTTGGTCCGACGGAAACGGTCCGATGGAGACCACACACAGTCGGATTATCTGACAAAACGGTCTGATAGGACACATTCCGTTGGAATCTCCGACCGTGTGTACAAGGGCTTAGGGTTAAATTATGTAAATTGTGATTTTGGCATCAGTTTGGCTGGACTATATTGTGTTTTTCCTGGTCAAAGGTGTGTGTATCATCTCTGACAGGCATCTGAACGCAGTCTGGTTGGACACATTGGGTACCAATCTCTCTCTTGGAGCTAATCAGTGGGTGCGTTGTCTTGCTGTGTATTCCAGGAGAGGGTACTTAAGGTGCTGAGGTCACGTGGTTCTGGGTTCCGGTCCAGAAGTATGTTCTGACTCCATGGCCCTGGTCCTCCTGACCAGCCCCCAGATGTCCTCATGGCCTGGGGTGCGGATCCATCCATTTCCGAGCCTCGCGACTGGCTAGTCCGATGCACAGTAACTGGAAGGAGGATTTCAAGGTGGTCCGTTGCCGTCTCGGGTTTTAGAGAGGCCCAGCAACTCAAAACGCAACCAGGGGAGGAGTCTACGGAAGAGGGCCATGCACGAGTCTGGCTGCTCGGTAAGAGCCTGGAAGCTGAGCTGAAAGGACACCAAGTAATTCCGCATTCTTACGGTATCGCCGGATCAGCTGCAAGATACTGGTACTGTAAGAAAGTTTCTAATTTCATCCTGCAGACTTTGTTAATCACATGTTGGCTGCTAAATCCACAAACAGGGATTTATCCAGTAGTTTAAATATCCAGTTGCAAGTGGCTGGATATTCGAGAGAGAGACAGTTCAAGTGTCAGCAGTTCCAAAAGTACCTGAGCTTTACTAACCATACCCTCTATTCCCAACTGAGAGACTGTGTTCTGTTCAAAGTTTCATGCAAATAAAAATTCCTAAAAAGGGATTCAAGTGTTGGTCTCTGCAGTTATTGGGCCATCAACCTCGGCAACCCCTAGACAAGAACAACGAGGTGGAGAAGGTAAACAGTAAGCCCAGCAAATCCAGCCGCTCCTTCGGGGGTCAGTGCTACACACATATACACACACACACAGACACACACATATATATGTTCAAGTGCACAGTAGACAAGCAATACATAAGTAACATGTATGTATGGACTCTAACAATAACAATTAAATATACAATTGAAAGCACTTTGTTATAATAGATTGACAAGTGCAAAAGAATTGTTGATCATCCAGCCAAAAATCATGTAAGCTGTCTGCCTCTGGACTGTTATCAGTTAGCATTGTTCCTAGCTATCTCGGTGGACTACAAAGCACATCTCCTTCCTATGTTATGGAGAATAGGAGAAGCGTTTTGTAGTCCTAACACACTCCCTGTCCCAGGGTGACAATGCTCCTCCTAGCTACAGTATGATTGTCACCCCAGGGCCGGAAGTGTGTTCCCGGTAAGATCACAAACTTCAAATAAAGAAAAAAGAAAGTGGGGAAGAAGAAAACTTTCATCTTAAACATTCCAGATTAGTTACAAATAATATAACGCTTCCTACATCCTACATCATGGTGCGATAACTGCATTATCGTAGACATAAGAGTATTGTGTAAAGGTGAATGAGTCACTTGCTAAGAATCTCTGACTCCTACATAGTAAGAGAAACATTTACAGTACAATAAATAATATTTACAGACCCAACAAGGCATTATAAAGAACCCCTAACCTTTACATTTCAGCCTTGACTTATCTGTGTAATATTTTTCATCTTCAATTTTTAAAAGGCATGGTTCTTTGGTAAAGGATGAATACCTGGGTAAGTGAAGAACAAGCTTAAAGCATATAACCAGAGACAAGAGTTTTATTAAATATTTTGATCAGCCCAAGTTCTTAACCACCCACTTTTTTCACATTAACTACAACTTACCTGCCTTCATTACGTTAGTCTTCCACGTTTACAATATATGTAATATGGTAATATGAAATCAAGGATGGCTCAGTTCTGCAATAATAATGATAATAATAATAATAATATTTCTTCTCCTTGGGAACCCAAGAGCTTATCAAACTGGTGTTGGGATCTTTAGGCTAGGTTCACACTGGAGCGATGCGGGAACGCCGCAAATCCGCGGCTTTTTCCCGCATCGCATGTCTCCCGCCGGCAGTTCACACTGCCCTATGCGGACTGCTGGGAGTGTCAGTGAAATGTTAATGACACCCCCAGATCAGTTCGCATATCGCAGTGCGATCTGCAAACTCGGACAGGAATCGGATCGCATGGTGTGAACACCCATGCGATCCGATTCTGCTGCGGACCAAAAAAAGGGTCCCATGCGAGTTTGCGGCGGGTGCGATGCGAATTCAGCCATACTATCTGTATGGCTGAACTTGCATCGCACAGAGATCGGATGTGATTTGCACTGCAGTGCGGTGCGAATCACATCCGGTTCTCGCTGCCGCAGCGGTGTGAACCCAGCCTTAAAGGGAAGGATTTTCCAGATGTTGCTAGACAATACACTATGGGGGTTATTTACGAAAGGCAAATCCACTTTGCACTACAAGTGCACTTGAAATTGCACTGAAAGTGCACTTGGAAGTGCAGTCGCTGTAAATCTAAGGGGTAGTTCTGAAATGAGGGGAAGCTCTGCTGATTTTATCATCCAATCATGTGCAAGGTAAAATGCTGTTTTATTTTCCTTGCATGTCCCCCTTCGGATCTACAGCGACTGCACCAAGTGCACTTGTAGTGCTAAGTGGATTTGCTTTTAGTAAATAACCCCCAGTATTACCAAAAGTATTGGGATGCCTGCCTTTACATGCATATGAACTTTAATGCCGTCTTAGTCTGTAGGGCTCAATACTGAGTTGGTCCACCCTTCTGCGTCTATAACAGCTTCAACTCTACTGGAAAGCCTGTCCACAAGGTTTAGAAGCGTGCCTATGGGAATGTTTGACACATTTTGAGGTCAGGCGCTGATGTTGAATGGGAAGGCTTGGCTCACAGTCTCCGTACCAATTCATCCCAAAGGTGTTCTAGCAGGTTGAGGTCAGGACTCTGTGCAGGCCAGTCAAGTTCCTCCACCCAAACTTGCTCATCCATGTCTTTATGGACCTTGCTTTGTACACTGGTGTGCGGTCATGTTGGTAGGAGTCATCCACAAACTGTTCCCACAAAGTTGGAAGCATGAAATTGTCCAAAATGTATTGTTATGGTGACGCCTTAAGAGTTCCCTTCACTGGAACTAAAGGGCCAAACCCAACAATAAAAAACAACCACACACCAACCCCCCTCCCCCCCCCACACCAAATTATTTGGACCAGTGCACAAAGCAAGGTCCATAAAGACATGGATGAGCGAGTTTGGGGTGGAGGAACTTGACTGGCCTGACCTCAACCCAATAGAATACCTTTCGGATGAATTAGAGCGGAGACTGCAAGCTGGGTCTTCTCTCCAACATCAGTGCCTGACCTCACAAATGCGCTTCTGGAAGAATGGTCAAACATTCCCATAGACACACTCCTAAACCTTGTGGGCAGCCTTCCTAGAAGAGTTGAAGCTGTTATAGCTGCAAAAGGTGGGCCAACTCAATATTGAACCCTACAGACGAAGACTGGAATGCCATTAAAGTTCATGTGTGTGTAAAGACAGGTGTCCCAATACTTTTGGTAATATAGTGTATATCTCGAGTATTGCCTGCTGATTTAATTTAATTTTTTTACATGTATTTGTATATTTTACTAAAGCCAACTAAATTATAATTATTATTATTTTTTATTTTTACAATTTTTGCATAATTCAGCCCACACCATTTTCAGGTAAAAGTATAGAAAAAAAATCTTGTCCATTATCCATTCTTTCAATATCCCACCTGCAAAACTATACACAAGGCAACTTTGCAAAATGTTCCTTAATGCTAAATGATCTGAGCTTTTCACCTGGGATTTGCTGTATATCAAGCATTGAATACTGTATATCAAGAGCAGGCATATCTTGGAGGTAGCCCCCAGCTTTAACAAAGGTACAGCAGTACACCAGAAGCCCATTAAAGGCAGCGGAAGACCTCCAGTGTGTGTTAGCATCCAATCCAGCAAAGCAAAAGTGGCAAATGTATCTGTAACCAAAAACTTTTTCTTACTTTTAGATAGAATGGAGGAAGGGTTAGAACACCTGCCAGGCTTTTACTCCTATTCCTGGCTCCGTTAGAAAGAGATTTCCACTCACTTTGTGTTTTGGGGACAGCGTTTTACCAGAAAAGAAGTGAGGGGAAGTCTGCACCAGGGAAACAGGCATTGATTAAAAGCTGACAGGGGTTCTAGTCTTCCCCTTCTTAAATATTTTGGTTATAGATACACATTAAAGAATCAAACAATATAATTTGCAGCCACATCAACTAAAATTAGAAGTACATTTGGCTTGTTTGTATGGACTATACTATAGAAATCAATGAAAAGCCGTTTGAAAGCAGATTTATGATTGGATGCCATGTATTACACATAACATTATATACTGCACTAATCTATGAACTATTGTCTCTTTTTTATTGCTCTGGCATATTATGAAATCAAATTCCATATTATGTTAGGAACTTGAAGGCGACATTTTTTAACATTCAGTAGCTGATAGTCTGAGGGCAGCTCTAAACCATATCCAGTACTTCTTAAGCCCCATACACACTATCAGATTGTCTGCTGATTTTTTCCATCAGATTTACCAAAACCATATAATATGAGGTCAAACTTTAGGGGTTTCAATGTGTATGCAATCAGGCAGGCCCTTGTACTACATGGTTTTGGTAAACCTGAAGGAAAAAATCAGCAGACAATCTGATAGTGTGTATGGGGCTTTAACAGGAGGCGGCAGTGTAGTAATAGTATAGTAGTGCTTGTTTACTAAAGCATCTCCCTGTTCATCCTCTCCATGAGGCGATTGCGGGTATCCCCACGGCGATCGAGTCCGTGCGACCCGACTCACGGAGCTTCCCACGAGCGCGCCGCCTCTTAAAGGGCAACGTACAGGTACGTGATTCTGCCTGTACGTGCCCTTCTGTTGACGTATATCAGCGCAAGGCTGTCAGGAAGCGGTTAAAGTTATTGAAAAGGTCTTTTTTTTTTACTTACCTGCTCTGTTCAATGGTTTTTCACAGAGCAGCCCTAATCCTCCTCTTCTTGGGTCCCCTGCTGGTGCTCATGGCTCCTTCTTCCTACTGAGTGCCAAGTGGCTTGCAATGGGGGCACTCATGCAGGCTTACTCCTGAGCAGCGCTGTGTGAGCCCATTGACACACACACAGTGTGCCTCAGACTCGCCCCTGGTCTCTCCTCATTGGCTGTGGTTGACAGCAGTAGGAGCCAATGGCTCCCACTGCTGCCTCTGAGCCAGTGAGACGTTAGAGAAAGAGTAGCAATGCTGATCAGTACCATTGGGCTCAGGTAAGTATAAGAGGGGTTTGCTGCACACAAAAGGCTTTTTTTACCTTAAAGTGGTGGTAAAAAGGCAGAATTGTTTTTACCTTAATGCATTCTATGCATTAAGACAGAAAAACCTTTAGTGTGCAGCAGAGCCCCGAATACTTTCCTGAGTCCCATCTCAATCCAGTGATGTTCCATGAGAGACTCGGATGTCTGGACTCTCCCGCCTCATTGGCAGAGACAGCAGTGAAGCGCTATTGGCTCCCGCTGCTTTCAAAGTCAGTGAGCCAATAGGGGGAGAGAGGGCGGCTCCATGTCTCAATGGATGCAGGGAGTTGCAGCTCGGCTCAGGTGCCCCCATAGTAAGCTGCTAGCTGTGGGGGCACTCAACAGGAGGAAGGGGCCAGGAGCACCGGCAAAGGACCTGAGAAGTGGAGGATCCAGCTGCTCTGTGCAAAACCACTGCACAGAACAAGTAAGTGTAGTGCTGGCTCCTGACAAGCAGGCGCTATGGTTTTTGAAAAGTTAATTTGCCTGAATCCACAGTTTGGTTTCAGGGCTATTTCTCTAAATTTCTGGTTTCGGTATCAGTCCAGCTGGGTTGCACTGGGTTCTCCTTGACCGCAGATGTTGCTGTCTCTGCCAGCAAGAGTAGAAATGCAGTCTAGCTGGGTGCATTGAATGCCATTAGTTCTCTCTGAACCAGCCCAGTGGGAGTGTTTTCCTGCTGTACATTCTGCGGGGTGGTATTTAAGGTACCAACTCCACGTGAGTAGGGGTTCCATTCTTTATTTTCTGTCTGTTTGGTTCTGGGGGTCCTCCTGATCCAGCCCCAGAGTCCTCCTGGCCTGGGGTGCGGAACCATGCATCCAAGTCTCAGGGCCGGCTGGCCCGAGGCGATGCAACTGCAGGGACAGGCCTGACTGGATTTTGGGGCATACTGATCCAAGGGTGGTTTGGTGCTGCCTCATCTGAAGGGAGAGGCCCAGCAACTGAAGGTCCCCAGGGTAGGACTCTTCAGGAGAAGGCTGTGCACAAGGCTGGCTTCTCTGAAGGAGCCTGGAAGCTTAGTTGAAGGATGCAACCTGGATCAACACACATATGGTATCGCCAGTTCGGCTGAGAGAACCTGGTACCGTATGTTAGCTCTTTAAATTCATCCACATCCCTCAGTAATGCTCAAGTGTACATCGCAAGTCTGTGGCAGAGACTTTGTCAAGCACCCTACCGGCTGCTAGGCCCAGTGAGAGCAGGTCTATCCGGGGGTTGTTAAATAAAGTTGTGAAACGGTCTTTATCCTCTGGATTTTCTCGAAGGACTTCCATTATTTTTGTAATCTAACTACCTGAACTCACTCCTAACCCTTTACCCTTTATTGAAAGACTCTGTTTCTGTTCCAAATAAATAACCCAAAAGAAGATTCAGTGTCAATTTCCACATTCTTTGGGCCATATATCACGGGAACCCCTAGAAGGAGAAGCAAACAAGGAGGTAATGGTAAACCCAATAAAACCAGCAGCTCCTTCAGGGGTCAGTGCTACATAAGTATAACATGTTTGTTTAACCCCTTCCCCACCAGCCGCTATAATTTTACTGCGGCAGGTTGGCACGATCCCGCGAGCCATTGTAGCTATACGTCTGCTCACAGGATCGGGATAGCAGGGGGGGTGCCGCGGTCACGATGACCACCGGCCATGAGTGATTATGGGCACAAGAGGCAGAATAGGGAAGTGTGGATGTAAACACACAAATCCCTGTTCTGTGAGGTGTGAAAGATCGTGAGTTTATCTATTAGCTAGGAACCACAATCTGTAATTTCCTCTAGGTCAGTCCCCTTCCCCTACAGTTAGAAACACACATAGGGAACACAGTTAACCCCTTGATCACCCCCTAGTGTTAACCTTCCCTGCCAGTGACATTTTTACAGTGAACAGTGTATTTTTATAGCACTGATCGCTGTATAAATGCCAGTGGTCCCAGAAATGTGTCAAAATGGTCCATTGGGTCCGCCATAACGTCGCAGTCCCGATAAAAATCTCAGATCGCCACAATTACTAGTGAAAATACAAATAATACAATTTTGTAGATGCTCTAACTTTTGCGCAAACTAATCAGTATACGCTTATTGCGCTTTTTTTTTTTTTACCAAATATATGTAGAAGAATACATATCGGCCTAAACTGAGAAAAAAATTGCTTTTTTTTTTTTAAAAAAATGGGGATATTTATTATAGCAAAAAGTACAAAATATTGCATTTTTTTCAAAATTGTCCCTCTTTTTTTGTTTATAGTGCAAAAAAATAAAAACCCCAGAGGCGATCAAATACCACCAAAAGAAATCTCTATTTATAGGAAAAAATGGACATAAATTTTGTTTGGGTGCAACATCGCACAACCTCACAATTGTCAGTTAAAGCGACGCAGTGCTGAATCGCGAAAAATGGCCCGGTCATTCAGCAGCCAAATCTTCCCGGGGCTGAAGTGGTTAAAAAAAAAAAAAAAGAAGAGACCTTAGTATCACTTTAATGCATTAAATGCATTAAGGTAAAAAAAAAGTCTTCTGCCTTTCAAGCGCAGCATATCCCAGAGCAGAATAAGTAATTATCCAAACAAGTGGTAAACCATTAAACTGGGTTAGTGTTAGAGAGAAGATTAATGTGAGAGTTAGTGTTGGGGTTGCAAGGGGGGGTTATTGCTAGTTTCAGGGTTTTTCTGGCTAGGAAATGCAATGTACCGTGTTACTGTATTACTTCACAGGCTTGTGCACTATAAAGTAACATTACAGATACAGGTAAAAATGTAATGCTTGCATTATTGATGTGGTTATTTAACCTTGTTCTCATTTCCACTGCAGAACTCAGGTCATTTGAAATGCTGTAATTGAAGCAACAGAAAATGCAGTGAAACGTCTAAAGAAGAGAAGCTGTGTGCAAAAAATACATACTGACCGTGGTAGAGATTTAGGGTACTCCTGTACTTACCTTTTAGTATTGCTAAAATAATAACGGTATACAGTGCCTTGAAAAGGTATTCATACCCCTTGAAATTTTCAATTTTTGTCACGTTACAACCGAAAACATAAATGTATTTAATTGGGATTTTATGTGATAGACCAACACAAAATGGCACATACCGTATTTCTCAGCGTATAACACACACTTTTTTCTCCTTAAAATCAGGGGAAAATCGTGGGTGGGTGTCATACGCCGACACCCCGCCAATTGTGAGCCTGTGGGCAGGCTTTGGCTGAAAGCCACCGAGAACGGGCGAAAGCCGCAGAGAACGCCCGAAAGCCACTGAGAACAGCCAAGAGTGGCCGAAAGCCAACGAGAATGGCCGAGAGTGGCCGAAAGCCGCAGAGAATGTCCAAAAGTCACTGAGAACGGCCAAGAGTGGCCGAAAGCCAACGAGAATGGCCGAGAGTGGCCGAAAGCCATAGAGAATGTCCGAATGCCACCGAGAACGGCCAAGAGTGGCCCAAAGCCAACGAGAATGTCAGAAAGCCACCGAGAATGGGCAAAAGCAGGATATCCAGCTCTGTATCTCGGCCGCGCCATTTTTAAAGGGAAAAGCTGAAAAAGACCCTGACAAGGCTGCATGACAAGGCTGCAAATGACACTGACAAGGCTGCATTGATGGGCATTTAAATGTAAGTTTTTATTCCTTAAACTTCCCTCCTAAAAGTTTTTTTCCTTAAAATTCCCACCTAAGATATGGTAATTATGAAGTGGAAAGAAAATGATTTTCACATTTTTTAAATAAATAAATATCAGATAAAATCCAAATAAAATATACTTATGTTTTTGGTTGTAGCATGACAAAATGTGGAATGAAGAAGATATAAATACTTTTTCAAGGGACTGTATGTGCAAGAGAAAAGAGAATGAGTGTTGAATCTTGGAGATCATTAATCATACAGTAGCATGTAGTATTCTGAAAATGTTTTATTTCTGTTCCTTATAAAACTTTCCCATATCAGGAAGAATTTCCCTTGTGTGTTTCATTTCACTCCAGCTTTCTATTTCTCCAAGGCCAGGTTATAAACCTCTTTTTAATTTACACTTGCTTGTTACCACACACTTAAACCAATGAGCTAATATTAAAATCTGCTTTTCAGGAAAGCCTGAGCACACACACGTATGTTAGACCCAAGGGTATTTTTAGTATCTAAAATTGTGAAATCGGCAAGCATGACAACTGCTATATTACAAACATCTGCCTATGTGTTCATTTCCATCAAACTGAAAGTGTCATGCAAGCATCTTTGTAAAATATCCATAAAGGCATATTACAAACCTGAATGCTATGGTAACCTATTCAATATTTTATGGCTAACCAAAATGCTGACTTCACAGAAAAATTTCGTTATTACTAGATAAGCAAATTCCTGTAAACTGAACACAGTTGCCATTTAGGAAAAGTCTCCATCTAATAGCAGAATGCAAGATATTAGGCTACATCTAGGACATCGCTCCAGTCAGTACGGTGACCCACGTACAATGTGACCATGAACAGAAACTGTGCTGTGCTTGCAAATTCTGCAAAGGGAATTCCCTAAGCGTATTTCATTAGTTTAATGTGGAACTCTGGCTTTGCCCCCCCCCCCACCAGATCTTTTACTTATATTACAATGATTTTAGAAATCTGCACTTCAGATTCCTAAAAGCTTCAATTCTAGATATACAAATACATTATGTCTTTGGGCTTTTTTATTTATAGAATGAGGTTTTGCAGAAAGAATAAAGTGAACAAATTGGATTGAACCTGCTTAAGACACATAGGGGGTTATTTACTAAAAACAAAGCCACTTTGCACCGCAAGTGCACTTAAAGTGGTTGTAAACCCTTACAACCAACTTTGACCTACAGGTAAGCCTAGATTAAGGCTTACCTGTAGGTCCAAGAAATATCTCCTAAACCTACAAGGTTTAGGAGATATTTGCCGAAAGACAGGCACCACTGTCTACGGTGCATGCGCCGTAGACAGTGACGCGCAGGCGCACTGAGCGGGCCGCGGTCAACGGCGATATGCTGCGAGTGGCGGCTCCTGTGCGCATGCGCGGGAGTGACGTCATCGCAGCTTCGCCGAATGACAGCGGCGGAGCAGCGAGACCCACCGAGAAGATGGATGCCCCGGACTACAGAGGACAGCGGTGACTTTGCTGGCTCCTGTGTCAGGTAAGTGACACATAATGGACTACTATGCGATGCATAGTAGTCCATTATGCTTTACCTTTTGCAGGGAATGAAAGAGGAAGTAAACCCATCAGGGTTTACTTCCTCTTTAAAGTGCACTAGGAAGTAAAGTTGCTGTAGATCCGAGGGGGACTTGCAAGGAAAATAAAAAACAGCATTTAATTTAGGTTGCACATGATTGGATGATAAAATCGGCAGAGCTTCCACTCATTTTAGATCTACCCCTTAGATTCAGAGCAACTGCACTTCCAAGTGAACTTGCAGTGCAAAGTGGATTTGCCTTTCGTAAATAACCCCCACACTAAGCTTATTGTCCCCCTCTGTCAAGGTTTTCTGGGTACCCACTAGGGAGATTCACGTCTTTGTACTGGTGACCATTGTCAACAGAACTGAAAGTGGGATGAAGTCCTACATTTTAGAATTGTCAAAAGAGCAAGATTTGAAGGTGAGTCTTCCAACTGGGGCAACTTTTTTAGTGACAACTGTATAAGTAGGGAACACCTCAAACGTTGGGGAGATTTCCTCTAACTTCCTGTTGCATATAGGAAAAGGAAGATGAAGCTTCTGATTACTTGGGTCAAGTGCATTCTATGTGTATTTGGGTAAACATGTAAGCAAACACATGTTCAGGCAATGTAACCCTCACGTTCAACATCATAGATGTGTACACCTTGGTCTTTCAGCCATTCTAACTACAAGCACCAGCATATATAAGGTTTTCAGTTCCTTCAAAGGTCAGCAAGACCTCATCTGTTACAGCATTTTGTGACTTCTAGTTCATCATACTCATATGATGTCTATATTATACCAGCAATCCTGTGTGAATTTTTGCCTCTTGCGCAGTTCAATGCATCCCACAAAATATACTTACCATACATTAAATGGCAGACAGTGGTGGTGAGGTACTACTGAGAAATAATAATTGACGATTAACAGAAAATCAAGCTCTACTTACTGTAGGTGTATTTCATGTTGACACTGTTCACTCCACATATATACTCCTACAGTCGTAGCTCTGCTTATTAAGTTATTGATGGCTGTGTCTATTGATTATTTTATACCCTAGTGATGAAGGTGCCAAAAGTCAGACTGTGACTGATGACGAAGAATCCTCCCATCCCCCAAGCACTATCATATTTTCAATCCTCTGTGTGATGTCAGATGACCACTTTTAGAGTCATTTTTAAGTGAACATAAAATAATGTTTTCTTAAAAGGAAGTGTTTTGGTGGATGGGGGGTAAATTGCCAAAGGCTGTGTCTCTAAAGTTAATGATAGACAATGTCCTATTTATTTTCATCAGCTTCTCCATGGTTCTTTAGGACATAATTGTAACACATTGTAATAGGACCACAGATCACCTTTAATAAGACTCCATATACACTATACAACTTTTGTTGTCAGATTTCCTTCAGATTTACCAAAAAAAATGTAGTGCAAGGGCCTGCCTTATTGCAAACAAATTTAAGGTTAAACCTCATATTATATGGTTTTGGTAACTCTGAAGGAAAAAATTTACAGAAAATTGGATAGCGTGTATCCAGCTTAAAAGAGTCAGAGAAAAATGTTTTCTTCAACTAGTCTCAACTCTTCCAACACTTTAAAGCGGAGGTCCACCCTAAAGTGGACCTTCCGCTCATCGGAACCCTCCCCTCCTCCGGCGCCACAATTGGCACCTTTCAGGGGGGTGGGGGGTGCAGATACCTGTACAGTACAGGTATCTGCACCCACTTCCGGGATAGCTCTCTGCGGAAAGGGGCGTAGATTACGCTCCTTTCCATAAGTGCCCGCCCCTTTCCGCAAGTGCCCCGCTGCCTGCTGGGAAACACACAGATCCCAGAGGCAGCGGGGACCGTCCTTATTGCGCAGCGCGACTCACGCATGCGCAGTAGGGAACCGGGAAATGAAGCCGAAAGGCTCCATTTCCTGATTCCCATACCCAAGATGGCGGCGGCAGCACCCGAGAGACGATCTAGAGATCGGCTTCGGGTGCCGACATCGCGGGCGCGCTGGACAGGTAAGTGTCACTATTTTAAAAGTCAGCAGCTGCAGTATTTGTAGCTGCTGGCTTTAAAAAAAAAAAAAAAAATGCGGAGTCCCGGCGGACTCCCGCTTTAAGCCACTGGTAAGGTAAACCTTGGTACTGGCTAAGCACTATGAATCTGCATTGTTTGATTTTTGTTTACCACTTCAGCCCCGGTAGATTTGGCTGCTCAATGACCTGAGTATTTTTTGTAATACGGCACTTTGTCGCTTTAACAGGCAATTACGCGATCGTGTGATGATATACCCAAACAAAATTTACGTCCTTTTTTCCCACAATTAGAGCTTTCTTTTGGTGGTATTTGATCGCCTCTACGGTTTTTATTTTTTGCGCTAAGAAAGAAGAAAGCGACAATTTTGAAAAAAAAAAACACAATATTTTGTACTTTTTGTTATAATAAATATCCCCAATTTTTTTTAAAAAAAAGCTTATTTTTTCTCAGTTTAGGCTGATATGAATTCTTCTACATATATACAAAAGAAAAAAAATTGCAATAAGCGTATATTGATTGGTTTGCGCAAAAGTTATAGAGTCTACAAAATAGGGGATAGATTTATGGCATTTTTATTATCATTTTATTTTTTTACTAGTAATGGCGGCGTTCTGTGATTTTTATCATGACTGCGACATTATGGTGGACACATCGGACACTTGACACATTTTTGGGACGATTGACAATTATACAGTGATCAGTGCTATAAAAATGCACTGATAACTGTATAAATGTCACTGACAGGGAAGGGCTTAACACTAGGGGTTGATCAAGGGGTTAAACTGTGTTCCCTGACTGTGTGTTCTAACTGTAGGGGGAGGGGACTGACTATAGGAGATGACAGATTGTGGTTCCTATTAGGAACTCATGATCTGCATCTCCTCTCAGAACAGGGATTTGTGTGTTTACACACACACACACACGTCCCTGTTCTACCTCTTGTGGCCGGCGATCACGTGCATTGCCACCCCCGCAGTGCATCCGGCGCGTGCCTGCTATCCTACTTAAAAGAGTTGACGTATAGCTATGACGTCTCACAGGAACGTGCCGACCTGCTGCAGTATAATGACAGGGGCTGGTCGGCAAGTGGTTAAAACAGCAGTGGGATGGTACTTTTCACCACTAATATTGCACATTGTTCTATGAAGGCATACCACATTTTTGAATAATGGTTGAAGCAAAAATGAGAAAAAAAAAAAAATATATATATATATATATATATATATATATATATATAGAGCAGACATTGGTGTCTCAACCTTCTTCAAAGTCAGATTAAACACAATAGAATATCTAGTGGGCAAAGAATACTATGGTAGGAAGGATGACTCTTTCATTATGGAGGAGTACAGTGATTTTGCTTACTGAGCTCCTTAGGCGAGTTTTGATTGGAAAATATGGATGTACTTTTATTTATTTTTTCTAGTGGGTGAAGTGTTTTACTTTGGTGGAAAGGGGGAGGGGTTATATTTAAGGCAGTTTAGTCTCATTTTTGTATCTGTATATATCATTGCTGTTTGTGTTCTGTTTTATTGTACCTTATTATTCTCCTTTTTTCATTTCTGAAAAATAAACTAAAACCATAAAATAATAAGGCTAAAAAGGGGCTAAACAGGTCCAGGATAGTTGAAATTAGCTTTTGTAAGTCAGCACAGCTCAGCCTTGCCTCTCGCTCTCTCCACACTGGCTGGGATTGACCGCAGAAGGAGTCAATTGCTCCCACTGCTGTGTCTGAGCCAATGAGAAGGGAGAGAGCCGAGAGACCTGGATCCTCTGTTGGTGTCATTGGTGTGTTGGACCTTTTCAGTACTGGGACATTAGGCATTGGCTCAGAGCCCAGAAATAGCTGGCACATTCTCAGCAATCCAGATGCTTGGTTATGGACTGATCTCCTGTGCGGCTCGGGACAGTGCACTGACAGCAGCGCACAGTTTTTCCCTTAATTGCTCCTGATGCATCTACCTTTGTGAATAGGATCTTATTACATTATTTTTTTCCAATGCTTCATTTTTGAAAAGGAACACACAGTCAATGTATAGAGACCACAACCATGAAGTGTACATCAGGGAACAATTCCCAGAATAAAAAGTTAGCATCACTCGGGTCATTGCATATATATTTAAGAACATTTAACTGACGTTCAGGCTGTGAGCGTCGGGATCTAAGGATTCTCCGTAACCTGTATGACTTTTTTGCACAGTATACACTGTGCAACACGAACAGTAGGAAATTAGAATAGACCCTTAGGCCTAAGCAAGAAGGAGACAAAAAGGAGGGGGGTTGAGAATATGGGTAAGGGGCCCCAACCACCAGCCACTCCTTCCAGGTCAGTTAAGTCAGTGTTTTAGTCCCTAACTCTAAATTTTCCGACAACAAAATCCGATCATTTAAATTCCGATCGTATATAGACAATTCCGACGGACAAAGTGCCACGCATGCTCAGAATAAATTACGAGGCGAAAGCTATTGGCTACTGCCCTCTTTATAGTCCCATCGTACGTGTTGTACATGACCTCACTCTGAATGATTGGATTTTCCGACAATTTTGTGCGACCGTGTGTATGCAAGACAAGTTTGGGCCAAAATCCATCTGATTTTTGTCGTCGGAATGTCTGACAGTGTGTACAGGGCATTACAGTTGTCTTCCCATTCATTCAATGTATTTCACCAAAATGGCAAAATGTGGGAAATGAAATCTCTCAATTTTACTCATCTATACTCATAATGTCAGTAGCCATATCAACTAAACATGTAATCAAATTGAAAACACAATACTTGACTTCCTTTAAATGGTTGACTTCACTATAACAGAACCACGGTCATTTACATTTTCCTAAAATAAAAAAAATAAAAAAACTCTATTCATTTTCCATTCAAAGTATTGCAGCCAGGTGTACACAGGCAATTCAAGCCAATTATTAACATGAGACTTTTAATAATGCAGTGACTACACTGAAGTGTGCTGTACTGCATACACAATCAGGATGGATATTAAATTAAAGTCATGTGCTGTAATTAGAGAGATCCTGGATAAAATCTAGCACCAGCTGTGTTCAACCTTGTGTAATTAGCTTCCTTTCTTTTATTGGGAAGGTAGCAGAAATTAGATTGGGAAGCAGTGCCTGCATTACTCTGCTGTGTGCAGTGGCTGTGTACTTATAGTGTATTCTGCAGTCCCTTACTACCCCCCCCTTCTCCCCCACCTTGAAAATCAATTATGGCATCCAAACTCGCAATACATAATTCACAGAGTCTGCAGGGTGCATTGCCATCGTTATTATTTCCCTGATTTGTAAGTAGTGAAATTCTGCAGAGTACCCGAGTCATAATCTAATTGGAATGATTATTTTGTAAATTGCTCAGACAGTGAGCTCAGCCTTAGCAAGCCAAAGCAAAACTCCTTTTCTTGCCATTAGCATCTGTGTTCGACAAACTGGGAAAGAAAAGATATCTTCTGTTACAATTAGACACATTTAGTAATAATAATAATAATAATAATAATAATAATAATAATAGATACACTAAAATTGATGTATTAGGTTAAAACCCAACTCAAGGCAAAATGTATTTTTTTAATTTTATTTACAGTGGGAAAGGGTTATAACCAAAGATGAGCAACTAGGTTGATTTGCAGCTAGTTCTGTAAAACATTCTCAAAATTTGGAAATCTTGATATGCAATGTATTTCTTTCATTAGACTAATAAACTATTGGCAAAAAAGAACCAAGCTATCTCTTCCCCTGATAAACAATGCACATGCATCTGGCCATCCACATGATGTAAAAGAAAACACGATTCATCAGATCAGGTCACCTTTTCCATTGCTCTGTGGTCCAGTTCTGATGCTCTCGTGCCCATTGTAGCCATTTTTGGCTATGGATAATTGTCAGCATGGGCACCCTGACTGATCTGCCATTACATAGCTCCATACAAAACAAACGGCAATGTCCATTTTTTCTGCTTTCAACAGATCATATCTTTAGGGACAACACGATTACTTGCTGTCTAATATATACCACTGGCTTTCTGATGACTCTGTAACAAGATATTCAATATTTTCCCTTATCTTGTCAGTGGTCATAAAGTCAGGGCTGTCTTAACACACGGGCCAACCTAGGCACTGCCCAGGGGCCCCAGGTGCATGGGAGGCTCCTGCAGTCCCCAGTTTCCGGTGCTTCTCTTACACTTTTCAGGGAATAATAAAGACCCCCCCCCCCAAGTTGAAGCATCTTACTTCTGCTTCTTGTGTGGGCAGGATCTGTGTACTGCTCCAATTCATGGGATGAATAGGAGAGTGGAACTGGCGGGGGTCGGAGCAGAACATGTATCTGCCCACACAAGCAGCAGTGGTAAGATCATGGCTGGATTTAGGGGGCTGCTGTGGGCTAGGCCTGGGCAGGGCCCACCCCAGATGTCAGTTGCACCTCCCAAAGCCCCCCACCACCCCTGATACTGTGCTGGCAGTTTCCCATCCCTGCACGGTACACAGGCACTGAGAGCTCCTCCTCCCCATTCAATTCTCTAAAACACAGGTGGTATTGTGTACAGAGAGGGGATAATGTAAAAAAGGAGGGAACAGTGTGTACAGGGAAAAAGAAGGTCAGTGTATAAAGAAGGTCAGTGTATACAAGGGTGTAGAGGGGGCAGTACAGTGCATACAGGGGATGATTTTAATTTGCAAAAAAATCCCTAGTTGTGTTTATTTGTTGTTTCTAATCAGACTAAAATGCTCTGTCCAATAAGTAGCATAATTTAGCCACACAAACCCTTTTTTACTGTTGTGCGCTATGTGTGCCACGGCAAACCATCTTGCCGGTGGAGGCCCCAGTGCATTACTTTGCCCAGGGGCCCATGCTGCTATTGAGATGGCACTGCATAAAGTTATGGCTGATTAGTGGTGTTTGGGATCTGTTTTTACATTTTTCCACTCCCATATGTCTTTGATGTTTTGATTTCATCAAAACAATTCTCCTGAATTTAGACATAACATCTTTGCAGATCAGGTTATTAATATCCAGGTTTTCATGAAAGTTACAAAATTCAGGTTTTCCAGAAGGCTGTGTGGTGTCACCAGCAAACAGACCAAGCCCAGGGTCTGTGAAGTAGCTTCTACTAGTGTCTACTAAAGATTTTTCTTTAGTTTTTAATTTGTGATTTTACTTTGGGTACTAACAAATAGCATTTAGGTAGTTTTTAGTTACAGTTCTATTTAAAAGCACCACTGTAAATATTTGAAATATTTAATTTATATTAATATGAATGGCTAAATAGCCTGTTGTGATCACTGTAAAGGCATCACAAATGTAAAGCAAAAAGTGAATACTGTTGTAAGTGAAACATATCAGTCATTGATCTGTTTGGACAAAAAACATTATCCATACCAATATGTATTACAGTGAAGATCATAAACTGGACAACCTATTTATTTGTACATAAACTCAATAAGCAAAGATGACAGATACTGCATGTGCAGTGCGCTAGTCATGTCATACTATTAACTCCCCCTTTACTTAGAGAAAAAGCCAATGCTAATGAAATACAAGTGGAATGCAATACAACTTATCTTTATCTCCACTAAGGAAAACCTCTACCAAGATTTCTCCACTGTTATTGCCTTTGCAATATAGTGTGAGAGCACTGGGTTTGAAATATGTTGATTCTGACAACAACATCCATAAATTAGAGCAGACAGAACTAGAGCACAGTAAATGATAAGCATCTCAAAATTTGTGTGAAACTGAAACATCAAAATACTACAAATCAAGAAGATTTTGGGGCATCGATTTAAATAATAATAAAAATAAAAAAATTGTAGTAATAATAATTATTATAAAAAACAACAACAAGTTAGGAGTGTTATAACCGTTTCACAAATGTTTATAAGCCAACTCTTTCTGTATGTAGCCCTAGTTTGGCCGGGTGTACGAGAAATGGCCCTCTCCAAGAATATTGTGCTAAAGCTGTAGGTAAATAAGAGAACTAGAACCTTCGCTAAGTAGAAGAGTGGGTTTGATAATAAAGTTGACAGTGCCTCCACCCAAGACATGGCCTCTGTGAAGAGAGGAGATTCCCTGTCTGGGAAATTATTCAATAATCTAATCAAAGTAATTGGGAGAAGAAGAACTACTGCAACCAGCATATAATTGTGACAAATTAGTTAGACACTGTCGCCTTCATCAACTTATGACAAATGGCTGGTCAACCTCACACCGCGCTGTCACTTATTCGCAACAATGGCACTCTCAACTTCACCCTGCACAAAGATTTTTCAGCTTGGGAGACCACAATCTAGGTGACAACAGACAGAGCATTTGTCACTGGGTTTGGGTAACTAAGCTATTAACCTTTTAGACTGGGTTCACACTGGTGCAATGTCAGATATCGGATGTGATTCATACCGCACTGTTGTGCAGATCATATGTATGGCTGAATTTGCATCGCATTCGGCCCAAGCTCATGCAGGACCCTTTTTTTTTGTCTGCACCATAATCGGATCGCATGGGTGTGAACACCCATGCGATCCGATTCCTGTTGGAATTCACAGTTCGTATTGTGATATGCTAACCGATCTGGGGGGGGGGTCATTAACTTTGTATTGACACTCCCAGCAATTCGCATAGGACAGTGTGAACTGCCTGAAAGGCAGGTGCACTGGATCCACAGAGTTTCCTGCATCGCACAAGTGTGAACCGAGCCTTAAACTTCCACCAACTACTTAAAAAAAAAAAAATAGAAAATGTTCACAAAATGAGCAATAGAAACTATGACTTTAGAATAAATGTCTGTAACGCACACTGTCACCATAGATAGGTAACTCCAGAGATTTATCATGTAGTAGCGCTCTTCAAGAAGCAGGGATTCTTTAAGTTTTGTGTTAGGGCATTGGAGATAATTTTAGCATTTTTCAAAATATGGTTTAATAGTGAAAAGATAAAAAAACAGCGCAAATAAAATATTTACAGAAAAAAAAGAGGGTATTACAAAGACAACAAAGCAACAGCTAAACAAAAGAGTTAAAAAATGAAAATACTTATCAAGTCCTGGTTTCAGCAAAGTTCAATTAATGAGCAAAATGGAAATGTGGCTCTCATAAACTTGACAGATCTTCCTTTGATAGTGAAACGAGAGCTCTCAACTGCAAAGGGTGGCCCCCTTTTCTTGTCGGTGAAGGGGGCATTGACAGAAATGATCTAAACAATCATCCGGTATAATGTCTGACACACACTACAAGTTTTTTTTCCTTCATTCATTTTTTTTCTGGTGATGAGGTCACTGGGACATGTATTGGGGTTTTGCTATTCCTATCACGGTACTAAGAAGGGGTGTCTGGCATGCAGCTAGGAATTTGTGGATTGTATAAACTGAAGGTGGAGGGATGGGAAAGGTCACTGCAGCTATGTCTCTCCTTATGACACAATGGCATGGGGGACTTGTGACTTGAAAAACATGGCCACTGCATACAGTTTTTCATGTGCCCAATGTGCTATATCATTACAATAATGTTAACCAAAAGCATATAGATGCACAGCAGTATGGAAATAAAACAAGATTTATATAAGAAGAAATTAATAACAGTGCATACATGTACAAACAGGTATTATCCACATAGGGCCCAAGAGGGATCCTGGTGGAATTGTGCAAATATACCCTGGTATATATAGTTTTTAATAAAGATACTTCCAGGTGAATGTTGCAACAAAGTTCAGTTGCAGAGCTCCCTGAGGATGATCACAATGCAGCATCCGTCTTTGTGTCAGAGACCTGAAGACAAGATCAGTGATGCTGGGGAGATCATCTAACCATGACCCAACCAGCCTGAAACGCAGATTCACAAAAACTGAAACCATGGTGTGGCACTGGAATTTAAAGTTAGCCTATGTATGCTGTGTCTTATTCCCCAGTAGATTCTAATCCATCATGCAACTGAACCTCGTACTACCAAAAGTGGCCATTGGATGTCTAACCTGGCTCTAGCCTATGCTGGTTATGGAGCCCTAAGCTAAAACTAGCTATTGAATCCCAGACCAGAAGGAACAGGGCTAACTAAAACAACAAGAGCTATATATAAAAACTATATTAAAATAAACAGTATACATACTGATATGCAGCAAGGTGACCACTACAGTATACAGTGTATATATACACCCAGAAGCTATGGGCAATAGTCAACTATTAAACATAGACGCACTTGCCTAGTAAACACTGTATTCTGGTCTGGGTTCAGCAACAACTGGATTGATATTCTCTTTTGCTTTCCCTTCACCTTTCCCACTCCCCTCCTTTCCCTTTCCTCCCCCCCTTTTCCCCTCCCCCCTCTTCTTCCTTCCCTGTTCGCTCCGTTTATAGACTATATAGACCCACACTTGTACATTTCTTATATATATTTTTTGATTTCAGTTGTTGCACCTTTTAGTGCTTCCCATGTTTGCCGCGGGGGAGGGGGGGGATTACCTGTTCAGGGTGCCTCATTTTGCCATCTGGTACCCTTTCTTGGGTTCCCATTGGTAAGCCATGCCTGATTATAACACTTCAAAATTATCTGATTTATTGTATCTATGTAAATTGTATTTTTTGCTTTTCATTGTTTGTCTTATCTGTGATTATATAATTATAAGATTGTATTTTTCTATAGCTGTTTATACTGTTGTATCTGATGTCCTTTATTTATGTTCTGTGTCAATAAATTAATACTTTTATATTTACTCTAAATACCTGGGTACCAAGATAGTCCATGATAAATTTTTGTTGTTGTGGTGGGGCATGTTTTGGAGTAGCCCCTGACACACCCATCTTTCATTACTTCTTTCATGAATATCATTTAATGTTAACACATAGGGATGGGCTAAATGGACCCCTGTTCGGTTCGCACCTGAAATTTCGAACACCGCAAAAGTTCAGACACAAAGAATGAACCTCAGTGCCAATTTTGAAGGCGTATATGCAAGTAATTGGGCATACAATGGTTATAGGGGTTCGGGTCCTGCCCTGGGGTCATGTATCAATAAAAAAAAAGTTTGTGAAAAACGTATTTTTTAAATGAGCAGTGATTTTTGATTTTTAAAGTGAAAGCATAAAAATGAAAAATTCCTTCCAATATAGTGCCTGGGGGGTCTCCTTAACCACTTCCCACCCAGCCACTGCATATAAACGGCCGGGTGGGAGCTCTCTACTTCTGACAGGACGTTCCTGAACGTCCTGTCAAAGTAGCGGGATCGCGCGGGCGCGCTCCCGCGCGGCTGCGCGATCCCGATGCGCGCGTGTCCCCCGCACACGCCGCATCTCGGATCAGCAGGAAGGCAATGTAATTGTCTAATCACAGCCATCGTAAGGTAAACAAAGGGGGATTTGTTACAGATAACAGGTGATCGTGCCGCCGCGTGCCCGCGCAGCGGCACAATCCTGATCTGCCTGTGACCCCCGGAGACTGCAGAGCAGTATACAACAGGAGGGCCATGTGATTGGCCCTCCTGATCACATGACGACTGTGTCCAATCACAGTCGTCAGGTAATGTAAATAGAGAGCGGTTGTAACTGCTCTCATCTCTTCCTCTCCTCACACAGAGCCTGTCAGTGAGGAGAGGAAGAGAGATCTGTGCTTCAGCCGGGAAGATCAATGAATTTATAGCTGTTTGTCCGCTGTTTACCCACTGATCACCCAGCTAGTGTCCCCCAAAACACACAGTGTCCCCAAAAACACAGTGTCCCCAAAAACAGTGTCCCCAAAAACACCTGTCATACAGAACAGCAGGCACATCTGTCCGCCAACAGCGGGCACATCAGCCCGCCATCTGACACATCAGCTGCCCGCCATCACCAGGCGCATCTGACCGCCATCACCAGGCGCATCTGACCGCCATCACCAGGCGCATCTGCCGCCATCACCAGGTGCATCTGCCGCCATCACCAGGTGCATCTGCCTCCATCACCAGGCGCATCTGCTGCCATCACCAGGCGCATCTGCCCGCCATCACCAGGCGCATCTGCCCGCCATCACCAGGCGCATCTGCCCGCCATCACCAGGCGCATCTGACCGCCATCACCAGGCGCATCTGCCGCCATCACCAGAGGCATCTGCCGCCATCACCAGGCGCATCTGACCGCCATCACCAGCCGCATCTGACCGCGATCACCAGGCACATCTGCCCACCATCATAAGGCACATCTGACACCTGCCATCACACATTTGCCTCCCGCCAACATCTGACACATCTGCCGTCTGCCATCAGGCACATCTGACGCCCGCCATCAGGCACATCTGACGCCCGCCATCAGGCACATCTGACACTCGCCATCAGGCACAACTGACGCCCGCCATCTGACATATCCCGCCCGCCGTCTCCCGCCCGCCATCTGACATCTGCCCGTCAACATGACTAAAAGGTCGTACAGCGCAGAGGAGGCTTTCCAGATACTCCAGAGTATGTCGGACGAGAGTAGCGGGGAACTCTCTCCGTCAGACTCGGATAGCGATTATGAGCCAGTGGAAAGCAGTGGCTCTGAGATGGAAACTGTGGAAGATAGAATCTTAACAAGGAGAAAAGGGAGAAATGAGCAGGCGCAGACATCCACCAGCAGTGCAGCACTCCAGGATGATATGCAGGCATCCACCAGCAGCGCAGCACTCCGGGATAGGCATGCATCCACCAGCAGTTCTGCAACCTTCCTTGAAGATAGGCCAGATGCTAGCAACGGAGCATCCCATCAACGAGGCACTAGCCTTCCAGATTTTCTACTGTATCCAACATGGCTGCCCGATACGTCAGTAGAACCTGTAATTCCCCTTTTTACATCCCAGCCAGGCCCTCAGATACAGACGGAAAATGTAACCCCACTTTATTATTTTCATTTATTTTTTACCAATGATCTCCTAACCGACATTGTGGAGCAATGTAATCTATATGCCAGCCAACATATAGCCAACAATCCAAGTTCTTCCTATGCCCGTCCCTTTTTTTGGAAACCCCTCACCGTGGAAGAATTAAACATTTTCCTTGGCCTAACCCTTAACATGGGGCTAACAAAAAAAATGAAGTCCATTCCTACTGGTCTACCCAACCTATCCACCACATGCCGATCTATTCATCAATTATGCCCAGAAACCGTTATGAGATGATCATGAGATTTTTACATTTCAATAACAATGCCCAATGCCTCCCTCGAAATCATCCCAGTTACGATAAATTATTCAAAATTCGGCCCCTAATCAATTTTTTTCCCGCCAGTTTCATGCAGATGTTTACCCCTGATAAAAATATTTGTGTGGATGAATCCCTATTACACTTCACTGGACGACTTGGAATACAACAATACATGCCCAGTAAAAGAGCCAGACGTGGGGTAAAATTTTATAAGGCGTGTGACAGGGCCACGGGTTACACATATGACTTTATAATTTATGAGGGAAAAGACCAACAGCTAAACCCCCCTGGATGCCCTACCTACATGGGAACAAGTGGCAAAATTGTCTGGCAGCTGATCCAACCATTGCTTGGGAAAGGTTACCACCTATATGTAGACAATTTCTACACAAGTCTCCCACTTTTCCGCCATCTGTACCTAAAGCAGACTGTGGCTTGTGGGACAGCACGGACCAACCGCAAAGGCTTCCCACAGATATTGGTCACCAAGAAATTAAAACAGGGTGAAATGGCCAGTATGCGGACTGACGAGGTACTAGCGGTGAAGTGGAGAGATAAAAAAAGAGATGTCTACATCCTTTCCACAATACACAATGACACCTTGGTGGAACTGCAGAGAAGAAAAGGCCCCATCCAGAAGCCAAAATGTATCCATGAGTATAACTTATACATGGGGGGGGGGGGTGGATATGAATGACCAGATGATGCAGCCCTATTTGGCCACCAGGAGATCACTGTTTTGATACAAGAAAGTCGCCGTTTATTTGATGCAACTGGCCATGTTCAATTCATATATTATTTTTTCTAAGAGCACCCAAAGTTCCCTGACCTATCTAAGATTCCAAGAAGATGTTATCACAGCCCTTGTCTATCCCCATGGCCAACCCACTAAACTAATTCGCTCTGATGCAGTATCCAGACTCCATGAAAGGCACTTTCCCGACATCCTCCCTCCTACCCAAACAGAAGAAGATGTTATCACAGCCCTTGTCTATCCCCATGGCCAACCCACTCAACTAATTCACTCTGATGCAGTATCCAGACTCCATGAAAGGCACTTTCCCGACATCCTCCCTCCTACCCAAACAGGTCGCAAACCCCCCAAAAAATGTTGTGTGTGTACAAGTAGAGGAATTCGCCGCGACACCCGATACTACTGTCCAGACTGTCCCTCCCAGCCAGGCCCCTGCATTGGAACTTGCTATCGAAGCTATCATACTTCACTACACTATTAGTAAAGTGAAGATGATTTCTTTCCACTTTCCACTTTCTGCCATTTCTGTGTATAACCCGGACTGTTAAATGACTATGCCTCTGCCAAACATGTTTCTGCCTTCAACGTGAATTGACCTCGGCCTGTTAAATGACCATGCTTTTTGCCTGCCACCTGAACTGATCATTTGCCCTGCCACTGTACAGCACAGGGGTCTCACATGTGAGGGGCTCCAGAAAAAGTTTTCCGAGTGGAGAAAACATTTTTCTCCAGGTTTTTCATTTTCTCGGATTAGGGTCTGGAGACTCGAAGGCTTCGTAGAGATTTGGGTGGGAAGAAGCCTCTACCCCTGTCCTCGGGTCTTACCTGACCAAGGCCCAATGTACAAAGTGCCACCTGCTGCCATGTGAACTGGCCCTGCCTTTGCCTGCCACCTGATCTGGCCATGCCTGTGCCTGCCACCTGAACTGGACATGCCTATGCCTGAACTGCCTGCTAAACCTTGGACTGTACTGAACCATGTTCATAATTTTCCATATCTGTCTGCTGCCTGGACAATTCCTGGACATTTCCTTTGGCTGTCTAGAAAATGCTTTGACTGCTCTGGAACGGTGTCCCTGCCTGCTAAAACCACAGGTGAGCTTTTTTTTACCCTTTGCTCAGCAGAATGTATTTTGGGGTGTAATTCTTGGTGTGTACATGCTATATGTTAGAAGCCTGAAGGTGGTACTTGTATGTTGGGCTTCTGTATGTGGCCAGGCTGTGGAAAAGTCTGACACATGGGGTATCGCCATAATCAGGAGGAGTAGCAGAATGTATTTTGGGGTGTCATTTTGGCTATGTACACGTTATGTGTTAGAAAGATCTTCTAAATTGACAACTTTGTGAAAAAAAATTGTTTTTTATTTTCTTTCTACACATTCCAAAAACTTGTGGAAAGAAATTACATGTTTAAAAGGCTCATTATGCCTCATAGAATATACATTGGGTTGTTTTCTTTCCAAAATGGGGTCACTTTGTGGGTAATTCCATTGTCCTGGTGCTCCAGGGCTTTCAAAAATGTGATAGGTACTCAGAAAATGAAATGTATGCCTTTAGAACGCCTGATGGTGCTATATGGATGTTGGGCCTCTGTATGTTGCTAGGCTGTGGAAAAGTCTGACACATGGGGTATTGCCATACTCAGGACGAGTAGCAGAATGTATTTTGGGGTGTCATTTTGGCTATGTACATGTTATGTGTTAGAAAGATCTTCTAAATTGACAACTTTGTGAGAAAAAAATAGGTTTTCATTTTCTTTCCACATTTTCCAAAAACTTGTGGAAAGAAATTATATGTTCAAAAGACTCATTATGCCTCATAGAATATACATTGGGTTGTTTTCTTTCCAAAATGCGGTCAATTTGTGGGTAATTCCATTGTCCTGGTGCTCCAGGGCCTTCAAAAATGTAATAGGTACTCAGGAAATGAAATGTGTAATTTATGCCTTTAAAACGCCTGATGGTGCTACATGGATGTTGGGCCTCTGTATGTGGCCAGGCTGTGGAAAAGTCTGACACATGGGGTATTTCCATACTCAGGACGAATAGCAGAATGTATTTTGGGGTGTAATTGCAATTATGCCTGCAGCATGTGTGAGAAATAACTTGTAAATATGATAATTTAGTGAAGAAAAAAAAATATATATATATTTCTTAATTTTCCAAAGCATTGTGGGGGAAAAATTGCAACTTCAAAAAATTCACTATGCCTCTTACTAAATACAGCAGACTGTCTTCTTTCCAAAAAGGGGTAATTTGGGGGGTTATTGTACTGTCCTGACATTTTAGGGCCTCAAGAACTGAGATAGGCCATCAGTGCATTAGGATTGATACTTTTTCAATAATGCATAGCATGGCTTGTAGGCTCTATAACTTTCACACAAACCAATGATCATACACTTATCAGGATTTTTTTTTTTTACCAAAGACATGTAGTAGAATACATTTTGGACTAAATTTTCACCAAAATTAGATTTTTTTGTTTTTTAAAAAAAAAGAAAGTAGAATTTTTTTTTATTTTTTTTTAAATATTCGCTCTTTTTTCGCTTATATTACAAAAAATAATAAATGAAGTGGTGAAAAAATACCACCAAAAGAAAGCTCTATTTGTGTGAACAAAATGATAAAAAAATTCATTTGGTTACAGTGTAGCATGACTGAGTAATTGTCCTTCAAAGTGAGAGAGCACTGAAAGCTGAAAATTGGTCTGGGAAGGAAGGGGGTTTAAGTGTCCTGTATTGAGGTGGTTAATCTACCTGTATTGTGGCAGATCTGTACAATGTCTAGAATCTGCTGCAGTAATTGCATTTATTAAAAAAAATGACATTTTCCCTGCAAGCTGCCTTTACTTTGCTCAGCAACAGCTGGGGAGCCAGTGTGCATGATGAGGTCATAATGTAGTGCACTGGGAACAAGATTAGAGATTTTTTTGGATACATTTGGTTGTCACTTTGACTTGGGTGCATAAAAATAGGTCTTTGGGTGTCGGTGGTGCCTTCTCACCGTAACAATAAAAAGGTACTCTTGATGAAAGCAATAATTGGTCTTGCTGTAAAAAAATGCAATAATATGCACCTGTCAAACAGGTGCAAAAAAAAAAATGCTCTTTGGGTGTCAATTGTGCCCATGAAACCTATACCAAAAACATTCTTCCAGATAAAATCATTGAGCACCCTCAAAGCTAGGCAGCTTTGAAGTCCTGCAGAGATTCAACATCCCAAAAAGACCTAATCAGTGACATTGGCATCAGGGGCATCATAGCTGGTAATCCAGGACTGATTCATTTTTATAAAAGTCAAGCGGTCGACGGAGTCTGTGGACATACGAGTTCTATGATCAGAAACTAAACCTCCTGCAGCACCGAATGCCATTTTGAAAGCAGGCTGGATGCACGGCAGCCTAACAAATCAATAGCATACTGGGCAAGTTCTGGTCAGTGATCTATTCTCATGACCCCGCTGCCTATGGGATATGGAAGCTGATAGCCCTGGGCGGTGAGGACTAAAAAAATTCCAAAATGCCTCACTTAGCCAGACGCCTTCTCCAACGCTCCTCTCTTGACCAACAGAAGACTCAAAACCATGTTTTCCACAACACTGTAACCTACTGGAGTCAGGAAAAACATTCAATAAAATCCTTTTTAACGTTTCCTCAAGATATTTTATTTTCTGCACTCTCTGTGGGGACGGGATGAGTTCTGAGACCTTCCCCTTATAACGGTGATGGAGGAGGGTTGGCAACCAGTAATCATCCTTCTCCTTTGAGCCACGTATTCTTGGGTCCTTTTGGAGGCTTTGAAGCATGAGGTTGCTCATGCGCCTCAAATTTGCAGAGGCTTGAGGAACAGATTCCTCTGGGTTACTCAGGATGACAGCATCTGGAACTTCCTCCTCCCAGCCATGTACTACTCCCAAGGGTCCTGGGGTTGGAAAGCCATTACTTACAGAATGACACATGTCTCCCTCTTCTTCAAAGCCTATGAAAGTGACAGAATCCTTCTCCTCATCCTCCTCCCCTCTCTCCTCCTGTGTGTTCTGTGAAATAGGAATGATGGTGTCTGGATAAAGTGGGCCTTGAAAGGAAAGGAAGTCCTCTTCTTCCTCCTGCTGCTCTGCCTCCAGTGCCCTGTCCATAATGCCATGCAGAGTCTGCTACAGCAGCAACACAACAGGGATTGTGTCACTGATATATGCACTATCACTGCTCACCATCCTTATAGCCTCCTCAAAGAGTGACAATACAGTGCATGCATCCTTAATGATCAGCATTGGCATGGAGAAAAAAAAATGAGGGGGTCTGAGCCTATTGCCATACTGTACTGGCACAGGTACTCGTTGACGGCCCTCTGTTGCATGTATAGCTGCTGCAGCATTCCTAAATTTGAGTTCCACCTGGTGGGCATGTCGCAAATCAGGCGATTTATGGGCAGGTGGAATTCCCACTGAATTTCAGCCAACCGAGCACTGGCTGTGTATGACCGCCTGAAATGGCTACAGACTCTTCTAGCCTTCTTTAGTACATCTTGCTACCCTGGGCACGTACTTAGGAAAAATTGCACCACCAAATTGAGGACATTGGCCAGGCATGGCACATATGTCAAGTTTCCCTAAGGGTGGACAAGAGGTTTGAGCCATTGTCAGACACCACCATTCCTGGCTCCAGCTGGTGTGGTGTGAACTACCTCTGGGTCTGTCCCTGCAGAGCTGCAAGAATCTCTGCTCTGGTGTGGTTCCTGTCCTCTAAACACACCAGCTGAAGCACTGCATGGCACCTTTTAGCCTGACTCTGGAAAAAGCCCTTTGAACTCTTAGGGAGTTCATAGGACAATTCTGAGGAGGGCATGGAGGTGGCGGAGGAGGAGGGGGTAGAGCTCACAGATCTGACATCATCATCACCAGCTGTATGGAGACGTGGGGGCACAACAAGCTGCAGCACCGAGCCCTGTCCTGCATCCTTTCGAGTTGCAAGCAGCATTACCCAGTGTGCTGTGAACAAAATATATCGTCCCTTCCCATGCTTGCTGGACCATGTGTCAGCAGTAAGATGGATTTACGGCTGACTGCCTTGCTCAACAATGCAGAACGTTCCCTTCCACGTGATGATAGAGAGATGGAACGGCCTTAGGTGAAAAGTAGTAAGGACCTGGAACCTGCCATTGTGGTACAGCACATTGTGCAAATTCACAGAGGGGGGGCAGAATCCACCAGGCTTAAAGGCAGAAGTTGGAGAGCCAACAGCTTTGACAAGCTTGCATTCAGACACTGGACATGTGGGTAGCAGAGACATTTGCTGGCTATAGTTTACAGCTGGTGATGTGCTTCTGGCAGATGTGCTGTTAGGACCTGGGACATCCTGTGCTATACCATCATCCCTGTCAGTGGAAGCTGCTGAAAGGTAATGACTTGTTAAGCATGTGGTACCCAAATGGATGGCATTAAACTGGCAGTAACACACACAGAATTAAATAGCATTAAATTGGCAGTAATGCACACGAAACTATATGGTGTTAAACTGGCACTAAGGCACACAGAAGTAAATGGTGTTAAAGTGGTAGTAAACCCATTTTAAAAAAATCTGGAAAAAAAACCTGCAAGACAAAGGCATAATGAGCTAGCATGCATAGCATACTAGCTCATTATGAATTACTTACCTGAGATTGAAGCCCCTGCAGCGATCCTCGTTCACCGCTCCAGTGGCCGACATCTCCCAGGGAGGGAGGGTCACTTCCGGGTATCGCAGGTCCGGCGCTGTGATTGGCCAGAGCTGCGAGGACATCACTCTTGCACATGCACGTGGGAGCCTCTGTTAATGGCACAGTACAACTGAAGCAACGGTACATACGTGCCATTTCTTCAGTTAGCTTAAGTGTGCATGTGCCGATGATGTTGGCACATACACATAAAGGGATATCTCCTAAACCGTGCAGGTTTAGAAGATATCCAGTGTAGTTACAGGTAAGCCTAATTATAGGCTTGCCTGTAGTATAAAGTGATTGTAAAGGGTTTACAACAACTTTAAACTGGCAGTAACGTACAAAACTATATGACATTGAACTAGCAGTAACGCACACAGAACTATATGGCGTTGAACTGGCAGTAATTCACACAAAACTATATCGTGTTAAACTGGCACTAACGCACAAAGAAGTAAATGGCATTAAACTGGCAGTAAAGCACAAAACTATATGGCATTAAATTGGCAGTAACGCACACAGAACTATATGGCGTTAAACTAGTAGTGACGCACACAAAATGAGATGGCGTTAAACTGGCAGTAATGTACGCAAAACTATATGGCGTTGTAAGGTACCTGTGATAGGTAATGTCCGAAGTGGAGCTCGTGCGCTGAGGATTCAGGCAAAAACGTAGTCAGGCATATCAGGTTGGCAACAGATCATGCAAAGCGGTACATGGTCGAAATCCAGAGAGTGGTCAGGCAGGCAAAGGTCATACATGAGCTGGCGATGAAGTACAAAATCAGCAGGCTAGAGAGTAGTCAAGAATTCAGGCAGAAGTTCATATACGGTATTCAGAGTCACAAAGCAGTCACAACACCCAGGGAGCTAGTCCACACAAACGGGCACTGAGAGATCGTAAGTGCTGCTATTTATGGGCTGCTGTGATTGTAGATTGTCCACAGATGGCAGCAGGTGGGGCTAGTAAGTCCAAGGTAATGCATCAAACTGAGAGAATATAGTCATAACTCCAGAGCTCTTCTGTGGCATAACAAGTAAGACTGCAGCTGTGGGACCAGGAATATCCTGGTTCCAATACACCCAGGTATATGACAGGCATTAAACTGGCAGTAATGCACTCAGAAGTAAATGGTTTTAAACTGGTGCTAACACACACAAAGCGATCTGGAGTCAAACAGGCAGTAATGCACACAGAAGTAAATGTCTTAAACTGGCAGTAACTCACACAGAAGTAAATGCGTTAAACTGGCAGTAAGGCAATCAAATAGATGGTGTTCAAGCATCACTACACTGACACTATCTGAACTGTCCCTACTCTAGCTATACGCTACTGTAAAAATTACTGACACGGTCTCACTACACTGAAACTATATGAGCTGTCCCTACTCTACACTAATGTATGTATGAATGACACAGTCTCACTACACTACAGTGAAACTATCTTAGCTGTCCCTACTCTAGCTGCACACTATGCAAAGCTGAATGATGGCCCTCCTCACTACACTCACACTATCCCTAGACTGACACTAAACTAATATTCTACACTGCAAACAGAGCCCTATTCTTTCTCTCTCCACACCGAAATCACACTGAAAATGGCTGCCATTGAAAGAATACTTTCATACTGTGGGGTGGGAATGACCCATGATTGGATAAAGGCATGATGACAGTGTCCAGTCATGACTCTGACAGTGCTCTGTGCCCTGATTGGCTGAAGCTTTCACTGCTTCAGGGCATGCAATGCATTGTTCAGCGGTGCAATGCATTGTGGTCAGTTTGGGGGGGCCGAACAAATGGTCGAACGACCCGTTTGTTCAGCTGTTCACCAAACGACTGAGCAATGAAAGTTTGGTCCAAACTTACACTCAGGCCGAACCGAGCCTTACCAAAAAATTTGTAAAAGTGATATACATAATATACTGGTCTTTTGTGGCACAATGCATTTCATGGAATACTCTACATCTTCAGGAGCTGCCAGTCTAGCATTGTATTAAAATACAATTGATACAATAGACTGGCAGCTCCTGAAGAAGTGGAGCATTCCATGAAATGTATCATGCCACAAAAGACCAGCATATATGTATATCACTTTTACAAAATGTTTTGGTGAAACCGATAAATAAGATTGTATCATGGATCTATTTTATGGAATATTGTATGGTATATTAGTATGTTTTTATACTTAATAGAATAAAGAATGTATATTTTTTAATAGCTGTGCCTCAAAAATCCCATCTTTCACAATATGTTACTAGGAATTTACAATAAAAGGGTGTTGCACTTTACAATGAATTTAGGATTATAGTAATATATTTAAATTAAAGTTTTTGCACCAGCTTTAATAAACAATCCAAAACTATTTGGCCTAGAATAGGTGAGCAAATATTGGCAGTGAATAAATAATCAGCATTACTGGGAGTTAAAATGGGAAGATAACAGCTATAAATCAAATTCCCCTTAGGAATACATTCTCTCACAACACAGCACCAAATCCATACTGTCCTTTAGAAAATAGTACAAATGGGCTACCACCCACTGCAGAATTGGGTTTAAATGAAAGATAGCAAACAGCATCAAGCCTGAACAAATCTAACACTCTCATCTCATCTGTTCATACCAGGCCCCGAGGGCAAGGAAGCAACATTAACCCCTCCTATCCAGTGTCTATTTCTGAACATCTAAGTACATTTTTTTTTTACATAGCTTTTTTTACGTTTGACTTTTACTGAGATAGAAACACACATGGAGGTGACCTTTAAAGGTTACTGTGCGTGTTTATATACTGCTATTACTGTATCTTACTTATGTAGCTTTATATAGATCCACACCAAAGAGAGATAAAGCAGATATGTGTGTACCTAGCGCTGCCAATCCATGGAAATTTTATTTTTAGTGATCTTACAAACAAAATGGTTATTTATGCTTTGCAAGACTGCTGTCAAGTTGAATCATATGCTGGCTTTTTTACAACGCTCACAGACTCCCGTGGCAAAATATCTCTCCCAGAATTCCCTGGTACTCCCAGATGTAGATATTTAAAATACAAATCATTGGTAAAATCTTCTGCGGGGGGGAGGGAGGTAGCTCATATTGCTGAAATTAAATATTAAATCCATTGCGACTATGGATGAATGGAATTAAGAGTTTTCATTTCCCCAAATCTTTGCAAAATTGGAAGATTTTAGATATTTTAAGGAAAAGTAAATTAGTGGGTAAGGTAAAATTAAAACCTGACTCTGGGCTAAGTTAAAAAAAAAAATGCACTCAGGCTGCAATCCTCATTTCCTCTCTGGCACTGTACCCCCCACAGTAATCCCTTTTCACCATTAGATTTCCTTTAGAATAAAGCTAATGTGTTGCTCTGCATTACTAAGGACCTTCCACACTGGCAAGAGGATGGTAGAGAATCATGTGCATTGCATTCTTAACTTAAAGGCATTAAGAAAAGATCTGTAAAAAAAAAATACATTCAGGAACCCAGAGAGAAAAAATAAAGGGACAGTATACAAACAATTAAATACATGCACAAAAAAAAGTAAAAATAAACAAAAATACAAAGAACATTAAGTGAAACAAACTAAATCATTTGTAAGTATTTTTTTTTTAATTTTTATAATATTAACAAGACAACATTTTTTATTTTTTAGCCCTAAATGTAATTAAGAAAATGCACACAAAAAAGTTGTATGCATTTAATGTGGTTCTAAAGGCTGTAGTTGGTTTACTTTAAAGTGGTTGTAATGCCCGCTTGGTAATTTTTACTTATTGGAAAGCCTAAAATAAGGCTTACCGGTAGGTAAAATGAATATCTCCTAAACCGTACAGTATTAGGAGATAGTCACCCTTCATGCAGCCGCTGACGTCAGCGGCTGATGCACCCTGAAGGTCCGACTGCACTTGCCGGAACTTGCTGGAAAGGAGGACTCCCGCGTGTGATGGCCATTCACAGGGACAGAGCCCGCAAACCCGGAAGAAACACCAGGGGAACATGTCAGCCCCCTCGGCGGTGAACGGGCAAACTGCGGGAGCTTTGTTCTAAGGTAAGTATTTCATAATATGGTAGTATGCAAAGCATGCTATTGTCTTGCAGGTTTTTTTACTACTTTTCACCTGTTTACTACTGCTTTAATGCATTCTCTCAATAAGGGTACAAAACCTTCTAAGTGTAGCCCTGTCCTATATTTACCTGAGCCCAATCTTGATTCAGCAATGTGCCAGCTAGGGCCTATCTTATGGTAAGATTCTGGAAAAGGAGGTTTTCGGGTGGAGAAATAGTTGGATTTACGCCTTTGTTCCTCCGTACAAGCCTCCAACACTGCCCTAATGAGGGATCCTAGTGGCATAGGCACTGTGCATCAGTTTGGAAATCCTGCCATCAGCTTTGTGTCTGATAATATTGTCTTCCAGTATTGTAGACCAGAGCTAGGCCAAGTCTGCCAGTGATTATGCAGCTCCACTGAAACTAACAGCCACTGCAAGCTCTAAGTGGCCATCACTGGGACTTGAAGTTGATTTTCCACAGCTTCCTGATTGCTAAGGGCCACTTGAGGTAGGTGACAGGTCTTTTTAGGTGATACAATAACATAATGTTGCTAGTAGTGGACCAACATCACCCTAAAGCTGGGTATACTCATTAGTTACTTATGGGTATGTATAGCCAAAATGTCTATTTTTTTTAGTTTTGGATAGAATAGTAGAGGGTTAAAAAAAAACTGCCATGGAGAGGAATGTTCATAATGCATTATGGGGCAGGGTGGGTAGAGTATAAAGGTAAAAGGTACTAATAGAGGGAATGGAACTGAGGCAAGGGCAGCACATAGACTTTTCATTTACTTTTATTTTTTGTCCTTTCCTGACCCTTTCCTTTGAAAGGAGGATGTGCAAATTTGAATGGTTTATAGTAATGCATGGACAGTTTCCCAACTTTGAAAGTAAGCTAGGTGATGTAAATATGCTTGGTAAACTGCTCACAAATGTAAGTGCCATCTGAGAGGCGGTGTATTTTTATGTAAGAAAAAGTATAAAAATAAAAGTTACAAAAAAAAAAAAACCCTGCCAGGTATATTTTGCTGTCTGTGTATGATTAAGAGAAATTTTCCTTCACTTCCTGTCTAAGAGAGGCAAATGTCACTGCTTGTCCCATGTCAACACTTTAAATAGACAGTGCCTTATTTAATGTGCTTCTTCTGTCATTATAATACATTTACCTTTATATAAGTTTTGTTCAAATTCAATTGTATAATAGGTTCTTCTCTAATTAAAGTACATTCTCCCTCTACAATGGCTCGTTAGACCCACAGCAAAAAAGGTGTCCCTAGATTTTTATTTTTTTTCAAATGTTGGCAACTATTCTAACTTGTGGCCCAAGTTAGTCCACCAAGGAACATGCTCCCCCTGGGCGGGCTATGGTGTCTTGCAGCTGTGCAGTGTAGAGATGTTGGGATCCGCATGCACCCACTGGAAGTCTACTTTGTGGCACTGGCAAGTCATAGGAGTCCCTCTCAGCAGCCACAAATTAACAGCTTTTCAGCAGGTCCCTATTATTTGCTAATCCTGATCTCTTAGCACTGCAAAACTGCAAACCACCTCCGGTGGCCATAGGAAGCAGACAGGCTCCTTGGTAGAACAGACAATCTTCAGGCTAAAGATAAGCACTTGATTTTTTTTTTTGTTTGTTACCTTTGAGAATGCGTTTTTATACAATTTATTTACATAGTAGGTGAGGTTGAAAAAAGACACAAGTCCATCAAGTCCAACCTATGTGTGTGATTATATGTCAGTATTACATTATATATCCCTGTATGTTGTGGTCGTTCAGGTGTTTATCTAATAGTTTCTTGAAAATATCAATGCCCTTCGTTGAGACCACCGACTGTGGAAGGGAATTCCACATCCTTGCCGCTTTTACAGTAAAGAACCCTCTATGTAATTTAAGGTTAAACCTCTTTTCTTCTAATTTTAATGAGTGGCCACGAGTCTTGTTAAACTCCTTTTTGCGAAAAGTTTTATCCCTATTGTGGTCTCACCAGTATGGTATTAGTATATTGAAATCATATCCCCTCTCAAGCGTTTCTTCTCCAGAGAGAATAAGTTCAGTGCTCGCAACCTTTCTTCATAACTAATATCCTCCAGACCCTTTATCAGCTTTGTTGCCCTTCTTTGTACTCTCTCCATTTCCAGTACATCCTTCCTGAGGACTGTTGCCCAGAACTTGACAGCATATTCCAGGTGCGGCCGGACCAGAGTCTTGTAGAGCGGGAGAATTATTGTTTTATCTCTGGAGTTGATCCTCTTTTTAATGCATGCCAATATTCTGTTTGCTTTGCTAGCAGCAGCTTGGCATTGCATGCCATTGCTGAGCCTATCATCTACTAGGACCCCCAGGTCCTTTTCCATCCTAGATTCCTCCAGAGGTTCTCCCCCTAGTGTATAGATTGCATTCATATTTTTGCCACCCAAATGCATTATTTTAAATTTTCTACATTGAACCTCATTTGCCATGTAGTTGCCCTACCCCATTAATTTGTTCAGATCTTTTTGCAAGGTTTCCACATCCTGTAGAGAAGTTATTGCCCTGCTTAGCTTAGTATCATCTGCAAATACAGAGATTGAACTGTTTACCCCATCCTCCAGGTTGTTTATGAGCAAATTAAATAGGATTCTTTAGATTAAACCTTTTATGTTAAACTAGGTTGCTGCACCTCTCTCCTGTTCTTTTATGTGCCTCATAAATGTCTAGATTAGGGTTGCATATGTGCTTTACTTTTTACCTTTCACAGTTTCAACAGTATAAGTTTTGACCTATAGCCAGCTCAGATCTAATACTGAAACAACGGCAGAGGTAATGTTATTGGAACATGCATTGACATTTCAGCATTGACCACAATGCGATTCAGAAAGCAATGTATTTGTATGATTACCAGTGGATTAGAGAAGCTTATATTCAGCAAGCTGTGTTCAGTAATGGGAAGATTAAATTATGATTGTGGCCTTCTAGCTCTGAGCTTGTGGTCAAATTTCCTAAATGGATAATTAGTGCTCATCTACATGGTATTATAGACTGCATGCATCTTGCTTGCCTTCGCTTGTACAGGAGATTAGAGAGGCCAGTGGCAACTCAGATAAAGGTACTTACACTAGTTCCATTAAAAATACATTGAATGTGCTGTTAATAAAAACATAACCACATCCGTTGGTATATTTGATCTGTTTTGTATCTGCCTAGAGTTCAGCCTTAAAGTCCAACTCCAGCCAAAATGTTTTACTTGAATTTGGGTAAAGCAGCAAAGGGTTAAAGTCTCTGTCAAGGTTTATAACCATCTGTTTGATTATTGGGAAGATTATCTCTAATTTAACAACACAGATAGTTATGGGAGGCACTCCAATAAGAACAAAGGCAAACACAAAAATTACATTTTTAGTAGAGTGAAGAAGGTTTAAAAATGCTGATTTTTATTTTTTTTTCATTCGACAATATAGTGTATGTATATATATAGACAATATAGTGACAAAAAAAACTTAAAAAAAGGTCCTTTAACTCCAGCAAGGAGGTTTTTTGCCTTCTGCAGGTATGTAACCTGTCAATATTCTTTTGGCTTTTTTAGGGGTTTAGCCCTTGTGACAGATTAAAATAAAAATATAGATTGAAATAAAAATATATTTTTTTCAATTGTCACTGGTTAAAGAGGTATTGTGAAGACATTGAGCCAATGATTAGTGATAAACTAAAAGAGGGAAGTACTCAGGTAAGAGCTATGGGATAGCTGATTGTAATTAAAGCAAAATATATATAAATACTCTATAAACTTGTTGGCAATAGAGGAGGTTTTTATTCGGAGAAGGATTGAAATATTGATCAATGGATTCACTAACATTCCTTTAAAGAGGAAGTAAACCCTGATGGGTTTACTTCCTCTTTTTTTCCCTGCAAAGGTAAAGCATAATGGACTACTATGCATCGCATAGTAGCTCATTATGTGTCACTTACCTGACACAGGAGCCAGCGAAGTCGCCGCTGTCCCCTGTAGTCCGCCGCATCCATGTTGCTTGTGGCGTCTCGCAGCTCCGACGAATCACAGCGGCGCAACCGCGATGACGTCACTCCCGCGCATGCGCACGGGAGTCGCGCCTCGCAGCTCCGCCGCTGTCATACGGCGAAGCCGCGATGACGTCACTCCCGCACATGCGCACGGGAGTCGACAAATTTGGCAAATCCATTCTTGGATTTGCCGCATTTAGTGCGCATGCGCGCCGCTGTCTACGGCGCATGCGCCGTAGACAGCGGTGCCCATTTTCGGGCAAATATCTCCTAAACCATATAGGTTTAGGAGATATTGCTTGGACCTACAGGTAAGCCTTAATCTAGGCTTACCTATAGGTCCAAGTTGTTTGGAAGGGTTTACTTCCTCTTTAAGCACTAGGTTAGGCTCAAATTAAATCAGTTATGATTATGGAAGTTAGGTGATGTAGAGCTAATGGTTAATTTATTTGTGTAATTCCACGGGTGCTGCTAAGACAATGCCTCTTTCTCCTCTTTTTTTGACACAGACTTTCCCCATAAAACCTTTTGATGGGTCTAGGGGATCATTTGGAACCAAGACCACTCTGATAGGGTGAGATTGTATCTATCAGATAATCTCAATGTGTTAGTTATTGTATAAAATACATGTAATTTTAGGTACCATTACTGGGTTCCTGTATGAATGTATTTTTAACTATTAAAGATGTCAAACTGATTTTATATTTTTTGTTTTAGTGGCAAATATTAATTAACAAGGTTCTACAAAAGCTCCAGAATAAGCCACGTTTGTGGTAAAACATGTAGAGGCACTTTTGTACCTTGACCACTGGGTCGTTATGGCCTATATTTTATAAATTGTTTTACAATATCTATGTACTAAAATTTTCAATTTTTTGTAAATTTTTCTCATGATTGTTCTTTCTGCACCTTAAAACTCCAATTCTGTGCTCTTTGGGCACATAATGTTTAGTCATATTTAAAGGAGGTGGTGCATTTCTTAGCCCCCGTACACACGGTCGGAGATCCCGACAACCAATTCCGTCGGAGTTATTCCGACGGATTAATTCCGGAAGTGGTCCGGAAGTGATGTTGCACACACACGGTCGGACTCAGTTGTCGGAAAATTCGATTGTACATAACGTGATGACGTTATTTCATTACGACGGGACTATGTTCAGGCTAGTAGCCAATAGCTTTGGTCTAGGAATTTGATCTGAGCATGCGTGGCACTTTGTCCGTCGGAGTAGGCTACACATGATTGGAGTATGTCCGATCGGAGCATTTTGTCAGAAATTTTTTATTTTTTTTAACCAATTTCTCTTTATTAAGTTTTTTAAACACAGATTTACAGTGGCTTTCACAAGTCAAAAAAACCATCATCTCATACATATATAAAAAAAACAAAGCCATATACAACACTCAAATTACCACAGGCTTTCCTACATAGCTATCCCCCAGCCCCCCTCCCCAACCCTCCCCCCCACTTTGAACACGCGCTGTTTGCCCCAGCCACCTCGATCATGGTTGGCTGGTTGGGAGATCATGGTCGCCATGAAGATCAAAAAAAGGTAGAGGAGTAGCACCCACAGAAAAATCCACCAAAAGGGGGTGCAAAGGTGGAAAGCCCCCCCCACAACCACAAACCAAACTAGCAAATTCTGAGTCTATCCTTCGGCAACCCCACTCAAGGGGTAACCCATATCACTCAGCCAGGGGTTCCATAATGCCCTAAATTTCTTTAAATTATTTTGCTTTATGAACATCGCTCATTCACACCAGATTGTGGAGTTAATTGCATTTGCCCATGCTTCCAATACAGGAGGGTTTTTAGCTTGCCAGTTTATTGCTATTAACTGCCTAGCCTGGTACAGGCACCTTAGTATAGACGTCCATGTTAGGGAATGAATTCTACCCTCCTCTAGGATCCCCAATATGCAAACCTTGGCTTCTGGTTTCAAAGTAGTCTTAAAAGTCCTGTTTATTCTCTGTACAATTTCTATCCAATACCTGTACAATTTTGGGCATTTCCACACCATATGAAGAAGGTCACCTGGTGCCCCACATCTGGGGCAATCATCCCTGGGTTTCCTACCCATTTTCCACATCTTATGGGGGGTATAATATGCTCTATGTATAAGAAACAAGTGAGACATTCGCTGTGATGGAGATATAGAAACCAAACTTCCCTGTTCAAGTGTCTCGTCCCATTGCTTCTGGGTTATCGGCCCTATATCCCCTACCCATCCACGCCTGCTCTTATTGGGTCCCTCCCCCTTCAAGGTTTTATCCCTAAGTTTTATGTAAAGCCTAGAAATCTGGCCCTTTACCTGCCTTCGATCAATAAGGCCCTGGAACAAGGAAGTTTCGGTCCTTTCAATAACTAGTGACCCATACTGTGCTAGAATTCCATTGCAGATATTTATAAAACGTCTTGTTGGAGATACTAAATTCTTGCCTAAGGTCTTCAAAGGATTTCATAAGATTCCCTTCATATAATTGCACTAGCCTACTAATCCCCTGCCTCTCCCATTCCAAGGATCTATCTATGCTGCTTAATTCAGCCAGATTTCTATTGTACCATAAAGGGGTATAATCAGTCACTCCCACATAACCCATAAGTTGCTTTACTGTCCGCCACACCTTCCTCACTAGTGCATTAGTAGGGCACCTATGAGCAAATGAGTCAGCTTACAGAACTTCAACCAATGATTTATGCGGTGCATTATCAGTCATCAATTTATGATTTGGGCACCCTCCACTTTGAAGCCCAGCCCCAGCTAAATGCTGGAGTTGAGCTGACAAAAAATATGATCTCAAATGTGGTATCGCCATTCCTCCCCTCTTGACCGGGAGCTGCAACGTCTGTAGCCTAATCCGAGCTTGCCCCTTCTTCCAAACTAGATCGCGAAATAGCGATTCCAATTTCTTGAACCACTTTTGGTTGATCCAAATTGGAGAGTTGTGCAAGATATATAAAATTTGTGGCTGCCAGATCATTTTAATTAAGTTGCAGCGCCCTGCCGCGGAGAGAGGGAGACAACACCAGTTGTTAACCTTCTGTTTCAATTTTGTCAACAGTGGTACCAGATTCTCCTTGACATACTGATTTACATCTCCAGTGATCCAGACACCCAGGTACTTCAGCTTAGACACCACCTCTAGACACATAGTTGTAGGTGGAGATAAATCCCCAGGTCTGGTCAACGGCAGGAGTGCTGATTTATTCCAATTGATTACCAGACCCGACTGTTGCCCAAACTCCCCCATCATCTGTACCACATTATTCAAGGTAGAGTTCATATCCCCGATAAAGAACAGAACATCGTCCGCAAACAAAGCGATTTTATCTTCCTCCCATCCACGTCGGAATCCCTGGATGTCCGGACGCGATCTCGTCAGGACAGCCAGGGGTTCCATAGCCAGTACAAACAGGAGGGGGGACAACGGACATCCTTGTCTCGTCCCCCTCTCCAGCTGGAACGCTTCAGAAAATACAGTTCCCATTTTAACTTTTGCCCTAGGTCTATTATACAGCAGCTACCCATTGGATAAATAAAGGGCCAAAACCAAAGCGCTCCAACACTCCCCATAGGTAGCCCCATTCCAGGCTATCAAAGGCCTTAGCGGCGTCTAGAGCTAATATAGCTCCAGGTCCATCGTTGTCCCTAGGTATTTGTATATTAAGAAAAACTCTCCTTATGTTGGTGCTGGTTGACCTGCCCGGGATAAACCCAGACAGGTCTGGGTGTATCAGTTTATGGATACAGTTGTTTAGGCGAGTCGCTAGGGCCTTGGCTAGTATTTTTACATCGGAGCATAACAAAGATATTGGCTGATATGACGAAACTTCCTGATGATCCTTCCCCTCCTTAAGTATTAAAGTGATATTTGCCTCCAGCATGGAGGTGGGAAGTTCACCCACCTCCAATGCCTGGTTTAGCGTTGCCAGGAGTTCCGGCAACAGCACTTCGCCATAACGTTTATAAATTTCTATTGGTAGCCCGTCAGGGCCTGGGGATTTATGGTTGGGCATTTCAACCACTGCGTTTTTTAACTCTTCTAGCGTGAGTGGTAATTCAAGACTCATTTTATCATGTTCTGATAGAGTTGGGATTGCTGTTTGGTGTAAAAAATCAACAGAATGGCCCTGTATAGTGGATTTATATAAGTTTTTATAATAGTCGCTGAGTACCTTCATGATCACAGAGGGATTGGAGACAAGGTCACCATTCGACGTTTTGATAGTTTGTATCGCTGTCGAAGAGCTATTAGTTTGAACCAAAAGGGAGAGGGCACGACCCACCCTCTCCCCCTCGCCAAAATAATGTTGGCGTTGAAATATACGTCTATTCTCCGCCTTCTTCAAGAGTGCCATTTTATATACCTGTTGGCTTTCCTGCCATGCCTTCTGCCTATCTAGCGATGGATCCTCTATATACGCTCGCTCTGCCTGGGTAACATTGTTTCTTATTAAGCTCTCCTGATCTCGAGTTTCCCTCTTAATTGTCGCAATTTGCTGTATTAATATACCTCTAATATAGGCCTTTAAGGAGTCCCAAACTATTCCAGATGTCGCTGAGCCCCTATTGTTTTGGAGAAATTCCCCAATCCTACCCATTAGATGACTAGATCTTCCAATGAGTTCCAGCCAACCTGGATTTACCCTCCACTCCCCAGGGCCCATTCTATCTCCCGCGCTCAGAGTAGTAGACAGGGGGGAATGATCTGAAATCCCCCTTACACCGTACTCTATATCCTGTACTAGCCCCGATGCCTCCTTGTTCCCAAGGACCATATCTATTCTTGATAGGGTATGATGAGTGTTAGAGAGGCAGGAATACTGTCTCTCCTGGGGGTGTTGCATTCGCCAAAGATCACTCAGTCCTATTTCTAATAAGAACCCCTGCAGTCGACCTATTTTATTCCCATCCGGGCAAGGGAATCTATCCAGACTACTATCCAGTGTTTCATTAAAGTCCCCTAGTATTACCCACGGGATACCTAATTTATCCAGGCTGAACGCAAATAATTTATACATAACCTCCAGCTTGAAAGGAGGAGGTATGTAAATATTAGCTAAAATATAATGTTGCCTACCAATCAAACAGTACAGAAAGACAAACCTACCCTCCTCGTCGATTAAGGACTCCTTACATAGAAAATCCGTACCCCTCTTTACTAAGACACTCACTCCCCTAGAGTAGGAGGAGTGGAAGGAATGGTAGTATGCCTGAAACTTCCGATTGTTTAACTGCCAAGCTGTATTTGGGTTTAGATGCGTCTCCTGTAGAAAAAGCAGACCAGGTCCCCTTCCCTCTGTTTCTAGCATAACCGCCGCTCTCTTGTTTGGATCTCCCAGGCCTCTCACGTTCCATGAGATAATACTCACTCTACTCATTGGCGTCAATATTTATAAGATCAAAAATAATAAAGGGCGAGGGGAAGAGGGCAGCCCCCCCTCCCCAAGACACCCCCCACCCCACGTCCACCATTCCCCCAGTACATACAGCGTGTGTTCGAAGACCCACCCATCCCCCTCCCGCCCGCCCACCCACCCCTCCCCCTCACCCACCCATCCCTGCCCATCAGAGCATCCCCTTGGGGTCTCTATTGTGGCTACCTACTCACACCCATCCAGGAGTGCCCACCCTGGCCGCCCCCCCTCCCTAGATGAACCAACCTCCCAATCTAGAAACAGCACTGAACATCATGGGCCCATTGTAGCCCCAGTTGGTCCCCCCCTCCTCCCCCAGCCCCCAAAAGGGGGAGAGGAGAAGAGAGGAAAGAAAACAAAAAAAACAAAATTTTAAATAAAAAAATGAATAAATAAATAAAAAAAAATAAAAAAAAAAAATAAAAAGCAACCCCCCCCCCCCTCCCCACACCAAAATCATCCACCCAATCCAAAAGTGAAACGTCTCTACCACTCAAAAAAAAAAATACTTATATCATGCCCTACACAACAATGTACTTAGGTCTCTATATTCTATAAACAAATTTGACACTTAACTAGCTGTGCCGTGCTGTTGTCCACATCTCCCCACTCATACCTCATAGTAAATACCAATTAGTTCAAAAAGAGAAAAAAAAAAGGGGGGGGGAAATAACGACACCCTAACATCAAAACCATCCCCCCAGCCTAAAGGTAGAACACCCCTATCACTCAAAAAGTGCTTATAACTTGCCCTACAGAACATTATATTCTTTAAAATTCACCTTACATTTATCTCCCATTTCATTCTAAAGGCCCGTACACACGGTCGGACTTTTTGACAACAAACATGCAAATTAGCTGTTTTGGAGCAACATCCGACTGTGTGTACGCTCCATCGGACAAACTTTTTCTGTTTTCATCGGACTTTTGTTGGCTGTGCGAACGGACAAACTTTCTGGCAACAAAAGTCCGATGGAGCAAAGTCCTACCGTGTGTACGCAAAAGCATCGGACTTTTGTACAAGGTACAAACACGCATGCTCAGAACCATTGCAAACGATCAGACTACAATACAGAAGTTGACCAAAGGTGGCGCTGGAGTCATTGAACGTCCTCTTTTGAAGCGGCGTCAGTACGTTGTGACGTCATTACGTTCGTGTTTGTTGTCAAAAAGTCCGACCGTGTGTATGCAATACAAACTTGTGGACAACACACTTTGTACAAAAGTCCACGGAAAAGTTTGTACAAGTCCGACCGTGTGTATGGGGCTTTAGTCTCTGTGTTCTGTAAACCTATTTCACACTTGACTAATTGTGCCGTGTTATTGTCCAAATACCCATTAGTGATGTAAGCTATTCTGTCAGTCAAATAAAAAAATAAAAAATAAATAAATAAATAAAAAACCCCCCGACCTAGAGGTAAAAACCCCCCTATCACTCAAAAAGTGTTTATAGCTTGCCCTACAAAACATTATATTCTTTGAAATTCCTTACATTTGTCTCACATTTCATTCTAGATCTCTATGATCTGTAAACCTATTTCAGACTTAACTAGTTGTACCGTGTTATTGTCCAAATACCGATTAGTGATGTGAGCTGTTCTATCAATCATAATAGAAAAGAAATAAAATAATAAAAAAAAAAAAAAAAAAAAAAGGACCCCACCCAAGTACAGTCGTTCTCTCTATAGTATTACTCAGCAGTTGACTCATAGCATGCAGTTCGTTTTTGATGGTGCTCAGTTGATCATCAAGACCAAAAATGAGGCCCTTGCACTCATTGACCGCCTGCAGTATCTCTCGCAGCGTAGGTCCACCAGCTCCCAACACAGGGGGCTCTGGGGGGCCCGTGGAGCCATAGATCATCTCACTCTCTCCCAGAGGTAGACCACTTGCCCCCCCCCCCTCCCAAAGATGGAGTAGCAGAGTTTAACGCCGAGTAGCCAGCGCTTCTCCTGTCGCCAGTTGTCCCTTGCGACTTTGTTTGCCCTGCTGGGTGGTGATGTCCTTTCCTGCCGGGAGAAGTCGCATGGGCAAAGCGCTCAAGTTTTGCTGCCGCTGAGGCCTGGTTTATTTTTTCCTTGGCTGCGCGTGTTTTTTGGTTTCCCTCCCCATGTGAGGCATCCTCCATAGCTCTTTTACTAAGCATGATCAGTGTCAGCACAACAAAAAAAAAAAAGAGTTTTCCTCCCTTCCTTTTTATCAATGGGGTAAAAAAGTGTAGTGAGTGTGTATAAAGACTTCCGCGCTCTATGGGAAAAAATAGGAGAGGGCGAGAATAGCAAATGAAAAAAAGCAGCAATCACTGAATGAGTTGTCTCTCACTGGTAAAAGTAAATAAATAAAGATGTGATGCGCTAATTACAAAACATTCAAATAGCCACAATAAAACTAGAATTGTGCAATTATAGAGCTGTATAAAGTGCAACCGTGCATAAATAAATCAGAGAATAACACTATACATATATAACAATGAACTAAAGTGGAATTGCAAATGAACCATAAAGTGATTACCTAGTGCAAAAAAGTGACTCTCCGTGCAAAAAACATGAATTTGACATATATATTAAAATATAAGATGTATGCACGTATTAAACGTGTAAAAAAATGAAGCCGAAAAATATATATGTGCAAAGAAAAATAAATAAATATTAAATCCAAGTGACAATTGAGATTTGTATAAAATGTCCCATACACAATCAAATCAAAACGTGCAATTCGGTAGGCACACTCAATTAAACGTGCAATGTGCTGGGTGGTAAATCCATTCGTGGTGATCCGTGCAGGTAGTGTAAATGCTATGCAATTACCTCACTGCTGTGGGTAACACAGCAAAATTAATAATGGACACAAATCAAAACGTGCAATTCGGTAGACACACAAAATTAAACGTGCAACGTGCTGGGTAATAAATCCATCCGTGGTGATCCGTGTAGATAGTATTAATGCTATGCAATTACCTCACTGCTGTGGGTAACACAGCAAAAATTAGTAATGGACACCAAGATGATTGCAGGGATGGCTGTATAAACAAATTTCTTTGGGAGACTTCTTTTAGCTTCCTCATGAATGGTAGGTAGACTCAGGGGAATAAATCAGAGAAAACCGCCATAGTGTAGTTGTTTAAAATATAACAATTTATTTAAAGAGTTTAAAACTACTCACAAGTGAAGCAAAAAAGTAGGCACATTTGACAGACAGCAAGCAAAACCGGATACGAACGTCACTTCCGGGTGTCCTACGCGTTACGTCGTCGAGACTTCAACTGGGATATTTTACCAGGGTACAGGAAGTGATTTATAGGTGTACTGGGCGGACCTACGCCGCCCATTTCATTAGCATACCATTGCACCGCTGTACACAGCGCAGCGATGCTAGTGGGGGCGGACCAATACACAAAGGACAAGCTAAATGCCCTCCCCTCTGGGAGTGAGTAACATATATGGGCAGCAGCGCAGAAAAGGGGAACGAATGAAGGGACGGGGGGAGGGGGCGAAACGAGCGTTCTCCTTATTTAGCATACTGAAGCATGACCAAATATAAAATAATATCAGCTACACATAGCGCCGTACTGAAATTTAGAGCGTACTGACTATCGCTCTAATAATATAGAGCGATAGAGCATGCCCGGCGGCCATTTTGTTGGAGTTAATTTAAAATTATGCAAGTGGCCATATTTTTGGTGGTCAGACAGCATCTGGGGAGACAGTTTCATGTCAGCAGTAGCTGAAACCGAAGTTTTATGAGAAAAAACATGAAACCACAGCAAACAAAAAACTACACATAAAAAACTGTTATATCCTGATAGATCAAGAAGGATGATGACTAATGAATAAAAAATAAAAAATGTCCAGCTCGTATCTATAGGTAAAAATACAAGAAGGTGTGCATAGGCAGCTATATTGGAAAAACGAATAATAATTATTTAAAAAAGAAATGTTTTTTTCTAAAAAACTTTTTTAAATAGAACATATATCCAAAAATAGTTTACTGGGCAGTAATGAGTGTGCATAAAAAATTTTTTATTTTTTTTTATTTTTTATTTTTTTGTATTTTTATGGAAACAAGGAGATGACGTACATATTCTGGATGACATCAAAACATAGCAATTATTTTAAAACCACATAGATATGGATAAGTATGTGTAATAAAAATGTGTCTAAAAAGGTAAAATACATAAAAATCGCAAAAGAAATTCAACCATATAACTTAAAAACATGAAACCATGTCTTAAAAAATCGCATGAGGTTTAGTGAAAATATATAAATGAATCACTTTAAAAGATATATAAATGGTAAAACGAAGATAACAACACGGAACCTAAAAAATCAATGGCGCACACACGGATATCATTAGGGGGCTAAAAATCGCTAATGAAACAGTTTAAATCGAATTCTATATTCAAACCCCTGGGGGCAAAAGTATCAAGGGTGTATATCCATTTGGACTCTATCTGACTCAAGGTCCTCACCTTGTGACCTCCCCTCCATTGTTTGACATAGGGGACAATGCCCCAAAATTTTAGATGCTTGGGGTCTCTGTTATGGTGACTAGCGAAATGTTTCGAAACATTATGTTTATCGTACCCCTTCTGTATATTTTGTATGTGCTCTTTGAGTCTAGTTTTTAAAGGCCTTTTTGTGCGGCCTACGTATTGTAAGCCGCAACTGCACTCTAAAACGTAAACGGCGCCTACTGTATTGCAGCAGATAAAATCTTTAACCTTATGTGTATTGCCGGTACTTGTGGCTACAAATTTGAAAACTTTATTCGGTTTACTCGCTCTCGTGCACGCCAAACACCTTTTACAGGGGAAGAAACCTTTCCCTGTAAAAAACGTGAAATTATTCACGGGAGGATCGGGTATGTTTTTGACTAGCATGTCTCTGAGACTGGGGGCGCGTCTATAGATGAACTTCGGTTTAGGGGGTAGGACTTCGTGTAGATCTTTGTCATTCAGGAGGATGTGCCAGTGTTTTTTGATTATTTTTTCTACATTTTTATATTTATTATTATAATCCAGAATTATTGCTCCTTCTACTGCTTTTTTATCTTTACGTTGTGTTTTCATGTCTTTGAGGAGATATTCACGATCCATCTTTTCCACTTCTGATATTTTTTCCTGAATTATACTCTTGCCATATCCTTTTTCCTGAAATCTCTGTCCCATGGACTCAGCTTGTTCAAGAAACACTTCTTTTTTGCTGCAATTTCTCCGTAAGCGCATAAATTGCCCTTTAGGGATATTGAAGAGCCAATTTTGATGGTGGCAGCTTGTTATTGGGAGATAACTATTTTTGTCTACGCTTTTGAAGTGTGTCTTGGTTTCTATTCTCCCATCCTTTTTTGAAATTAATAGATCCAAGAAGGCAATATCTTTCTCATCTGAGTTCCAGGTCAGCTTTATATTCAAATTGTTCTCATTCAATTTTTGTTGGAACAAATTCAGGCTGGCACTACTCCCTTTCCAAAGTATTAAAATATCGTCGATATAGCGCCTGTATAGCACTAGTTCTTCAGGTGGGTTTAAAAATACTGCGTGCTCTTCCCATCTAGCCATAAATAAACCGGCCACGCTCGGGGCAAACTTAGCCCCCATGGCAACACCTGTAGTTTGGTGATAAAACGTCCGGTTAAACCAAAAATAATTGTTTTTTAACCACTTTCAGACCGGACCATTTTGCTGGTAAATGACCAGAGGTCTTTTTACACTTTGGCACTGCGCTGCTTTAACTGGTAATTGCGCGGTCATGCAATGTTGTACCCAAACAAAATTTGCGTCCTTTTCTTCCCACAAATAGAGCTTTCTTTTGATGGTATTTGATTGCCTCTGCGATTTTTATTTTTTGCGATATAAACGTAAAAAGACCGCAAATTTTGAAAAAAAATGATATTTTCTACTTTTTGTTATTAGAAAAATCCAATAAACTCAATTTTAGTCATACATTTAGGCCAAAATGTATTCAGCCACATGTCTTTGGTAAAAAAAAAGTCAATAATTGTATATTTATTGGTTTGCGCAAAAGTTGTCACATCTACAAACTAAGGTACGTTTTCTGGAATTTACGCAGCTTTTAGTTTACGACTGCCTATCTCATTTCTTGAGGTGCTAAATTGGCAGGGCAGTACAAAACCCCCCCAAATGACCCCATTTTGGAAAGTAGACCCCCTAAGGAAATTGATAAGAGGCATGTTGAGCCCATTGAATATTTTATTTTTTTGCCTCAAGCGATTGAATAATGACAAAAAAATATATATATATTTTTTTTTACACAAAGTTGTCACTAAATGATATATTGCTCACACATGCTATGGGCATATGTGAAATGACACCCCAAAATAAATTCTGCTGCTTTTCCTGAGTACGGGGATACCACATATGTGGGACTTTTTGGGAGCCTAGCCGCGTACGGGGCCCCGAAAACCAAGCACCGCCTTCAGGCTTTCTAAGGGCGTAAATTTTTGAGTTCACTTCTCACTACCTATTACAGTTTTGAAGGCCATAAAATGCCAAGATGGCACAAAACCCCCACAAATGACCCCATTTTAGAAAGTAGACACCCCAAGCTATTTGCTGAGAGGCATGTTGAGTTCATGGAATATTTTATATTTTGCCACAAGTTGCGGGAAAATTACAAACTTTTTTTTTTTTTTCACAAAGTTGTCACTAAATGATATATTGCTCATGCATGCCATGGGCATATGTGAAATGACACCCCAAAATAAATTCTGCTGCTTCTCCTGAGTACGGGGATACCACATATGTGGGACTTTTTGGGAGCCTAGCCGCGTACGGGGCCCCGAAAACCAAGCACCGCCTTCAGGCTTTCTAAGGGCGTAAATTTTTGAGTTCACTTCTCACTACCTATTACAGTTTTGAAGGCCATAAAATGCCAAGATGGCACAAAACCCCCACAAATGACCCCATTTTAGAAAGTAGACACCCCAAGCTATTTGCTGAGAGGCATGTTGAGTCCATGGAATATTTTATATTTTGCCACAAGTTGCGGGAAAATTACAAACTTTTTTTTTTTTTTTTCACAAAGTTGGCACTAAATTATATATTGCTCACGCATGCCATGGGCATATGTGAAATAACACCCCAAAATAAATTCTGCTGCTTCTCCTGAGTACGGGGATACCACATATGTGGGACTTTTTGGGAGCCTAGCCGCGTACGGGGCCCCGAAAACCAAGCACCGCCTTCAGGCTTTCTAAGGGCGTTACAGTTTTGAAGGCCATAAAATGCCAAGATGGCACAAACCCCCCCCAAATGACCCCATTTTGGAAAGTAGACACCCCTAAATTTAGGGGTACACTAGTGAGACTAGGTAATAAATGGCGGGTGCCCTGAAACTATAAAAAAATAACTAACCAACCAGCGTCACCTGTAACAGTTATATGGTGATCACTGGTGAAAGGGTTAACTAGGGGGCAATCAGGGGGCTTTATGCGGTAGTATATGGGGGTCCCTGGCGCTATAAAAAGCTGCGGCGAACCTAAATACCTACCTGCCTAACTAGCGTCACCTGTGACACTAATACAGCGATCAGAAAAACGATCGCTTATTAGGCTGGGTTCACACTGGAGCGATGCGGGAACGCCACGAATGCGCGGCGGGTTCCCGCATCGCATGCCTCCCGGCGGCAGTTCACACTGCCCTATGCGAACTGCTGGGAGTGTCAGTGAAATGTTAATGACACCCCCAGATCAGTTCGCATATCGCAGTGCGATCTGCAAACTTGGATCGCATGGTGTGAACACCCATGCGATCCAATTCTGCTGCGGACCAAAAAAAGGGTCCCGTGCGAGTTTGCGGCGGGTGCGGCGGGTGCGACACGAATTCAGCCATACTATCTGTATAGCTGAACTCGAATCGCACAGAGATCGGATGTGATTTGCACTGCAGTGTGGTGCGAATCACATCCGTTCTCATAAACCGCTGCAATGTGAACCCAGCCTTAGTGACACTGGCGACGGGGGGGTGATCACGGGGTTAAACCTTTATTGGGGGGGTTAGGGGGTACCTTAGAACTAAAGGGGGCTAACCCTAACTGCCCTAACAGTTATTAGTCACAAATGACACCCGCCGGGTGATCAGGGGGTTAAACCTTTATTAGGTAATAAATGGCGGGTGCCCTGAAACTATAAAAAAATAACTAACCAACCAGCGTCACCTGCAACAGTTATATGGTGATCACTGGTGAAAGGGTTAACTAGGGGGCAATCAGGGGGCTTTATGCGGTAGTATATGGGGGTCCCTGGCGCTATAAAAAGCTGCGGCGAACCTAAATACCTACCTGCCTAACTAGCGTCACCTGTGACACTAATACGGCGATCAGAAAAATGATCGCTTATTAGGCTGGGTTCACACTGGAGCGATGCGGAAACGCCACGAATCCGCGGCGGGTTCCCGCATCGCATGCCTCCCGGCGGCAGTTCACACTGCCCTATGCGAACTGCTGGGAGTGTCAGTGAAATGTTACTGACACCCCCAGATCAGTTCGCATATCGCAGTGCGATCTGCAAACTCGGATCGCATGGTGTGAACACCCATGCGATCCGATTCTGCTGCGGGCCAAAAAAAGGGTCCCGTGCGAATTTGCGGCGGGTGCGGTGGGTGTGGCGGGTGCGGCGAATGGCTGAACTCGAATCGCACAGAGATCGGATGTGATTTGCACTGCAGTGCGGTGCGAATCACATTCGTTCTCATAAACCGCTGCAATGTGAACCCAGCCTTAGTGACACTGGCGACGGGGGGTGATCACGGGGTTAAACCTTTATTGGGGGGGTTAGGGGGGTACATTAGAACTAAAGGGGGCTAACCCTAACTGCCCTAACAGTTATTACAGTCACAAATGACACCAATGCAAAAAAAAAAAAAATGACATTGGTGTCACTGTGACTGGGGGGCAGGGGTAATTGGGGGGGTGATCGGGGGGGTGTGAGTGTGCCTGGCATGTTCTACTGTGTGTGTAGAGTGTTGGTGCAACTCACCGATCCGCTCTCCTCCGTGTCGGAACGAAAAATACCGACACGGAGGAGAGAATACATCACTTCCTCTCCTGTGTTTACATTACAGGAGAGGAAGTGATGTCACGGGGGATTTCTATTCGTCGGGAGCGATCGCGAGGGGGTGGCCATGAATGAATGGCCGCCCCCTCGTCCCGGATCGCTCCCGGACGAAAACCGACCGCCGCAGGCACCGGGCGGGGGCCCGATCGGGCCCCCGACCCGCGGGAAGGCAGGGACGTACAGGTACGCCCATATGCCTGCCCGTGCCATGCTGTCGACGTACATCGTCGTGCGGCGGTCGGCAACTGGTTAAACAGAAGTCGAGGCATTTGACTAAGTACTTTCTTTGAGAGCAAATAAGGTCAGAGTGATTTCTCAAACCCCACTTAGCGGCCTCGCATGCTTCATGGTGGGGAATTATGGTATAAAGCGAAGTCACATCTGCCGTAACCATAATAAAAGGTCCATCATGTGCAAGCTCCTCCAAAATCTGCAAGACGTGCTTGGTATCACAAAGATAAGCCTTCGTCTTCTGTACTGTGGGCTGCAAAAAATTATCTATATAGGATCCCATCCTTGAGGTAAGGGAATCTATGCCGTTTACGATGGGCCTAGGTGGAGGGTTGGTCCTGTCCTTGTGGATTTTGGGTAGATAATAAATAATTGGTGTTCTTGCTGATTCTGGCATAAGGTATTGAGCTTCTTTTTTGCTCAGAATTGCTTTTTTCAGACCAAGGTGCACTACAAGTTCAAGCTCCTTTCTTCCTCTGAAGATAGGGTTTTTCGGTAAAGTAGTGTAGGTCTTAGTATCACTCAACAATTTTGCCATATTATCATTGTATTGCGTTTTGGACAGGACTACAATACCTCCACCTTTATCGGCTGGACGGATCACTATATCTTTCCGCTCGCTGAGACGTTTCATTCCACATCTCATATAATTAGGTTCTGTGTGTTTCTTAGTGTCAAGGTTTTTTAAATCTTCTGCGACAATTTTCTTAAAAACATCTACAAATTTATTATTACCGATTTGAGGGTTAAAAACAGATTTATTCTTAAAAGTGCTATGTTTGATATCATCAGGTAGAGGGGCGTGGATATTTCTAGGATTGTTTAAGAAGTATTTTTTCATATTTAGGCCCCTTATATACTTCTGGATGTTTACATAGGTCTCAAATTTGTTCATGTTCTTTTTAGGTGCAAACTTAAGGCCTTTATCTAGTACTGCCAATTCTTCCGTTGTTAACGAGATACCACTCAAGTTGAATACTCCTTCTCCCTTTATTCTCTTTTTCGCTTGAGTTCTCGCTCCTGCTCTTCTGCCTGTAAGACCTGTAATGCCCCGTACACACGAGAGGGATTAAGTCTGACAGACCTCCAAAGGAGTTCCGCCGGAGTTCCGCCGGAGTTCCGACGGAGTTCTGGCGGACTTTTCGACCGAACGGACTTGACCACACACCATCACACCAAACTCCGACGGAGTCGAACGTGATGACGTACGACTGGATTCGACGTAGGAAGTTCCTAGACAGTAGCCAATAGCTGCCCTAGCGTCGGTTTTAGTCCGTCGGAGTAGCACACACACGAGCGGATTTTTCAAAGGGGACCGGGTCCGGCGGAGTTCCGTCGGGAAAATTTAAAGCATGCTTCATTTCTAAAGTCCGTCAGACTTTAGCTTCGCTAAAGTCCGTTGCAGCCCACACACGATCGGATAGTCCGCCGGACTCAGTCCGTCGGAGTTTGGATGTCGAAAAGTCCGCTCGTGTGTACGGGGCATAAGAATGGAGACTCTGATACCTCCAACCAATCCCACTGTAGTGCCCTATAAGGTACCATCTACAAGTGGACAAACAAGAAATAAAACTAATGAGTCCCCAATGAGAAATAAATCCAATGTGGGACAGAACCACCCCAAACAGTCTACACCCCAATACCCAGAGAGAAGGCCCCCGTATAATTCCCATACGCCAAAAAAGGGGTGGAAAAAACCGCACTGGAAAAAAGCTTATAACAAGAAGGTGAATCAGGGTGATCAATGGCATCATCCCCCCTATGAACAGCCTTGAGCCCCCTACTATCCTCCTCAAACAAGGAACCCTGCTCCGTATTATGACCATAATCGAAGGGAGAGAGAGGATTGGGGACCAGCACAACCCTACTATCGTCCCTATGATCATTATTCAGTCCCCACTTACAACCACTACGCACCATTGAGGGACTATCGAGAGGATGAAAGGGAAGATCAGTACTATCAAACTTACTATCCCGATCCAAATGAAAATAGGGCTTTTTTAGGAAGAGGCCCGGATCATCATCCTCCGAGGGCGAGGGATATGCAGGGAGACAGAGAATTAAGTCCAAAAAGAAGAGAGACAGAAGAGCAGGAGCGAGAACTCAAGCGAAAAAGAGAATAAAGGGAGAAGGAGTATTCAACTTGAGTGGTATCTCGTTAACAACGGAAGAATTGGCAGTACTAGATAAAGGCCTTAATTTTGCACCTAAAAAGAACATGAACAAATTTGAGACCTATGTAAACATCCAGAAGTATATAAGGGGCCTAAATATGAAAAAATACTTCTTAAACAATCCTAGAAATATCCACGCCCCTCTAGCTGATGATATCAAACATAGCACTTTTAAGAATAAATCTGTTTTTAACCCTCAAATCGGTAATAATAAATTTGTAGATGTTTTTAAGAAAATTGTCGCAGAAGATTTAAAAAACCTTGACACTAAGAAACACACAGAACCTAATTATATGAGATGTGGAATGAAACGTCTCAGCGAGCGGAAAGATATAGTGATCCGTCCAGCCGATAAAGGTGGAGGTATTGTAGTCCTGTCCAAAACGCAATACAATGATAATATGGCAAAATTGTTGAGCGATACTAAGACCTACACTACTTTACCGAAAAACCCTATCTTCAGAGGAAGAAAGGAGCTTGAACTTGTAGTGCACCTTGGTCTGAAAAAAGCAATTCTGAGCAAAAAAGAAGCTCAATACCTTATGCCAGAATCAGCAAGAACACCAATTATTTATTATCTACCCAAAATCCACAAGGACAGGACCAACCCTCCACCTAGGCCCATCGTAAACGGCATAGATTCCCTTACCTCAAGGATGGGATCCTATATAGATAATTTTTTGCAGCCCACAGTACAGAAGACGAAGGCTTATCTTCGTGATACCAAGCACGTCTTGCAGATTTTGGAGGAGCTTGCACATGATGGACCTTTTATTATGGTTACGGCAGATGTGACTTCGCTTTATACCATAATTCCCCACCATGAAGCATGCGAGGCCGCTAAGTGGGGTTTGAGAAATCACTCTGACCTTATTTGCTCTCAAAGAAAGTACTTAGTCAAATGCCTCGACTTCTGTTTAAAAAACAATTATTTTTGGTTTAACCGGACGTTTTATCACCAAACTACAGGTGTTGCCATGGGGGCTAAGTTTGCCCCGAGCATGGCCGGTTTATTTATGGCTAGATGGGAAGAGCACGCAGTATTTTTAAACCCACCTGAAGAACTAGTGCTATACAGGCGCTATATCGACGATATTTTAATACTTTGGAAAGAGAGTAGTGCCAGCCTGAATTTGTTCCAACAAAAATTGAATGAGAACAATTTGAATATAAAGCTGACCTGGAACTCAGATGAGAAAGATATTGCCTTCTTGGATCTATTAATTTCACAAAAGGATGGGAGTATAGAAACCAAGACACACTTCAAAAGCGTAGACAAAAATAGTTATCTCCCAATAACAAGCTGCCACCATCAAAATTGGCTCTTCAATATCCCTAAAGGGCAATTTATGCGCTTACGGAGAAATTGCAGCAAAAAAGAAGTGTTTCTTGAACAAGCTGAGTCCATGGGACAGAGATTTCAGGAAAAAGGATATGGCAAGAGTATAATTCAGGAAAAAATATCAGAAGTGGAAAAGATGGATCGTGAATATCTCCTCAAAGACATGAAAACACAACGTAAAGATAAAAAAGCAGTAGAAGGAGCAATAATTCTGGATTATAATAATCAATATAAAAATGTAGAAAAAATAATCAAAAAACACTGGCACATCCTCCTGAATGACAAAGATCTACACGAAGTCCTACCCCCTAAACCGAAGTTCATCTATAGACGCGCCCCCAGTCTCAGAGACATGCTAGTCAAAAACATACCCGATCCTCCCGTGAATAATTTCACGTTTTTTACAGGGAAAGGTTTCTTCCCCTGTAAAAGGTGTTTGGCGTGCACGAGAGCGAGTAAACCGAATAAAGTTTTCAAATTTGTAGCCACAAGTACCGGCAATACACATAAGGTTAAAGATTTTATCTGCTGCAATACAGTAGGCGCCGTTTACGTTTTAGAGTGCAGTTGCGGCTTACAATACGTAGGCCGCACAAAAAGGCCTTTAAAAACTAGACTCAAAGAGCACATACAAAATATACAGAAGGGGTACGATAAACATAATGTTTCAAAACATTTCGCTAGTCACCATAACAGAGACCCCAAGCATCTAAAATTTTGGGGCATTGTCCCCTATGTCAAACATTGGAGGGGAGGTCACAAGGTGAGGACCTTGAGTCAGATAGAGTCCAAATGGATATACACCCTTGATACTTTTGCCCCCAGGGGTTTGAATATAGAATTCGTTTTAAACTGTTTCATTAGCGATTTTTAGCCCCCTAATGATATCCGTGTGTGCGCCATTGATTTTTTAGGTTCCGTGTTGTTATCTTCGTTTTACCATTTATATATCTTTTAAAGTGATTCATTTATATATTTTCACTAAACCTCATGCGATTTTTTAAGACATGGTTTCATGTTTTTAAGTTATATGGTTGAATTTCTTTTGCGATTTTTATGTATTTTACCTTTTTAGACACATTTTTATTACACATACTTATCCATATCTATGTGGTTTTAAAATAATTGCTATGTTTTGATGTCATCCAGAATATGTACGTCATCTCCGTGTTTCCATAAAAATACAAAAAAATAAAAAATAAAAAAAATAAAAAATTTTTTATGCACACTCATTACTGCCCAGTAAACTATTTTTGGATATATGTTCTATTTAAAAAAGTTTTTTAGAAAAAAAAAATTCTTTTTTAAATAATTATTATTCGTTTTTCCAATATAGCTGCCTATGCACACCTTCTTGTATTTTTACCTATAGATACGAGCTGGACATTTTTTATTTTTTATTCATTAGTCATCATCCTTCTTGATCTATCAGGATATAACAGTTTTTTATGTGTAGTTTTTTGTTTGCTGTGGTTTCATGTTTTTTCTCATAAAACTTCGGTTTCAGCTACTGCTGACATGAAACTGTCTCCCCATATGCTGTCTGACCACCAAAAATATGGCCACTTGCATAATTTTAAATTAACTCCAACAAAATGGCCGCCGGGCGTGCTCTATCGCTCTATATTATTAGAGCGATAGTCAGTACGCTCTAAATTCCAGTACGGCGCTATGTGTAGCTGATATTATTTTATATTTGGTCATGCTTCAGTATGCTAAATAAGGAGAATGCTCGTTTCGCCCCCTCCCCCCGTCCCTTCATTCGTTCCCCTTTTCTGCGCTGCTGCCCATATATGTTACTCACTCCCAGAGGGGAGGGCATTTAGCTTGTCCTTTGTATATTGGTCCGCCCCCACTAGCATCGCTGCGCTGTGTACAGCGGTGCAATGGTATGCTAATGAAATGGGCGGCGTAGGTCCGCCCAGTACACCTATAAATCACTTCCTGTACCCTGGTAAAATATCCCAGTTGAAGTCTCGACGACGTAACGCGTAGGACACCCGGAAGTGACGTTCGTATCCGGTTTTGCTTGCTGTCTGTCAAATGTGCCTACTTTTTTGCTTCACTTGTGAGTAGTTTTAAACTCTTTAAATAAATTGTTATATTTTAAACAACTACACTATGGCGGTTTTCTCTGATTTATTCCCCTGAGTCTACCTACCATTCATGAGGAAGCTAAAAGAAGTCTCCCAAAGAAATTTGTTTATACAGCCATCCCTGCAATCATCTTGGTGTCCATTACTAATTTTTGCTGTGTTACCCACAGCAGTGAGGTAATTGCATAGCATTAATACTATCTACACGGATCACCACGGATGGATTTATTACCCAGCACGTTGCACGTTTAATTTTGTGTGTCTACCGAATTGCACGTTTTGATTTGTGTCCATTATTAATTTTGCTGTGTTACCCACAGCAGTGAGGTAATTGCATAGCATTTACACTACCTGCACGGATCACCACGAATGGATTTACCACCCAGCACATTGCACGTTTAATTGAGTGTGCCTACCGAATTGCACGTTTTGATTTGATTGTGTATGGGACATTTTATACAAATCTCAATTGTCACTTGGATTTAATATTTATTTATTTTTCTTTGCACATATATATTTTTCGGCTTCATTTTTTTACACGTTTAATACGTGCATACATCTTATATTTTAATATATATGTCAAATTCATGTTTTTTGCACATAGAGTCACTTTTTTGCACTAGGTAATCACTTTATGGTTCATTTGCAATTCCACTTTAGTTCATTGTTATATATGTATAGTGTTATTCTCTGATTTATTTATGCACGGTTGCACTTTATACAGCTCTATAATTGCACAATTCTAGTTTTATTGTGGGGTAAAAAAGTGATTGTAGTAATATAGGAAGCTCCCACAATACAAGAAGACACAACTGCTTCAAATAAGAAATGGAGCCCAGTAGTCCACCAGAGAGGAGGGGGGAGTGTCGCAACCACTACCTCATTAATTTACTTTGCACAGTTCTTTACCTAGCCCCCTCTACAGTTATTGCGGAAGTTTGGTCAAAACGGAAAAAAAAAAAATATAGTATGCAATATAATATCCTTTGCAAAAACTCCATCCAACTATCCACTAGGGGGGGAAGGGGGGAAGGCACACGTCTCACCAAGCAGGAGATGCTAATGTATTCTATACCTTCCAAAGTTTAACTGAGACCATAGTCCCCAACCTTCACCTCTCCCCTTCCTCTCTCCCCACCAGGTTACCGCTGCCCGAGCTGATGCTTTAAGCGATGTGCTCCGCTGGTCCCAGCCGGTATCGATGATAATATTGTGCCTCCTTTGTGGCTCAAACCGGATCCTCCACAATCGCTAAACGTCATCCTGGGTCCGCGGGGAGAGACGACGGGCCCCTTCCCGCTTGTCCTCGTGTATCCTCGGACTCCTTCGGCTGGCTGCTCAAGATCTCGCGATAGCCCGAGCCAGCCGCGGGACCTCACTCGGGTGCTCTCGGCTCCCTCCGACGGGATGGATAGTAGTAGTCGCCTGCAGTCACTCCCGGGGTCTCGAAGCAATATAGCGCGAGAAACAAGAGATCAGCCAGGAAGATCAGCCAGCACGGAGGGTGTCCACTCAGGCCACACAGTCGGCATACATTTTCCAAGTCACAGGGAGTGGGAGGAGGTAGCAGCTGAGAGCCTGGGCACTCACATCACACCCTCACTCACTCACGTTCCTTCACTCCAGCCACACCCCCCTCCTGTCAGAAAATTTTACCGGCAAGTTGGAAAAGTTGGTCCGTCGGATATTCCGACGGAAACAGTCCGATGCAGACCACACACATTCGGAATATCCGACAAAACGGTCCGATAGGAAACATTCCGTCTGAATCTCCGACCGTGTGTACAAGGGTTTAGAGTCTCCTAGCTCCAATATCAATTTGATAACATTTAAGTGCACTGTGTTCTGGCACCGGGTACAGTGCACTATGGGAAGCGTGACGCCAATGCAATCACGTGATTGCAGGCGAGACGTTACATTTGTGGGATTTTGTGATGCTTTGTGGTGCAAAGCTAAGCGCATCTACACTGGCTTATGTGTCATTCTTCTTGATGGCAGTCTATCTGATAATGGGCATCGCCGTAGGACATGGGCGGTGCTTTCCCCGGGCAGCCATGTCACTTATGGTTTCTGTGCCAGTGGGAAATCGGCTCCATGAATGAAGACTCAAGGTAATGGGATCTGACACTCTGTCAGTGTCTATCCACCCACATACTTTGTACTGTAGTCTTCTCATCCTGTGATCTGTGATCGGACTGAAGTTGGAGGGAGGGTGCCCTGCTTCTTCTCTGTCTGGGAATTAACCTCCAGTCCAGACATTCACCCAGCAATCTGCAGGAGCATTTCATGACACATGATCTCCTGTATGTGTATACCATGAGGGGTCCCAGCACTGTGTCCTGCTACAGCCACGGTATACAGTATATCCTCACCTTCACCAGGTGTATATCTATCTATCTATCTATCTATCTATCTATCTATCTATCTATCTATCTATCTATCTATCTATCTATCGCTCTGTATCTATCTATCGCTCTATCTATCTATCGCTCTATCTATCTATCTATCTACTTCTTTCTCTGTCTAGTTATCTATTTGCCTGCCTATCGATCTGTCTGTAGGCCCTATTGCGGGCGAGTTACGGAATGAATGCAAAGAGATCCCTAAGTAGACGAAGTAGAGAGGCTGGGCGATGACACTTTGTATTTATTTTGAAAATGTATAGCTTTGTGTGTTCAGAATGCAGCAGGTCAGCTGCTCACCACGGGATCCAGAAGTAAGTTAAGTAAGACCACTGGAATATCTGTCATATATTCATTTCCACATCGTAATTCAATTATTTCCAGCCTACTCCTATTAGACTGAATGATCTTGAAGCTGTAAAACTACTTTATAAAGATCCCCACGCATTTACTTCCTTGAATTCTTTAACATGTATTTGCTATGTCTTGTAACTGGGCCCTGTTGTGTCACACGTGTCACAGAGCCTGCCTTCTGAACTTCAGAGGTGCAGAGAGGAGGAGTTTCAGGAGATGGAGTCAGTACAGGAATCACGGCTTGCAGGCAGCAAGGTACCATGGGGTATGTAGTCCTTAGAAATTTAACGTAATCAGCAGAGGAGAAGATCCAAGCATGCAGAGAATTCAGGACATTGTGGAAAGAGATGGGCAACAGACAGGCAGAACTCACAAAATGAAGGGCGATTAATCAAGTAAAAATGTATTGGATTTTAAAATAAAACAGTTGTTTGCATTGCTATTGCAATGTTGTTATAATAGGAAAGTAAATGCTGTGAATATCAAAATTATTTAAGAAAAGTGGAGATACTGGCAAGAAATGTATAGAATAAAGCATGAAACTACGGTATTAGGATTCTGAATAATAAACAGCTAGTGCTTTGATGAGCTGAGAAATTGGGAATTGCAACAAATGATTTTAGTAAAACTTGTTTACAAGGGAGTAAAATCACGATTAATGGGAGCCCACCCAAAGATCTTTCTGTGAGAAATGAAGAATATTACTGAATTGAAAATGTATCTTTATTACACATTTCAATATGTGCTGTACTGATTGCTCTAAATTACTTCTCAAGGTCATTGAATTCTCTTTCCTGGACACAATTTGCCCTAAGTACATCGGTACTAGTCTTCATCAATTGATTACTTAATTAAATTACCAGCCAGTCAATTAACAGAAAAGACTGAAATTTTAAAAGCCTTTAACTGGTCATAAAATTACCTTGGTCATTCTTTGATTATTAACAAGAGACTTCCTTGGTAACTGTTCTGTCTACAGACTGCCAGGCAAAACAAAAGCTTGAAAGTAAATGTGTTATAAGAGAAATATGGGGTTGTCATTGCTGAGCAATACTGAAAACGCTAATTGATTTTCAAGTTTTCTGACCCACTAGTAGGGATGAGCCGAACACCCCCCGGTTTGGTTCGCACCATAACTTTCGAACGGACCCCAAATTCGTACGAACGTTAGTCTATGGGACTCGAACGTTTGAAATTAAAAGTGCTAATTTTAACTGCTAATATGCAAGATACTGTCCTAAAAAGGGTTTGGGGACTTGGCTCCTGCCCCAGGGGACATGGGTCAATGCAAAAAAAAAGTTTTAAAAACATCCATTTTGGCGGGAGCACTGATTTTAATGACGATTAAAGTGAAAAAAAAAGTGAAATATTCCTTTAAATATCGTGCCTGGGGGGTGTCTATAGTATGCCTGTGAAGTGCCACGTGTTTCCCGTGTTTAGAACAGTCCCTGCACAAAATGACATTTAACGGAAATAACGTCATTTAAAACTGCTTGCGGTTTTAATGTTATATCTGGTTCCTGCAATATGGTTGAAAATCATTGAGAAAAATGGCATGGGTAGCCCTCCCTGCCCATTACCAGCCCCTTTGGGTCTTGTACGGATATTAAGGGGAACCCCGTACCCATATTAAAAAAAGGAAATATGTGTGGCCCCCAGGCCCTATATACTCAGAACAGCAGTATACAGGCGGTGCAAACAAGACAGGGACTGTGTAGATTTGTTGTGTTAAGTTGAATCTGTTTGTAATTTTCAACTGGTACATTTTTAACCACTTGCCGACCGCCGCACGACGATATACGTCGGCAGAATGGCACGGGCAGGCATATGGGCGTATATATAAGTCCCTGCCTGCCCGCGGGTGGGGGGCCCGATCGGGCCCCCCCCCCGGTGCCTGCGGCGGTCGGCATTCCTTCGAGAGCGATCCGGGATGAGGGGGCGGCCATTCATTCATGGCCACCCCCTCGCGATCGCTCTCGACGAATGGAAATCCTCCGTGACATCACTTCCTCTCCTGTAATGTAAACACAGGAGAGGAAGTGATGTATTCTCTCCTCCGTGTCGGTATTTTTCGTTCTGGCACCGAGGAGAGAGGTTCGGCGAGTTGCACCAACACACCACACATACAGTAGAACATGCCAGGCACACTCACACCCCCCCTTTACCCCCTGATCACCCCCCCAATTAACCCTGCCCCCCCAGTCACAGTGACACCAATTGCATTTTTTTTTTTTTTTTTGCATTGGTGTCATTTGTGACTGTAATAACTGTTAGGGCAGTTAGGGTTAGCCCCCTTTAGTTCTAATGTACCCCCCTAACCCCCCCAATAAAGGTTTAACCCCGTGATCACCCCCGTCGCCAGTGTCACTAAGGCTGGGTTCACATTGCAGCGGTTTGAGAACGGATGTGATTCGCACCGCACTGCAGTGCAAATCACATCCGATCTCTGTGCGATTCGAGTTCAGCCATACAGATAGTATGGCTGAATTCGTGTCGCACCCACCGCACCCGCCGCAAACTCGCACGGGACCCTTTTTTTGGTCCGCAGCAGAATCGGATCGCATGGGTGTTCACACCATGCGATCCGAGTTTGCAGATCGCACTGCGATATGCGAACTGATCTGGGGGTGTCATTATTTCACTGACACTCCCAGCAGTTCGCATAGGGCAGTGTGAACTGCCGCCGGGAGGCATGCGATGCGGGAACCCGCCGCGGATTCGTGGCGTTCCCGCATCGCTCCAGTGTGAACCCAGCCTAATAAGCGATCATTTTTCTGATCGCTGTATTAGTGTCACAGGTGACGCTAGTTAGGCAGGTAGGTATTTAGGTTCGCCGCAACTTTTTATAGCGCCAGGGACCCCCATATACTACCGCATAAAGCCCCCTGATTGCCCCCTAGTTAACCCTTTCACCAGTGATCACCATATAACTGTTACAGGTGACGCTGGTTGGTTAGTTTTTTTTTATAGTTTCAGGGCACCCGCCATTTATTACCTAATAAAGGTTTAACCCCCTGATCACCCGGCGGGTGTCATTTGTGACTGTAATAACTGTTAGGGCAGTTAGGGTTAGCCTCCTTTAGTTCTAAGGTACCCCTCTAACCCCCCCAATAAAGGTTTAACCCCGTGATCACCCCCCGTCGCCAGTGTCACTAAGGCTGGGTTCACATTGCAGCGGTTTATGAGAACGGATGTGATTCGCACCGCACTGCAGTGCAAATCACATCCGATCTCTGTGCGATTCGAGTTCAGCCATACAGATAGTATGGCTGAATTCGTGTCGCACCCGCCGCAAACTCGCACGGGACCCTTTTTTTGGTCCGCAGCAGAATCGGATCGCATGGGTGTTCACACCATGCGATCCGAGTTTGCAGATCGCACTGCGATATGCGAACTGATCTGGGGGTGTCATTAACATTTCACTGACACTCCCAGCAGTTCGCATAGGGCAGTGTGAACTGCCGCCGGGAGGCATGTGATGCGGGAACCCGCCGCGCATTCGTGGCGTTCCCACATCGCTCCAGTGTGAACCCAGCCTAATAAGCGATCGTTTTTCTGATCACTGTATTAGTGTCACAGGTGACGCTAGTTAGGCAGGTAGGTATTTAGGTTCGCCGCAGCTTTTTATAGCGCCAGGGACCCCCATATACTACCGCATAAAGCCCCCTGATTGCCCCCTAGTTAACCCTTTCACCAGTGATCACCATATAACTGTTACAGGTGACGCTGGTTGGTTAGTTATTTTTTTTATAGTTTCAGGGCACCCGCCATTTATTACCTAGTCTCACTAGTGTACCCCTAAATTTAGGGGTGTCTACTTTCCAAAATGGGGTCATTTGGGGGGGGTTTGTGCCATCTTGGCATTTTATGGCCTTCAAAACTGTAACGCCCTTAGAAAGCCTGAAGGCGGTGCTTGGTTTTCGGGGCCCCGTACGCGGCTAGGCTCCCAAAAAGTCCCACATATGTGGTATCCCCGTACTCAGGAGAAGCAGCAGAATTTATTTTGGGGTGTCATTTCACATATGCCCATGGCATGCGTGAGCAATATATCATTTAGTGACAACTTTGTGAGAAAAAAAAAAAAAAAAAAAAGTTTGTAATTTTCCCGCAACTTGTGGCAAAATATAAAATATTCCATGGACTCAACATGCCTCTCAGCAAATAGCTTGGGGTGTCTACTTTCTAAAATGGGGTCATTTGTGGGGGTTTTGTGCCATCTTGGCATTTTATGGCCTTCAAAACTGTAATAGATAGTGAGGAGTGAAGTCAAATATTTACGCCCTTAGAAAACCTGAAGGCAGTTCTTGGTTTTCGGGGCCCCGTACGTGGCTAGGCTCCCAAAAAGTCCCACATATGTGGTATCCCCGTACTCAGGAGAAGCAGCAGAATTTATTTTGGGGTGTCATTTCACATATGCCCATAGCATGTGTAAGCAATATATCATTTAGTGACAACTTTGTGAAAAAAAAAAAAAAAAAATTAAAGTTTGTAATTTTCCCGCAACTTGTGGCAAAATATAAAATATTCCATGGACTCAAAATGCCTCTCAGCAAATAGCTTGGGGTGTCTACTTTCTAAAATGGGGTCATTTGTGGGGGTTTTGTGCCATCTTGGCATTTTATGGCCTTCAAAACTGTAATAGGTAGTGAGGAGTGAAGTCAAATATTTACGCCCTTAGAAAACCTGAAGGCGGTTCTTGGCTTTCGGGGCCCCGTACGCGGCTAGGCTCCCAAAAAATCCCACACGTGTGGTATCCCCGTACTCAGGAGAAGCAGCAGAATTTATTTTGGGGTGTCATTTCACATATGCCCATAGCATGTGTGAGCAATATATCATTTAGTGACAACTTTGTGTAAAAAAAAAAAAAAATTATTTTTTTGTCATTATTCAATCGCTTGAGGCAAAAAAATAAAATATTCGATGGGCTCAACATGCCACTTATCAATTTCCTTAGGGGGTCTACTTTCCAAAATGGGGTCATTTGGGGGGGTTTTGTACTGCCCTGCCATTTTAGCACCTCAAGAACTGAGATAGGCAGTCGTAAACTAAAAGCTGCGTAAATTCCAGAAAATGTACCTTAGTTTGTAGATGTGACAACTTTTGCGCAAACCAATAAATATACAGTTATTGACTTTTTTTTTACCAAAGACATGTGGCTGAATACATTTTGGCCTAAATGTATGACTAAAATTGAATTTATTGGATTTTTCTAATAACAAAAAGTAGAAAATATCATTTTTTTTCAAAATTTGCGGTCTTTTTCCATTTATATCGCAAAAAATAAAAATCGCAGAGGCAATCAAATACCATCAAAAGAAAGCTCTATTTGTGGGAAGAAAAGGACGCAAATTTTGTTTGGGTACAACATTGCATGACCGCGCAATTACCAGTTAAAGCAGCGCAGTGCCAAATTGTAAAAAGACCTCTGGTCATTTACCAGCAAAATGGTCCGGTCTGAAAGTGGTTAAAGTGTAGCTCCAGTCAAAAAAACTATTTTTAAGCTTTTTGGAAAACATAGGGAAGGGTTATCACACCTGTATAATTTGTTTTGCCGTCCGTCTTTTTTCATCTCACTTGCTGTTGTCTCCTTCCGTTTGCAAGTAGGAGATGTTTGTAAGTTGGATGTTTGAAAGTAGGGGCCTGGCCTATATGCTCTGCAGAAATGGCGGAACAAAGTGTTGGTTTTGCCACAACATTGTAAGCCCTCAAAGTGACTCTTGGTGGGCGCTGGAGCGCCCTGCTGTGAACGATTATATCAAGAATTGTAATTACATGCCATTGTTGAACAGTGGTAGAAAAATTTACCTTTGGTGGTTGTGGTGCTGGTGCCACAACACTATAAGTTCTCACAGTTACTCTGGGTGGGCACAGGAAGGGGCCCTCCTGTGAAATATTATATCAAGAATTGTAATTACATGTCCCTGTTAAACAGGGGCAGAAAAATTGGGCCTTAGGCACTGGTGCTGGTGCCACGACACTGCAACCTCTCCCATATACTCTAGTTTTAGTGCAGGAATGAGCCCTGCTGCAAAGCATTGCATCAAAAAGTGTAATTAAACGCCCCTGTAAAACAGGGGCAGAAAAATTGGGCTGATGGCATCACCCAGAACCAAAAATGTTCTTCCAACATATCAGCGGAGGAGGAAGAGGATAGACAATCAACATAACAGGACAGTCACTCAGCATCAGCATAGGCAGTCTTGAAGGGATGTGATATTTCAAAAAAAATTATTCGGTTACATCAGCTTCAGGTGCTTGGTAGCTGTGGGTGATCCAAGACTGATTCATCTTGATGAAGGTCAGTCGATCAACTGATTCGGTGGACAGGCGCACCCTGTGATCAGTAACAAAGCCACCAGCAGCACTGAAGGTGCTTTCCGAAAGAACGCTGGATGCAGGACAGGCCAGTAGCTCAATTGCATACTGTGCAAGCTCTGGCCAGTGATCCATCCTCAAGACCCAGTAAGCCAGAGGATTTTCGGTGGGAAAGGTGTCCAAGTCTGACCTTGCCCCTAGGTATTCCTGCACCATGTAAATCAGACGCTGGCGATGGTTGCTGGAACCGATCATACCTTGGGGCTGCGGACTAAAAAATTGTCTGAAAGCATCGGTCAGACGGCCACCTTCTCCACCGCTCCTTCTGACCGATGCCTTAGCAACACGTTGTCCAGGACCAGGAGTTTGTAACCTCCCAGTCTCTGGGAACGCGTTGCACAGACCTTTCTGCAAGGCCTCCCGGAGATGTCTCATCCTCTGCTCCCTCTGCGACAGGAAGATAAGGTCGGCAACCTTACCCTTGTATCGTGGATCAAGGAGAGTGGCCAGCCAGTAATGGTCCCTCTCCTTGATCCGAAGAATACGAGGATCCTTCCGCAGGCTTTGCAGGATCAGGGAGGCCATGCAGCGTAGGTTAGCTGAGGCATTCGGTCTGGAGTCCTCTGGGTCACTAAGGACAACATGATCCGCAGCTACCTCCTCCCAGCCATGTACAAGTCCACGGGTTTATTGGGACTGTAAATCATCCCTACAAGACTGCTGCTGATGCCAAGTGCCAGCCTCCACCTCCATGCTGACACAATCATCCTCCTCCTCCTCCTCCTCCTCATCCTCATCCTCTTCCTGTGTGATGGGTGGCACAGCAGGAACACTGTATGGATAAAGGGGGCCTTGAGAGGCAAGGAAGTCCTCCTCTTCCTGCCTCTGTTCTGCCTCAAGTGCCCTGTCCATTATTCCACGCAGCGTATGCTCCAAGAGGTACAGTGTCACTGATGCATGCACTGTCACTGCTCACCATCCTTGTGGCCTCCTCAAACGGTGACAGGACAGTGCATGCATCCCTGATCATGCCCCACTGGCGTGGTGGCGTGGTGAGAAAAAACCGAGCTCCCCTGACCCTGTCCTGGTGCCGTAGTCGCACAGGTACTCATTGATGGCCCTCTGCTGCGTGTGCAGCCGCTGCAGCATGGCCATCGTTGAGTTCCACCTGGTGGGCATGTCACATGGGCAGGTTCAACTCCTTTTGGAGCTCAGCCAGCCGAGCACAGGCATTAAATGATCGGCGGAAATGCACACAGACTTTCCTGGCCTGCTTCAGGACATCCTGTAAGCCCCGGTACCTGCCCAAGAACTGCTGCACCACCAGGTTAAGGACGTGAGCTACACAGGGCACATGGGTCAGTTGTCCCTGTCGGAGGGCGGAGAGGAGGTTGGTGCCATTGTCACAAACCACCATTCCTGGATTAAGCTGGCGTGGCGTCAACCACCTCTCAGCCTGCCCCTGCAGAGCTGACAAAACATCCGCCCCAGTGTGGCTCCTGTCCCCCAAACAAACCAGCGCAAGCATGGCATGGAATAGTTTTGCCTGCGTACTTGCGTAGCCCCTGGAACGCCTACGGAGCACCGCTGGTTCTGAGGGCAGAGCACTGGAAGAGGCCATGGAGGAAGAAGAAGAGGAGGGGGTGGAGGAGAGAGGTGTGTCACAACCAATAGTAGCATTTTGGAGGCGTGGTGGCGGAACAACCTCCAACACTACTGCACCTTGTCCTGCATCCTTTCCAGCTGCTAGAAGAGTGACCCAATGGGCCGTGAAAGACAGGTAACGTCCCTGTCCATGCCTGCTGGACCATGAGTCAGCGGTAATATGCACCTTACCGCTGACCGCCCTGTCCAGCGAGGCAAGGACGTTGCCTTCCACATGCTGGTAGAGAGCCGGAATCGCCTTCCGTGAGAAAAAGTGGCGTTTGGGGACCTGCCACTGAGGAACCGCACATTGTACAAACTCACGGAAGGGGGCCGAGTCTACCAACTAAAAAGGCAGCAGTTGAAGTGCTAGCAATTTAGCCAAGCTAGCATTCAACCGCTGGGCATGTGGATGGCTGGGAGTGAACTTCTTTCGCCGGTCCAGCAGCTGGGGCAGGGACATTTGCCTGCTATAATCGGACGTGGGTGTACTGCTAGCAGAGTGCCCGGAAGCACTTGGCTGTGACACACCTAATTGTACACCTTCATTCCTCTCAGAGCAGGTTTCAGAGAGGACTGAAGGTCTAGTGGGGTTGGAGATGCCAGCTGATGAGGAGCAAGTAGAGGTCCGCTTTGTTCTTTGGTGTGGGTCTTTGAGGTACACTTGCCAACGAGCTGCATGGCAGGTCAACATATGTCTGGTCAAGCATGTGGTGCCCAAGCGGCTGATGTTTTGGCCACGCGAGATACGCTTGAGACATATATTGCAAATAGCAGCGGTGCGATCTGATGCACTCTTCTCAAAAAAGGCCCACACCAAAGAACTTTTAGAATAACGCGCAGAGGCAGCGCCCTGCACAGGCGGAGCTCTGCGGTGTGATTCAGTCGGTGTGCTGCCCCTAAGCTGGCCCCCAGAGGGCATCCTGCCTCATTGGACATGTGCCTCCTCCTCCTCCTCCTCTCTCCTACCAGGCACCCACGTGGAGTCAGTGCCCTCATCATCCCCTCCCTCTTCATCGCTGGAGCAAACCTGGCAGTATGCTGCAGCTTGTGGAACATGACTGCCAGATTGCTGTCCTTCTTGAGCATCCCCTCTCTCTGCATTCACGCTACTGCCTTCCTCTAGCTGAGTATCATCATCAGAGCCTACAAAAGACTGGGCATCCTCCTGGAGCATGTACCCAACACTGTGCTCAAAGAGTTCAGGAGACTCCTCAGGAGGACGTGGTGGGTCTAGGGAAGGAGTCACTGATGATGACATTGAGAGGAGGGAAGACGATGCGTTGGCAGCTGCTTTGCTAGTACCCTGAGCCTGGGTGAGAGAGGATGAGGAGGATGAAGAGGGCTTGGTCATCCACTCTACCAAGTCGTTGGCATGTTGCGGCTTAACATGTCCAGCTGCCGAAAAGAAGGACAAGTGTGTCCTATGGCCACTTGCTGATGATGACAATGCACCACATCCACGACCAGCACTGTTGTCTCTAGACACAGAGCCTGCTTGCCCTCTTTTATTGGCTCACACCTGTCTGCCTCTCCTTGCTGGCCTTCCAGACATGGTAATGGCCTGAAGGGAGTTGGGAAAACCAGCAATTGGGTAGTGTATATTGTGCTGGAGGCACACACAACATCCACTAACTCCTGCAGATGGCAGATGGCTCAATTAGAGAAGGGCTATGTAGGTGGATATAACAGTGTATACTGGGTTCAGAGCACGCAGACAGCACGCACAATCTCCTACCACTGTCTGCAAGCTCTATTTAAAACGAGCAAGATAGCTAGCTATATAGATGGATATAGCGGTGTATACTGGGTTCAGAGCACGCAGACAGCACACACAATCTCCTACCACTGACTGCAAGCTCTATTTAAAACGAGCAAGATAGCTAGCTATATAGATGGATATAGCGGTGTATACTGGGTTCAGAGCACGCAGACAGCACACACAATCTCCTACCACTGACTGCAAGCTCTATTTAAAATGAGCAAGATAGTTAGCTATATAGGTGGATATAGCGGTGTATATTGGGTTCAGAGCATGCAGACAGCATGCACAATCTCCTACTACTGACTGCAAGCTCTATTAAAAAAGAGAAATATAGCTAGCTATATAGGTGAATATAGCGGTGTATACTGCGGTCAGGGCACGCAGACAACAACCACTACAGAAGAGCAAGAACGAAAAATCGTCCGATAACGATCAGTGTATACTGTGTTGAAGGTACACAGAACACCCACTAACTCCTACAGACGCCAACACACTACACAAGGCCGCCGCGCTGGCGGCCTTATATAGTGTGGGGCGTGTACTACACAGCCTGAGCTATGATTGGCCACAGGCATCCTGCCTGTGGCCAATCATGGCTCTCCTCACTGCCGGCGCTGTGATTGGCCAAGCATGCGGGGTCACAGTGCATGCTTGGCCAATCATGAGCCAGCAATGCACTGCGATGACGCAGTGCATTGTGGGCCGATGTTCGAGTCGAACGTATGTTCGACTCGAACACGAAGCTCATCCCTACCCACTAGCCTTAATGGGCTCAATTACACTTATCCGCAACTAACATGAACATATGTTACATGTGTTAGTACGTTGTGGTTCCATTCACACAAAGGCACTAAAACAATATACCTCCAACACACTTGTATTGTAGCAAATCACAACACACAGCAGCGTAATACCATGTATTGTAGTGAGCTGCCTTGGATGCAATGTCATGCATGTCCATTCTTTTGTCTGCTCTGGTGTGGTGGCAGCCTATTCATTTGAGTGGACTGCCTTAACGAAAAGCATATTAATGTGGAACACAACAAGTCCATGCTAGGGAAACTTACCATAATGGCAAGATGGTCAGCATCACAGCCAGGTAACTTATTAATTTTCAAAAGTATTACATTTTCAAAAGGAGAGGTCAGCTATGGCAGCTTTCAGGTTTCGGATTCTCTCGTGAAAGGCAAATTTATATAGCATTACAAAGGTGTATATTTCTTTTCAATGTCTTTAATATATATTAAATAATTCACCATCCGTAAATGCTTATTCTATGACACTGCTTTACAAATATGTCCCTATGTCTCCTCTTTTTGGAGAGAACTACTGTATATACTAACCAATGGGTCTTCTCATTGACTCCTGGAGGAAACCCCTGCCTTGTTTTTAGACACATCAGATAGTGGCTAAGGTCTCCACTGAAGGTCAAGCTCAACAAACGTGGACAGGTTCTTTGCACTAAACTAGAACTCTGTCCCCAAGTTGAAGGTCAAGGTCTGATGTCTGACACCTCCTCTTGCTTTACCATGACCAGTCTTTGATGAACCATTGGAATTCACACAGGTGCTATATCCACCTCCTGAATCCTGGATGTCAGAGTGTGCACCAGTTCTTCTTTAGTCAATGTGTTCCCTTCAACACTGAACAGGCCACACAGTGGCAACAAACTAGCTGAAAAGACCCACCCACATGGCTTGTCTATTGAGGCTGGGGAAAATACCACAGTGTTCTGCTTCCATATAGATTATTTCTGTCACGGAGAGGGCTCAAGCCATTGACAGTTTAACCTGGCAGGTCACTGATGAATCATGGGCAAACTGTAACAATCAGGGGTCAGGCTCGAAGGATGTCAGAGTGACGAAACGCGTAGGGCGTGACCAATAGACGCACTCTCTCTGGCTTAGAACGCTACGGCGGACGACGGCTTTGTTTTGAACACACGAGTGATACATTGTAATAATGCGAGTAGAATCTTTTATACAATAAAGTGAGTTTTAAGACGGTTTTACACTATGGATGCCCTTCTCTTTTATTAATACATTGCCTGAGGTATCCCCAACGGACCACTTAAAGGAACCCCCAGAGGAAAACCACACAGCGACACAGGGGCTCACACTGTGGCAGCGAGATTACCCCCAAGGGGGGAAGTGGATCTGGTGAGGGCAATAAGAACTTCTTTTTGGATAAACATGTTGGGGAATCTCTCTTTACTTTGAAGTGATATTCTCTCTTTCAAGTGGAAACTTTCTATTTTCCTTGCACCGTTTGGACTTATTGGCTAATACTTAGCTGGACTCATTTCTTAACACATTATACTGCACTTTTTTTGAATACCCTTTTTTTCTTTATCACAGTTATTTAACCCAGAGTGGGGTTCGGATTATCACTTTTTATTGTTTACCATCACGTTTATTTTAAGGAAATCGTTTATGGTATATTTTATGGATTATGATATTATTCATTGTATGCATATTTTAGATAAGGAAGAAATGTAATTATTTAATTAATTAATTTTACACGTATCAAGTTAGTACACATACACACATATATATTTACTCATTTATTCACTTATTTATTTATTCATCATTTTTTTATTTATTAATTTTCAACCTTTTTTTTCACATTATCATGCTCCTTCTTTATATTTTTTGCCAATATTAATTATACCATCCTGGGAACTTCATAGGTATAGCGCCACATCTACTACCAAGTGAGTTTAATTACCACCTTAATCAGCCACAGAACCTGTGTAATTAATATGTGTTCGAGTTTAAAGGGGTAAGGTGGCAACCTTATGCTACGGGTTTGCGGCAAGCGGTTCAATCAGGAAGTTTGTGGGGGGGCAAAGAGTTCAAGGTTCATCAGAAATCAAGGCACAAGGCAGGGTTGTCCAAAGGACCTGACAAGGTGCTGTCCAGCCTCTCAGGTAGCTCAGTGAGAATATTCATTGTTAAAAGTCCAGGTTCTGACAGGAACATTACCTCTCTTAACTTTAAGACAGCAAATTTTCCAAGTATGAGGGCTGCTCTCCAAGACTTAGACTGGGAGGGAATATTGGCATCAATGAACACAGAATAGAAATGGGAATTCTTCAAAAAGACTGTATGTGAGCACAATGCAAAATATAGTCCCATGGGCAATAATTTAAAAGGCTAAGAATAAAATCTTTGTGGCTCACAGCCAAAGTTAAAACAGCTATAAATAACAATAAGAAAAAGAGCTTTTAAAAAATATAAAAATTAACACTATCATCTTTTAAATGTTACAAAGAATATAACAGAATATGTAAAAAGGAAATCAAGACTGCAAAAATTCAAAAGAACAGATTGCAAAAGATAGTAGGACAAACCCCCAAAATGTTTTCAAATATACTATATTTATCAGTGTATAACACGTACTCCCCCCCCCTTAAAATAGGGGGGAAATTGTGTGTGTGTGTTATAAGCCAATATAGGCTGCCACCAAGGGGAAGGAGGGGACAAACGCTGCCGAAATAGAGCCAGATCTCCTGTGTACTCGGCTCGGCACGCAATCCTGCCCCCTGGACGCCTCCTAGCATGGACTTCCTGGCATTGGACTGGCATTATGTCTATCATAGGATCCGGGCCAAGGGGCGGGACTGGGCATGATGCCGAGCTGAGTACTCAGTCTGGCTCTATTTTGGCAGCGCTCATCCCCACCTATCCCTCGATGGCAGCATAGGCAAGGCTGCAGATGGACACTGAGCAATGCTGCCGGTGGGAACTGCTTAGGCTGCAGATGGGCACTGATTACGCTGCATATGGGCACAGACCAGGCTGCAGGTGGACACAGATCAGGCTGCAGATGGGCACAGATCAGGCTGCACAGAAGGTGCAGATGGGCACTAATCAGGCTGCATTGATGCTCACAGACCATTATTTTGCTTCAAAGTGGTTTATTTTTTTAAAAAGTTTTTTTTCCTGAAACTTCCCTCTTAAATTGGGTTGTGTGTAATACGCCGATAAATACGGTATTAATAGTAAAAAGGTCAGGCCTGAGCATGTAAGCCCTTTATGAAATAATCTAAATTGGGTGACTGGGGACAAAGAGAAGGAAAATTTATTAAATACATTCTTCAGCTCTCTGTATACAAAGGAGCATGGGGGAAATCATGACTATAATGGGGAAGGTATTGACAGAGCCCCAAATCATCCACAATGGCTCAAATATGATATGGTTCAGAAATATTTAGACAGAATAAGGATGAATAAAGCACCTGGACCAGATGGCATACACCCACAGATCCTAAAAGATATGACCTCTGTCATTTCAAAGCCATTGTTTCTAATTTTTAATAACTTTTTAATGACTGGAATAGTACCACTGGACTGGCATAACGCCAAGGTGGCGCCTATATTTAAAAAGATATCAAAGTCTTTAAGAAGTAACTATTACCTTGTCCCCAGTCAGTCAACTTTCATGTGGCCCCTCTTCTGACCTACCCCACATAGGATTTCCTGGATCTGGGCAAAGTAATCTGCATAGTTCTTCATTAAATGTGGATAATATCTTGCCAGGGCCAGAGATTAGAGCACAGTGGATGGGGAACTCTCTGGGGAGTATACTATGTCTGGAGATGACATGCCCTAGGAACTCAATCTCACGTTTCAATAGATAGCACCTTTCAGGTTTGAATTTTAGCTCATACTGCTGTAGCTGGACCATTACTGCATCTTGGTGTGCAATATATTCCTTAAAGATGGCAGACAATACCATTACATCACCTAGATAGATGATACAGTCCAGGTTCATGTCCCCAAGACAGTGTTACATTGTTCTCTGGTATGTGGCAGAGAGAGCACCCATTTGAACTGACACGACCCCATGGAGGTAATAAAAGTCGTTTTTGGTTGGCCTGCCTTGGCTACAGGAATCTGATAGTACCTACTGGCAAGATCACATGTGGAAAAAAACGTAGCTGTCCTAAGGCGGCAAGAGATTCCTCAATTTGCTGCAGATGAGAGGCATAACTGTATTCATATACCTATAGATGTCCTCGCTTTGGCAGGACATATACTAAAATTCATATGCCTATAGTTCACACATTAGAAAAGGTACCATTCTTCTTACTCACAAGACAATTTCCCATTTCCCGGCTGCACACCACAATAGAATACCAATAAAAACGTCTTTATTGTAATGTAGACAGATGCAGTCACAGGAAGAGTGAACGGAAGGTTAACATGTTTCACATAAGAAGTGTGAAACATGTTAACCTTCTGTTCATTCCTGTGACTGCATCTGTCTACATTACAATATTACATTACACTATTACATTACAATAAAGAAGATTTTATTGGTATTGGTTTTTATTGCTATCCGGTTGCCCCTAATAATTTCAGTCACCCCTTGTTGTATCATTTGTTCTAGCATCTGCTTGGCATCTCGGTAGAGGTACGGGGGTATGCTTTGGTTTTTCTCCTAGATGTGTGGGCATGTGTCTACTGTTGGTATTTAATTTCCAAAACTATTGCTACAGCCCAAATCATGGTAGTGGGTGACATTTTCTGCTGACCACTTAGTCACATTCACTTTTTCTCCATAGCACTAACCTTGTAGTTGCTAAATCTACATATGGCTGACTTTGGGAGCAATCATGTCCGTGATTAGGCTAATTTGTGCCACTGATATCCCTTGAAGCAGTGGCTAGTACTGTACCTCTGGCTAGTACTGTACCTTACCCTGAGGGTTCTGATGATGAAATGAGCCACTTATGAAGGCTTTCAAATTCTAATATGTCCCCAGCCCACAGACCCCACAACCACGGAGCCAGGGTTGTGGAAAGAAGCCCATGTCCTCATCAACTTGGAAACACTGTGTTTTGCCAATATGGAACACTTCATGTTGAGGGCTTGTGGTTTGGTATGGTTAAGGAAAAGGGCACATGATCAGCTAAGGGTCTGGTGTGTTTTTTTTTACACTTTTTATTGATTTTTGCATATGTTCCCCTTAAAATTCATACCAGGCCGGAAGGGCCTGATATGGAGGAGCAGGGGAACTCCATAACATATATTTTTTAAAACTATCCCTGGCCAATTTGTCTACATAGCTGGAGATTTCCAGCCAGCAACCGAACAGGGCCAGTGACATCTCTGGTTGCTAAGGACATGGCAATCCAAAAGAGGGAATGTTGAGAAATACAATTAAATCCAACCATGATCCCGACAAGGTAAGTTATGAAGAATTGTAATAAATGGTTAACAGCTAAAATCCCAGCTGAGGTTTCTGACCTTTACTGCCATGTGTACAACCACACAGATGGCACAGCACAAAGCGTGGCTATGCATACAGATATGCCTGTAATTGTACATGAATGCCTCATAAAGGCTCTTTTGGTAGTTAGATATTCTGTCTACAGCCAGCCTTTTTGTAAATTAGCATTTAACAGCTCAGATACATCTCTTGACATCATAATTTTACTCTTCGTTCATCAAGTATATTAAGATGGTAGCATTGCTTTGGGTGAGATGGTTTCTTCAAGCACTAGGCCAAGCCTGCTTTCCTTCACTATAATACAATCCAACAGAGCTTCGGCCTCTGGATAGGAAACAGGTCAGATGCAGGAAGTGCAGCTTTCATGCTTGTGTGCATTGCGTTTAAATCTGAAAGGGATTACTTTCACACAGTTTTAAATCGTTTATGCATATTTTCCAGCATTTTACAAATTTCCCGTAAAGTCTCTGTTAGGTGAAAAATGTATTTACCCCTGCAGCCCCCCACCCCCTGCACTTCAAGGGTTAAAAAATCATCTTGTTTAGGAGTAGAGAACCAAGCATACTTACCTTGCATCATACTCCCATTGTAGCCGGTGTTCTCTGATGCTCAGGTATGGGAAGCCTTGTGTTGCAGCATGCTAAAATGCAGGTATGTTACCCTAATGTGTTGGGGTACTATTGTAGTGCTACCCCCATAGGGGCTGCTGGATAGGATGGGTCTTCTGTTCTTTGCCTTGACTTTCTCAAGAACCTCAGCCCCTCTGACACACCAGGTTGAGTGTACAAGCATACAATATCACAGGAAATCACTGAAAGTAATTCTTAGTAGCCAATAGTAGTACTACATCAAAGAAAACAGGCTCCAAACCAGGTAGTAAAGGTAAATGTAATATATTGTCACCGAATAAGGTCGATAACTAGGCATAAAAAGCATAAATGAGACTAACAATGGTAATACAATTTAGCATGCAACATGATTGACAGTAAGGTTTAGGCATAAGATGACATTTAGTAAACGCATCAACATAAACAGTAGTAAGCCAACCTCAAGTGCAGCAGTGAGCAGTGGTAAAGTTTAACTTAACGAGTGATGGAACTGTACTGCCAGTATAGTTCCATCAAGTGAATTTATGGTGGCAATGCTAATCCTAGACCGGCTGGGTATGCACTGACCAAACGAAAAAGAGGATGGTAGTGGAAGGGGCAGGGAAACAAAGGGGCTTACAGAATAATTCATGAGAGTGGCAGTCCTTTGAGATGTTTTTCTGCTGACTATCGTTGGGGCCCTTTAAGAGCACCTTTGCACTTAACAACAATCCCAGTAAAAGTGGTAGTAAAATCTGCTCTTTGATTTATACCTACAGGTAAGCCTATAATAAATAAGGAATACCTGTAGGCACAGTAAATATCTTCTACACATGCACTGTTTAGGAAATATTTATGTTAATAGCAGCCAGTGATGTCACCAGCACATCTATATAATGCTCTGAATGGACAGTGCCATTTATTCAGACCTTGAGTAATGTCACTACAGCTCAGATCTTCAAATACTTAAAGCCCACGAACCTGGAAGGAAGACCAGATGAAAAAAATAAACGCCCTGGCATTGGGGGCAGTGCGCCATTGGAGAGCTTCATTTTAAAGGTAAACCTTTCATAATGTGATAGTATCTGGTGCAAACTAGCACATTTATGACATTATCTGGCAGGGGCACAATCGTTTTTTAAGTTTACTACCTCTTGAACCTGCATGAAGTATAGGCATGGTATAGTCTCAGCACAGGTGCAAGGTAGATGTGGTTAAGATACAGTGACAGTTTGGTATGCAATGCTTATAGCAGGGCAATTGGCTCACTCCAGGAACTCGATGGGTTGCCAATACCTTGCATGCGTTCCACTGCTTGTTGAATGTGACGTCACTAAGGAACCGGAATCTACGATGCAATATATTCTTTTCTTCTATGCATGAGTGGTGACTACATAGGAAGCAACACTGGACCTGTTGTTACATCTCTTCGCTCACCAGATTAAGCATAAGAGACCCACATGCAGTATTGGTCCATACTATGCGACATGACACGCGAGGCTCAGGAGGTTGCTACACCTCTTGTCGAATGAGCTCTAACTTCCAGTGGTGGTGGCATACCCTTGACTGAATAAGCATAGTAAATAGTGCTTTGGAACCAAGAGGCAAGAACCCTTGGAGAGACTGTTTTTCTTTTATCTGAGCCTTTTGGGTACGCAAAAGGGTGCTTTTCCACTCTAAACCCTTTTGTTTTTTTCCAAGTATGTTGCCACAACATTGACAATGTCAAATGTCTTCAAAGTCTCATGGATCTTGAGATATGGAAGTATTCAGCACAGATTCCCAGTTGAAATGATAAGATGAAGATACCTATGGCCTAAATTCCTGAGAAGGTCAAAGCAACGGCTTATCTGAATTTATTATACAGTAAGATTCTTCAGAGGACAGAGCTTTCAATACTGATGTCTTTCTGGCTAAAGTAATTACTGTTAGACATACTGTTATCTAGGTAAGATGCTCAATAGAGCATGCTTTTGACAGATGAAAAGGAGGATCTTTGAAAACATCCAATACCAATGATACATCCCAGTAATGAAAAAGGAGCTTCCAAAGAGGCCTGGATTTCATGGCAGTCAAGAAAACTGTTGCACTAGCAAATCTCTACTGCTGATACCTGTACTCTCAGGGTATTGTAACAATAATGCAATGTAATGTAATTATTTTGCCCACAGTATAAAAGTGTGGAAACTTTTTGAAGCTGCATAAGGGCTTTGAGAGTTGGGTATACTGATATTTATAGTGAATGGCTGTGCAGAGTGGTATACCAGCACAAGTCTAATCATTGGAGGACAAGCAGGCTGTATTCCCAGGACAGCCAGAAAATTAACCACGCTGAGATGGATGTGTTCTCCTATCTAGCATGGTCAGTTTGAAATAGAAAAGTAAGGGGACTGGCAGGAACACCAGGTATTTGATACAAAGTAAGCAATACAAAGGGATTCAGGATACTTTTTAACACATGCACATGGTAACAGCAGACAGATATCAGGAATATGAAATGTTGGCGTAACATATTCTTGAAAGTAAGTAATGTCCTTTCTGCTGACTTTTTGTTTTTGTTTTAGGTAAACTTAGGCATTAGTCCCGTAATCTATTGTTCACGAAATTATTTCTTACTCTGTTTTTCACCTCCTTGTAATGTTTGTTTTGGGTTCCTCAACCTCTGCATTCCCCCTTCACTTCTGTTTGTATGAAACAAGCAGTGCACGTTAGTTGAGGTCACGTGTGCTGCTATATGCACATTACAAATCCTATAGTCCATAGTCCAAGATGGGGGCGAGCAACAGAGGGTGGCTACTTTCCTACTACATACTGTGGGACCATTGAGAACAAACATAGCCAGCTCTAATAGTACTATGGAGGAGGCTGAGAGCAATATAATGTATTTTTTGAGTTAAGAATACATACTTGAATAGATTGGGCTGTTACTGATTACAATTTTTGTGTTCAATTAATAGTTTTTTTTGTTTAAATCGATTAATCGACTAATTTCGTTTAATTATAATGCACATACAGATCCAACTACTTTTAGCTCATCTCCTTGCATTGCAACTCTGTATTAGTCAGTGGTAAAAGTGGTATACACTACAGTGGTGTGAAAAAGTGTTTGCCCCCTTCCTCATTTCCTGTTCCTTTGCATGTTTGTCACACTTAAGTGTTTCGGAACATCAAACCAATTTAAACAATAGTCAAGGACAACACAAGTAAACACAAAATGCAATTTGTAAATGAAGGTGTTTATTATTAAAGGTGAAAAAAAATCCAAACCATCATGGCCCTGTGTGAAAAAGTGATTGCCCCCCTTGTTAAAACATACTATAACTGTGGTTGTCCACACCTGAGTTCAATTTCTCTAGCCACACCCAGGCCTGATTATTGCCACACCTGTTCACAATCAAGGCATCACTTAAATAGGAGCTGCTTGACACAGTAAGGTCCACCAGAAGATCCTTAAAAGTAGGGATGAGCTTCGTGTTCGAGTCGAACGTACGTTCGAGTCGAACATTGGTCGTTCGGGCGTTCGCCGAATTCCGAACGTTTGGGCCGTTCGTGGCAAAATTCGTGTGGCCCACAATGCACTGCGATGGCGCAGTGCATTGCTGGCTCATGATTGGCCAAGCATGCACTGTGACCCCGCATGCTTGGCCAATCGCAGCGGGAGCAGCGAGGAGAGCTATGATTGGCCACGGGCGTCCTGCCTGTGGCCAATCATAGCTCAGGCTGTGTAGTGCACGCCCCACACTATATAAGGCCGCCTTTGAGGCAGCCTCGTGTAGTGTGTTGGCATCTGAAGCAGTGGGTGTTCTGTGTACCTTCAACACAGTAACACACCGATCGTTTTTGGCTGATTTCCTATCTTGCTCATGTGTAGTGGTTATTGTCTGTGCCCTGACCGCAGTATACACCACTATATTCACCTCACCTATATAGCTAGTGATCTATCTTTAATAATAGAGCTTGCAGTCAGTAGTGTTAGTGCGTGCTGTCTGCGTGCTCTGTACCCAGTACATACCGCTATAATCCACCTACATAGCTGTTCTCTATTTGGGCCCAATTGTCATCTGCAGGAGTTATTGGAAGTTGTGTGTGCTTCCAGCACAGCACAGTACAGTATACACCTGTATATACCCCTTTAACTCTGCTGTTTTCTGGTTATTGTCTGCGTGCCCTGACCGCAGTATACACCGTGATATTCACCTCACCTATATAGCTAGTGGTCCATCTTTAATAATAGCGCTTGCAGTCAGTAGTGTCACTCAGGAGATAGTGTGTGCTGTCTGCGTGCTCTGTACCCAGTACATACCGCTATAATCCACCTACATAGCTGTTCTCTATTTGGGCCCAATTGTCATCTGCAGGAGTTATTGGAAGTTGTGTGTGCTTGCAGCACAGCACAGTATACATCTGTATATACCCCTTTAACTCTGCTGTTTTCTGGTTATTGTCTGCGTGCCCTGACCGCAGTATACACCGTGATATTCACCTCACCTATATAGCTAGTGATCTATCTTTAATAATAGAGCTTGCAGTCAGTAGTGTTAGGAGATAGTGCGTGCTGTTTGCGTGCTCTGTACCCAGTACATACCGCTATAATTCATTTACATAGCTGTTCTCTATTTGGGCCCAATTGTCATCTGCAGGAGTTATTGGAAGTTGTGTGTGCCTCCGGCATAGCACAGTATACATCTGTATATACCCCTTTATCTCTGCTGTTCTATAAAAAAGGCATCTGCAGGAGTTTTTTGGTTCTGGGTGATGCCAGCAGCCCAATTTTTCTGCCCCTGTTTAACAGGGGCATTTAATTACAATTTTTTATGCAATGCTTTGCAGCAGGGCTAATTCCTGCAATAAAACTAGAGTATATGGAAGAGGTTGCATTGTGGTGGCACCAGCACCAGTGCCTAAGGCCCAATTTTTCTGCCCCTGTTTAACAGGGACATGTAATTACAATTCTTTTTTTTTTTTTTTTCAAATATAAAATTTATTGTATTTATCTCCGGTTGGGGGCATACCCCACAATACAAACAGAAAGAACAATTAGAGCCATAAATACAGAAAGCATTCCGGTATAAGAGAGAGTAACAACCCGAGTAGTGCAATGAAAGAAGACATGGTAAAGCAAATGGGTAGATAAGGGGTCCTTGCTTCCACGTGTAGTAAGCCGGAAGAAAAACCGTGGGGATGAGAGCTCATTGAAAGGGTACAGAAGCGGAGTACAGTTTCTGTGCCTCCTCCTCCTAAGCGAGGGGAGGAAGCCCAGAGTCGCCGGAGGTGTATAAGGGGAAGCATCAAGGAAGAACGGGGGTAGAGATAGAGAGAGAAAGAAAAAAAGGAAAACAAAAAGGGGGGAAAAAAGAAAGGGGGAAAGGAGGGGGAAAGAGGGCAGGGATAAACAGAGAAGGGAAGGGACAGTCAATAGACAGAGAGGCAGACATGGCGGTGGTGCAGGTCGACAGTTCCATAGTAGGCGAGCCAGGGGAGAGTCAGGGCTTCAGCAACGATTGGCCTTCAGTGGAGAATATGAACAAACACCAGATGTCCCAGGTTTTTTTATATATTTCTTGTTTGTGTTGTGCAGTAAGAATTAGGTCCTCCATTTTCCGTATATCCTCTATTTTCTGCAGCCATTGAGCCACAGTCGGGGGGGAGCTTGGTTTCCAGTGAAGGGGGATGCACGCCTTAGCGGCATTGAGGAGGTGACATATGAGTGATTTCCTACACAATTCTTGATATAATATTTCACAGGAGGGCCCCTTCCTGTGCCCTCCCAGAGTAACGGTGAGGACTTATAGTGTTGTGGCACCAGCACCACAACCACCAAAGGTCAATTTTTCTACCACTGTTCAACAATGGCATGTAATTACAATTCTTGATATAATCGTTCACAGCAGGGCGCTCCAGCGCCCACCAAGAGTCACTTTGAGGGCTTACAATGTTGTGGCAAAACCAACACCTTGTTCCGCCATTTCTGCAGAGCATATAGGGCAGGCCCCTACTTTCAAACATCCAACTTACAAACATCAGACAGCAGCAAGTGAGATGAAAAAAGATGGACGACAAAACAAATTCTACAGGGGTGATAAGCCTTCCCTATGTTTTCCAAAAAGCTTAAAAATAGTTTTTTTGACTGGAGCTACACTTTAAAAATGTACCAGTTGAAAATTACAAACAGATTCAACTTAACACAACAAACCTACACAGTCCCTGTCTTGTTTGCACCGCCTGTATACTGCTGTTCTGAGTATATAGGGCCTGGGGGCCACACGCATTTCCTTTTTTTAATATGGGTACGGGGTTCCCCTTAATATGCGTACAAGACCCAAATAGGCTGGTAATGGGCAGGGAGGGCTACCCATGCTATTTTTCTCAATGATTTTCAACCATATTGCAGGAACCAGATATAACATTAAAACCGCAAGCAGTTTTAAATGGTGTTATTTCCGTTTAATGTCATTTTGTGCAGGGACTGTTCTAAACACGGGAAACACGTGGCACTTCACAGGCATACTACAGACACCCCCCAGGCACCATATTTAAAGGAATATTTCACTTTTTTTTCACTTTAATCGTCATTAAAATCAGTGCTCCCGCCAAAACGGCCGTTTTTAAAACTTTTTTTTTGCATTGACCCATGTCCCCTGAGGCAGGAGTCAGGTCCCCAAACCCTTTTTAGGACAGTATCTTGCATATTAGCCGTTAAAATTAGCACTTTCCATTTCGAACGTTCGAGTCCCATAGACTTCAATGGGGTTCTAACGTTCGTTTCGAACGCGGGGTCCGTTCGAAAGTTCTGGTGCGAACCGAACCGGGGGGTGTTCGGCTCATCCCTACTTAAAAGCTACACATCATGCCGAGACCCAAAGAAATTCAGGAACAATTGAGAAAGAAAGTAATTGAGATCTATCAGTCTGGAAAGGGTTATAAAGCCATTTCCAAAGCTTTGGGAATCCAGCGAACCACAGTGAGAGCCATTATCCACAAGTAATTTTTCTTTCCACAGTAGCGTGACGATCCCTCCACCTCCGGTCTAACGAATCACTCTCATCTTATGGCATGGACCGCTGTGCAAACAGGTGTTCATGCAAGCAGGTATCAAAAGGGTTAACATGGACCATAAACTTCTCTCACGTCTCCTTAAATCTCCGCAAGGACGCCAGGTCATGGGTAGAAAGAAAAGATCTAAGTGCTCACCGCTTAAGTATAAGATTTAATTTTTGTGTTTTCAAACACAAACTACTCACATAGAGATGATAAAAACACAGCATGTAAAGCCAACAATCGTGTTAGTTCCGAAGGGCAGCAGCAGGTGACTGTCATGCATAGCTCCTCCCCCGTACGCGTTATGTTCAATCAGAACTTCGACATCACCGGACTCCTCCCCCTTCCCTTCGTTAGCAGATGGAGGCTCTTAGGGAAGGGGGGAGGAGTCCGGTGACATCACCGGATCTCCGACGGAACTCCCTGAAGACCCAGAAGCCGACGGAGAGGTGAGTACCGATCAAAAGAATTTTGATTGATCAAAAAAAAATGAATCGATTAATCGAGGAATTAATCTTTAATTTCCACAGCTCTTTTGTTAACCAGAGTTTTGTCACTTTAACCTTTGCAGTACCAGGGGCGGTCTCAATGCCAATGGTGATGGGCTTTAACCACTTGAGGACCGCCGTATTGCCAATGTACGTCAGCACAATGGCACAGGCAGGCACAATCACGTACATCTACGTGATTGCCTTCCAGCGGGTGGGGGGTCCGATCGGACCCCCTCCCGCTGGTTACGGCGGTCCGATTCGGTCCAGGAGCGCTCCGTGATGAGGGGATGGCCGTTGGTTTTTGGCCACCCCCTCTGGATCGCTCCTGGCCAATGAGAAGCTTCCTCCCCTGTGTATTGTTTACACAGGAAGGAGGAAGTGATGTCATTCTCCTCGGGGCGGTCTTTTTGACCGGACTACGAGGAGAAGAGTAAAAGTAAGTGTGCACCAACACTACACTGACATGTAGGTACACACAGGCACACAAACCCCCCCCCCGATCCCCCCCTGATCGCCCCCCGATCCCCCCCCCCGCCCCCCCTCCCCCCCCAGTCACAGTGTCACTGATTGCATTGATCATTTCTTTACTGATCAATGCATTCAGTGTCAGTTGTGACAGTAAAAACTGTCAGGACAGTTAGTGTTAGGTCCAGGGTAGCCCCCTATCACCCCCCAATAAAGATTTAACCCCCTGATTGCCCCTAGAGTTAACCCTTTCACCCCCTTTTGCCAGTGTCACTAAGCGATCATTTTTCTGATCGCTGCATGTGTCGCTAGGTAGCTAGTTATTTTTTTAGGTTCACCGCCAGGTTTTTATATCGCTAGGTACCCCGATATACTACCCAATAATGGGTTTAACCCCCTGATTGCCGCTAGTTAACCCTTTCACCCCCTTTTGCCAGTGTCACTAAGCGATCGTTTTTCTGATCGCTGCATTAGTGTCGCTACAGTCGCTAGGTAGCTAGTTATTTTTTTAGGTTCACGGCCAGGTTTTTATAGCGCTAGGTACCCCGATATACTACCCAATAATGGTTTTAACCCCCTGATTTCCGCTAGTTAACCCTTTCACCCCCTTTTGCCAGTGTCACTAAGCGATAATTTTTCTGAACGCTGCATCAGTGTCGCTAGTGTCGCTAGGTAGCTAGTTATTTTTTTAGGTTCACCGCCAGGTTTTTATAGCGCTAGGTACCCCGATATACTACCCAATAATGGTTTTAACCCCCTGATTGCTGCTAGTTAACCCTTTCACCCCCTTTCACCAGCGATCACAGTATAAGTGTCACTGGTGACGCTGGTTAGCCAGTTAGTTATTTAGGTTCCCCGTCAGGTTTTTATATAGCGCCAGGGACCCCCATATACTACCTAATAAAAATTTGAACCCCCTGATTGCTCCTAGTTAACCCTTTCACCACTGATCACCGTATAAGTGTTACGGGTGACTCTGGTTAGTTTGTTTTTTATAGCATCAGGGCACCCACCATTTATTACCCAATAAAGGTTTAACCCCCTGATCACCCGGCGGGTGATATCAATTAGGTTTTAGGGTCAGGGTCTGCGTCGCCCCAGGCAGCGCTAGGTTAGTGCCAGTACCGCTAACACCCACACGCAAAGCATACACCTCCCGTAGTGGTATAGAATCTGAACAGATCAATATCTGATCTGATCAGATCTATACTAGCGTCCCCAGCAGTTTAGGGTTCCAAAAAAACGCATTGTTAGCGGGATCAGCCCAAATACCTGCTGGCACCTGCGTTTTGCCCCTCTGCCCAGCCCACCCAAGTGCAGTATCGATCGATCACTGTCACTTACAAAACACTAAACACATAACTGCAGCGATCGCAGAGTCAGGCCTGATCCCTGCCATCGCTAACAGGTTTTTTGGTAGCATTTTATATTCAAATCCGGAAGGCAGTGCTTGGTTTTCGGGGTCGCGTACGTGGCTAGGCTCCCAAAAAGTCCCCCACATGTGGTATCCCCGTACTCGGGAGAAGCAGCAGAATTTATTTTGGGGTGTAATTTGACTTCTGCCCATAGCATGTGTGAGCAATATATCATTTAGTGACAACTTTGTGCAAAAAAAAAAAAAGTTTGTAATATTCCCGCAACTTTTGGCAAAATATAAAATATTCCATGGACTCAACATGCCTCTCAGTAAATAGCTTGGGGTGTCTACTTTCCAAAATGGGGTCATTTGGGGGGGTTTTGTGCTATTTTGGCATTTTATGGACTTCGAAACTGTGATAGGTAGTGAGGAGTTAAATCAAAAATTTGCACCCTTAGAAATCCTGAAGGTGGTGATTGGTTTTCGGGGTGCCGTGCGCGACTAGACTCCCAAAAAGTCCCACACATGTGGTATCCCCGTACTCAGAAGAAGCAGCAGAATGTATTTTGGGGTGTCATTTCACATATGCCCATAGCATGTGTGAGCAATATATCATTTAGTGACAACTTGGTGCAAAAAAAAAAAAGTTTGTAATATTCCCGCAACTTGTGGCAAAATATAAAATATTCCATGGACTCAACATGCCTCTCAGTAAATAGCTTGGGGTGTCTACTTTCCAAAATGGGGTCATTTTGGGGGGTTTTGTGCTATTTTGGCATTTTATGGCCTTCGAAACTGTGATAGGTAGTGAGGAGTTAAATCAAAAATTTGCACCCTTAGAAATCTTGAAGGTGGTGATTGGTTTTCGGGGTGCCGTGCGCGAATAGACTCCCAAAAAGTCCCACACATGTGGTATCCCCATACTCGGGAGAAGTAGCGGAATATATTTTGGGGTGCAATTCCACATATAACCATGGCATGTGTGAGCAATATATCATTTAGTGACAACTTTTTGTAAAAAAAAATTATTTTTTTTTTTTTTGTCATTATTCAATCCCTTAGGACAAAAAAAATAAATATTCAATGGGCTCAACATACCCATCAGCAATTTCCTTGGGGTGTCTACTTTCCAAAATGGGGTCATTTGGGGGGGATTTGTACTGCCCTGCCATTTTAGCACCTCAAGAAATGAGATCGGCAGTCATAAATTAAAAGCTGTGTAAATTCCAGAAAATGTACTCTAGTTTGTAGACGCTATAACTTTTGCGCAAACCAAAAAATATATGCTTATTGACATTTTTTTTACTAAAGACATGTGGCTGAATAAATTTTGCCCTCAATGTATGACTAAAATTTAGTTTATTCGATTTTTCTTATAACAAAAAGAAGAAAATATCTTTTTTTTTCAAAATTTTCGCTCTTTTTCCATTTATATCGCAAAAAAAAAAATCGCAGAGGCAATCAAATACCATCAAAAGAAAGCTCTATTTGTGGGAAGAAAAGGACGCAAATTTCGTTTGGGTGCAATATTGCATGACCGCGCAATTACCAGTTAAAGCAGCGCAGTGCGAAATTGCAAAAAGACCTCTGGTCCTTAAGGTATTTATTGGTCCGGAGCTGAAGTGGTTAACTTAAACAGTAAGTCCTCCTCCAGTCCTTTCTGTTATGTTGCATTGTATTAAATGTGTTATTTTATACAATAATATTCATTGTGCTAGAGCAGGACATTCATTTTGAATGGGTTTCCAGTGCACCACAAGGCATATAAAAGTGACTCCTCTACCTTCTCTGGAAATGCTGCTCTTTTAATGGGGTTGGCACAATAGTAAAGCAAACATCAGAAGTCACCAATAGGTTGATGCCATGTGTGAACAGAAAAAGTGTTACTTTGTGCACCTGTTATGCAGGGTACTCCCTGTGGAGGAGCTCAGGCTATGCATAGACGCTGCAGGGAGTAAGGCACAACAATACCCAGCAATGCAGCATTCATTTGGATCCAAAGCATTTTTTAATTTAGCCCAAACTCACCCAAACTACAACATCCGACCACATACACCGCCACAGCGCGGGTGTGCATGCATAGGGGAGACTGTCAACCCCAGACAAGGCTGTTAGCCATGATATAAGCTGCCCTGAGGACCAGCAGCAGGGTTCCCTGGATTATGGGTCATCTAGTCGAGACACTGGGGACTGCGTTCCAGCCTAATCCACACACATGGACAGACGGTCAGTCCTTTAGACCAGCCAGGTAGAAGAGCACACCTAGGTCCTGCACATAGGAACCAAAAAAGAACACAGAGGCTGTAGGTGGGTTCAAATTTATATGAGTTAAGTCCTGGAGGCATGGGGTGGGGGGGGGGTGGGGCAGACATGGAGCTGTCAGAAAATCAGACTATGATGTCAATTCTGTTGTAAATTGCCTTGCATATAAGCTGCTAAAACGTCAGGTTTGTGTGAACCTTGGCTCCTCTGCCCACTCTCTCTGCCTTAAAGTGGTCAGGTGTCACACTCCCCAGTCTATACAACACAAAAACTGGTTCCAGGATGGAGCATCTCCCCAAGCATGCTGGGGTTTTTTGTAGAGGTCTTAATGAGCCCACTTACTTCAGCTGGGCTCATTAACTCTTCCCCTCTAATTGTAAAAGTCTGCATAAAGCCTGAATCTAGGACACACATATTTACCATCCTGGATACAACCAGGTGACTTTACCTGCCTGCTGCCACATACCCCCCCCCCTCTTGTTTCAACCTTGGGGTTGTAACACCAGCAGTCAGACACGCATGTATCCGAGACAAAGCATCCACATTCCCCATTTTAACACCAGGGCGATGCTTAACTGTAAAGTTAAATTCCTGTAGGGCCAGGAACCACCTATTTACCCTTCTATTGGTCTCCTTGTTCTGAGCCATCCACTTTAAAGGAGCGTGATCAGTCACCAGGTCAAAGTGCCTACCTAGCAGATAGTACCGAAGGGAATCTAGAGCCCACTTCACTGCTAAACATTCCTTCTCAATCGTGGAGTAATTTACCTCATGGGACTTCAACTTCCTGCTGAGGTAAATGACTGGGTGCTCTTCCCCGTTCCAGACCTGGGATAACACTGCTCCTAACCCAACGTCTGATGCATCAGTTTGTACAACAAAGTCCTTAGAGAAGTCTGGTGAGTACAACACTGGCTGGCTACATAAGGCTGTTTTTAAGGACTGAAATGCTTCCTCAGCCTCTGGGGACCATTTAACCACTTGCTTACTGGGCACTTAAACCCCCCTCAGTCCCAGACCAATTTTCAGCTTTCAGCGCTGATGCACTTTGAGTGACAATTACGCGGTCATACAACACTGTACCCAAATGAAATTTTTATCATTTTTTTCCCACAAATAGAGCTTTCTTTTGGTGGTATTTAGTTACAGCTCGGAGTTTTATTTTTTGCTAAACAAACAAAAATAGATGCAAAAAAAAAAAAAAAAATCATGTTTTAATAGTTTGTTATAAAATTTTGCAAACGGGTCATTTTTCTCCTTCATTGAAGTGCGCTGATTAGGCGGCACTGATAGGCTGCATTGGTGGGCACTGATGGGCTGCATTGGTGGGCACTGATGGGCTGCATTGGTGGGCACTGATAGGCTGCACCGGTGGGCACTGATAGGCATAGTTAAGGCGGCACTAATAGGCACAGATAAGGCGGCACCGATGGGCACAGATAAGGCGGCACTGATGGGCAAAGATGGGCACAGATAAGATGGCACGGATGGGTGGCACGGATAAGTGGCATGGATGGGTGGCACAGATGGGCACTGATAGGTACCACAGATAGATGGGACTGATGGGCACTGATAGGTGGCACTGATAGGTGGCTCTGATAGGTGGCACTGCTGGGCACTGATGGGCGGCACTGCTGGGCACTGATGGGCGGCACTGCTGGGCACTGATGGGCGGCACTGGGGTGCAGCACCTTTGAGGCAGATTGGGTGGCACTGTGGGTGGCACTGTGGGTGGAACTGTGGGGTGGCACTGTGGGTGGCACTGTGGGTGGCACTGTGGGCACTATGGGCACTGACGGGGGGCACTTACTTTTGCTTTTATTTTACTTCAGGATGGCACTGCGGGAGGCAGGTGGGCACAGGCAGGTGGCAGGTGGTCCCTTGTATTGATGGCCGTGATCGGGACTGATGTCCCGATCACGGCCGCCGGTGATCGGCTTTTTTTTTCTCTCCTCGCGCTGTCAGCGCGAGGAGGAATAATAGCCGATTACCGGCTCCGTTCTATCACATGATCAGCTGTCATTGGCTGACAGCTGATCACGTGATAAGGGGTCGGGATCGACCCCTTACACGGATCGGTGATCAGGCGAGTCTCACGGACTCGCCGATCACAGAGCACGCCGCGCGCGCCCCTCAGGGGGCGCGCAGGCCGCTCGTAACCGGGACGACGTCAATAGACGTAGTCCCGGAAATGTAGGTCCGCGCTAATGCCGTCATTTGGCAATAGCGCGGATCTGAAGTGGTTAACCATAACCGACTCTTTCCCTTTTGTCAGGTTGGTGAGGGGCACAGCCTGAGAAGCAAAATGGGGAATGAATCGTCGATAATAGCCAGCGATTCCCAGAAAGGCTCGTACCTGTTTCTTGCTGTTGGGACGTGGCCAACTCTGTATGGCCTCGACTTTATTGACTTGGGGTTTTATCACCCCCCTCCCTATAGTGTACCCAAGATATTTGGCCTCCTCCTGTCCAATGGTACACTTCTTTGGATTGGCCGTAAACCCAGCTTCCCGGATAGAGTCTAGGACTGCTTGTACTTTTGGCAAATGTGAGACCCAGTCTGTGCTATGGATAATCACATCATCCAGGTAAGCTGCAGCATATTTCTGATGGGGCCTCAGAATCTTATCCATTTTCCGCTGGAATGTTGCCGGTGCATTCTGTAACCCAAACGGCATTCTCTTATATTGGAATGCCCCATCTGGGGTTACAAACGCAGTTTTCTCCTTGGCCGACTCGGCCAGGGGAATTTGCCAATACCCTTTGGTGAGATCAAGAGTTGTCATATATCGGGCTGTTCCCAGCCGGTCAATCAACTCATCTATACGCGGCATGGGGTAGGTGTCAAATTTTGTAACTTTATTTAATTGTCGAAAATCGTTACAAAACCGCCAGCTCCCATCAGGTTTGGGCACTAGTACGATAGGACTGGACCAGTCACTCTGGGACTCCTCTATCACACCCAAATCCAACATCCTTTGAACCTCCCCACGTATTGCCTCCCGTCGGGCCTCTGGTATTCTATAAGGTTTTAGTTTTACCCTTTCTCCTGGCGGGGTGATAATGTCATGCTCTACGCCAGATGTTTGTCCCGGAAGCTCAGAGAAAATCTCTTTGTTACGAAGTACAAACTCTTTAACCTCCTGTTGTTGGGCTTTCGATAAGGTGTCTGCTATTCCAACCTCAGGAACTAAGCAATCAGGCTGTACTTGTGACAAAGTCTCTGCGACTAGGGATTCCCTATCCCTCCAGGCTTTCAGCAGATTGACGTGATAGATCTGCTCCGGCTTTCGCCTTCCTGGCTGTCTAACCCTGTAGTTCACCTCACTAATTTTTTCAATTACTTCATATGGACCTTGCCATTTGGCCAGAAATTTGCTTTCAACCGTAGGGACTAGCACCAAGACCCTATCCCCCGGGGAAAAAGTACGTGTCTTGGCCCCACGGTTGTACACTCTCTGCTGTGCTAACTGCGCTTGGGTTAAATGTTCCTTTACAATTGGCATTACCTGTGCAATTCTATCTTGCATCAGGGCGACATGCTCAATCACACTCCTGTGAGGAGAACTCTCATTTTCCCAAGTTTCCTTGGCGATATCCAGCAGCCCTCTTGGGTGTCTCCCATAGAGCAACTCGAAGGGTGAGAAACCCGTAGAGGATTGGGGTACCTCCCTAATGGCAAACATCAGATAGGGTATTAGACAATCCCAATTCTTTCCATCTCTATCCACCACCTTCTTTAACATTTGTTTTAGGGTTTTGTTGAATCTTTCAACCAACCCATCTGTTTGGGGGTGATACACAGATGTACGCAATTGCTTCACTTTGTACAACTTGCATAATTCTTTCATAACCCGGGACATAAAGGGTGTACCTTGGTCCGTAAGCAGTTCCTTACAAATACCCACGCGGCTAAAAACAAGAGATAGCTCTTTGGCTATGGTTTTGGCCGAGGTATTTCGAAGAGGAATTGTTTCCGGATAACGGGTGGCATAGTCCAATATAACCAAAATGTACTGATGCCCCCTAGCGGACTTCATTATCGGACCTACCAAATCCATTGCAATCCTTTCAAAGGGGACCTCAATGATAGGAAGAGGTACCAGCGGGTTACGGAAATGTGGCATAGGTGCCGACTTCTGACACACAGGGCAGGAGGAACAATAATTTTCTGTTTCCTTCATGACCCCAGGCCAATAGAATCTCTGCAGTACCCTCTCTCTGGTTTTTTCGGTCCCCAGATGACCTCCCAGAATGTGCCCATGGGCCAATTCTAACACCAACTTCCTGTAAGGTTTGGGCACCACAAGTTGCTCAATGGTTTCTTCTGCCCTTTGAGCCACTCGATACAGCAGGTCCCTTTCCACAGTGAAGTACGGGTAAGTGCAAGTCTTATCTGGGTTCACTAACTCGCCATCTATTTTCACCACATTTTCCCGTGCCTTTATTAGGGTGGGGTCTTTTAACTGTTCTGTGGCAAAATTTTCCCTGTGAACCTCAAGGTCCGAAAACTCCACAGACGGCATGTTTTCAACTGAGGATGTTGGCTCCTCCCCAGTTTCTCGAGTTTCCCCCGCCAATACCGACAAGGGAAATTCAGGAGAGTCCTCACCACTCCCAGAGGAATTCTGGTCATCTTCCTGGTCTATAGGGGCACCAGTGGGGGGCTCAGGACAATCCCAGAGTTCCCAGAATTTTGGAAAATCCCTTCCCACAATAGCATCATGTGGTAAGTGAGACACTAACCCCACCTGATGAGAGAGGTTACCTTTGGGGGTCTCAAAAAACACTGAAGTTACAGGATACTCTCGGGTGTCCCCATGCACACAAATAACAGCCACCCTGTTCTTCCCAGAGACCTCTGTAGTAACTAATTCAGCTTTTATCAATGTTACCAGGCTACCTGAATCTAGCAACACATCAACATGCCTACCATTAATACACATTTTACATAAATGTCTCTCAGGTCCCCGAATGGCAGTGCATGCAACTGTTGCAAACAGCGACTGACGTTTCTCCCTTATAAAGTCACATTGCATAGGCTCATCCACAACTGGGCAATTGGCTGCAATATGTCCCTCTTGCCGGCAGCGGTAGCAAATAATCTTTTTCGCTGCCTCTTGCAGCATGGGCTTCCTGGGCTGCTCCCGCCAGACCTTAGGTAGAACTCCCACCCTCTCACTCTCTCCACCCTCACCCCTTGGAGTCATCTTAGCCGTCACTGGGGATGATCTGGTTTTAGGGGGGAAAGTCCGTGAGTCCCTGGAAGAGGTGGTCAGGTTCTCTGTAGCCAAGTACCTCTCAACCAGATCCACAAGTTTATCTGCATTTTCTGGGTCTCCATGGCTTACCCATTTTTGGATGGCAGTAGGAAGAGCTCTCAGGAAACGATCCATAACCACACGTTCCACAATGTTTGGTGCAGTCAAAGTCTCTGGCTGCAGCCACTTCCTGCTCAGGTGAATGAGATCATACATTTGAGACCTGGGAGGTTTTCCAACCTGAAAAGTCCAGTTATGCACACGCTGAGCCCGGACGGCCAGGGTGACACCCAGCCGTGCCAATATTTCTGCTTTTAGCACCACATAGTCTTTTGCTTGGTCAGGCTCTAGGTCATAATAAGCTTTCTGCGATTCCCCAGTTAACAGAGGGGCCACCAGTCCAGCCCATTGCTCCTTAGGCCACTTTTCCCTTTCAGCAGTCCTTTCAAATGTGGTCAAAAACACCTCCGGATCATCCTCTCCAGTCATTTTTGTCAGTAAACGGCTCACACCAAAGGATGCGGTATTATTGTAACCACTTGCTTCATTGGTCTGCGGATGTTGCTGTATTAATGTCTCTATTTTCTGTTGAAAATTCTGCTCTTGCTTCTGCAACAGGTCTATGAAGCGGGCTTCAGATCGCTGCTGGGCTTGTTGCTGAGCTTCCAAACTCTGCTGGTGAGCCTTCTGCTGATTTTCCAAACTCTGCTGCAAAGTTGCATCTATCTGCTGCTGGGCTGCAAGGCTCTTTTGTAAACCTGCATTTGTTTGCTGCTGATTTGCATTTGCTTGTTGCTGGTTTGCATTTGCTAGAGCCAGCTGTCTCAGTATCTCCTCCATGCTGGCCTTAACAAAAAAAAAAGTGCCAAAATTCTCCACCAACTGTGAGGGGTTAGGTCGGCAGCGGGTGTGTGTGACCCCCTGGATGGGTTCACAACACAAAGTCAGGCACAGCAGACAGCGGTGTAGGTTCAAAAAACAAAAGATCCGGTTTATTTAGGCTACATGCAGTGATACATATAACAGCCAAACAAAATAAAACAAGAAAATAAATCCTGGTCAGCTTGACCTCTAACTACACACGTAGACTCCCTGTCTAACAACTGAGAGCAGCCTTGTGCTGCCCCAGTCCCTGTCCCTGTTGTAGAGATTTGCCACACAGGCGTTAACTCACCGCACAGAACAGGTGTCACACTCCCCAGTCTATACAACACAAAAACTGGTTCCAGGATGGAGCATCTCCCCAAGCATGCTGGGGTTTTTTGTAGAGGTCTTAATGAGCCCACTTTCTTCAGCTGGGCTCATTAACTCTTCCCCTCTAATTGTAAAAGTCTGCATAAAGCCTGAATCTAGGACACACATATTTACCATCCTGGATACAACCAGGTGACTTTACCTGCCTGCTGCCACAATATATATATATATATATATATATATATATATATATATATATATATATATATATATTTATTTATTTTTCATCGTAAAGTATACTTATTGGCACATTTGTTTTCTTTATGGTGAGGCCGCGTACACACGGGCGGACTGTTCGCCCAACCTTGTCCGCTGAACAGTGTTTGGGCGGACAGTCCGCTCGTGTGTGGGCTTTCAGCGGACAGTTTCAGCGGACAGTTGGACGGACAAAGTCTTTCGGAAATTCCGAAAAACTGTCCGCTGAAACTGTGTTTGAGCGAACAGTCCGCCCGTGTGTGGGCTTGTCCGCTGTACTTTCGAAATGAGCGGACTGTTCCCGCTCGGAAAGTCCGCCCATTACGAGCGCGTGTACAGGTAGGCGGGGCCCGCGAAGGAGACGTCGCGGGCTCCGCCGCCTGGAATGGGCTTAAAGGGGAACCCCAACGCCGAAAAAAATCGGCGTGGGGGTTCCCCCCAAGTCCACACCAGACCCTTGTCCGAGCACGCTACCCGGCCGGCCAGGAAAGGGGGGCGAGCGAGCGCGCCCCCCCTCCTGAGCCGTACCAGGCCGCGTGCCCTCAACATGGGGGGTGCCTTGGGGAAGGGGGGGGCCGCGCGGCCCCCCCACCCCAAAGCACCTTGTCCCCATGTTGATGAGGACAAGGGCCTCTTCCCGACAACCCTGGCCGTTGGTTGTCGGGGTCTGCGGGCGGGGGGCTTATCGGAATCCGGGAGCCCCCTTTAAGAAGGGGGCCCCCGGATACCGGCCCCCCACCCTATGTGAATGAGTATGGGGTACAATGTACCCCTACCCATTCACCTGTGAAATAAAGTACAAATAAAAACACAACACAGGGGGAAAAAATATTTTATTGCACAGCCGGGGGTCTTCCGTCTTCGGGGGTCTTCTCGCCGGACTCCTCCGCTATGTGTGTGTAGCTCTTTTGCCAGCGGAGGAGTCCGGCTTTCTTCCTCCCCGCCGCCGGCCTCTTCTCCCGACTTCGGGGGTCTTGTCCCCCTCTTCGGTTCTTCTGCCGGGCCACCGCGCCTGGTCCGGTGGCCCGGTCTTCTGTCGCCGTCTTCCGTTCTTCTGTCGCCGCCTTCGGTTCTTCTGCCGGGCCACCGCGCCTTCTTGTAGCTCTTTTACAGGCGGTGGCCCGGTCTTCTGTCGCCGTCGCCGCCTTCCGTTCGTGTTCTTCTTCTTGTTCTTCTTGTTCTTCTCCTGGAGATGTTGACTCGACGAGCTCTCCGGCCGGAATGCCGGGGACGCGCTGTGCGGTCACTTATATAGTGACAATGGGGCGGGGTCACATGGTATATGTCACATGGGTTGGTCACATGGGTTGATGTCACATGGGGACTATGACATCGTAAGGGGGCGGGGTCACCATGTGACATCAACCCATGTGACATATACCATGTGACCCCGCCCCATTGTCACTATATAAGTCACAGCGCAGGGCGGCTCTGGCATTCCGGCCGGAGGGAGCGACGTGTCAACATCGCCTGGAGAAGAACAAGAAGAACAAGAAGAAGAACACGAACGGAAGGCGGCGACGGCGACAGAAGACCGGGCCACCGCCTGTAAAAGAGCTACAAGAAGGCGCGGTGGCCCGGCAGAAGAACCGAAGAGGGGGACAAGACCCCCGAAGTCGGGAGAAGAGGCCGGCGGCGGGGAGGAAGAAAGCCGGACTCCTCCGCTGGCAAAAGAGCTACACACACATAGCGGAGGAGTCCGGCGAGAAGACCCCCGAAGACGGAAGACCCCCGGCTGTGCAATAAAATATTTTTTCCCCCTGTGTTGTGTTTTTATTTGTACTTTATTTCACAGGTGAATGGGTAGGGGTACATTGTACCCCATACTCATTCACATAGGGTGGGGGGCCGGTATCCGGGGGCCCCCTTCTTAAAGGGGGCTCCCGGATTCCGATAAGCCCCCCGCCCGCAGACCCCGACAACCAACGGCCAGGGTTGTCGGGAAGAGGCCCTTGTCCTCATCAACATGGGGACAAGGTGCTTTGGGGTGGGGGGGCCGCGCGGCCCCCCCTTCCCCAAGGCACCCCCCATGTTGAGGGCACGCGGCCTGGTACGGCTCAGGAGGGGGGGCGCTCGCTCGCCCCCCTTTCCTGGCCGGCCGGGTAGCGTGCTCGGACAAGGGTCTGGTGTGGACTTGGGGGGAACCCCCACGCCGATTTTTTTCGGCGTTGGGGTTCCCCTTTAAGCCCATTCCAGGCGGCGGAGCCCGCGACGTCTCCTTCGCGGGCCCCGCCTACCTGTACACGCGCTCGAAATGGGCGGATTTGCCTCCGCCTTACGTGGGCGAGTCCGTTCATTTCAAAAGTTGAGCGAACTGTTTGCCCAACCTTGTTCGTCAAACAGTCCGCTCGTGTGTGGGCAAGTCCGCTCATGCAAATTTTGAGCGGACTGTTTGACAAACTGTTTGCCGAACAAGGTTGGGCGAACAGTCCGCGCGTGTGTACGCGGCCTTAGAGTAAGGGAGGGTTATAACCTCTGTCAGACTTGAAGTGATAAAAAATCTTGCAAATTAAGGGAATCCCTTGGGGACCTCCTGGTCACCAGAACTAGTGCCCCCATTGGAAGATTTCCCCTCTATTACTTTTGTGGGAACAACCCAAAATGTGGGATTTTCTTTTACTTTTGCTTTCAATGATAATGGTAAACAGAACAAATAGAGAGGGTGGAACTCAACAGACAGCAATAAAAACTGACAGGCTTTCTAATCCCTCTCCACTCTATCCAAAACGAAAAAAAAAAAAGGTTTTGCCTTTAGTTTTACTTTAATGCATTCTATGGCTTAAGGTAAAGAACCTTCTGTGTGCAACTCTACCCTCCCCCTATACCTATTTAGTTTTACTTGAATGCATTCTATAAGAGTGAGCATTAGGGTGACCACATTTCCAAACTGGCATTCAGGGACAATTTTGCCAAGGACCGGGGGGGGGCTGGGGGGCGAATGTAGTCTCAAGGTTGACGGCGGATTCAGAAGTAGGGGGGATTTGTTGGGTGAATGGCTGGTGCTAGCACTGAAATCATTCTGACACCATGCTTAGTATGGTGTCAGGATGATCAAATCACATTATTTCTATTACTACATTGTAATATAAAATGAAATAGTTCAACTCACCATAACGCAGAGGGAACCCTGAGCTTGTCATTTGCCACCAGATGCTGCTTGTCACTTGCCACTGTCTCCTGCCACCAGATGTCACTTGCCACTGTCTCCTGCCACCAGATGTCACTTGCCACTGTCTCCTGCCACCAGATGATGCGTGTCACTTGTCTCCTGCTGCCAGAGAGAGGGCAGGGAGAGAAAGGGGGGACAGGGAGAGAGAGGGGGGGCAGGGAGACAGAGGGGGGACAGGGAGAAGGGACAGGGAGAGGGAGGGGGGAGAGGGAGACAGAGGTGGGAGAGGGAGAGGGGACAGGGAGAGGGTGAGGAGACAGGGAGAGGGGACAGGGAGAGGGAGAGTGGACAGGGAGAGGGAGGGGGGAGAGGAAGACAGAGGGGGGACAGGGAGGGGGACAGGGAAACAGAGGGGGGGCAGGGAGAGGGGACAGGGAGAGGGAGGGGAGAGAGAGGGGGAGAGAGAGGGGGAGAGGGAGGGGGCAGAGAGGGGGGACAGGGAGAGGGAGGGGAGAGGGGACAGGGAGAGGGGACAGGGGACAGGGAGAGGGAGGGGGGACAGGGAGAGGGAAGGGAGAGAGGGGGTCAGGGAGAGGGAGGGGGCAGAGAGGGGGGACAGGGAGAGGGCGGGGGCAGGGAGAGAGAGAGGGAGGGGACAGAGAGGGGAACAGGAAGAGGGGAACAGGGAGAGGGAGGGGAGAGAGAGGGGGACAGGGTGAGGGAGAGGGGGGGACATAGGGGGGACAGGGAGATGAAGGTGGGACAGGTAGATGGAGGGGGGACAGGGAGACAGAGGGGGGGACAGGGGGAGAGAGGAGGGCAGGGAGAAAGGGGGAGGGAGGAGGGACAGGGAGAAAGAGGGGGCAGGGAGAGAGAGGGGACAGGGAGAGAGAGAGGGAAGGGAGAGAGAGGGGACAGGGAAAGAGAGAGGGAGGGGAGAAAGAGAGGTCAGGGAGAGAGAGGGCAGGGAGAGAGAGGGAGGGGAGAGAGAGGGAGGGGAGAGAGAGGGGGGAGGAGAGAGAGGGAGGGGAGAGAGGGGGGACAGGGAGGGAGAGGGGACAGGGAGAGAGAGGGGGGACAGGGAGAGAGAGGGGAGACAGGAAGAGAGAGAGGGGGGACAGGGAGACAGAGGGGGGAGGGACAGGGAGAGAGAGAGGGGGGACAGGGAGAGAGAGAGGGGGGACAGGGAGAGAGAGAGGGGAGACAGGGAGAGATAGAGGGGGGACAGGGAGAGAGAGAGGGGGGACAGGGAGATAGAGGGGGCAGGGAGAGGGAGGGGGGACAGGGAGAGAGAGAGAGGGCAGGGAGAGTGAGGGGGCAGGGAGACAGAGGGGGCAGGGAGAGGGAGGGGAGACAGGGAGAGAGAGGGAGGGGGCAGAGAGGGGGGTCAGGGTCTGGTTAGCGACAGTGCTCAGCTCACTCACTTGGATGGTCCGGGGGGGGCTCACAGTCAGCGGCTTCCCGGTGAGTGTCACAAGCTTGCCCTGGCAGGCATGCTGGATGGAGCAGTGTGCGGATCTCCCCTCGGAGGATGGAACGGCAGCGGCCATTGGAGGACTTCTGTCCCCGCCCACCACCAGCGTGATCGTGACCTATCACAGTAGCCAAAGGAAGTTCTCCAAGGCTCTGTGCTACAGGTGGTGGGCGGGCCAGCAACAGTAAGAGGCCACCTTCAGGACTCAGGAGGAGGAGATACAGAAGACGCTCTCTGGCTGCTCTCTCTCTCTCCCTGCTGCTGCGGCTGGAGGCGGAGGTGGGTGGACTCAGAGCGCTGTTGCTAGACGCGAGGCGGGGCGGCCCTAGCAACCAGTTAGGCAATGTTTATTGCTGCGGCTGTGTGTCTTTAGTTCATACCGGGACACTGTATTGTCCCGGAATGAAGGTGCCCGGGACACAGGACACAGATATCAATTAAGGGACAATCCCGGGCAATCCGGGACACGTGGGCACCCTAGTGAGCATGCATGAGTGCCCCCAGAGCAAACAGCTTGCTATGGAGGCACTCAGTAGGGCAGAGGAACTAGGGGCATCGAGGGGAATCGCAGAAAAGGAGGATGGGGGCTTCTCTGAGCAAAACCGCTGCACAGAGCAGGTCAGTATAACATGGTTGTTCTTTAAAAAAAAGTGTGCCTTCCATTATCATGATGAGGAGCAGACAGTGTCGGTGGAGGACCCCAAAAAAGGATCGGGCTGCTTTGTGTAATAACATTGCACAGAGCAAGTAAGTATAGCAGTTTATTATTTTAGGAAAAGAAAATATGCCTTTACATCCAATTTAAGTACAGCTGTAGTATTTCCTGAATAGCATAAAACTTTAATACCTGATTCTACTCTAATGGTGTACTAAAAGTTTTAAAAAGATTTTCATCATCCTTCTGAAGATGCATTTCAATTAAAGGGCTGTAACATTTATTGTTGTGATATGCATTATGGCACTTATATGTGAATAGTTACATGGATATAAATGTTTTTAATGTAATGTGGTCAACATGCATTATAAACCTCATGAAAAGATTACACATGTGAACACATTTTAGCACAGGAAGACCAGACACATACATTTTAAATAAGTGGTGTATTATATGTAATCAATTCTCTGCCAGTAATAAGAATGGTCAGCAATATAGAAAACTTTCTAACAGGAATCCACATCCAATCTATTAGGATTGATTCTAATTATTTATTGCAAGTAGAAATATTAATGTATTTCCTTTTAGGGATTTAGCCAGCGGCGGCCCGTCCATATGGGGCGCAGAGGCGCTGCCCCTTCTAATCCATGCGCCCGGCCCCTAATCTACATCCAGGGTGCCGGATACATGGATTTCAATGTTTTTTTTTTGTTTTTTTTTTGAAGCACATCATTAGAGCCTGAGGTTTTAATTGACTTAAAAAAAGGGTGGAATTGGGGTGCAGAGCACCACCCACGTGTGTGTCAATAGCGAATTAAAATTCGCTATCGTCTTCCTGATTCTCCTCCCGGCTAATCAGGAAGCAGCTTCTGAGAACCGATTGGTCAGGGAGTCTCAGGACTTCCAATCATGTCTCAGGACACACTGGCCAATCATGTCTCAGGACACACTTCCTGTTCAGTCCAGAGGAGAAAGGAGAGGAGAATGACCCGGCTCTTTAATCCCCTGCTGTCTCCTATGTTAAGGTTAACCCCTGCCTCCTCCTTGTCCATCTAATGTCCCGGGGGGGGGTCATCGGTTTGCTTGCTGTGGATTCCACATGACCCAGAAGTTCACAGTGATGTCGTGGTACCTTCCTGCTGTGTGTTCTTTGTTTCTGCGGGTCCCCTTGAGCTGATTGTGTATGGAGCTGGACTGGCCAAAGGCATAAAGAAAGGCAGGGCACCAAGGGCATAACTAGAAATTACAGAGCCCCATGGCATACAATTTCCCTCCGCTCTGCAAAAAACACCCCAAAAAAACACACCAGCGCACAACACCCTGATTACTATAGCTGGTTACAAAGGAGTGAAGAGCAATAGAGCATGTGTAGGCAGGTTGAATTGTGTTTAGTTATTTTCCAGCGGCTGGCCCAGGCGGAGAAAGTGTTAAAGTGGTTGTATGCTCAATTTTTTAACTTTTACCTACAGGAAAGCCTTGACATTTGTAGGACTCAATCCAGTGTTGTATCTCTATACCTTGTAACCTTAAACCCGGCTTCCCGCCCCCTCCCAACCTGTCCCTCTTAAAAAATGACTGGACAGATTTTGGAGTAAATGGCCATCAGGCCTAAACTTTTTATTATTAACCAAAATATAATCTTTAATAAATAACAACATTAAATACGAAAATAACTTTCCCAGCCTTTCCAAGGGGTCATGGGTACGTAGCATCCCAACATCAAATTGGTCACTGCCTATAACTTCAACTGTAACCTTTTTGACCTCCAGACGGCAACCCCTGTCTCGGAGGCAATAACCAACTGTAGCAGTGACCTACCCGTTTTAAACCCTTCCAGGTTAAACCCTCGTAACCTGGAAGTACCTACAACCACTCCCATCCCATGGATGGGTACAACAGGCCTTTTTACCTGTACCTCACTTCTTCATCTAAAGACCCCTGAACCGCCCAATGAAGAAAACCAAGCACCCGAGACCAAAACCCCGTACCAAAAAAACAGGGAGGGTGGGTGGGGATTCCTTCCTCCTCCGCTCTGCAACTGCTATCACTACCCCTTGCTGGCACGAGATGGCCGCCGTGGCTCCGCCCCCGGCTCCACCCACCCCATGTTCTTAAAGCGGCCACACCTCCCCTAAAAACGGCGACTGTGCAGTCCAGCACATGTCATGCCGTCCCTGCGCCTACCTCCCCCTGGTGGATGTTAGCTGCGGGACTCCCTTGACATTTGTAGGACTCAACCCAGTGTTGTATCTCTATACCTTGTAACCTTAAACCCGGCTTCCCGCCCCCTCCCAACCTGTCCCTCTTAAAAAATGACTGGACAGATTTTGGAGTAAATGGCCATCAGGCCTAAACTTTTTATTATTAACCAAAATATAATCTTTAATAAATAACAACATTAAATACGAAAATAACTTTCCCAGCCTTTCCAAGGGGTCATGGGTACGTAGCATCCCAACATCAAATTGGTCACTGCCTATAACTTCAACTGTAACCTTTTTGACCTCCAGGCGGCAACCCCTGTCTCGGAGGCAATAACCAACTGTAGCAGTGACCTACCCGTTTTAAACCCTTCCAGGTTAAACCCTCGTAACCTGGAAGTACCTACAACCACTCCCATCCCATGGATGGGTACAACAGGCCTTTTTACCTGTACCTCACTTCTTCATCTAAAGACCCCTGAACCGCCACAGCCCGAAAGGGGTAACCCCTTACCCTTTCGAGCACCTCCACACGCACAGTCCACGTTGAATGCCGTCCTGAAGGCCCAGGGACCATATATCAGTACCCACATCATTCAAGTGGACTCCGTCACTCCGCAAATACCGCCAGGTGTCAATTTCCAACTCCCTATGGCGGATAGCCAGGCCCCCATTTTTGATGAAGAACCTGCTGACTTCTTTATTAACTTTTACCCTGGCCCTGTCAACCTTTTTATCAGACAACGCCCAACGCCAGGAAGATCTGCCCACCATATCCGACCAGACCATGACCATTCCCGGGTAATCTGCTTGTAACCGCAGAAAATCACACTTGATGTCCCGGATCAGTTGCCTCATAGACCTAGCCCCCATGTCATTGCCCCCAACATGAAACAACAGAACATTCGGAGGCCTGTCCAGTCTGGCGAATCTACGGACTTCACCTAAGACCCTGTTCCACCGCATGCCCGGAACCCCAATCCACCGTACTTGGGCCTCCTGCCTAGGTATGCGGAGTTGTCTGCCGTTCGGCCGAATGTCGGCCCTCTTCACACCCCAGAACACAAAAGAATGGCCCAGTATCCACACCAGACCAACTTCATAACCTGTAAACGACAAACAAACAAAAAGGAAGGAAAAGAGGGGGGGGGGGTTAGAAACGGCTCACACCCTGCGAAAGCATACCCCACCACCCCAACCCAGTCCCCAACCCGCTCATTCACCCCAACCAGTGCGGGCGGACATATAATCTAAAACGATCAGAATCCCACCTCCCAATCCTCCTGACCGCTGCAGAACCCAAACCAGCCCTGGAAGCCTCTGTAGCCGCCCCGATCCTAAAGGAATGGGAAGAAAAATTCAGCGGGTCGAAACCGGATGCCCGCACGCACTTCCGGAAAACCGATACAAACTGAAACTTGGACAGTGAAGAGCCATCCAAATGAATGAAAAAGGGGCCCGCGACCTTCGGTCGCACAGCCAGAAATCTGTCCACTGTCTTCACCGGGCAAATATCGCCTTCAGCAATCCTAGCCACTTCCACAGCAACCCCCTTCCCGGTTTGATCAGTCTTGGACCGACGGATCCAGATGCGAACCCTGTCCTGGCCCAGCTCTACATCCCCCCGCGCCAAACCCCCTGCCGTTTTTCTTGACTGGCTAACCAATTCACCCACCCTCAAGGCACCAAAGAAAGCAAGGGCGAATGCTGCCCTAAAGAGCGCCTGTTCATAAACTGAACTGCAGACCCCGGCCACCGCCCGGCACAACCCTTGAAGAAGGCCAAAAGAAACAGGCCGTCTCCCATCCCTACTCTTGTGCGCCCTCCTGTAACCCTTGACCGCTTGCCGCAACCAAAACTCCTTCGTATGATCCCGTTGCCCCTGCCACTTGAATAAGAAAGCCAAAGCTGACAGCTTCCGGTCGATCGTGGCCGCCGACACTCCTCTATCCATATCCCCACTCAGAAAATAAAAGACCGCCTGAGCCATGCCCGCGTCGCCCGGGGCCATGCCGATAACCTCCAGGCAAGCCGACCACTCTTGCCATACCGCCGCGTAGGCCCTCCAGGTAGCCGCGCTCACCGACTGCTGAATCCACCTCTCTGCTACTCCAGCGCAACGCCCCACAACCAAGTGGGGCAGTCGATCCCTTGATGCTCCGCCGCTGGCGCCAGTCCCCGAAATCTGTCCCACTGAAAACGAGACAGAGCGTCAGCCATCGTGTTCTCCACCCCGGGCAAGTGCACAGCATAAATGAAAGCATTCGCCTGTAGACACCGCAATACCAGGTGTCGTAGAAGCCTGATCACCGGCCCGGAGGCCGCCGTCAGCCGATTGACCACCTGCACCACTCCCAAGTTATCACAGTTAAACCTAACTTTCATATTTCTGAACGCCTCCCCCCACAGCTCCACTGCCACCACGATGGGGAACAATTCCAGTAGAACCAAGTTCTTCAGCAACCCCGCCTCGGCCCATTCAACTGGCCAGGGAGCGGCGCACCATTGTCCCTTAAAGATGGCCCCAAAACCCGTGGACCCCGCCGCATCGGTAAACAACTCAAGATCCCCATTGCTGATTGGCCCGGACATCCAAAGCGCCCTGCCATTAAAGGACTCCAAGAACCCCTGCCAAACCTTCAAGTCCTCCCTATGGTCCCGCGTAAGGGTCACGTAATGTGTGGGGGCCCGGACGCCAGCGGTAGCGGCCGCCAGCCGGCGGCAAAACACCCGCCCCATCGGCATAATCCTACATGCAAAATTCAGTTTACCAAGGAGCAACTGCAACCGCCGTAGTTGCACCTTCCTCACGCCCATGGTCCCACGAATTTCCGCCTGCAGCTGCTCGAGCTTGTCCGCCGGCAACCTGCACTCCATCTTCACCGAATCGATCACGATCCCCAAGAACACTATGCAATCCGTGGGGCCCTCCGTCTTTTCCGGAGCCAACGGAACCCCAAAGTGCCCCGCCAAGTGTTGCAGCGTTCCCAACAGAACCGCACAAACGTTGGTGCGTGCCGGGCCAATGCACAAAAAATCATCCAGATAGTGGATGACTGAGTTGATACCCGACACCTCCCGAACAGTCCATTCCAAGAAGGAGCTAAACTGTTCGAAAAAGGCGCACGAAATCGAACACCCCATCGGCAGGCACCGATCGACGTAGAATCCCCCCTCCCACATACAGCCTAACAGCCGAAAGCTATCCGGGTGCACCGGCAGAAGCCGAAAAGCCGATTCGATGTCCGATTTAGCCATCATAGCCCCTTGCCCGTAGCGCCGAACCCACGACACTGCCGCATCAAAAGAGGTGTATGACACCGCACTCACCAGGCTGCCCAGGGCCGGGCCTCACAGCCGCCGACATCGGACCCAACGGAGACGACCGACCACGATCACCTTCTCCCTCCGACTCCGACAGTTCACCCTCGGACCTCCCGTCTGCGACCACCTGCTGTTGGCGCGGATTGCGATCCCCTGACGAGCCGGCTCCTTCATCCTGGGGTCTGGTGCGCTGTGGAAGAGAGGCCCTACTCCTCCGCCCGCCAGCCCCGCTCTCCCGTCTAGGCGACACGCTCCTGCGTCTCCGGTCCAGCCGACTCCCACCGTCCTGCGACTCCAGGACCACCTCGCTTGCCCTCTGGCCACTCCTCCGCCCAGGTTCGCTCCGCCGAGGGCTGGGGGCTGTTCCTGAGGCCCGGACCCCCACCCGCTGACCCACCGGATCCAGCCGTCCAGGCCGACTGCCTTCCGCTCCTCCTCTCGTACCGGATAGCCGCACCACCCCCTGGCCACCCCTCCGCTGGCTGCCGCCTGTGCTGGGACTGGGGGGCGCGTCTGCCGCCCGGCCCCCCACCCGCTGAGCATCCTGCCCTCGCTGACTTGATGTGCCTGCCGCCCCTGTCCTTCTGGCGTCTGCGCTGCGCCCCAAACATCTACGCCTGGCTGGTGGGGGGGGGAAACCTGGGACAAGCTGGCCTCCTCCACTGCTGTGTCTGGGCCCCTCCTCCTCGCCCCCCTCGTGGCGTACCTGCCGCTCCCGGCCCCCGGTGGGGTGGAGGCTGGGGTGTCCTGCCGCTGGGGGTGAGCCACCACTCCGATCCCCCTCCGATCCATCCCAGTAGCAGCTCCCATGGGGCCCCTCGGACCGACATCCGGGCTGTACCGCTCGGGCGGCCGAGAACGCCGCGCCCGAGGTGCCATCACGTCTCCCCCGGCCGCTATCTGCTGCTGGAGCCATGCGGCGCCCTGGGTATCTAGAGCGGAGCGCAATTGCGCCAGAAAGTCCGCCGCCGCCATCTTGGAAACTGTGACCACAGAGCGGGAGGGTACGTCTGATTCCTTCCTCCTCCGCTCTGCAACTGCTATCACTACCCCTTGCTGGCACGAGATGGCCGCCGTGGCTCCGCCCCCGGCTCCACCCACCCCATGTTCTTAAAGCGGCCACACCTCCCCTAAAAACGGCGACTGTGCAGTCCAGCACATGTCATGCCGTCCCTGCGCCTACCTCCCCCTGGTGGATGTTAGCTGCGGGACTCCCTATAATAAGGCTTACCTGTAGGTAAAAAAAATATCTCCTAAACCTGTACGGTTTAGGAGATATTCCCCTCGGTATGCGCCACTGACTGAAGCGGCACATGCGCACAAGGGGGTTCTCGCCGTGAAAATCCGGCTGAAATCTCCCACGCGCATGCCCGGGAGTGACGATATCGTGGCTCCGGCCACTCACAGCGCCGGAGCCGCGATACCCGGAAGAGACGCAGAGGGAGCATGTCAGCTCCCTCGGCGTGGATTGGGCCAGATGTCGGGGCCTCGTTCTAAGGTAAGTATTTCATAATGAGCTAGTATGCGGTGCATACTAGCTCATTATGCCTTTTGCTTTGCAGGTTTAAAAAAAAAAAAATTTGCGGTTTACTACCGCTTTAAAGGACTTTTGGCCTAGTTCTTGGGCTTTTTGATTTTGGTGGGTCCACCTGTGATATATAAATAGGAGGGCCACTAAGATAAGGGGCAGTTGTAGTTTCTGTTATTGTCACTCATTGGTGAACAGTAGGAGTAACATCAGAAGAAGCCCTTGTACACACGGTCGGACATTCCGACAACCAAATCCGTCGGATTTTGTCCGTCGGATTTTGTCCGACGGATCTTGTCCGAAACTGTTGCATACACACGGTCAGACAAAGTTGTCGGAAAATCCGATCTTTCAGAACGTGATGACATAATTTTGTTACGATGGGACTACGTTCAGGCTAGTAGCCAATAGCTTTGATGTAGGAATTTGATCTGAGCATGCGTGGCACTTTGTCCGATCGGAATTCTCTACACATGATCGGAGTATGTCCGATCGGAGCAGTTTGTCGGAAAATATTTCCGGCAAGTTGGAAAATTTGGTCCGACGGATATTCCGACGGAAACAGTCCGATGCATACCACACACAGTCGGAATATCCGACAAAACGCTCCGATCGGACACATTCCGACGGAATCCCCGACCGTGTGTACAAGGGCGAAGACACCAAGAAATATAGGACAACATCCAAGTCATGGACAATCCCTTTATGGACTCTAACCCCATGGAGAGATGCATTGGCCACTATATCTTGTTAGTTAGGATTAGGGATGAGCCGAACACCCCCCGGTTCGGTTCGCACCAGAACTTTCGAACGGACCCGGCGTTCGTTACGAACGTTAGAACCCCATTGAAGTCTATGGGACTCGAACGTTCGAAATGGAAAGTGCTAATTTTAACGTCTGATATGCAAGATACTGTCCTAAAAAGGGTTTGGGGACCTGACTCCTGCCTCAGGGGACATGGGTCAATGCAAAAAAAAGTTTTAAAAACAGCCGTTTTGGCGGGAGCACTGATTTTAATGACGATTAAAGTGAAAAAAAAAAGTGAAATATTCCTTTAAATATGGTGCCTGGGGGGTGTCTGTAGTATGCCTGTGAAGTGCCACGTGTTTCCCGTGTTTAGAACAGTCCCTGCACAAAATGACATTAAACGGAAATAACACCATTTAAAACTGCTTGCGGTTTTAATGTTATATCTGGTTCCTGCAATATGGTTGAAAATCATTGAGAAAAATGGCACGGGTAGCCCTCCCTGCCCATTACCAGCCTATTTGGGTCATGTACGCATATTAAGGGGAACCCCGTACCCATATTAAAAAAAGGAAATGCGTGTGGCCCCCAGGCCCTATATACTCAGAACAGCAGTATACAGGCGGTGCAAACAAGACAGGGACTGTGTAGGTTTGTTGTGTTAAGTTGAATCTGTTTGTAATTTTCAACTGGTACATTTTTAAAGTGTAGCTCCAGTCAAAAAAACTATTTTTAAGCTTTTTGGAAAACATAGGGAAGGGTTATCACCCCTGTATAATTTGTTTTGTCGTCCATCTTTTTTCATCTCACTTGCTGTTGTCTCCTTCCGTTTGCAAGTAGGAGATGTTTGTAAATTGGATGTTTGAAAGTAGGGGCTTGCCCTATATGCTCTGCAGAAATGGCGGAACAAGGTGTTGGTTTTGCCACAACATTGTAAGCCCTCAAAGTGACTCTTGGTGGGCGCTGGAGCGCCCTGCTGTGAACGATTATATCAAGAATTGTAATTACATGCCATTGTTGAACAGTGGTAGAAAAATTTACCTTTGGTGGTTGTGGTGCTGGTGCCACAACACTATAAGTCCTCACCGTTACTCTGGGTGGGCACAGGAAGGGGCCCTCCTGTGAAATATTATATCAAGAATTGTAATTACATGTCCCTGTTAAACAGGGGCAGAAAAATTGGGCCTTAGGCACTGGTGCCATCACACTGCAACCTCTGCCATATACTCTAGTTTTATTGCAGGAATTAGCCCTGCTGCAAAGCATTGCATCAAAAATTGTACTTAAACGCCCCTGTTAAACAGGGGCAGAAAAATTGGGCCTTAGGCACTGGTGCTGGTGCCACCACACTCCAACCTCTGCCATATACTCTAGTTTTATTGCAGGAATTAGCCCTGCTGCAAAGCATTGCATCAAAAATTGTAATTAAACGCCCCTGTTAAACAGGGGCAGAAAAATTGGGCTGCTGGCATCACCCAGAACCAAAAATGTTCTTCCAACATATCAGCGGAGGAGGAAGAGGATAGACAATCAACATAACAGGACAGTCACTCAGCATCAGCATAGGCAGTCTTGAAGGGATGTGGTATTTCAAAAAAAATTATTCAGTTACATCAGCTTCAGGTGCTTGGTAGCTGTGGGTGATCCAAGACTGATTCATCTTGATGAAGGTCAGTCGATCAACTGATTCGGTGGACAGGCGCACCCTGTGATCGGTAACAAAGCCACCAGCAGCACTGAAGGTGCGTTCCGAAAGAACGCTGGATGCAGGACAGGCCAGTAGCTCAATTGCATACTGTGCAAGCTCTGGCCAGTGATCCATCCTCAAGACCCAGTAAGCCAGAGGATTTTCAGTGGGAAAGGTGTCCAAGTCTGACCTTGCCCCTAGGTATTCCTGCACCATGTAAATTAGACGCTGGCGATGGGTGCTGGAACCAATCATACCTTGGGGCTGCGGACTAAAAAATTGTCTGAAAGCATCAGTCAGACGGCCACCTTCTCCACCGCTCCTTCTGACTGATGCCTCAGCAACACGTTGTCCAGGACCAGGAGTTTGTGACCTCCCAGTCTCTGGGAACGCGTTGCACAGAGCTTTCTGCAAGGCCTCCCGGAGATGTCTCATCCTCTGCTCCCTCTGCGATGGCAAGATAAGGTCGGCAACCTTACCCTTGTACCGTGGATCAAAGAGAGTGGCCAGCCAGTAATGGTCCCTCTCCTTGATCCGAAGAATACGAGGATCCTTCCGCAGGCTTTGCAGGATCAGGGAGGCCATGCAGCGTAGGTTAGCTGAGGCATTCGGTCCGGAGTCCTCTGGGTCACTAAGGACAACATGATCCGCAGTGTAAGGATTGAGGTATGTTGAAACAAAATGGCTGACCGTATGTCATACTAAATACATGTATTTTTCTATCCTTCTTTGTAAAATAAGGATTCGTCATCTATTGTCACGTACTCATCAAGAAGAGGCCGCATCAGCCCTAAAAAGCAGTCTACGCCCAGAAGATTGTCTTATCAGCTGATAACACCCGGAGAATTGTCTTTACTTTGAAAATGTTGTTTTTTTTACATTTGCTGATGTTTGCTCTTTTCTGTCTATAAAAGATGTAATAAAGAAGCCTCAGAGCCACAGTCAGTCAGAGACAGTCAGAGTTAACGACGGACTTCTGAGCAGAAATACTGAATAATATCTCCGTGTCTCTTTGCTTGGATAAGAACTCTAACTAACAATTGGGAAACGGTAACATAACCTGACAAATAGGTGACTTGTTGAGGTCACACCTAACATTTCTGGCGCCGCGAATAGGGACTCGCTGAAGAAACTACAAGAGGCGAACGAACATAAGGACGGAACGAAATGGTCGGGCACATCAAAGAACCACAGACAAATCCTGCGCAGGTAAGAAAAGCTTTATTTTCTTATAAACTCTGTGCTTCTTAGATTTGTGCCCACCTGATCTGTCTGAATTGTTCTTCAGGTAAAAACCAACCTCTGTAGTATGCGGGTCTTGAACTTAATATTTTGGCTTATGTTACCGTTGTTTCTTGTCTGTCTACTTGTCATCTGTCTGTTGTGAATGAGATAAGCTCTGTTTGTATGGTGTGAATTGAAACATATATCATCCCAATGGGTAACGGAATGCGCCCTTAACTCGTAAGAGTACTTTGGGGGTCCGACACTTAAGTTTGATATACGCTTTTTGATTCATGAGCCTAAAAACGGGTTGAAAGTATAAGTCCTGACTGCCTCAATAAAGCAGGAATAAGAAACGAATGCTGAGAGATTCCATGGTAATGGGACGGAAATAAGGTCTCCACAAAGTCCCGGAGACCTAGTCATATGTGTTTGGCCACCAAAAGGGAATGCTTGTATATGTTGTAGCTGTCAGTCTGGTCATAATATTTGTCAGTTGGCTAGCATATAAAGTAATTCGATCTCATATAGGAGAGGTTTTTAGTATTTTGGCACCCTAGGAGGAGAAGGCAACGAGACACTTAGTAAGTGATCCAAACGCCACCTAGGCAGGACTGTCAAAATGGGCCAGACACATGGTAAACCCCAGGAGGAATCTCAGAAATGTTATGCTGTTAAAGACATAATTACAATGTTGTATGGGAAGGATAAGGCACAGGGCACAAATAGGATTCTCAAGAAATTGGGGATGGATGGAGAAAATGGATTAAGTGTAGAAGGTTGGGAAGAAATAAAGAAAGACAGACAGGGAGAGATATTGCAGAACAGATGGGTATCACAAATACAATGTTTAATTAAGGTTTCCAACAGGGCTAAAGAGGAGGGATGGGAGTATTGTCAGGAAAAGGGTGGATGGGATATGAAGGTCCGACACAAAAGTCTTCCTTCTGCTCCCGGCGATAGGGTTAATACGGGAGATACTCCACCTCCTTATAACACTACCACACCAGGTAATGAAAGACCAAAACTTTATCCTTCCTTAAGAGGAAGAGGATGGGTATGCCGAGTATGCGGTATCCAGAACCCAGACTGGGCACAGGAATGTGTACATTGCGGCGCTCAAAGACCAGAGCCCGTAGCTCCAGTCCATAGTCGGACTAGGGTAATACAAGTAAATAATCCAAATGCGGGTCAAGCAGGACAGCCACCTACAGTGACCCGACAAGTCGTTCTGAGGACATGGACACCTTGGTCGGCTGACACTCTTATGGCATTAATACAGAATGCTCCTGATCCCGTAGCAAAACCTGCCGCATTCTGTAGATTCGTGACACAATTACTAGACACACATGAAGCAACTTGGCAAGATGGGGAAGATATATGTAGACATAAAATGACACTAACGATGTTTAATCAATTCATGACTAAACTTACCCCACTTAGACCGAATGGGGATCCTACCACAGATCCACCAGGAATACACCCTCGTCATATAGATTCTAGACCCCTGTTTATTGCTCAGTTACGAGAATTTTGCCAAGGGAAACAGCAGGAAAGGGGTTCGACAGCGCCCATAAAACAGGCCCCAGGTCAGACTGTTACAGAATTTTACCTCAACATGGAAAGCATGATGGCTGACGAAGGTCTAGATTTAGCCTTACCCGTCACCATTAGGGCTTTCAATCGACAGTTTATGGAAGGACTAGTACCCCAAATAGGTGACAAACTGAAGGCATGTACTCCCGAATGGAGAGCCATACGGGACAGAGGAACATTGTTGCAGAAAGCACAAGGCATAGAGGCTGATTTAGCAGAAACTAAACCCAGAAGGACACCGGGAGTTAACACTGTTGCCCGGGTCAATGAAGGAGGGAATTCCTCCCGTAAACCTCTTACCTGTTATTACTGCAACAAGGTGGGACATATAAAAAGAGACTGTAGGAAAAGGATAAAAGACGAACAGGAAGGAAACACGGACAGAGACACGAGGGACTACAGACAGAGGCGTACCAATGATAGGGACGATCCGACCGCATGACTTGCCCCAGTCCTAGCTGAATCAGAGAACAAAATGCTCCACATGTTGATGAAGGTGGAAGGTAAACATATTCCTTGTTTGGTTGACACAGGAGCGTCACGCAGTCTGTTGTCTGATTCAGTAGTCCCTCCACACATGACGTCCCGTGACACCATACCCATAAGTGGTTATGACGGACTCCTGACTGATGCCCCGCTGACTAAACCTTAAAAAGTAAAAATAGGGGGAATGGCAACCGCCTGACACTTGTGTATTGTTGCAATATGTAGATGACTTATTGTTATGTTGTCCGGATAACGATACTTGTTTAAAAGCCACTCTATCATTGTTACAATTCCTGGCTGAAAAAGGGTGCAAGGTGAATAGAACTAAGTTACAGGTATGCCAGAAAAAGGTTGTCTTTTTGGGCCACTGTATATCCCAGGGTACTCGACACCTCACTGAAGACCGAGTCCAGGCCATAAGACAAATGAATATCCCACGCAATTTTAAGCAACTTCGTATGTTTCTGGGAATGGTATCATATTGTAGACAATGGATACCACATGCCAGTTCTCTGATGCAGCCATTATATGATTGCTTGAAAATAGTACCCTATGTACTCACAGAAGCAGGTCATGAATCTTTTAGCACCTTAAAAAGGTTACTAATTTCGGCACCTGCGATCGGGATCCCTGATTATACCAAAACATTTCATTTGTACATTGCTGAAATCACGGGACACGCAACAGGGGTGTTGACACAACAACACATCAAACAAAGGCCGGTAGCATACTTCTCGGCGGCTCTCGATCCTGTCTCTAGAGGATCACCGTCCTGTGTACGAGCAGTTGCAGCAGTGTCAATTATCATTGACAAATCCTCAGAAATTGTCTTAGACAATCCTGTAGTGGTACATACCACACATGACATACACGCCATCTTATCACAGGTCCAACCAAAACACATATCAATGGCAAGGCAGCTGCGTCTACAATGCACTTTGCTCCTACCCCCCAATGTTACCTTTCAGCGATGCACTTCTTTTAACTTAGCACAGCTTTTACCATTACAGACAGATTTGACAGGGGGGAGTAATGATGATAATGGTGTAGATACAGCACAAGATACTCAGGATTCTGACACACTTTCATTTCATGACATAACATCTGATGAACACGATTGTTTTCAACTTATGGAACAAGAAACCACGGGGTTCCCACATGTCACAGACATACCCATTGCAAATGCAGAACACACACTGTACATAGATGGTAGTAGATTTGCCGATGACAAAGGTAAATATCACACAGGTTATGCTGTGGTAACGGACACACAGGTAATTGAGGCAAAGTCACTACCAGCACACATGTCGGCACAAGAAGCGGAACTAACCGCTCTAGAGAAAGCCCTAGAACACTTGGAGGGACAAGAAGGGAACATTTACACTGATTCCGCATACGCCTACGGTGTTGCACATGATTATGGCCACATATGGAAAGCTAGAGGTTACCTTACAGCAGCAGGCACACCTGTTAAACATGGTGAAGGAATCAAAAGAGTCCTGAACAATCTTCAAAAGGTTATAAGAGTAGCCATCATGAAGATAGCGGCACACACGAGCGCAAAAACAACTGAGGCAAAAGGAAACGCATTTGCAGATTTAACTGCAAAGAAGGCAGCTCTAGGGGAAGTAAGCCCTGGGACCTTAGCCACGGTACAGGTGAGTATGCCCGAAACCACATGGCAGCAGCTAATGGAACTACAGGAACAAGCAGGGGCTATTGAGAAGGACCGTTGGGTTAAGGAGGGAGCTGCACCAGGCCTTGACAATGTATGGAGAGAAGGAGACAAAATATGTCTACCCGGTTCTCTATACCCCGCAATGGCAGCGGCTGTTCACTTACCCACTCATGTCAGCTCCAATTCTATGTATAGGATTGTAAGCCAAGGATGGCTAGCCCCTGGATTCAGTAGTACTGCAAGGAACTACTGTGCTGCATGCCAAATCTGTCTGATTAATAACCCAGGACAGAGAGTGAAAACCCCACGTAAACATCAGGTCCGGGCCCAATATCCCTTTCAGAGACTGCAGATTGACTACATACAAATGCCTAAGAGCGGCCCCTTTGAATTTGTTCTCGTGTGCATCTGCCTATTTTCAGGCTGGCCCGAAAGTTATCCTGTGAAATCAGCTACGGCAAAAGCCACCGCCAAGAAACTGATTACTGAGCTGATACCTAGGTTTGGTCTCCCAGAAACAATAGAATCAGATAGGGGGACACATTTCACGGGAGAAATAATGCAAAATGTGATGGCAATGTTAGGGGTTCAACAAAGTTTTCATACTCCTTACCACCCACAGAGTTCAGGATCAGTAGAAAGAGTAAATGGTACAATCAAGCTGAAAATACAAAAAGCTATGCAGGAGTTGAACAAACCATGGCCTGAGTGCCTACCCTTAGCTTTGTTCTCTATTAGGTACACCCCAACAGGAAAAACAGGGTTATCCCCATATGAAATACTGTTTGGAAGTGCACCTAGATTAGGTTTATATTTTCCTCAAAGTATGCAATTACAATGTGATAGTTTAACTACGTATGTAATACAGTTGCAACAGCGTCTGACTAAAATCCACAAGAGTGTGTATTCTTCTCTTCCAGACCCTAATTCTGTCACAGGTACTCATGATCTACAACCAGGAGACTATGTGTATGTAAAGAAACATACCAGAAAGACACTGGAACCAAGGTTTGAAGGTCCTTTCCAGGTGCTATTGATTACAGCAACCTCAGTGAAATTGGAAGGGAAACCTACCTGGATCCACGCTTCTCATTGTAAAAAGGAGCCAGTTGGCAAATGACAACATGTATCTTTTTATTGTTTCAGTAATTCTGGCTAATAGTTTGGTTACCTCACAGAATAAAATACACAAGGATGAAGGATTTTCTAAAAAATGTTATTACTGAAGTTTAAATATGCTTATGCCCAGAAGTCAGGATATGAGAAATGTTGGATTTGTAGCAAATTACACCCCAGCACAGCAAGTATACCACTGATGGCAGTTCCTATAAACTATACTGATCTTGCTAACAGTAGCATTAACATAATTAGAACAAATACCAATGAGACAGTAATGTTTAAGTCAAATGGTTTCGCCTTTTCCCCTGATTGGTGTTTCAGCTTAGGGAACACAACGGGAGGAAATGGAGAATGCCAAGACAGCAAGTTTAATTTGTCCATTGTCGTATTAAATGGAAGCTTCTATCCCAGTAATTCCAGCACACACCAGACATTATCTGACTTCCTCACTAACATTGTGGATAATAATGTTAGGTGGTTAGTATCCAACTTATCCCTCTATGGATACACCTCTCGTTATAGAAATGATATCAGTTCAAGATCAGTAGCTCTAGGAAACAATATATACATCTGTTGTGAGGATAAATGTTGTACTTGGATACATAACACCAGCATTGAGGTACCTGACTATTATGACATCATTGCACAACACCGTACGGAAGTAAAGAATTTACAAGAGAAGGCCCGAAATATTGGTCGCGACTGGGATCCGTTTGGTGGAACTTTTAGTTTCTCAGGGTTATTCTCTTGGGTTAAGAAGGCAGCAATGACGATTATAGTGGTGCTCTTATTCGTATTTTTCTTTTATGCATGCTTTAAGTTGTTTATGTGCTTTTGCAAGAAAGCCAAGGTAAATGATGTGGAAAAGATGGAACTTTTGTGAAGATAGGTAGATTTAGTTTCTTGACATCACCCATCTGTCAGAAAAGCCACTCTTCCTGAATTTTAGATGTTGGTACTGTCCAGGGGGATGGGTGTATACCCCTCTGACAACTCGCGGTCAGGGAGAGTACTCTGGATATAGGCTGACTAGAACTTGTTCAGGTGGACCCAGGGCAAGAGGGAGGGGTGATGTCAAAGGGGGAAATGTAAGGATTGAGGTATGTTGAAACAAAATGGCTGACCGTATGTCATACTAAATACATGTATTTTTCTATCCTTCTTTGTAAAATAAGGATTCGTCATCTATTGTCACGTACTCATCAAGAAGAGGCCGCATCAGCCCTAAAAAGCAGTCTACGCCCAGAAGATTGTCTTATCAGCTGATAACACCCGGAGAATTGTCTTTACTTTGAAAATGTTGTTTTTTTTACATTTGCTGATGTTTGCTCTTTTCTGTCTATAAAAGATGTAATAAAGAAGCCTCAGAGCCACAGTCAGTCAGAGACAGTCAGAGTTAACGACGGACTTCTGAGCAGAAATACTGAATAATATCTCCGTGTCTCTTTGCTTGGATAAGAACTCTAACTAACAATTGGGAAACGGTAACATAACCTGACAAATAGGTGACTTGTTGAGGTCACACCTAACAGCAGCTACCTCCTCCCAGCCACGTACAAGTCCACGTGTTTCTTGGGACTGTAAATCATCCCTACAAGACTGCTGCTGCTGATGCTGATGCTGAGTGCCAGCCTCCACCTCCATGCTGACACAATCATCCTCCTCCTCCTCTTCCTCCTCCTCACCCTCTTCCTGTGTGATGGGTGGCACAGCAGGAACACTGTCTGGATAAAGGGGGCCTTGAGAGGCAAGGAAGTCCTCCTCTTCCTGCCTCTGTTCTGCCTCAAGTGCCCTGTCCATTATTCCACGCAGCGTATGCTCCAAGAGGTGGACAAGAGGTACAGTGTCACTGATGCATGCACTGTCACTGCTCACCATCCTTGTGGCCTCCTCAAACGGTGACAGGACAGTGCATGCATCCCTGATCATGCCCCACTGGCGTGGTGAGAAAAAACCAAGCTCCCCTGACCCTGTCCTGGTGCCGTAGTCGCACAGGTACTCATTGATGGCCCTCTGCTGCGTGTGCAGCCGCTGCAGCATGGCCAATGTTGAGTTCCATCTGGTGGGCATGTCACATATAAGGCGGTTCTTGGGCAGGTTCAACTCCTTTTGGAGCTCAGCCAGCCGAGCACAGGCATTAAATGATCGGCGGAAATGCACACAGACTTTCCTGGCCTGCTTCAGGACATCATGTAAGCCGGGGTACCTGCCCAAGAACCGCTGCACCACCAGGTTAAGGACGTGAGCTACACAGGGCACATGGGTCAGTTGTCCCTGCCGGAGGGCGGAGAGGAGGTTGGTGCCATTGTCGCAAACCACCATTCCTGGCTTAAGCTGGCGTGGCGTCAACCACCTCTCGGCCTGCCCCTGCAGAGCTGACAAAACATCCGCCCCAGTGTGGCTCCTGTCCCCCAAACAAACCAGCGCAAGCACGGCATGGCATCGTTTTGCCTGCGTACTTGCGTAGCCCCTGGAACGCCTACGGAGCACCGCTGGTTCTGAGGACAGAGCACTGGAAGAGGCCATGGAGGAAGAAGAAGAGGAGGGGGTGGAGGAGAGAGGTGTGTCACAACCAATAGTAGCATTTTGGAGGCGTGGTGGCGGAACAACCTCCAACACTACTGCACCTTGTCCTGCATCCTTCCCAGCAGCCAGAAGAGTGACCCAATGGGCCGTGAAAGACAGGTAACGCCCCTGTCCATGCCTGCTGGACCACGAGTCAGCGGTAATATGCACCTTACCGCTGACCGCCCTGTCCAGCGAGGCAAGGACATTGCCTTCCACATGCCGGTAGAGAGCCGGAATCGCCTTCCGTGAGAAAAAGTGGCGTTTGGGGACCTGCCACTGAGGAACCGCACATTGTACAAACTCACGGAAGGGGGCCGAGTCTACCAACTGAAAAGGCAGCAGTTGAAGTGCTAGCAATTTAGCCAAGCTAGCATTCAACCGCTGGGCATGTGGATGGCTGGGAGTGAACTTCTTTCGCCGGTCCAGCAGCTGGGGCAGGGACATTTGCCTGCTATAATCGGACGTGGGTGTACTGCTAGCAGAGTGCCCGGAAGCACTTGGCTGTGACACACCTAATTGTACACCTTCATTCCTTCATTGTTGAAGGTACACAGAACACCCACTGCTTCAGATGCCAACACACTACACGAGGCCGCCTCAAAGGTGCCTTATATAGTGTGGGGCGTGCACTACACAGCCTGAGCTATGATTGGCCACAGGCAGGACGCCCGTGGCCAATCATGGCTCTCCTCGCTGCTGGCGCTGCGATTGGCCAAGCATGCGGGGTCACAGTGCATGCTTGGCCAATCATGAGCCAGCAATGCACTGCGCCATCGCAGTGCATTGTGGGCCACACGAATTTTGCTGCGAACGGCCCAAACGTTCGGAATTCGCCGAACGCCTGAACGGCCAATGTTCGAGTCGAACGTACGTTCGACTCGAACACGAAGCTCATCCCTAGTTAGGATTAGGGAAAGGACATTGTTCTTGCTGTATTATAATGCTGCATTTCAACAGTAAAGTCATGTTAACTGTTCTAAGCCTGATCTGAATTTATTCAGAGGGGTGCGAGTTGGTTCTGTGTGTTTCAAAGAACTAGGGTCTGTATTAGCACTATGGGGTATGAGTAACACTACTACAAAGGGTTAACTCGGCAAGACAAGAAGAGTAGTGTAGTTGCTATGGGCAACCGAGTGAAGGAAGACGATACAGCAGCCAGTCATTAAGCGTGGTGCCTGGAAAGGTGGCAGGCCCTCAGGTAGCAGGGGGGTCTGTGTTCTGTCTCCCTTAGTCAGGATGGCTCAAGCACCCAATATCCTATTAAAAAATTGGCTCAGGTGAGGACACCGCTTGATGCCTGGACAGGTAAATGTCCTAATATTAAAATTCAGCAGCTACAGTATTTTTAGCTGCTGGCTTAAAAAAAATTGGGGGGGGGGGCCTTTTTCTGCCCCATAGGTGGGGCAAAACAGGTCGGAGGAGCATTGAGAGGAGTTCAACTGACTCTTTACCTCGCAATTTAGTGGCTGGGTTCTGGTGTGTATTTACCATTGAAAGGTGTGACATGGTTGTCATGAAATATAACTTATACATAGCAGTATATAGAACGTGGTAGTGTAAAATTGGGATTGTATTGCATGTTGCACAATGTGGGACAGTGCAGGATAGGAAATGTATTTATAGTATGACTTACAGAATGAGCTGATGTGTAATACAAAATGTACAACAAGGCTTATATGATGAGACAGATTCCAGAGAGATTTCCACATCATGGTGTGTGGGTCTGTTTTCCAGATATGTGCTTTGTAGCTTTATATCTGCTTGTCCTTTCACCAATCTCACTTGGACAATTGCTAATGGTAAACAATTTCCAGGGGACCATGGACACACCACTCATCTTACAGTTCCACCTGCCATTCACAGATTGAATGGTCCCTAGGTTCACAGTCAATACTCTCACTCATTGAAAACCCACCCACATTACGAACGCCATAAATCAGGATATAGAAATTGTACAGGAAGACCCGATTAAAATAATTAGGTGGGAAACTACATGGCAAATGAGGTTTAATGTGGAGAAATGTAAAGTAATGCACTTGGGGGCTAAAATCATAAATGCAAACTACTCACTAGGGGGAGAACCTCTGGTGGAAATCAAGGATGGAGAAGGATCTGGGCGTGCTAGCAGAAGACAGAATGAGCAATAGCATGCAATGTCAAGCTGCAGCCAGTAAAGCCGGCAGAATATTAGCATGCATAATAAGGGGGATATACTTGAGAGATAAAACTATAATCCTGCCACTTTATAAAACTCTTGTTAGGATACATCTGGAGTATTCAGTCCAGTTCTGGTCACCAGTCCTCAGAAAGAATTTGCTGGAGCTAGAGAGAGTTCAGAGAAGGGCAACAAAATGAATAAGGGGACTGGGGGACCTCAATTATGGGCAGGGCCAGATTAAGAACATCATGGGCCTGGTGCTGAGGATTTTGATGGGGCCTTTTATAAACAATAAATAAATAAAAATGCTAACTATTTTTTGTTATAACAAATTAAATTAAAGAGAGAGAGGGAGGAAGAGAGAGAGAGAGAAAGGGGATGAAAGAGGTGTGAGGGGTAAGGGAGGGAGGATGAGAGAGAAAGGGGGGATGGGAGAAAGAGGGAATGACATCAACGCAGCCTGGCCAAGGCAAATGATGAAAGGCACAGAACCCAGAAGGAAGACCGGGTGAAGATGGAAGTGCCCGGGCCCCGCCGGACTGATCACAGCACAGCACTGGAGGGCTCAGTCTGACAATTTAAGTGTACCCTAATGTGGTAATATGCTGTGCATACTTCTACATTATGACATAACCTCCCCAGGGCCTCTAAAAAGTAGTAATGTTAGAAAAGTTTACTACCGCTTTACTATCACCAGAGCCTCTCATGGGGCTCCCTACTGACCCTGTGGCCCTTGGGCAGTGCCTAAGTACATGGTTGTCAACATTTCAAAAATATTTTCAGGGACGCTTTTTTTTACAAGTGCTATATTTAGAGTAGCTGACATCCCCCATGTTCCTCTATACATCACAATAGTAATTACAAAATAAAAGAAGTACTAATAATGGGGCAGAACAAATATGAGGACTGTGAGATTTCCTTTAGTTGAACTGACAAAAGTGCCCATTCTAGAGCCGGTAACATTGAGGAACATATAATTTTAACATATCATTTTAACATATAATTTTAAAGAACAGTTTTTGTGGGTAAGAGGCATAGGGGAGGAGTGTGGATGGTATAAAAGTGGGAAGTATGTGCAGGTGAGGGAGAGATATGTGGAGGGTCTAACAGTGGGCCCTATGTACATGAGAGGAGTGCAGAGGGTATGGCAGAAGGCACTATGTACAGGAGAGGAGTGTGAAGGGTAAGACAGTGGGCAGTATGCACAGCAGAGGAGTGTAGAGGGTATGAAATTGGGCACTATGTATAAGAGAAGAGTGTGGAGGGTATGACAGTGGGCACTATGTACAGGAGAGTAGGACAGTAAGCAGTAATTACAGGAGAGGAGTGTGGAGGGAGGGTATGACGGTGGGCACTATGTATAGGAGAGGAGTATGGAGGGTATGAAAGTTAGTAGTATGTACAGGAGTGGAGGGTATGACAGTGGGCACTATGTATAGGAGAGAAGTGTTGGAGGTATGACAGTGGGCACTATGTATATGAGAGGAGTATGGAGGGTATGATAGTGAGTAGTATGTACAGGAGAGGAGTGTGGAGGGTATGACAGTGGGCACTATGTATAGGAGAGAAGTGTTGGAGGTATGGCAGTGGGCACTATGTATAGGAGAGAAGTGTTGGAGGTATGACAGTGGGCACTATGTATAGGAGAAGAGTGTGGAGGGTATGACAGTGAGTAGTATGTACAGGAGAGGAGTATGGAGGGTATAGCGGTGGGCACTATGTATAGGAGAGGGGTATGGAGGGTATGGCGGTGGGCACTATGTATAGGAGAGGAGTATGGAGGGTATGTCGGTGGGCACTGTATAGGAGAGGAGTGTGAAGGGTACGACAGTGGACACTATGTACAGGAGAGAAGTGTATGACAGCGGGCACTATGTACAGGTGAGGAGTGTGTAGGATATGACAGCGGGCGTTATGTATAGGAGAGAAGTGTGGAGGGTATGTGTTAGAAAAGTTTTAAATGTTTATTGTGTGACTATTAGAAAAACAATAGTCCTGAGACTGATTTGTTAAAAAGCTTACTTCTGAGCACATTATTGTATTAACTCATTGTATTGTTTTGTCTTAATTAACTCCATAGTAAGTTGTAGAATCATTAGATTTAACTAAATATGATAGCCTAAGAATGTACAGGAAACATAGCTAAAAGAATAAAGGTACCAGTTCGTACCATGACAACTTAATTTATGTTTCCTCAGCCAATAGAAGCATAGAGATGTTATTCTTATGGGTTATGTGAAGGCGGGACACAGTCTTTTTGGCAGACATTTTTCTTCAGCTTTCGTCCTGTAAGCATGTCTCTCTGTTGTGGGCCACATCAGAAATAAATTTTCCTGCTTCTCAGAACACCCGGAGTTTTTACTGATCACAAGGGAAATTCCTAACATTTTTGGTCTTTCGAGCCGGGAGCAACACGCTGGTTTTCAGATCAGACGGCCCGACAACACTTTGGTGAGTATTGGACTTTGAAGCTCACCGAACGCTTACAAGTCCCCCCAATCAATGTTATTTGGTGAAAAAGGGGCGGGGCCACAGATCTGAATTCCACTGTCTGTTTCCGAACCTTGTGTGATCCAGTCCAGGTGTTTGAGAGGTAAGATAATTTAAATTATTCTTAATTCTTTCTGAGTTTTTCTTCTCTTTCTCTTGCTTCTGGTTTAATGTGTTGTAATTGCCGACATTGGTATTGATCGTATAATATCTAGATGATCCAGTGCTCGTAGACAGAGACACTTGGGGACGTTGTCTAAGGTAAAAAATTACGTCGCCCGCTGTCCGGACAGATAACAAAAAGATTTGAGGTATACCGAATGTCAGAGGTTGAATGCCTGACTATTTTAAGCGCTGTTTAGTTAAGTGATCTACAAAGATCGCAAGGCTATCTTTTTTCTGTGTGTGTTTACTTATCTTTGTTCATGTTTAACCCTTTTTGATTCTCTTGATAGTGTGGGGAGTGCTGATGTTATTTCTCTTGTATTGACATGTTTTTTGTGCTGCATATTTCTAAGCAGATAAGAAATCATTCTTCACCTAAGCACTGCACTCCCCCTCCCCCTCCCCTCATGGAAGGATGGTTTCTGCAAAGAAGTTGTAAAAGTTAACCCTTGATTAGCTATGACAATACAGAAGGGTTATATTGTAAATATTGAAACTTAGCATAAAAGAAAAAGAAGGTAGATGGCATTTTGGAGTAAATAGAATGTTGTAGAATTATCGGGTGGCTTGATGAATGTGAAAAGAAATGAAAAAAAGGCTGAGGATGTTTTCATTGCTATGAAGGTCAAGAAGCTGTTTCTCAGAAACAAGAAAATGCAGATTGCCTGACAGAGGTTAATTTGTGCATCTGTGAAAATATTAGGACTTTTGGTGGGAAAAAGAGTTTGAAAAATAGTCTTAAAGTAAATATTTATATTGGATTGGAGTTATTTTTAGAATTCATAGACTTTCAACTGTGAAGTGTTAATGATGCAATGCTGTTTATATTTGGGTACATTTATAAGTCAAAAGGCTAAGTTCTGAATCAGAATACTAAAAAAAATTAAAAATAAAGAAAGTTCTATTTTGGGGCCCTGTGGATAAGTTTAAAATGTCAGGACCCAAAGTTCAAAAAAGGTATGGGTTAAAAATGGCGGCGTATTGGCTTCAGCATGCTAAAATTAGGGTAGAAGGAAAAAGAAAAAAGGAAAAATGCCAAGCCCAATTGCCCCTAGTGGACAAAGAGGATGATCTCATCTGCTACACCCAGAGACCACCTCCCTATAATGGTCCTCCCCCTCAGGTGCAAGTAACTGCCCAGAGTAACACCTTCCCTGTGACATCCACCCCTGTCAAAGGAACCGCCTCTGAACAAAACCCCAATTCCACTTCCTCAATCTCTCCAGACAGTAGTTCAGTCCTGGAGATGAACAGATCGATCCTTGAAACATTAACTGACGCCATAACTCATGTACTAGGTGCCCCAGCAGGAGCCAAGAGACTAAGTAAACCTCCTATTAGGTATGGTGTGGAGGACGGTGAGGAATACCCCTGCGCCCCAGAAAATGCACAGGGACGGGGGGATCCATTGCCTCCAGAAAGCCCAGACTTAGGAAACAGGTTGACTGCCCTACTGAACAGATGCCAGCCTAGATGGGTACAACGGACTGATTGGCAAAAAAATAAATAAATATGACAGTACAAGAAGACAAAGAAAGTGTCAGTGACTACCTAAATAAATTACGAGAGATTTTTAGAGTGTTCTCCGGGCTCCCCCGAAGCTGAAGATGTGAATAGTGCATATCAGCAACAGCTAAAGATTGCTTTTTTAAATGGATTGAAACAGGATCATAAGGATTACATTGTTAAAAACATGGTTACTTACCGAACTGCATCAGTTTTAGATGTGTTACAATATGCTAAGCATTCTGAGAAGTATTTGAAAGCAAAAGCAAAAAAGAATGTGAAAGTAAAGGTTCTTATGCAAGGAGATGATTGAGAGGAGGATGCAGAAGAGTACACTGCTGAGGCAGAACCAGAGGGGTCTCATAGAGGAAGGATTACTCTACAGAAATAGACAGTGCAACGAGAGTACTTCCACCCTGTGTACAAGCACTGGTAGCATCAGCGGTGTAGTGGTTAGCACTCTCGCCTAGCAGTGAAGGGGGTCACTGGTTCGAATCCCAATCATGACGCTGCCTGCCTGGAGTTTGCATGTACTCCCTGTGCCTGCGTGGATTTCCTCCGGGTGCTCTGGTTTCCTCCCGCACTCCGGAGACATGCAGGTGGGTTGATTGGCTTCTGTCCCGGTTTGGCCCTGATATATGAATGGGGACGTTGGATCCTTGGGGGTGGAGAATGATGTGGGTGTACAGGGGTAGAGGCTAGACACTCACTCAGGCTGAACCGGATGGACTGGTGTCTTTATTCAACTTTACTAACTGAAAAGGTACCACATGCAGTGTTTGTTATCCTGTTACAGCAAAAGAATATCACATTTGAGCCCAGCACGACACCTTTCCTGTATGACAATACTCTTGACACAACCTCACTTAACAATACAGAGCTGTACTACATTAAACCCATCCATGCTACTACCACTTCCTACTGACGGGTATAAACATGACTGCACTGTTGCCATCGCTGAAAAGGTACTGCCACGAAGTGATCTGAAAGATGTACCATTATCTAACCCTGACATGATACTTTTTGTTGATGGTTCTAGTAAGAAAAATCCAGATGGCACAAATGCAACAGGATATGCAGTAGTGACACAGGATGAGATTTTGGAAGCGGGGCCACTACCAAAACATTATTCAGCACAAGTTGCAGAACTTGTAGCATTGACAAGAGCATGTATACTGTCAGAAGGAAAATCTGTAACCATATACACTGACAGTCAATATGCCTTTTCAACAGTGCATGTTTTTGCACAACAATGGAAAAACAGGGGGATGGTCACCTCCAGTGGTAAACCAATTTCACATACGGACTTCATTTTAGAACTCCTAGATGCAATACAGTTACCAAAAAAGCTTGCAATCTGTAAATGTCAAGCACACACAATATATATGGACCCCATCTCAAAGGGAAATAAAAGGGCAGATGAAGCTGCACATAAAATAATGACGAGAAATCATAGTGATAGATCATACAGTCCTTACTGATATGCAGCAAAATGCCCCCCCCTGGGGAAAACAATATTGGAAAACAAAGGGTTGCACAATAATTGATGATATTTACACATCACCTGAAGGGAAACTGGTATTACCAAAATCTTTATTTAGGTATGCAGCAGTATTGACACATGGAGTAACGCATGTGTCAAACAGGGGGATGACTGAGATGTTAAATAAAGTATGTACAGCCTATGGATTCACAAATTACTAAAAAAACTTTTTGCTCTCAATGTCTTATATGTGCAAGACACAATGCTCAGGGAGGTATAAGACCACAGAAAGGGAAGTTCCCTACACCACAATATCCATTCCAACACATTTGCATGGATTTTATTGAATTAGACATATGTGAAAGGAAGAAATATTGTTTGGTACCCAGGCACCCTGGCCAAATGGGTGGAGATATTCCCGACAGGAAGTGCAGATGCACAGACTGTAGCCAAAGCATTACTAAGAGATATTATTCCTAGATTTGGAATCCCTGAAAGGATTTACAGTGATAATGGACCCCATTTTGTAATTAAAAAATATACAACATTTGATAGAAGTGATGAGAATTAAAGGGAAATACCATTGTGCCTATCATTCCCAATCAGCTGGATTGGTAGAAAGACATAATGGCATTCTAAAAAGCAAACTGAGAAAAGTTATGGAAGAAATAGGTAAAAATAATTGGATGTATTGCCTACTAGTAGCTGTGACCAGTATGTATATCACACCCCCAAAAGAAGATGAAAAGGTGCATGTGGGAGATTGGGTCTCAATAAAAAGTAATAAGAAAAAAAACAGTGGTAACTCCCCATGGTGGGATGGTCCTTTCAAAGTCCTTTTAACTACCCCTACTGTGATAAGGATTGCAGAGAGGTCTACCTGGATTCACCAGTCCCATTGTAAAAACGTTTTACAGGCAGAGTAGGGCCAGTTGGCTACAAGAGGTCCAGAAAGTCCGGCTACAAAGGGAGGTCTCACACAAGGTGGGACTTGTCTCAAACCGGTGAAGTCTCCCTCCCCTTCCAACTCCCCTATCCTATCCGCTGGAACTCTGTAGCTGGTTAGGATGAAAGGGACAGTAATTATCCTTGGGTTACTGGTGACTCTAGGAGAGGCATCCATAAGAGGGGGTAGGCGCTATGGAAGAGTAGAGGAACCTTTGGATTGGGAAAGAACAGGAAAAGCATTAAATCTAACCTTTATAGAGGGAATAACTAGCACTATACTGGTAGACTTCTGTCAGATTGCAGATTGTGGGGATACAACTGGGGCTAGAGGACTTCTATGGGCAGATAAATATATCTGCTGGCTCTGGAATAAGGCAGGATGTCAAGCATGGGATCAGGCCCTGTGGACTACAGTGCATCAAGATTGGGGGTATAATCAACCAGGGGCTAAAAAGAGTGGTATAAAGGAGAGACTCGTAATCACAAAAGCGGCCAACTCCCCCTGCACAAATAGTAAGAACTGTAACCAACTATTAATAACATTAAAGGAGCCGAGGAAGGAAGATCAGCGGTTGTATTCCATGGGAGCATGGGTGTCAGGAACTGACCCCTCAGGAACATTTTTCCTTGAGGTATTACTACCTAATAAAATTAAACAACAGGAAAAGGTAGACTCAGAAGGGAAAGAAGTAGGCCATACTAAAATAGAAGTTCTGAGTATAACTATAAGATTCACTAACCTAACAATAGAAGATGCCATAGCTTTGGAGACGGGCTACCAAGAAAAAATGAGTGGTTAGAAAGGTTGAGGTACACGGTTAGAACTCTGAAAAAGGAAAACTGTTTAGTTTGTGCCGGAGCCAGACCACATTTAGCAACAGTTCCTTTTCCTCTAGATCACAATACAGATCCAGAAGGTTTAAAATGTATGTTGCAATTGTATAATAAGAGCTATAAACCTGAAATAAATTCTACTCGTCACACATTGAGTTTGTTGTTTCCCCCAGTACAGAGACCTCAGATACCTCCAGCGGTTACCGCTTATCCGGGCAACTTTACTTGTTTTGCACTCCCAGGGAACCGTAGCTCGGTGGATCTTGGGTCACTACCTGATGACTACTGTGTGGAGAGGATTAACACGGACAACGGTGACTGGGTTGGACATGACATTCAGAGAGCTGATGTCTGGTGGATGTGTGGGGATAAGAAACTGCGAGCTAGACTACCGGCCAATGCCCAAGGGGATTGCGCTATGGTCCAGCTGGCTATGCCCCTGAGAATCCTGTCAGAATACCCTTGGACTAAGAGTCACCGACAGTATCGTAGGGACACCTCTCCCTTGGGGTCATTTGACTCTCAGATCTACATAGATGAGATTGGGGTTTCCTCGCGGGGTGCCGGACGAGTTTAAAGCCAGGAATAGGTGACAGCTGGGTTTGAGTCTCTTCTGGTGGGTGACTATAAATAAAAATGTTGACTGGATTAATTATATATATTATAACCAACAACGATTTGTAAACTATACTAGGGATGCTGTGAAGGGCCTAGCAGAACAGTTGGCCCCCACATCTCTAATGGCCTGGCAGAACCGAATGGCTTTAGATATGGTCTTAGCTGAAAGAGGAGGGGTATGCAAAATGTTTGGTAGCATGTGTTGTACCTTTATCCCCAACAATACAGCTCCTGGAAGAATCGTGACCAGAGCCTTGGAAGGACTGACTGCGCTATCGAATGAATTGGCGGAAAACTCAGGTATTAATGATCCATTCACAACTTGGCTTGAAGGATGGTTCGGTAAATGGACTGGATTTATCACATCATGTTTGATCTCAATCGCTGTGGCTTTGGCCGTTTTGGTTACTTGCGGATGCTGCTGCATTCCCTGTATTCGAGGACTTTCACAAAAACTCATTGAAACTGCAGTCTCAAGAACAATGTATCAAACCCTCTCTACCTCTGAGGAGACCTATGTGGACATTGAAGCTCAACTTAATGACATACAGTCCGAAAGTGTATAACACAGGGACTTTCATCGAAATGTGTTGAGATAAAATAGTCACACAAAGAGGAGGGAATGTTAGAAAAGTTTTAAATGTTTATTGTGTGACTATTAGAAAAACAATAGTCCTGAGACTGATTTGTTAAAAAGCTTACTTCTGAGCACATTATTGTATTAACTCATTGTATTGTTTTGTCTTAATTAACTCCATAGTAAGTTGTAGAATCATTAGATTTAACTAAATATGATAGCCTAAGAATGTACAGGAAACATAGCTAAAAGAATAAAGGTACCAGTTCGTACCATGACAACTTAATTTATGTTTCCTCAGCCAATAGAAGCATAGAGATGTTATTCTTATGGGTTATGTGAAGGCGGGACACAGTCTTTTTGGCAGACATTTTTCTTCAGCTTTCGTCCTGTAAGCATGTCTCTCTGTTGTGGGCCACATCAGAAATAAATTTTCCTGCTTCTCAGAACACCCGGAGTTTTTACTGATCACAAGGGAAATTCCTAACAGTATGACAGTGAGCAGTATGTACAGGAGAGAAGTGTGGAGAGTATGACAGTGGGAACTATGTATAGGAGAGAAGTGTGGAGAGTATGACAGTGGGCACTATGTATAGGAGAGAAGTGTGGAGAGTATGACAGTGGGCACTATGTATAGGAGAGAAGTGTGGAGAGTATGACAGTGGGCACTATGTATAGGAGAGAAGTGTTGGAGGTATGACAGTGGGCACTATGTATATGAGAGGAGTATGGAGGGTATGATAGTGAGTAGTATGTACAGGAGAGGAGTATGGAGGGTATGACAGTGGGCACTATGTATAGGAGAGAAGTGTTGGAGGTATGGCAGTGGGCACTATGTATAGGAGAGAAGTGTTGGAGGTATGACAGTGGGCACTATGTATAGGAGAGGAGTGTGGAGGGTATGACAGTGAGTAGTATGTACAGGAGAGGAGTATGGAGGGTATAGCGGTGGGCACTATGTATAGGAGAGGAGTATGGAGGGTATGGCGGTGGGCACTATGTATAGGAGAGGAGTATGGAGGGTATGTTGGTGGGCACTGTATATGAGAGGAGTGTGAAGGGTACGACAGTGGACACTATGTACAGGAGAGAAGTGTATGACAGCGGGCACTATGTACAGGTGAGGAGTGTGTAGGATATGACAGCGGGCGTTATGTATAGTAGAGAAGTGTGGAGGGTATGACAGTGAGCAGTATGTACAGGAGAGAAGTGTGGAGAGTATGACAGTGGGCACTATGTATAGGAGAGAAGTGTGGAGAGTATGACAGTGGGCACTATGTATAGGAGAGAAGTGTGGAGAGTATGACAGTGGGCACTATGTATAGGAGAGAAGTGTGGAGAGTATGACAGTGTGCACTATATATAGGAGAGGAGGATGAAGTAATCTGGGAAGGAAAAATGTAAAGGTTTGTGGAAGGATGTTTAGGGACTGCGTAGTGGTTAAGCGGGCCATACATGGATTGAAAATACACCAATTAAGCAGAGACCAGCCATAGTCGATCTATGTATGGGCTAGCTGGTTTTACACAAGTCTACCTATTAACCGACTTGAGTGCAACCAGCCTGTCAGGTTTTCCCCAAAACAATCAGTGCTGCCAGCTATAGTTAGCAACACTAATCATTGTATTCACTGGAAGAACACAATAACACTGCGGGAGTGATTGCCCCATTCACAGGGCAGCAGGTGAGAGGGTGTGTGGGGACAGGCTGGGGAGAGATACTAGTCAGTCCCTGTGTAGGCACTGGTTAGTATCAGAGCCAGATACACACAGGTTACATACACCAAGATCATTAGAGCGAGAGCAATAATTCTAGCACTAGACCTCCTCTGTAACTCTAAACATGTAACCTGTAAAAAAAATGTAAAGCATGGCTTAATACACAACAAAAAATCGTGATAACTTTAGTGTTTTTTTTAATGAATGAAACAGTTTCTTTCCAACATAAAAAGTTGCAAATACCACCATTTTATTCCATAGGGTGTCGGCTAAAACAATATATAATGCTTGAGGGCCCGTTCACACAGGGGCAACTCCGATCCGACTTCAGGTCGCCCGCTAGTCGCCTCAGGTCGGACAACATTTAAAAAGCAATGTAAGTGAATGAGAGCCGTCTTAATGCACGCTACTGAAGTCGCTCCGACTTCAGAAAAGGTTCCTGTACTACTTGAATCCGACTTGTAGGCGACCGGTACCCATTGATTTCAATGGAGGTCGCCTCCAAGTCGGATCTCCGTTTATACGGAGGCGACTCTGACAGAATTATCAGCTCTCAAGAGGGCACTCCACGCCAAATTTATGAAAAAAATTTGGCGTGGGTCCCCCCTCCGAGAGCATACCAGGCCCTTAGGTCTGGTATGAATTCCGAGGGGAACTCCCTACGCCGAAAAAATGGCGTGGGGGTCCCCCCCAGATCCATACCAGACCCTTATCCGAGCACGCTACCCGGCTGGCCAGGAAAGGGGGTGGGGACGAGCGGGCGGCCCCCCCCCCCTCCTGAGCCGTACCAGGCCGCGTGCCCTCAACATGGGGGGTGCCTTGGGGAAGGGGGGGCCGCGCGGCCCCCCCACCCCAAAGCACCTTGTCCCCATGTTGATGAGAACAAGGGCCTCTTCCCGACAACCCTGGCCGTTGGTTGTCGGGGTCTGCGGGCGGGGGGCTTATCGGAATCCGGGAGCCCCCTTTAATAAGGTGGCCCCTGGATACCGGCCCCCCACCCTATGTGAATGAGTATGGGGTACAATGTACCCCTACCCATTCACCTGTAAAATAAAAGTACCAAAAAAAACACAACACAGGGTTAAAATATTTTATTGCACAGCTCCGGGGTTCTTCCGTCTTCGTGGGTCTTCTCGCCGGACTCCTCCGCTATCTTCTTGTAGCTCTTTTGCTAGCGGAGGAGTCCGGCTTTCTTCCTCGCCGCCGGCCTCTTCTCCCGACTTCGGGGGTCTTGTCCCCCTCTTCGGTTCTTCTGCCGGGCCACCGCGCCTTCTTATAGCTCTTTTAGAGGCGGTGGCCCGGTCTTCTGTCGCCGCCGCCGCCCGTTCTTCTTCTTCTTCTTCTCCTTCTTCTTCTCCAGGAGATGTTGACACGACGCTCTCTCCGGCCACAATGCCAGGGACGCGCTCCGCTGCCACTTATATAGGGACAATGGGGCGGTGTCACATGGCTTTATGTCACATGGGTTGGTCACATGGTGACCCCGCCCCCTTACGATGTCATAGTCCCCATGTGACATCAACCCATGTGACCAACCCATGTGACATAAAGCCATGTGACACCGCCCCATTGTCCCTATATAAGTGGCAGCGGAGCGCGTCCCTGGCATTGTGGCCGGAGAGATCGTCGTGTCAACATCTCCTGGAGAAGAAGAAGAAGAAGAAGAACGGGCGGCGGCGGCGGCGACAGAAGACCGGGCCACCGCCTCTAAAAGAGCTATAAGAAGGCGCGGTGGCCCGGCATAAGAACCGAAGAGGGGGACAAGACCCCCGAAGTCGGAAGAAGAGGCCGGCGGCGAGGAAGAAAGCTGGACTCCTCCGCTAGCAAAAGAGCTACAAGAAGATAGCGGAGTAGTCCGGCGAGAAGACCCCCGAAGACGGAAGACCCCCGGAGCTGTGCAATAAAATATTTTAACCCTGTGTTGTGTTTTTTTTGTACTTTATTTCACAGGTGAATGGGTAGGGGTACATTGTACCCCATACTCATTCACATAGGGTGGGGGGCCGGGATCCGGGGGCCCCCTTATTAAAGGGGGCTCACGGATTCCGATAAGCCCCCCGCCCGCAGACCCCGACAACCAACGGCCAGGGTTGTCGGGAAGAGGCCCTTGTCCTCATCAACATGGGGACAAGGTGCTTTGGGGTGGGGGGGCCGCACGCCCCCCTCCCCCAAGGCACCCCCCCATGTTGAGGGCACGCAGCCTGGTATGGCTCAGGAGGGGGCGGGGGCCGCCCGCTCGTCCCCACCCCCTTTCCTGGCCGGCCGGGTAGCGTGCTCGGATAAGGGTCTGGTATGGATCTGGGGGGGACCCCCACGCCGTTTTTTTTTGGCGTAGGGGGTTCCCCTTAATATTCATACCAGACCTAAGGGCCTGGTATGCTCTCGGAGGGGGAACCCACGCCAAATTTTTATTCATAAATTTGGCGTGGAGTGCCCTCTTGAGAGCTCATTCTCTGATTGGCAGCGGCAAAAGTGCCTGGCCTGGGGCGACTTGAAGTCATCACAAGTCATGTTGAAGTCGTCCCAAGTCACGCTGTGATCTCAACTCAAGTCGTGTCCAAGTTGCCTGACTCAAGTCGTCTACAAGTCGTGTTGCCCCTGTGTGAACGGACCCTGAGGGTTCTGAGTAATTTTCTAGCATAAAAAAATGATGATTTTTACATGTAGAAGAGAAGTCTCAGAATGGGCCTGGTTGCCAAGGGGTTAATTATCATAAGTAATATACAAGAGAGAGTTCATCCTCTCAGTCTGCTGCAGAGTGTTCCAGCTTGTATCTATAATGCCGCTCTGTATGTAGCTTCTGACAGGCTGTGCAAGGAGCCCCGTATCTCCAGAACCATAGATGATAGCAGCCCCATATTTTAACCATTTTTTTTTTTTGATTTTTTTTTTTTTGGGCAAATGGGCCTATCTTGAGAAAGGGGCCTGGAGCTGCAGCTCCAATAGCCCCTATGTTAATCCGGCCCTGATTATGGGGAATGACTACAAGTACTAAATGTATTCTCCCTTGAGAAGAGATGCTTGAGAGGAGACATGATAGCGATATATACAAATACCTCAGTGGTGATCGCAGCGTAGGAAAAAACCATTCAGTCTCAGGGAGTGCAAGAGGATATGGGCCACACAATGAGACTGGAGGGAAAAGCGGTTTAACCTTAACCACTTGCCTACTGGGCACTTTTACCCCCTTCCTAATCAGGCCGATTTCCAGCTTTCAGCACTGTCACAATTTGAATGACAATTGAGCGGTCACGCAACACTGTACTCAAATTAAATTTCTATAATTTTTTTTCACACAAATAGAGCTTTATTTTGGTGGTATTTAATCACCACTGGGTTGATTTTTTTTGCTAAAAAAAAAGAAAAAAAAAAAGTTTTTTCCTAGTTTTTGTCAGTAAATATTAATAATAAAATAATAAGTAATCTTTCTCCTTCACTGATGAGCGCTATTGAGGCAGCATAATGGGCACTGATAGGCTGCACTGATGGGCACTGATGAGGCAGCACTGAAGGACACTGATGGGGCAGCACTGATGAGGAAGCACTAATATGCCACAATGATGAGCACTGATAGGTGACACTGATATGCAGCACTGAATGAGCACTGATAGGCAGCACTGCTGGACACCAATAGGTGGCACTGATGGGCACTGACAGACGGCACTGGTGAGCAATGAAATGATAGGTGGCATGTATAGGCGGCACAGATGGGTGGCACTGTTGAGCAGGCACTTTAAGGCAGCACTGACTGGCATCACTAATGGGCACTGATTGATGTCACTGATGGACACCGCTGGGGCTGTACTGTAACAATGCCCTGATTACCTGTACAGTGTCCCCTGCGAGGAGATGCCACTGATCCGCTCTCCTCACCTCACACTCTGTCAGTGTGAGGCAAGGAGAGCCAATAAATGGCACTTCCTTGTTTACATGTAACCAGCTGTGATTGATCACAGCTGATCACATGGGTAAAGAGCCACGTCATCGGTTCTTTACTGAGATCGGGGTCACTCTGTGTCCTAGGAATATGGTACGGCTGTGATCGCCGCACTGCGGGCCCCTGCAGGCGGACGAGAGCAGCCGTTCTTGGGCGCTGCCATATGGTGTTGTCAGGGCCATCTTTAATATTGATTGGACCATGGGTAAACATTTTCTTGGGGCCGCCCCATGCAATTTCACTCTCCACCTGCTCTGAGACATACAATAAATAGCAGCTGGACTTAAAATCAGTTTCCTGTATCAGATCAGGCAGCAATTGTGATTGGTTGCCAGTGGTTACCGCATATCATTACTGCTTAATGACTGGATGCTAGAGGTTACAGCACACATTACGGCTCACTAATTAGTTGCTATAGGTTACAGCATATGATTTCTGCATGCTAATTGGTTGCTAGAGATTACTGTATAGTAATACTCATTGCAGGGGAGCATGATACACATATGAATGTCACCTTTATTTACATATCAATGCTGCCAGCCGCAGCTATTTACTTAGTAATGCAGTGGCTATTTACATATGAATGCTGTTTATTTACATGTAAACACAGGGTCTGCAGGTGAGTTACACAACAATAGGGCAGAGCTGAGCAGCATTAGTAGCAGCATTAGTAGCAGCACTTTACCCTGAGATATCAGGACACAGCACAGGACTAAAACCTCAAGGCACAAGGGAATTTAAACTGGGAAAATTGGCAAGTAGGAGGCAGCTGCTTTGGGCCCCACAACAATGACAGGGACCAGGGCAACTGCCCCTTTTGCCCTGCCTTAAAGATGGCCCTGGGTGTTGTCCCAGAACGAGAGTGCCACCCCACCCCTGTCATTTTATTATACAGTGGCTTGCAAATGGTTACGCTGCAAAGGGGGTTTTTCACTATCAGGGCGATAAGGATGTGGAACTCTCTTCCTCAATTGGTGGTGTCAGCAGGGAGTATTGAGATTTTTAAGAGACTCTTGGACAGGCATCTTAGTCAACACAACATACAGCGATATGGGAAATGATTATCGACACTGACACACGAACACCTACACAATGCATGGACTATTGTCATCAGTCAACCTTACCTACTATGTAACTATAAACATATGCATGCATCATGGCCCACCATCCAGAGCGGACACAGAGGAGATCTCCTATGAAATATTCTGGTGAAGCCAGCACAACCATCTGCTAGTCATGTATACCCATACTTCCCAACTTTCTGAGATGGAATGAGCGAGATATATTAGCAAACGTATATAGGCATAAGACACACACCCTGCCACGCCTACTTAACCACTTGCTTACTGGGCACTTAAACACCCCTCAGTCCCAGACCAATTTTCAGCTTTCAGCGCTGATGCACTTTGAGTGACAATTGCGCGGGCATACAACACTGTACCCAAATGAAATTTTTATCATTTTTTTCCCACAAATAGAGCTTTCTTTTGGTGGTATTTAGTTACAGCTCGGAGTTTTATTTTTTGCTAAACAAACAAAAAAAGATGCAAAAAAAAATAAAAATAAATCATGTTTTAATAGTTTGTTATAAAATTTTGCAAACGGGTCATTTTTCTCCTTCATTGAAGTGCGCTGATTAGGCAGCACTGATAGGCTGCATTGGTGGGCACTGATGGGCTGCATTGGTGGGCACTGATGGGCTGCATTGGTGGGCACTGATGGGCTGCACTGGTGGGCACTGATAGGCATAGTTAAGGCGGCACTAATAGGCACAGATAAGGCGGCACCGATGGGCACAGATAAGGCGGCACTGATGGACAAAGATGGGCACAGATAAGATGGCACGGATGGGTGGCACGGATAAGTGGCACGGATGGGTGGCACGGATGGGCACTGATAGGTACCACAGATAGATGGGACTGATGGGCACTGATAGGTGGCACTGATAGGTGGCTCTGATAGGTGGCACTGCTGGGCACTGATGGGCGGCACTGCTGGGCACTGATGGGCGGCACTGCTGGGCACTGATGGGCGGCACTGGGGTGCAGCACCTTTGAGGCAGATTGGGTGGCACTGTGGGTGGCACTGTGGGGTGGCACTGTGGGTGGCACTGTGGGTGGCACTGTGGGTGGCACTGTGGGCACTATGGGCACTGACAGGGGGCACTGACGGGGGGCACTTACTTTTTCTTTTATTTTACTTCAGGATGGCACTGCGGGAGGCAGGTGGGCACAGGCAGGTGGCAGGTGGTCCCTTGTATTGATGGCCGTGATCAGGACTGATGTCCCGATCACGGCCGCCGGTGATCGGCTTTTTTTTTCTCTCCTCGCGCTGTCAGCGCGAGGAGGAATAATAGCCGATTGCCGGCTCCGTTCTATCACATGATCAGCTGTCATTGGCTGACAGCTGATCACGTGATAAGGGGTCGGGATCGACCCCTTACACGGATCGGTGATCAGGCGAGTCTCACGGACTCGCCGATCACAGAGCGCGCCGCGCGCGCCCCTCAGGGGGCGCGCAGGCCGCTCGTAACCAGGACGACGTCAATAGACGTAGTCCTGGAAATGTAGGTCCGCGCTAATGCCGTCATTTGGCAATAGCGCGGATCTGAAGTGGTAACCACTTGCCACCCGCCCTATAGCAGATACACGACGGCATAGTGGTTTCAAAATCCTGACTGGACGTCACATGACGTGATCAGGATTGTGAGCCGCTGAGCGCCCCCGGGGCGCACATCGCGGCGATCGTTGTTGCGGGGTGTCAGTCTGACACCCCGCAACTACGATCTCGGCAAAGAGTCTCCGCCGGAGACTCTTTACCACGTGATCAGCCGTGTCCAATCACGGCTGATCACAGTGTAAATAGGAAAAGCCGGTGATCGGCTTTTCCTCATTCGCGTCTGTCAGACGCGAGTAGAGGAGAGCCAATCGGCTGCTCCTCTGACAGGGGGGGTCTGTGCTGATTGATTATCAGCGCAGCTCCCCCGAGGATGCCCACACTGGACCGCCAGGGATGTCACTAGACCACCAGGGATGCCCAGCACAAGGTAATCCTCCCTAGACCACCAGGGATGCCAGTCAGTGCCCACAATGGATGCCAATCAGTGCTCATAATGGATGCCAATCAGTGCCCACAATGGGCATCACTGATTGGCATGCATTATTGTTTGGCACTGATTGGCATCCATTAGTACAGTATAATGTAATACAATGCCGCCTATCAGTGCCCACCTGTGCCGCCTATCAGTGCCCATCTGTGCCAGCTATCAGTGCCAATCCATGCCCATCTGTGCCGCCTATGCATGCCCATCTGTGCCGCCTATCCATGCCCATCTGTACCGCCTATCTATACCCATCCATGCCGCCCATCCATGCCAATCCGTGCCAGCTATCAGTGCCAATTTGTGCCACCTATCAGTGCCCATCCATGTTGCCCATCAGTGCCACCCATCAATGCCACATATCAGTGTCCATCAATGCCACCTCATTAGTGCCACTTGATTGGTGCCACCTCATTGGTGCCCATCAGTGCCGCCTTATCAGTGTCCATCAGTGTAGCCCCATCAGTGCCCATCAGTGAAGGAGAAAACGTACTTATTTACAAAGTTTTGAAACTCAAACAAAAAAAAACATATTTTTTTTCAAAATGTTCGGTATTTTTTATTTGTTTAGCAAAAAATAAAAACCGTATAGGTGATCAATTATCACCAAAAGAAAGCTCTATTTGTGGGAAAAAAATGATAAAAATATCATTTGTGTACAGTGCAGCAGGACCGCGCAATTGTCATTCAAAATGCGACAGCGCTGAAAGCTCAAAATTGGTCTGGGCAGGAAGGTGTTTAAGTGCCTGGTATTGAAGTGGTTAAAGGAAAATTACACTAAACATGATTAGTTAAACCCATAAGTGCTTTTTTTACCACTACTATTTCTTTATTCTGCTTTTTAAACTTACAAATGCAGCAATTTAGAAATTGAATGAAAGGTTTAAAACTGGGAAATACTTTTTGAAAGATAAATAGTGCATTTAATATACAATTATATAGATCAGACCAAAATGAGGGACAAATGAGGAGGAAAAGGGGACAGGGGGACTTAGTTCCAAAACAGGGTCAGTCCTTCGAAATCAGGGACAGTTGGGAGCCATGTATACCTATAAGTCAGTGTTGCCAACTCCAGAGGTGGCTCTTTAATTAGGCAAAATAGGCGGTTGCCTAAGGCCTCATGCTCACAGGGGCCTCACAGCAGCCTAATTTTCCTAACACATTACTCCAGTTTTCAGGGACAGGAACCATAATGCTGCTCTGCTCAGACACTGTTAAGAGCCCTGTCTCACTCAGGAGTGGGGCCACCAGAGTCCTTAACAAGCAGCGAATAGCTGCTTGTTAAGGAGCAGACCAGGAAGCTGACCACCACATCCTTAACAACAAATGAGTCATCAGCTGTCAGTTGAATGAATAAAAACCCTGCCAACAGACCCCCACAACCACCGGCCTGGGTTGTGGGGAAGAGGCCCTGGTCCCCATCAACAACCCTTGTTGAGGGCGTGTGGCCTGGTATGGCTCATCCCCCTCCCCTTTCCTAGCCTGTGGTTACATTTTGGCAAAAGGGCCTGGTATGGATTGGGGGGAACCCTGTGCCATTTTTTATTTTTTTATTGCTGGCGATGTTTTTATTTTACATTCAGCTGTCAGCGGGGGAACCTCCTTGACAGATGATGATTCATCTGTTATTAAGGGAAGACCTGACACGCAGCCCACGGACAAATCCCTTGATTTGTTTTTCTCATTATGGGCATGAGTGGGGCCTCATGTCTAGGTTTTGCCTAAGGCCTCACAAAGACTAGAGTCGCCTCTGGCCAACTCATGAGTAATTTTGTTATAGACAAAACATTGATAATTAACTGATGAAGCACAACCTATAACATGACAAAAACTCCTATTAGGATCTTAAAAAATAGATATTAAAGCAATTAAAAAAGTATAACAATATTTATAAGAGAATGTGAGCATCTCTAGGAATATAAAAGTCCTGGAAAACAAGAGGACATGAGTTATGTGGTGCACTATGCACTGAATGCTGGGCATGTCCACATTGGGCCTAATAGTGGGAGTGTCTTAAAAGGGGATGATTATATTGTTATTGTTTTCTCATCCCCCAATGTCCTCCACCATATGTCTACTATACATGTTATCCTACATTTCTATTAGATACCCACAGGTAAGAGAGCTAGGACCATATGTGGTGTTCCCTCTCTTCCTGTGTTAATTTATGACCATCAATTAATTATACATTCACAATCTATTACAGGCAGGGCAGGACTTAGGGTGATAGGGGCCCCTGGGCTTTAGTCATTTTCGGGCCCTACCTTCTATACATTACCATATTTATTGGCATATAGCACGCACCGGCATATAACACGCACCCCAAGTTTAGGAGGGATTTTTAAGGAAAAAAACTTTTAGGAGGGAAGTTTAACCACTTACAGACCGGACCATTTTGCTGGTCAAAGACCAGACCACTTTTTGCGATTCGCTTTAACTGACAATTGCGCGGTAGTGCGACGCGGTTCCCAAACAAAATTGACTTACTTTTTTACGACAAATAGAGCTTTCTTTTGGTGGTATTTGATCACCCCTGTGGTTTTTATTTTTTGCGCTATAAACAAAAATAGAGTGACAATTTTGAAAAAAAACGCATTATTTTTTACTTTTTGTTATAATAAATATCCCCCAAAAATAGATAAAAAAACAAATTTTTCCCTCAGTTTAGGCCGATATGTATTCTTCTACATATTTTTGGTAAAAAAAATTGCAATAAGCGATTATTGATTGGTTTGCGCAAAAGTTATAGCGTTTACAAAATAGGGATAGTTTTATGGCATAATAATTTTTTTTTACTAGTAATGGCGGCGATCAGGGATTTTTATTGTGACTGCGACATTATGGCGGACACATCAGATATTTTTGGCACATTTTTGGGACCATTGTCATTTATACAGCAATCTCTGCTATATAAATGCAGTGATTCCTGTGTAAATGACACTGGCAGTGAAGGGGTTAACCAGTGGGTGGCAATGTAGGGGTTAAGTGTTCCTCGGGGTGTGTTACTAACTGTGGGGGGCTGGGCTTTCATTTAGTGAACACTGATCTCTGCTCCAATCACATGGAGCAGAGATCAGCATCACTAGTTGCTAGGCAGAATGGGGAAATGCTGTTTACAACGGCATTTCTCCATTCAGCCGCCCCGTGAGACGACCGGACTCACGGGGGTTCCCGACCGGCACGCGATGGCAGAGCGGCAAATTTAAAGGGACTTACAGGTACGCCCATTTGCCTGCCCGTGCCATTCTGCCGATGTACATCGGCGTGCGCTGGTCGGGAACCAGTTAAGGAAAAAACTTACATTTAAATGTCCATCAATGCAGCCTGATCAGTGTCCATCTGCAGCCTTGGCCATCCATCTGCAGCCTTGTCCAGTGTCATTTACAGCCTTGTCAGTGTAGCCTTGTCATTTGCAGCCTTGCCCCAGTGTCATTTGCAGCCTTGTCATTGCAGTCTTGAAGTTTAAAAATGGCGCCACCGAGATACAGAGTCCTGTGTATCTCGGCGGCTCTCGGGTCCTTTCGGCAGCTCTCGGGTCCTCTCGCAGTCCCGAGCGGAGCCGAGAGTAGCCAAGTGTACTTGGCTCAGCTCACAGTCATGCCCAGTCCCTGTGTTATGTCCATCATAGGGCGGGACTGAGCATGACTGTGAGTGGAGTGGAGCCGAGTACACACGGCTATGTATCTCGGCAGGGCCCATGGGGCCCCATTTTGGGTGGGGCCCATGGGCTTGAGCCCAGTCAAGCCCAATGGTAAGTCCAGCCCTGATTACATGCACTCCCAGATTGGCTGTTCCTGATGAGTGGATACTACTCCATGAAATGCGTTGAGCTTATATATTTGGTGCCATATCATAGTATCCATGTGTACACTATGGGTTTTATTTGGTCATTCAATTTTTGTTCTTAAATAATTTTTTATTATTATTATATATTTGTGCATATTTTGGGTATATTGTTGATACTTATTTTACTATACGATACATTGCCTATTATGTTATGAATTGTACATTATTTTATGATGTTTTATGTGCATTGTATCAAATTATTGATCCAATAAAATTTTTATCAATTACTGTAATACGCCCATTATTGCCACCTATTTAATAATATATACAATATTTATCGAATGTCTCATCCTACCTGAGTGGTGTGCTTCATATAAAGTTCCAATGTCCCTTGTTTTCCCCCCTCTTCCCTTTAATGCTTCCATATAAATAGGGATGGAGACCTGTATACCGGATGGTCATGGCCTCATATAAAGTCACAACTTCTTCTTCTTTTTGTTATTGCAACTTTTACCTATAGGTAAGCCTATAATAAGTCTTACCTATAGGTATTGAAAATATCTCCTCCTTTCCTTCCCGAGAAGCTGCTGCTGCAAAAGCCGCCATCATATCCATTACAACAAAGACTGCAAAGTGCGACGAAAATAGCCCAAAAGTCAGGATATCTACCTAAGACTTCTGGTTGAACCGCACCAACAGACCACTCCATTCTCTCTCCCATTTGATTCGCAAGATGAAGCTTTCTGGACGTGAAAGCAAAACTGCTGTGGTGGTTGGATGCATCACAGATCATGTCAGAATTCAAGATATCCCCAAACTCAAGATGTGTGCGCTTAAATTGTCCGGAGCACGCAGAAGAATTCTTAAAACTGGTGCACAAATCTTGACATTTAATCAGTTGGCTCTTGCTGCCCCCAAAGGCCAAATACTGTTCTGCTTTCAGGTCCTCGCAAGGGACATGTGCAGACACTTTGGAAAGGCACCTGGTACTCCACACAGTCACACCAAGCCCTACGTTCATTCTAAGAGTAGAACGTTTGAGCACGCTAGAGGTCACAAAGCAAACAGAGGATACAAGAACTAAACACCGTTTGTGCTTTGTACTCATTAAAGATGTTAAATCTTAAAAAAGAAAAAGAAAATATCTCCTAAACCTGTACAGTTTAGGAACTTTTCCCAGTGCATGCAGCCAGTGACATCACTGGCGCATGAGCTCTGAAGGAACGGCCCATTCCGCTGGAGCCGTAAACGTCGGATCCCGCGTTCATGTACGGGGGCGTCATCGAGGTGGCTCCAGCCGTTAACCCGGAAGAAGCTCCGGGAAAAATGTCGGCCATGACATCGGTTTGTGGGGACTGCTGCAACAGCTTTGTTTTAAGGTAAGTATTTCATAATGAGCTAGTATGCGATGGACAATTTTTTTTGAATGGTAGTATAAAAATTGTCTATCCTAATGCATTGGACCTCTTCTTGGCTCTTTTTGAGTTGATCTGCCTGCCCGTTTGATTTTGAAAAGAATCAGTACATATTAAATGTAAGTGTTTATATCATACGTATGCCATGAATTTCATTAGATGAATTTGTATATCTATGAATGAATATTATGTATGTCTATTTCTTTTACAGAATTTCTACTTACCCATCTGCCCTCCATTAAAAACACCTAAAGAAACCAACAAGGCGAAACGCGTTGGGGCGAGGTTGTCTCAATTTCCTCCAACTGATAAAACTCTTGATATCTATGCTATATCTGACCAGTTACTAGAATGTTTATACCGTTTGGAGACAAGTTTGGAGACAAGTATGGGGCTTAGATGCTTGTACATTATGTTTTAATGTAGTGTCTTATGTTTTTTTTAAATACATTTTAACCAATTCAATATAGCTTAGAAAAGTCGTAGACATAAACAAAATGGAGGACTTCATACTCACAGCCAGACACCAGCGAGACCAATACTCCAAAACCTGGATCCTGTGGAACCTATTTGTGTTCTCTTGTGTTCTCGGACGAGGGCCAGACCCTCCTGGGTAAAGACACAGATGCCTGTATTTCAAGGCACCTCCCCTTTTGCTTCTCTGCTACGTGACGAATGTACCAATCCAGGTTTTACCATGCTGAACCCTGGACACTCTTTGGGCCCATGTACATGGTATCCCCCCCCCCCTGCTCTCATGGGGAAGTGGAACATATGACATACTAAGTCTGGTGAAAGTTGAAGCCAAGACAGTTTGATGTGCTAGGATCTCCAGAGATATACCGTATGTCTTCAGATCTCCCCTCCCATGGGGATACGTATACTGTTGTGGCATGTTGTACTGTATGTCTTCATACACTATGTTTTTTGTATTACTCTTTCTTATGTTAGCCTTATGGGTCTTGTCTTTTCTGGACTACATAAATAATTTTTTAAAAAATAAATAAATAAATAATGTTATATATTTTTTTTATTTGGTGTACGACTAGTTTTTCCAAAGGGAGGTTTTCAGCACTTTTAAACTCCCAAGATTTTCCTCTTTGTGCATATTTCTACCCCGGGATGTGGTGCTGACTTTCAACTGAATATATTTCCATATAGAAAATTACTTTAATAGGGTGGTAGACACCAACATTTTGTATTTCAGTTGACCTTTTTTTGGAATTTTATAAATTAAGAAAGAAAATAACCCATGGGTATGAATATTGATCCAGGGTTTGAAATTTTGCTAGCTAAATTAATAAATATCCAAGATGACAAATTTTTGTGGACAGGATTGGGAGGGATTCACCTCTAGAATACAGTCAGAAGCATTTGGTACAACAGACGGTCAGCAGGATCTAGATGGATTATTTCAGAGAATAACACAATTATTGATTATAAAATCATCCTTTCACTGGCATAAAAAATATTTAGATGTTTATATAGAACTGAAATGCATTCCGTTTGGTTTCAGGATCCACATTTTCCCCACCCTCCCACTGGTCAGCAGTGAGATTAGAGGAATTTGGGAGGATAATCTTCATAAAATGTTCCACCCAGATGATGGAGATCCTAAAGGATCACTATGATAAAGAAATTCTGGGGATAGATGAGAAAATTCTGAAATTATGCCTAGTAAACAAGGAACTTACATTAAACGAGAAATACACAGAAAAGCAGACAGGTTTAAATTAATTCATGGAACAGTTCAATAAGAAAATAGAATTCAATAAAAACAAAAAGCTGAGGCGTGATATTGTAATCATTTATGTCTACTCTACTTACTTTTGGTGGTGGTGTCACTACACCATTGCACAATGCAGGCAATAGTGGGAGTTCAGGTCCCTCTCGTGAAGCACAGAATATAGCTAAACACACTAGGAATAATTCCAAACCAGCAGCCCCTTCCTCTCTCACAAGTAGGCCAGCCCCCTTTGGGGTACTCCAAGAAGCAGGGCAACTTGGGGACCTACATGGTCAAGACGAATTAGAGAAATATAAGTTAGAAGTGATTAATTTATCCTCGTACAAATTGACTGAGGATGAAAAATCAATTTTGGAGCTGGGACTATGTTTTTTCTCTACCTAAAAAGGGAATAAATTTGAATGGGCAAAGGATGTTATGCTCTTTGTCAGGAAATTGCTGTTTCATTTTATACATGATACTACGGTCACTCCATAGATTCAAAAAGCTTGATATATGGAGCTCTGGAAAGATTTTACTATCAATGATTTACGCAGCTTTGGGAGGAGTTTTTCACGATATTAGATGTTTGCCGGACTCTAATATTGAGAACAGAAATCTTACCCCTCTCCAACAAAAAGCCTTATTAAGTTTAACTAACAATGAAAACATCATTGTAAAACCATCGGATAAAGGGGGGATTTGTGGTGATCATGGATCGACCAAAATATATTAAGATGTGCATGGCCATTATAAACAACAAAGCTTGGTATAGATGGATACCAGAAACACAAATCGAGATATTCTATAAGGAATTTAGGGAGATTGTCGGAAGAGCATATATGGCAGGTTTAATTAATAAGAACATGTATGAATTCCCAAATGTTCAATATCCGGTGAAACCAACATTTTATTCTTTGCCAAAGGTGCATAAGAACAATGAAACTCCACCTGGTCTATCAATTGTGTTGGGTATTGGGTGAAAAGGCTAGTAAATTGATCAATGATTATCTAAGGCCATTTGTAATATTCCTGCCTTCCTATGTACAGGAGACCAGGGATTTATTGAGAGTATTAGAAGACATTGTTGTGCCAGCAGACGCTTGGCTGGTAACAATTGACATTGAAGCTCTATACTGATCAATACCCCATACGCAAGGAATTACTGCTGTTGCAGAGTTCCTTAACTGCTTCCCGACCACCTCACAAAGATATACTACGGCAGAAGGGCACGTACAGGCAGATTAATGTACCTGCACGTTGCCCTTTAAGAGGTAACTGCGATCGCGGGAATACCTGCGATCGTCTTATGGTGAGAAAGAACGGGGAGATGCTAATGTAAACAAGCATCTCCCTGTTCTGCCTAGTGACAGTGTCACTGATCAGCTCTCCTTGTAGTGGGGAGTGCTGATCAGTGACATGTCACACACAGACCCTCCCCCCCCAGTTAGAATCACTCCCTGGGACACACTTAACCCCTATAGCGCCATCTAGTGGTTAACCCCTTCACTGCCAGTGCCATTTTTATAGTAATAAGTGCAATTTTTTAGCATGATCAAATTGCCTGATATGTCCGCCATAATGTCGCAGTCATGATAAAAATCGCTGCCATTACTAGTAAAAAAAAAAGTTACCAATAAAAATGCCATAAAACTACCCCCTATTTTGTAGACGCGATAACTTTTGCTCAAACCAATCAATGAATTCTTATTGTGATTTTTTTTTTACCAAAAATATGTAGAAGAATACCTATCAGCCTAAACTGAGGAAAAAAATTTTTTTTAAATATTTTTTGGGGGTATTTATTATAGCAAAAACCAGGTGCAGCGGGTTGCGATGGCAATTAAATATGCCCCACTGTATGCCAACCTGTACCTGGGGGGGATGGGAGCGATTTGTGCTCTTCAGTGCTGATTCATCAATGTACCTGTGCCTTGTAATGTCCTGGCACAGGTACACTGATGATGTCTTTATGTTCTGGATGGGCACGCATGGTGAATTGGAGATATTTATGACATGGATTTGTCTTAATAGCTTTAACTTGAAATTCACTATGAAGTGTGACCCACGGAGAGTCACCTTCTTGGATATCCAAATTCTAAAAAGGTTGGATGGGAGTCTAACCACAGATCCGTATCAAAAACCAACATCAGCTAACACAATTCTCCATGCAACTAGCGCCCATCCAGAAGCCCTCAAGTAGCCCATACAGCCAATATTTAAGGCTAAAAAGAAACTGTAGCAAGGAGGATGACTTTCAAACTTGGGCAAGGGATCTACAAATACGTCTCTTAAAAAGGGGCTATAGCAAAAAGTGTTTGAAAAAAGCTTTTAATAGAACAAAAAAATGAAATCCTGTGAATCACTTCTATATACCCACCGCAAACCAGAGCATAATAACCCTATCTGGATTATTATGGGCTTCTCCCATAACTATGTGAATTAAAAGAAAAAATACAACACCATATGCATCTCCATGGTTGCAAAATACATTGGTGAAAAACCTTCAATTACATACCATAGAGCAGTGATGGCGAACCTCGGCACCCCAGATGTTTTGGAACTACATTTCCCATGATGCTCAACTACACTGCAGAGTGCCAGAGCATCATGGGAAATGTAGTTCTCAAACATCTGGGGTGCCAAGGTTCACCATCACAGCCATAGAGCAAGAGTGCTAAGAGATCATTTGACGCACAGCCATATAAATTATGTTGTCTCTAGGATTCCCTGGAGTCAAAAACTTAAGGGTACATATAAATGGGGAAAATGCAACTATTGCAGTTGGATTTGGAAAGAAAAAACTATTTTCCTGATCAATGGACAGCTATGGGCTCCAAAGGAAGCCATTAACTGCGACACAGTAGGAGTTGTCTATTATATGTAATGTAGCTATAAAGCATTTTACATGGGCAAAAAAAAAAGACCTTTTCAAAAATGCATAGGAGATTATGTATATGACATAAAAATGGCAAGATGGAATTGGCAATTAGCCGTCATATATGCCTGTACCATAATTTTGAGTTAAATCATATGACGTTTTTTGCCCTGAAACATGTAGGAGGATCGGTTAGAGGAGGAGATATTGATAAAAACTCCTGCAGCTGGAACCCCATTGGATTTTCTGGCTTCAGGAAACAGTCACCAGGTTTAAACGAACAGATAAGCTTTGAACCATTCCTTTGTACCCCCTTCCCCTACTAATGTGTTATTATTCAGTCTGCTCACTTTGAACTGGTAATTACATTCTAAATGGATGCCTAATGTCCACATATTAATTTATGGGTTGATTCCTTATAACAAGCTAGTATGCTCTACACCTATTCAGAATAAGGAATATACAATGGATCCTTGGGTTAATTCAAATTAAAATAATCTTGGAGCATATTCTTTCTAATGCAAGTGAATGCTGGTGTTTTCGTCTATTATGTTCTGTGGGTAGAGTGGTGTGCTCTTGGGGTCCCTCCCAACATCTGTCACACTCCATTCTTTCAAATAATAGAAACTATGAACTCATTATTGTATGGGCACTGCACCATCAAATTGATGTGCATAACAGGTACAGCGTCCCTTGAAAAGCAGGATCACCAGTTATGGTGCGGTCTCTGGGACAGAAGTAATAATACAGGGGGGAAAGAGGACCCCCCTGGGAAAGGAAGTCACGGGCGGACCAAGCTACTTATAAAGGGAATTTTTATTGCACAATTAATAAAGAAAAAAAAATACACAAAAAAATAGGTACCCACCACCAACACCTAGACCAGGGATATGCAATTAGCGGACATCCAGCTGTTGCAAAACTACACATCCCATCATGCCTCTGCCTCTGGGTGTCATGCTTGTGGCTGTCAGAGTCTTATTATGCCTCATGGGACTTGTAGTTCTGCAACAGCTGGAGGTCCGCTAATTGCATATCCCTGACCTAGACTAATGTTAAAATAAGGCAATGTTGCCTATATAAAAGCAGCTGCATCACGTATTCACCAAGCACACATCATATACACCCAAATAAATTTAAGCAACAGAGAGTGGTGGTAGAGAGTGGTGGTTAAATGGGCACGTAAATGACTAACACCATCACTAAATGTGCATGTCCCATCACTGTTGTGTACAGGGGTATTATATTGGGAGCCCACACATTTAAGAAATAGAACCTATACGAAGCAATACCACTGGGTTAACTGAATTGACTCTTATTCAACTGGTGATATACACTATATAGAGGGTGGCATTTAGCCACTGACAGTCAATAATTAATTCAGATTTTCAGCTTCAGACTAAAGGGTATTAGTTGAAGTAATCCAGTATGAGGTTTATTAGCTAGGACAGTGGGTAGAGATTATCTGCAGGTCAGGACAGAGGTATTTCTGCAAGAGTATAAACAGTCAAAGAACCAATGGTCCGCTCACCCGACCGTTATGGACAAGAGTCTCTGATATCTGACAAGTGTCCCAGGTATCTTCGTAAGGTTCCATTTAAGGGGGACCACAGTGGTATATTAGAGAGCAGAACATTTAGAAAAGCCACTGCAGCTAATGCACTTCTTCAAGCCTCCAGCCATCACTTGCCATCACCGATTAGGGGGATCCCAACTGAACAGTTCCTCCATATTCGGAGGAACTGTTCAAGTGAGACTGCCTACCAGTCTGAGTCAGATGAATTATATCATAGATATTGACAGAGGGGCTAGTCCCACAAGAGTATCAGAAATGCACGCAGGAGGGCCTCCTCAACAAAACAAGGGGATCTTCTTGTTCCCAAACAAACAAATGATCTGCATTCCAAAATCTATATCAACCTCAACTTTCCCCCCAGTGAGAATTATTACTCACTATGGGGCATAATGGGAGGAAGTTCAGTCAATTTTAGCCAAGCATTGGTCGATCCTGACAAGATCTCCTGATCTTTCCAGCATCATTGGCCCACGGCCACTGCTGGTCTCCAGGAGAGCCAAGAATCGTAAAAACAACCTGGTACATTCAGGATTTACACGCACCCCACCCAACAGTTGGCTGATGAACATGCCTCATAAGGGCATGTTTTTATGTGACCATTGCCACATCTGCCATCATGTTGAATGCACAGACAAGTTCACTGATGCATATGTTAAGAAAGTTTACCAGATCCAACAATTTATTAACTGTGGTACTGAAAAGGTCTTGTATATTCTGCAATGCCCATGCCAAAAACGACATGTGGGTAAGCTGAAACGACAGTTACGCATATGCATCGGTGAACATCTGTGTAGTATTAGGAATATTTGAAAAAGTACAGATAAGGATAATCCAAAATGGGGCCCTATTGCACAACACTTTGAAAAGTTCCATAATGCCTCTGTTGATGGACTAAAAGAAAAGGACTTCTTTGCTCTATCCTTACCAAACCACAGAGGAGACTATGATATAGTCCTTCTGCAGAAGGAAAAGGAATGGATCTTCCGGTTACAGACTATGATTCCCAAAGGTGTTAAATACTGAGTTAAGTTTACAGGTATTCCTTGAACCCTAATGCCACGCACGACAGCAAATGTGCGATCGGTGCTTCTTGACGGAAATTCCGACCGTGTGTAGGCTCCATCGGACAGTTTCCATCGGAATTTCCATTGCACAAAATTTGAGATCTGCATCTTTTGCCAGACAAGACTGAATCTAGGCCATCACTTTCTTCTCTTCCTTACACTCTTCCTTTGGCTTACGTCCAGGCTGTGGTGTTGGAGGTGTGGCAGGAGGAGGAGGAGGATGTTCCAACTCACACAGGTGGGTTTTGTTGGTTATTTTGCCCCTCAAACCCTTATTTAGTGTAAGGTACATGATGTCCTCACACAAGAGGCATTGCCCCTCCTCCATGTCCTGTAGTTTGCATGCAGCCATGAAGGCAAAGGCCTCTTGAAAAGTGGCGTGGTTTTGAGGGCTGCAGAAGCCTCCCCATCAGCCTGAGTGCTGACTCCTCCCTGTCCCTCCCCTTCCTGGGTAGGGATGAGCATCCAGAACATGCAAACAGGCAAAAACTTTGAATACGTGAACACTGTTAAAGTCTATGGGATAAGAACATGAAAAATCAAAAGTACTATTTTTAAAGGGTTATATGCATGGCATTGTCATAAAAAGTGTTTGGGGAGCTGGGTCCTGCCCCAGGGGACATGTATCAATGCAAAAAAAGTTTTAAAAACTAAAGTTTTTCCGGGAGCAGTAATTTTATTAATGCTTAAAGTGAAACAATAAAAGTGTAATATTGCTTTAAATTTCATACCTGGGAGGTGTCTATAGTATGCATGTAAAGTGGCGCATGTTTCCCGTTTAGACAGTCTGACAGCAAAATTACATTTCTAAAGGAAAAAAAGTAAGTTGAAACTACTCGCGGCTTTAATGAATTCCGGCAATACACATAACAGTTCATTGATAAAAACGGCATGGGATTTCCCCACAGAGGAACCCTGAACCCCTCAGGTCTGGTATGGATGTTAAGGGGAACCCCACGCCAAAATGTAAAAAAAAAAAATGGTGTGGGGTCTTCCAAAAAATCCATACCAGACCCTTATCCGAGCAGGCAACCTGGCAGGCTGCAGGAAAAGATGGGGGGGCGCTCTCTCTGAACCGTACCAGGCCACATGCACTCAACATTGGGAGGGCGCTTTGGGGTAGTGCCCCCCCCAAAGCACCTTGTCCCCATTTTGATAGGGAGAAGGGCCTCATCTCCACAACCCTTGCCCGCTGGTTGTGGGGGTCTGCTGGTGGAGGCATATCGGAATCTGGAAGCCTCCTTTAACAAGGGGCCCCCCAGATCCTGGCCTCCGACCATTTCACAAAAAAAGTGTCAAAAAGGTTAAAAAGACAAGAGACTGTTTTTGACAAGCCCTTTATTAATTTCTTCTTCTATCCTTTTCTAAAAAGGCATGTGAATGTGCTTTGAGTAAAAAAATGTCTACTCAGCAATGTGTTGCTTCTTCTTTCAATGATCAAAAGCAGTTTTTGGAGTAAAAGTTGGTGTTTACAGTGACAATGGGGGTTATTTACTAAAGACAAATCCACTTTGCACTACAAGTGCACTTTCAGAGTAGTTTCAAGTGCACTTTTGCAGTGCACTTGTAGTGCAAAGTGGATTTGCCTTTAGTAAATAACACCCATTGTGTATATAGTCTGCTTCCTTAAAGGTTTGCATTTTTGTTTTGCTGGCCAGTCCCCACAGTCACAGCCCCTCTTCTGTTTGTGGGTGTCTCCTAAAGGAGACACACATGCGTGCCCACTCCCTTATTCATTGACACACACAGCTCCTGGCAAGCCATGAACCTGCTCTCTCCTCCCAGCTGCTAACAGACCAGTAAGTTCTAAGATTGTGGAACATCATGGAGGACCTAGTGGTTGTGAGAACATTACTTTAAAGTGGTTGTAAACTCTCCTCCACAACTTTGTCCCATGTAAATCAGCATAAAATACACATAAAAGTTCATTGATAAAAACGGCATGGGATTTCCAAACAGAGGAACCCCGAACCCCTCAGGTCTGGTATGGATTTTAAGGGGAACCCCACGCCAAAATGTAAAAAAAAATGGTGTGGGGTCTTCCCAAAAATCCATACCAGACCCTTATCTGAGCAGGCAACCTGGCAGGCTGCAGGAAAAGAGGGGGAGCGCTCTCTCTGAACCGTACCAGGCCACATGCACTCAACATTGAGAGGGTGCTTTGTGGTAGTGCCCCCCCAAAGCACCTTGTCCCCATTTTATAGGGTGAAGGGCCTCATCTCCACAACCCTTGCCCGCTGGTTGTGGGGGTCTGCTGGTGGAGGCTTATTGGAATCTGGAAGCCTCCTTTAACAAGGGGACCCCCAGATCCCGGCCTCCTGCCATTTCACAAAAAAAGTGTCAAAAAGGTTAAAAAGACAAGAGACGGTTTTTGACAAGCCCTTTATTAATTTCTTCTTCTACCCTTTTCTAAACAGGCATGTGAATGTGCTTTGAGTAAAAAAATGTCTACTCAACAATGTGTGGCTTCTTCTTTCAATGACCAATATTGGTCTTCTTGATGTACTCATGACTACCCTCATGCAACTTACCATTGATTTTCCAATAAATGTAAATGTTTTACACCTGCCTGCTTCATTTAAAGTCCCAACCTCCAGTCATTTTGATTTCTTTATTCAAATAGGGATGGAGGCAACTGACCTTACCCGGTCACCGCCTCATTTAAAGTCCCAATGTTCTCTTTTCCTTCCAAATAAATTAGGGATGGAAGCGCGCTTGTTTATATCATTTTAGGTCTGATTAATACCCAATTATACCATATAATAATTAGATTACCTAATATAGGAACTCCCCCCTCTTCCACCAGGCTAATCGCCATGGGATGGGGCCCCCTTCTTACCTCCCACCCCTATTTTAAATGGGCTAATATCCCTGGCAGTTGCATGTGTCGCATGTTTTAGATAGGAGCAGTCGCTCCATCACTTTGGGAGCTGCGAGGCGTAGCGCGGGCCTTCCTCCTCCCCTCTCTATAGGGTGGGTGGACCGCCCTGCACTACGCATCGGCGTCACGGTTTATTTGATGGAACCGCTGCGCCATGTCCCTTGGCGCCGCTGTTTTTCCATCACCTTTTACATCTAGCAGCCAGGTGGAGGAACAATTTGGCACTGTTTTACTTGGGGGCGGTTCCGCCCGACTGCAGCTGCCTATCCTCCTCAGTGCATGCTCTCACGTGACGTTGGTGGGTGTGGCAGACTAGCCCTTATAAGTCTTCTGGGGCAGATTGACTCACATGGTGGTTCCAGCCTTGTATCTGCACACCTTGCGGAGCACTCAACACTGAAGTGTCTATTAGGTAATTTGATCTTACTTTTTCACTATTTGATTTATCCTGCACCTTTATTTCATCTCATCTAACTATTTTGGTTGATATGGTTTCTTCAATGTTGTTTTTATTTTCTTTATATATCCCATGTATTTTACCTTTCCAATCATTCTAACTTTCTACTCTCACTAAGTTAACCTTACTTATACACTCATTAGCATCTCATTATCCTATCCTTTACCAAGTTTAGGACAGATTACCTTTTGTATCACATAATATGACCCTCCAATTTATTTTACAATCCTTCTTTCACTTTTAGCACCTTTGGTCACTGCTGACCTTTATTAATCTTTGGAATTTCCTTTCTTGGAAACCATCTTTGTCCAGTCCTGATCTGCCTTAACCACCTCAGCTCCCATCAGTGATACCCATATGGGGTTATTCTGATTCATTTTGGCACATTTGCTACTGCATAGATACAGACAATGTAAGTACTTTTGAGAGTGGTTTTTGGGGGGGTTTATCCTAGCCAATATTACTTCTAATTACTTTATTTCAACCTCTATTTCCCGTGACAGGGCCAGACCTTACAGATATTATTTGTTATTATACTACAGCATTCAGTTTTCCACGTGCATGCTCCTGAAGAGTGGATGAATCCACGAAATGCATAGAGCTACTATATGCCATGTTTTATGCCAACCATATGTTTTACTTACCTAATGATCACTTGTAATATGTGATTTGTATTTTTGTGGTCAATTGTTATTGCTGTATGTTTATCCATTGAATGGAATATATTGGTCTTCTTGATGTACTCATGACTACCCTCATGCAACTTACCATTGATTTTCCAATAAATGTAAATGTTTTACACCTGCCTGCTTCATTTAAAGTCCCAACCTCCAGTCATTTTGATTTCTTTATTCAAATAGGGATGGAGGCAACTGACCTTACCCGGTCACCGCCTCATTTAAAGTCCCAATGTTCTCTTTTCCTTCCAAATAAATTAGGGATGGAAGCGCGCTTGTTTATATCATTTTAGGTCTGATTAATACCCAATTATACCATATAATAATTAGATTACCTAATATAGGAACTCCCCCCTCTTCCACCAGGCTAATCGCCATGGGATGGGGCCCCCTTCTTACCTCCCACCCCTATTTTAAATGGGCTAATATCCCTGGCAGTTGCATGTGTCGCATGTTTTAGATAGGAGCAGTCGCTCCATCACTTTGGGAGCTGCGAGGCGTAGCGCGGGCCTTCCTCCTCCCCTCTCTATAGGGTGGGTGGACCGCCCTGCACTACGCATCGGCGTCACGGTTTATTTGATGGAACCGCTGCGCCATGTCCCTTGGCGCCGCTGTTTTTCCATCACCTTTTACATCTAGCAGCCAGGTGGAGGAACAATTTGGCACTGTTTTACTTGGGGGCGGTTCCGCCCGACTGCAGCTGCCTATCCTCCTCAGTGCATGCTCTCACGTGACGTTGGTGGGTGTGGCAGACTAGCCCTTATAAGTCTTCTGGGGCAGATTGACTCACATGGTGGTTCCAGCCTTGTATCTGCACACCTTGCGGAGCACTCAACACTGAAGTGTCTATTAGGTAATTTGATCTTACTTTTTCACTATTTGATTTATCCTGCACCTTTATTTCATCTCATCTAACTATTTTGGTTGATATGGTTTCTTCAATGTTGTTTTTATTTTCTTTATATATCCCATGTATTTTACCTTTCCAATCATTCTAACTTTCTACTCTCACTAAGTTAACCTTACTTATACACTCATTAGCATCTCATTATCCTATCCTTTACCAAGTTTAGGACAGATTACCTTTTGTATCACATAATATGACCCTCCAATTTATTTTACAATCCTTCTTTCACTTTTAGCACCTTTGGTCACTGCTGACCTTTATTAATCTTTGGAATTTCCTTTCTTGGAAACCATCTTTGTCCAGTCCTGATCTGCCTTAACCACCTCAGCTCCCATCAGTGATACCCATATGGGGTTATTCTGATTCATTTTGGCACATTTGCTACTGCATAGATACAGACAATGTAAGTACTTTTGAGAGTGGTTTTTGGGGGGGTTTATCCTAGCCAATATTACTTCTAATTACTTTATTTCAACCTCTATTTCCCGTGACAGGGCCAGACCTTACAGATATTATTTGTTATTATACTACAGCATTCAGTTTTCCACGTGCATGCTCCTGAAGAGTGGATGAATCCACGAAATGCATAGAGCTACTATATGCCATGTTTTATGCCAACCATATGTTTTACTTACCTAATGATCACTTGTAATATGTGATTTGTATTTTTGTGGTCAATTGTTATTGCTGTATGTTTATCCATTGAATGGAATATATTGGTCTTCTTGATGTACTCATGACTACCCTCATGCAACTTACCATTGATTTTCCAATAAATGTAAATGTTTTACACCTGCCTGCTTCATTTAAAGTCCCAACCTCCAGTCATTTTAATTTCTTTATTCAAATAGGGATGGAGGCAACTGACCTTACCCGGTCACCGCCTCATTTAAAGTCCCAATGTTCTCTTTTCCTTCCAAATGACCAAAAGCCGTTTTTGGAGTAAAAGTTGGTGTTTACAGTGACAATGGGGGTTATTTACTAAAGACAAATCCACTTTGCACTACAAGTGCACTTTCAGAGTAGTTTCAAGTGCACTTTTGCAGTGCACTTTTAGTGCAAAGTGGATTTGCCTTTAGTAAATAACACCCACAGTGCTTTATAATTTGCCAAAATCACGCAATTTTCACGACTCCCCAAATTTCATTCATAGTGCTGAAAATGATGAATATTTTTATCATTAATGCATTACATACATTAACAACAAAAACAAGTTGTGTGTAGCAGACCCACAACATAATAGTTTGCTGAAGAAGAGATTGTCACCTCATTTATCAACGAAATTTAGCTTGCACTATTAAAGAAAAAGGCCTAAATGGCCTAAAAAAAAAAGACCATTAGATAACCTAGGAGACAGCTAAAAGAATCCCAAGCAGTAAATCAAAACAAATATTAGTTCTGTTTAAGAAATATATTTATTAAAAAAATGTCCCAGACATTTGCTGACATTTCAATGGCCCCCCTACCCGCAAAATATTCCATGTATTTTATACAGACCTCATGGGCATTTTAGGGGGGCAAGCCAGGACGGCCAGCTTCAAGCGCCATCAGGGTTTATTCAGTAAAAAGTCCGGACTCAGGCCCAACTGAGGCAACATAGTTCAAAGAATTTCTCCTTAAAAAGTTGTGAAGAATACAGCAAGAAAGGATTAATTGGATATTAATTGGAGTGAGGAATAGGCGGAAACCGGCTGGCCATTATCCCGAAAGCGTTTTCCACCACTCTTCTGGCACTGGCCAGTCGGTAATTAAAAACCTTCTGCTCTGGGGTGAGGGTCCTCATCGGGAATGGCCGCATCAGGTTTTCACCCAGACCAAATGCTTCATCAGCAACAAACACAAATGGGGAGTCCTTCAACGTTCTCTTCCAGAGATGGCAATCCCAAGCCAACACTCCGGAGACGTCTGTAGAACTCCATCTGGATGATGACTCCACCATCCGACATCCAGCCATTCTTCCCCACGTCCACATAGAGGAGCTCATATGTCCTCAATACTATTAAACCTTTATAGTTAAAATAGTATGACCCTGAGTTGGGGGGTGGAACTATGTGGACGTGCTTCCCATCAATTGCCCCTCCACAGTTGGGAAAGTCCCAACGATTGGCAAATGGGATGTCACAGTCTGCCATTTCTCTGGCGTTGGAGGAAACTGCAGAGTCAAGCAAGAAAAAAAAAAAAATTTAATTTTGCACATAAACATTGCAAACAGATTAGACAGCAAACATTCTTGGCCAACATCAGTATAACATTAATTTTAAGGAGTATTTAAAGACAAAAGTATAAGATCCACTTATCAGATTCCTCCCCCCCTCTGATGACCCATTGTAAAAATTTTAGGAGGGGGATGTAAAAAACTCCAGCATGCATGAGGATAAAGGGGACATTCACAGCATATTACAATCATGGTAATTATGGAATGATGAAAGAAATACAATACATTAGCAAACATTAAATACATAGATTGTGATGTTAAAGGAGAAAATTTACCCTATTATAGTCCTTCTGCATGACCTGAATGATGGCAGAACAGGTCTCTGGAATAATGATCCCCAGAGCATGGGGGGAGATGCCTGTCGAGAACTTGATGTTCTGCAGACTTCTCCTCATCGCCAAGTACCGCAAGGTGGCAACTAGCCTCAGTTCAGGAGTGATGGCTTGCCTCATTCAGGTGTCCTGCTTCATTATATAAGGGGACAGCAAAGCAAACAAACAGTGAAAAATGGGGTCCGTCATCCGGAGATAATTCCTGAAATCATCAGGATTATTTTAATAAATCTACCGCAACAAAGGCATATGAGAGAATTGGTCATGCTGGAGCAACCAATTCTTGGTCCATGAACTCCTTTTCGCCCCGGTTCATGGTCTGGGCTTGGGTCAAAGTAAGAACCCCCAACACCAAGCCCCTGCATAGCACGAACATTACGACGAGAATGTACCCGCAACATGGCTTCAAAACAGTCTGCTGGTCAGAACGAACTAACAGAACGCACTGAAAAACAGCACGGCCTAAGAAGTGCGAGCTGAAATTCAGATACAAGTGGACAAGAATGCACTGAAAAAACAGCTACGAACTGACTACACGAACTGAAAACCAGATACAAACCCACAAGCACAAACTGAAGAGCAGCAACGATCGGAAAAGCAAGAGTCTGAAAATCGTGAATCGTCTGTCACCACCTTCTACTAACATGAGATAAACACGAGATTACCAGAAGGAGCCCAAAGCATGGCGCACTTGGTATTGAACTTCCCTTTTCTAGTCCCCTCGTACGTGTTGTATGTCACCACGTTCTTGACGTTCGGAAATTCCAAAAACTTTGTACAACCGTGCGTATGCAAGACAAGTTTCAGCCAACATCCATCACAAAAAAAACATGGGATTTTGTTGTCGGAATGTCCGATCGTGTGTACGCAGCATAACTATGCTGATTGCAATATGTAGTAAAAATGTACAAACTCTTCCATGATGGGAATGGTGTGACACTGCTGTACTATACCTAATAATCTATATGAGGGATCAAAACCATATATGGGCCTAGTTAGATCAGCATGTGATGCTTTGTTTCCTCATTAATCTTCTCCTTTGTTTCTAATTCTGAATGTCACCATATATTGGGAAAAATGACAATCCGGTTTGAATATTCTGAATGAATTACCCCTCGATACAATGTATCGGTGTCGGCACTGCTATTGTGAATATGGAAAACATTGACACCTCTGTATTAATCTAAATTCTAAACTCTTGACACCACTGTTGTAATGCAGTGGCCCTTTAAGACAAAAATCTGGAAAGGGAGGAGTATTCCTGTTATAAGCCTGCTATTGAGTTTACTGCCTTGTTCTGATGAAGGTCAGGTGACTGAGTGAAATGCATTAACTTTGCGGTGCTATACAGTTGTCGCTCCATCTCCGGCATCACCCCGCCTAACATGGAGCTAATCCGGCATCAGGGGGAACCACTATCCAGCCCTGAAGAGCTGTCAGCAAAACGAAGTTGGCTGATGATCTATTCAACTGCCTAAACAAATCCAGAGAAAGGCTACTTGGAAACCTGGATAACCGAATGATTGCTACATCTTACCGCCATGCACGGATCGCGGAAGTAAGCTGCACAGCGCGTGAGACTTGTACAAGGGACACTTAAGTCCTGCTACTACATTGTTTCATGATGTACTTTAATGCAAGTCTTTACAGTAATTAACTGTTGCAACTTTATCCACTAGAGATACTCTATCTTTGCCTCATACACTTCCCCATGGTGAGTCCATATACCTATAACACCCTAATGCCGCGTACACATGACTGGACTTTCCAATGGACTAAGTCCGACGGTCTTCCCGGACTTTCAGTAAAGTTCTGATGGACTTTCCAAATGAATGGACTTGGCCACACACAATCACACCAAAGTTTGATGGATTTGAACATGATGAAGTACGACTGGAATAGAATAAGGAAGTTCATAGCCAGTAGCTGCCCTATCGTCGGTTTTTCTCCGTCAGACTAGCATACACACGAATGGATTTCTCGTTAGGAACTGGGTCCGACGAAGTTCCAGCCAAAAAATTTGAAACATGTTCTATTTCTAAAGTCCGTCAGATTTTTGGACAGCAAAGGTCCGATAGAGCCCACACACAATCGAATTGTCCGACGGATTCATTCTGTCGGACCTTTGCTGTCAAAAAGTCCGGTCGTGTGTACGCGACATGACCTTATATTCACCTGAAATTGCACATGTGAATATCTCTGGATAGTATGAAATTGCTCTTTCAACAATGATGATAGTGGATGTTCCTTTGAACTGATATCCCCTGATTGAATGTCGGACACCACTTATTACTAAAAACTATTGAATTCAAGGGTTTCTTGAACTATACACTCCCCAGAACTCAGTGTCACTGGATGCCTTATTTCAGGCTTTGAACAACTAGTCATCCCAGTGTGTGTGAGGAGTGATTGAGAATGTGCTGATTAGGGATGAGCCGAACACCCCCCGGTTCGGTTCGCACCAGAACTTTCGAACGGACCCCAAATTCGTACGAACTTTAGAACCCCATTGAAGTCTATGGGACTCGAACGTTCGAAATTAAAAGTGCTAATTTTAACGGCTAATATGCAAGATACTGTCCTAAAAAGGGTTTGGGGACCTGGCTCCTGCCCCAGGGGACATGGGTCAATGCCTAAAATGTTTTTAAAAATGGTCGTTTTGACGGGAGCACTGATTTTAATGACGATTAAAGTGAAAAAAAAAAGTGAAATATTCCTTTAAATATGGTGCCTGGGGGGTGTCTGTAGTATGCCTGTGAAGTGCCACGTGTTTCCCGTGTTTAGAACAGTCCCTGCACAAAATGACATTAAACGGAAATAACATCATTGAAAACTGCTTGCGGTTTTAATGTTATATCTGGTTCCTGCAATATGGTTGAAAATCGTTGAGAAAAATGGCATGGGTAGCTCTCCCTGCCCATTACCAGCCCCTTTGGGTCTTGTACGCATATTAAGGGGAACCCCGTACCCATATTAAAAAAAGGAAATGCGTGTGGCCCCCAGGCCCTATATACTCAGAACAGCAGTATACAGGCGGTGCAAACAAGACAGGGACTGTGTAGGTTTGTTGTGTTAAGTTGAATCTGTTTGTAATTTTCAACTGGTACATTTTTAAAGTGTAGCTCCAGTCAAAAAAACTATTTTTAAGCTTTTTGGAAAACATAGGGAAGGGTTATCACCCCTGTCTAATTTGTTTTGTCGTCCATCTTTTTTCATCTCACTTGCTGTTGTCTCCTTCCGTTTGCAAGTAGGAGATGTTTGTAAGTTGGATGTTTGAAAGTAGGGACCTGCCCTATATGCTCTGCAGAACTGGCGGAACAAGGTGTTGGTTTTGCCACAACATTGTAAGCCCTGAAAGTGACTCTTGGTGGGCGCTGGAGCGCCCTGCTGTGAACGATTATATCAAGAATTGTAATTACATGCCATTGTTGAACAGTGGTAGAAAAATTGACCTTTGGTGGTTGTGGTGCTGGTGCCACAACACTATAAGTCCTCACAGTTACTCTGGGTGGGCACAGGAACGGGCCCTCCTGTGAAATATTATATCAAGAATTGTAATTACATGTCCCTGTTAAACAGGGGCAGAAAAATTGGGCCTTAGGCACTGGTGCTGGTGCCACAACATTGCAACCTCTCCCATATACTCTAGTTTTATTGCAGGAATTAGCCCTGCTGCAAAGCATTGCATCAAAAATTGTAATTAAACGCCCCTATTAAACAGGGGCAGAAAAATTGGGCCTTGGGCACTGGTGCTGGTGCCACCACACTGCAACCTCTCCCATATACTCTAGTTTTATTGCAGGAATTAGCCCTGCTGCAAAGCATTGCATCAAAAATTGTACTTAAACGCCCCTGTTAAACAGGGGCAGAAAAATTGGGCCTTAGGCACTGGTGCTGGTGCCACCACACTCCAACCTCTGCCATATACTCTAGTTTTATTGCAGGAATTAGCCCTGCTGCAAAGCATTGCATCAAAAATTGTACTTAAACGCCCCTGTTAAACAGGGGCAGAAAAATTGGGCTTTAGGCACTGGTGCTGGTGCCACCACACTGAAACCTCTCCCATATACTCTAGTTTTATTGCAGGAATTAGCCCTGCTGCAAAGCATTGCATCAAAAATTGTACTTAAACGCCCCTGTTAAACAGGGGCAGAAAAATTGGGCCTTAGGCACTGGTGCTGGTGCCACCACACTGCAACCTCTCCCATATACTCTAGTTTTATTGCAGGAATTAGCCCTGCTGCAAAGCATTGCATCAAAAATTGTACTTAAACGCCCCTGTTAAACAGGGGCAGAAAAATTGGGCCTTAGGCACTGGTGCTGGTGCCACCACACTGCAACCTCTCCCATATACTCTAGTTTTATTGCAGGAATTAGCCCTGCTGCAAAGCATTGCATCAAAAATTGTAATTAAACGCCCCTGTTAAACAGGGGCAGAAAAATTGGGCTGATGGCATCACCCAGAACCAGAAATGTTCTTCCAACATATCAGCGGAGGAGGAAGAGGATAGACAATCAACATAACAGGACAGTCACTCAGCATCAGCATAGGCAGTCTTGAAGGGATGTGATATTTAAAAAAATATATATTCGGTTACATCAGCTTCAGGTGCTTGGTAGCTGTGGGTGATCCAAGACTGATTCATCTTGATGAAGGTCAGTCGATCAACTGATTCGGTGGACAGGCGCACCCTGTGATCGGTAACAAAGCCACCAGCAGCACTGAAGGTGCGTTCCGAAAGAACGCTGGATGCAGGACAGGCCAGTAGCTCAATTGCATACTGTGCAAGCTCTGGCCAGTGATCCATCCTCAAGACCCAGTAAGCCAGAGGATTTTCGGTGGGAAAGGTGTCCAAGTCTGACCTTGCCCCTAGGTATTCCTGCACCATGTAAATCAGACGCTGGTGATGGTTGCTGGAACCGATCATACCTTGGGGCTGCGGACTAAAAAATTGTCTGAAAGCATCAGTCAGACAGCCACCTTCTCCACCGCTCCTTCTGACCGATGCCTCAGCAACACGTTGTCCAGGACCAGGAGTTTGTAACCTCCCAGTCTCTGGGAACGCGTTGCACAGACCTTTCTGCAAGGCCTCCCGGAGATGTCTCATCCTCTGCTCCCTCTGCGATGGCAAGATAAGGTCGGCAACCTTACCCTTGTACCATGGATCAAGGACAGTGGCCAGCCAGTAATGGTCCCTCTCCTTGATCCGAAGAATACAAGGATCCTTCCGCAGGCTTTGCAGGATCAGGGAGGCCATGCAGCGTAGGTTAGCTGAGGCATTCGGTCCGGAGTCCTCTGGGTCACTAAGGGCAACATGATCCGCAGCTACCTCCTCCCAGCCACGTACAAGTCCACATGTTTCTTGGGACTGTAAATCATCCCTACAAGACTGCTGATGCTGAGTGCCAGCCTCCACCTCCATGCTGACACAATCATCCTCCTCCTCCTCTTCCTCCTCCTTATCCTCTTCCTGTGTGATGGGTGGCACAGCAGGAACACTGTCTGGATAAAGGGGGCCTTGAGAGGCAAGGAAGTCCTCCTCTTCCTGCCTCTGTTCTGCCTCAAGTGCCCTGTCCATTATTCCACGCAGCGTATCCTCCAAGAGGTGGACAAGAGGTACAGTGTCACTGATGCATGCACTGTCACTACTCACCATCCTTGTGGCCTCCTCAAACGGTGACAGGACAGTGCATGCATCCCTGATCATGCCCCACTGGCGTGGTGAGAAAAAAACTGAGCTCCCCTGACCCTGTCCTGGTGCCGTAGTCGCACAGGTACTCATTGATGGCCCTCTGCTGCGTGTGCAGCCACTGCAGCATGGCCAACGTTGAGTTCCACCTGGTGGGCATGTCACATATAAGGCGGTTCTTGGGCAGGTTCAACTCCTTTTGGAGCTCAGCCAGCCGAGCACAGGCATTAAATGATCGGCGGAAATGCACACAGACTTTCCTGGCCTGCTTCAGGACATCCTGTAAGCCCCGGTACCTGCCCAAGAACTGCTGCACCACCAGGTTAAGGACGTGAGCTACACAGGGCACATGGGTCAGTTGTCCCTGTCGGAGGGCGGAGAGGAGGTTGGGGCCATTGTCACAAACCACCATTCCTGGATTAAGCTGGCGTGGCGTCAACCACCTCTCGGCCTGCCCCTGCAGAGCTGACAAAACATCCGCCCCAGTGTGGCTCCTGTCCCCCAAACAAACCAGCGCAAGCACGGCATGGCATTGTTTTGCCTGCGTACTTGCGTAGCCCCTGGAACGCCTACGGAGCACCGCTGGTTCTGAGGACAGAGCACTGGAAGATGCCATGGAGGAAGAAGAAAAGGAGGGGGTGGAGCAGAGAGGTGTGTCACAACCAATAGTAGCATTTTGGAGGCGTGGTGGTGGAACAACCTCCAACACTACTGCACCTTGTCCTGCATCTTTCCCAGCTGCCAGAAGAGTGACCCAATGGGCCGTGAAAGACAGGTAACGTCCCTGTCCATGCCTGCTGGACCATGAGTCAACGGTAATATGCACCTTACCGCTGACCGCCCTGTCCAGCGAGGCAAGGACATTGCATTCCACATGCCGGTAGAGAGCCGGAAATCGCCTTCCGTGAGAAAAAGTGGCGTTTGGGGACCTGCCACTGAGGAACCGCACATTGTACAAACTCACGGAAGGGGGCCGAGTCTACCAACTGAAAAGGCAGCAGTTGAAGTGCTAGCAATTTAGCCAAGCTAGCATTCAACCGCTGGGCATGTGGATGGCTGGGAGTGAACTTCTTTCGCCGGTCCAGCAGCTGGGGAAGGGACATTTGCCTGCTATAATCGGACGTGGGTGTACTGCTAGCAGAGTGCCCGGAAGCACTTGGCTGTAAAACACCTAATTCTACACCTTCATTCCTCTCAGAGCAGGTTTCAGAGAGGACTGAAGGTCTAGTGGGGTTGGAGATGCCAGCTGATGAGGAGCAAGGAGAGGTCCGCTTTGTTCTTTGGTGTGGATCTTTGAGGTACGCTTGCCAACGAGCTGCATGGCAGGTCAACATATGTCTGGTCAAGCATGTGGTGCCCAAGCGGCTGATGTTTTGGCCACACGAGATACGCTTGAGACATATGTTGCAAATAGCAGCGGTGCGATCTGATGCTCTTGTCTCAAAAAAGGCCCACACCAAAGAACTTTTAGAATAACGCACAGAGGCAGCGCCCTGCACAGGCGGAGCTCTGCGGTGTGATTCAGTCGGTGTGCTGCCCCTAAGCTGGCCCCCGGAGGGCATCCTGCCTCGTTGGACATGTGCCTCCTCCTCCTCCTCCTCCTCTCTCCTACCAGGCACCCATGTGGAGTCAGTGCCCTCATCATCCCCTCCCTCTTCATCGCTGTAGCAAACCTGGCAATATGCTGCAGCTTGTGGAACATGACTGCCAGATTGCTGTCCTTCTTGAGCATCCCCTCTCTCTGTATTCACGCTACTGCCTTCCTCTAGCTGAGTGTCATCATCAGAGCCTACAAAACACTGGGCATCCTCCTGGAGCATGTACCTAACACTGTGCTCAAAGAGTTCAGGAGTCACTGATGATGACATTGAGAGGAGGGAAGACGATGCGTTGGCAGCTGCTTTGCTAGTAGCCTGAGACTGGGTGAGAGAGGATGAGGAGGATGAAGAGGGCTTGGTCATCCACTCTACCAAGTCCTTGGCATGTTGAGGTTCAACATGTCCAGCTGCCGAAAAGAAGGACAAGCGTGTCCCATGGCAACGTGCTGATGACAATGCACCGCGTCCACGACCAGCACTGTTGTCTCTAGACACAGAGCCTGCTTGCCCTCTTTTATCGGCTTGCGCCTGTCTGCCTCTCCTTGCTGGCCTTCCAGACATGGTAATGGCCTGAAGGGAGTTGGGTAAAACAGCAGTTGGGTAGTGTATATTGTGCTGGAGGCACACAACACCCACTAACTCCTGCAGATGCCTTTATTATAGAACACCAGAGATAAAGGGTTATACTGTAATGGAGTCACACAACACCCACTAAGCCCTGCAGATGGCTCTATTAGAGAACAGCAATAAACGGTAGATACAGGTGTATATTGTGCTGGAGTCACACAACACCCACTAACTCCTGCAGATGCCTTTATTATAGAACACCAGAGATAAAGGGGTATACTGTAATTGAGTCACACAACACCCACTAATCCCTGCATATGGCTCTATTAGAGAACAGCAATAAAGGGTAGATACAGGTGTATATTGTGCTGGAGGCACAAAAAAACCCACTAACTCCTGCAGATGCCTTTATTATAGAACACCAGAGATAAAGGGGTATATACAGATGTATACTGTGCTGTGCTGGAGACACACACAACTTCCAATAACTCCTGCAGATGGCAAGTGGGCTCAAATAGAGAAGAGCTATGTAGGTGGATATAGCGGTGTGTACTGGGTACAGAGCACGCAGACGCTCCTAACACTACTGACTGCAAGCTCTATTATAAAAGATAGATCACTAGCTATATAGGTGAGGTGAATATAGCGGTGTATACTGCGGTCAGGGCACGCAGACAACAACCACTACAGAAGAGCAAGATAGAAAATCGGCCGATAGTGATCGGTGTATACTGTGTTGAAGGTACACAGAACACCCACTAACTGCTTCAGACGCCAACACACTACACAAGGCCGCCGCGCTGGCGGCCTTATATAGTGTGGGGCGTGTACTACACAGCCTGAGCCTGTGGCCAATCATGGCTCTCCTCGCTGCTGGCGCTGTGATTGGCCAAGCATGCAGGGTCACAGTGCATGCTTGGCCAATCATGAGCCAGCAATGCACTGCGATGACGCAGTGCATTGTGGGCCGTGAGCGCCACACGAATTTGGCGCGAACGGCCCATAATGTTCGGAATTCGCCGAACGGGCGAACGGCCGATGTTTGAGTCGAACGTATGTTCGACTCGAACACGAAGCTCATCCCTAGTGCTGATGAACCCAGGCTGTTTTTAATTTTTCCTGTTGTGACAACATTGTCATAAAATTTTAATTATCATATTGGGGAAGGTTCTAATCTACTGTTTTGGCTACTTTGCCATGTGACATTTTTATATGATCGTGCTTTGTTTCAATAACATTTGTACCCATACAGCAGTGTTCTATCTGAAGCCCCTAATAAAACCTCCTAGGTTTTATTTTTTCTGTATGCATATACTCATTTTGATTCCAGAATGCCCAGTTTAACCATGTCATTTAATGAAGCAACAAATTCCAAAAACATATCTTGTTTTCCTGTAAAGATATTTATTTTGTTCTGTTCAACGTGAATGACAACCTGACTGCGTCATAGAAAAGTGCCTCTAAACAAATATCCACGTCTGACAGTGCTCAAAACCTCCTTTAAAGAGGAAATAACCCCTGGTCTTTATTTCCCTGTGAAGGTAAAGCATAATGTGCATTTCCCTGTGAAGGTAAAGCATAATGAGCATAGTAGCCCATTATGTGTCACTTACCTGATACCGAAGCCTGCGATGTCACTGCTGTCTCCACTAGCAGCAAGCATCCATCTTCATCCCTCTTCCTTCTGGGGCCGCAAACTCCAGCTCTGTGACTGGCCAGAGTCACGTGACGTCACAGCAATACCCCTATTAGAAAGGGCACGATCTGCCCTTTCTAAAGTGCGCATGTGCTGTAGACATCGGCGCATGCGTCGTAGTCATTGGCGCACTGCTTTTTTGTAAATATGTCCTAAAATGTGGAGGTTTAGGAGATATTTCAAGCACCTACAGGTAAGCTTTAATATAGGCTTACTTGTAGATGAAAGTGGTTGTACAGGGTGTACAACCACTTTAAATAGGGTGGAACTGGTGCCAAAATTGCCTTCCTATGACGCCAGCACTTAGCTGAATCAGCTGTGGAGCTGGTGCTACCAAATATGCCACCATGCAGGCACCGAAGTTTTGCACATTCGCGGTAATGAAAAATATACACAAAATTAGATCCAAAATAAATCCAAACTCATTTTAAAACCTAATCTGTGTAATAAGTGCTAGATAGTGATGGACGAACTTCCGACGGGACGTTTCGCGAACGCAGCCGATAGTTCGCGAACCGGAACGTTCGCGGCGGGCCCCATTGACTTCAATGGGAGGCGAACTTCGCAAACCTATAGGTCAAATTTGCAGCCACAAAATAATTATTAGCTGTGCAAACATAGTCCCACCACATGGCCAATGACATAACACATGTATGAGGTGAATCTGGGATCGACAACTACAAGCATTCTTTTTTTATATGGGAAATTGTTGTGACAATTCAGGACTGTGGAGCGCATGAAGGCAATGGAGGAGAGGGAAGGTCAGGGACCAGGGTAGGCAAAGAAGAGGGTGCAGGAGATGATCACCAGCAGAGTGACATACAGCAATGACACCTGCACCGTGATAGAGTCATCTGACAGCAGCACCGTGATAGAGAGCACTGACATCAGCAGCGTGACATAAAGCACTAACACCAGCACCGTGATATACGGCACTGACAGCAGCACCGTGATAGAGACAGGCATGTACTGACCATCGGGACTACCGGGAGTTTCCCGGTGGGCCGGTGGCTCAGTGGGCCACTCTGATGTAAGGGGGCTAGTGATGGGACACTCTGATGTAAGGGGGCTGCTGATGGGACACTCTGATGTAAGGGGGATGCTGATGGGACACTCTGATGTAAGGGGGCTGCTGATGGGACACTCTGATGTAAGGGGGCTGCTGATGGGACACTCTGATGTAAGGGGGCTGCTGATGGGACACTCTGATGTAAGGGGGCTGCTGATGGGATACTCTGATGTAAGGGGGATGCTGATGGGACACTGTGATGTAAGGGGCTGCTGATGGGACACTCTGATGTAAGGGGGCTGGTAATGGGACACTCTTATGTAAGGGGGTGCCGATGGGACACTCTGATGTAAGGGGGTGCTGATGGGACACTCTGTTGTAAGGGGGCTGGTAATGGGACACTCTGATGTAAGGGGGTGCTGATGGGACACTCAAAATGTAAGTGGGCCGGTCTGGATGAAGTCCAGGGCCAAATTTCTTTCCCAGTCCAGCCCTGGATAGAGAGCACTGACATCAGCAGCGTGACATAAAGCACTCACACCAGCACCGTGATATACAGCACTGGCAGCAGCACCGTGATAGAGAGCACTGACATCAGCACCATGACATAAAGCACTCACACCAGCACCGTGATATACAGCACTGACAGCAGCACCGTGAAAGAGAGCACTGACATCAGCACCGTGATATACAGCACTGACACCTGCACCGTAAGCAGCCCCAGGAGGAAGTCAGCATAGCACAGGGATGGTGGGAGCCCCTCATAATGAGCATAGCACAGGGATGGTGGGAGCCCCTAATAATAAGAAGCCCCAGGAGGATGTCAGCATAGCACAGGGATGGTGGGAGCCCCTCATAATAAGCAGCCCCAGGAGTAAGTCAGCACAGCACAGGGATGGTGGGAGCCCCTCATAATGATCATAGCACAGGGATGGTGGGAGCCCCTCATAATATGCACAGCAGAGGTACAGCCCCAGGAGGATGTCAGCAAAGCACAGGGATGGTGGGAGCCCCTCATAATAAGCAGCCCCAGTAGAAATATGACACCACTCAACCTCTTCAAAGAGAAGGGTATGGGCATATAGTACGGTGTGCTTTTTTTGGACAAGGAAGTGAGCCAAATGAAGAAAGAAGGTCTGTGTGCTTGATTTAAAAAATTGTTTATAGACATATACATGGTCTACTGGTCACATGTGTTGAATTCCTCCGAGATCCATGCCTCATTCATTTTTAGAAATGTGAGGTAGTTAACACTGTCGTGAGCTAGGCGAGTACGCTTATCGGTCACAATCCCCCCTGCTGCGCTGAATGTCCTTTCGGACAGGACACTGGATGAGGGGCAAGCCAACAGTTCCATTGCAAATTGGGCAAGCTCTGGCCAGAGGTCAAGCCTGCCCACCCAGTAGTCCAGGGGTTCATCACTCCTCAGAGCGTCCACATCGGCCGTTAACCCGATGTAGTCGGACACCTGATGGTCTAGGCATTCCCTGATGCTGGATCCGGATGACACCTGTCGATGGGTCGGCTGAAAGAATGACCTCATATCCGAAGTCACCAACACATCTTCAAACCGGCCTCTTCTTGCAGGCGCTGTTGGATTGGTACCCGCAACTCCTTCTCTGGGAGTGGGAATTGCTCCTCTGCCAGCACACGCAAAAGCAGAATGCAGCATTTCTCGAAGCAAGGCCTGGAAGTGCTGCATTCTGACAGCCCTCTGCGACGGCGGTAACATTTCCGCCATTTTCTGTTTGTACCGGGGGTCTAAGTACGTTGCCACCCAGTACTGGTCCTTGACCCTTATGCTTTTTATACGGGGGTCCCTATTAAAACACTGGAGCATGAAGGCCCCCATTTGCACTAAAGTGGAAGCGGTGTGGTGGCCTGGCTCCTGCTCATCATCCAGGATAATGTCGTCCTCTTCATTCTCCTCTCCCCATCCACGCACAACAGGGATCCCTGAAAGGTTTAAAGCATGCTCTTCTTGCTCCTCCTCATCCGCCCCGGCACCATCCTCCTCTGACACCTCTTCAGACTCCTGTTGTTCACTTGTCTCAGATAGAGTAGCCCCCCCTGGGAATTCATCCAGCATTGCGACTTCCTCATCTTCCCGCTCCTGCTCCTCCACAGCTTGATCAATGACACAACGCAATGCACGCTCCATAAAGAAGGCATAAGGTACCATGTCACTGATGGCGCCATGGCTGCGACTGACCAGTTTGGTGATCTCCTCAAATGGGCGCAGAAATCTGCCAGCTCCCTAGAATCGGTTCTGCCGCAGAGTTCATACAGGTAGATGTTAACTGCACGTTTCTGCTGGAGCAGCCTATCAAGCATATAGAAGGTTGAGTTCCATCGCGTCGGGCAATCGCAAATAAGACGTCTGACCGGCAGATTGTGTCGCCGCTGAATGTCAGCAAGGCGAGCCATGGCCGTGTAAGATCTTCTGAAATGAGCCAAGATTTTCCTTGCCTGCCGCAAGATGTCCTGGACCCCAGGGTATTTGACAACGAATCGCTGCACGACCACGTTTAAGACGTGTGCCATGCATGGCACGTGCGTGATTTTGCCCTGTTTCAATGCGCTAAGCAGATTGGCACCGTTGTCACACACCACTTTACCAACTGTCAAATTGAGCGGTGTTAGCCACTGATCTGCCTGTGAACGCAAAGCTGAAAGGAGTGCCGGGCCAGTGTGGCTCTTGGCTTCCAGGCACAACAGACGCAGCACGGCATGGCAACGTCTCACCTGGCATGTGGAATAGGTTCTGGGGAGCTTGGGCGGCGCAGCGGAAGAGACGCTAGCAGTGGAAAAGGAGGAGTCAGCTGAGGAGGAGAGGGAGGAGGATTGAGTAGGAGGAGGAGGAGAAGAAGAGTCAGGCCTGCATGCAATTCGTGGCGGTAAAACCAAATCTACACGGGTGCCACGGGTTACATGCTTGACGGCCGTCAGAAGGTTCACCCAGTGGGCAGTAAAAGTGATATGCCTTCCCTGCCTGTGTTTGCTAGACCACGTGTCTGTGGTCAGATGTATCTTGGCACCGACACTGTGTGCCAGAGATACATTCACTTGCCGCATAACATGGCCATATAGCTCTGGGATGCCCTTCTCTGAGAAATACTTCCTTCCTGGGACCTTCCATTGTGGTGTTCCAATGGCCACAAATTTGCGAAAGGCCTCAGAGTCCACCAGTTTATATGGCAGTAGTTGGCGGGCTATGAGTTCTGACAAGCCAGCCGTCAACCGTTGGGCAAGAGGGTTATCCGGTGTCATCATTTTTTTACGCTCGAACATTAGGCCCACGGAAGCCTGCCTTTTTGCAGAAAAACATGAGCTTGGCATGATGGAAGGTGGAGTGGAGGACAATTGTGAGGAGAGAGGAGAAGGAGAAGTAGAAGACAAGGCTGGACGGTGAGAGCCTGCAGTGTGGCTTTGTGTGTTCCGTTGCTCCCACTCGGCTCGGTGATGGCTGACCGTACATGGTCGATGACTCGCTCCTGATACATTTGCAGTCTGCTTTGTCCCTCCTGTGCAATGTAAGTTATTCCTGCTTCTTCTCCCTATCTGCTGGTCCATATCTCCCTCTGAACTCCCCTCCTCTTCCTCTCTTATGGGCACCCACGTGACATCACTAGACACGTCATCATCAACGTCACCTTCCCCACCGCTATAAGTAGAGATCTCGGAGTAGGCAGCAACACCGGGGACCAACCTCCTCCTTGGGCTGATCTGGGTACTGTCGTCAGACTGCTGAGTAGCGGTTGTTGCTACCTCCTCTTCCTGATCCAATACCAAGAGTGGCTGCGCATCAGAAATGTCCTCTTGATATGGATCGGAAAATAATTCCTGTGACTCAAGCGGAAGGTATGTGGTGGTGGTGGTGGTGGTGTTGTTGGTGGTAGTGTCTTTGGGGGTGCACATAGCAGAGAATGAAGAAGAGGGTGCAGATCGAGAGGATGAGGAGGGTGCAGAAGAGTAAGGCTGAGTGAGCCAGTCAACCAATTCTGGTGCTTCCTTTGACGTAATACCACGCACCTTCTGCAACTTCCCACTTTGGCTCAAGCCTGTTGCTCCTGCCCTACCCCTACCACCCCTGCGGAAGGGCCTGCCTCTTCCTCTGCCTGTCATTTTTTAAATGACCCTGTGACAAAGCTCTCAGTCCCTATACCAATGAAGGACTGCTGCAGTATAGGGCAGCGGTCAGCAGTAGTGCACCTCAACCCTATGTATTGTGGACTGATACCAGTCCTTATAGAATAGCAGACTGTACCTCACTCAACCCTATGTACTGTAGCACCCTAGACTAAGTTACCAGTCCTTATAAGGACTTTTTTGGACCAAGTAGGTTGTGTGTGAGTGATTAGCAGACTGTACGTCAGTCCCTATACCAATGAAGGACTGCTGCAGTATAGGGCAGAGGTCAGCAGTAGTGCACCTCAACCCTATGTATTGTGGACCGATACCAGTCCTTATAGAATAGCAGACTGTACCTCACTCAACCCTATGTACTGTAGCACCCTAGACCAAGTTACCAGTCTTTATAAGGACTTTTGTGGACCAAGTAGGTTGTGTGTGAGTGATTAGCAGACTGTACTTCAGTCCCTATACCGATGAAGGACTGCTGCAGTATAGGGCAGCGGTCAGCAGTAGTGCACCTCAACCCTATGTATTGTGGACCAATACCAGTCCTTATAGAATAGCAGACTGTACCTCACTCAACCCTGTGTACTGTAGCACCCTAGACCAAGTTACCAGTCCTTATAAGGACTTTTGTGGACCAAGTAGGTTGTGTGTGAGTGATTAGCAGACTGTACGTCAGTCCCTATACCGATGAAGGACTGCTGCAGTATAGGGCAGCGGTCAGCAGTAGTGCACCTCAACCCTATGTATTGTGGACCGATACCAGTCCTTATAGAATAGCAGACTGTACCTCACTCAACCCTATGTACTGTAGCACACTAGACCAAGTTACCAGTCCTTATAAGGACTTTTGTGGACCAAGTAGGTTGTGTGTGAGTGATTAGCAGACTGTACGTCAGTCCCTATACCGATGAAGGACTGCTGCAGTATAGGGCAGCGGTCAGCAGTAGTGCACCTCAACCCTATGTATTGTGGACCGATACCAGTCCTTATAGAATAGCAGACTGTACCTCACTCAACCCTATGTACTGTGGCACCCTAGACAGACCAAGTTACCAGTCCTGATAAAGAGCTTTGTGGAACAAGTGAGTTGTGAATGATTAGCAGACTGCAGCAGAAGGGCAGCAGCCAAGTATAATATTCTTTCTATATTTGGAAGAAAGAATATTATACGTGTACAAGCCTATTACCATACCACTGATACCAGTCCTGAAAAGAACCTTTGTGGAACTAATAGTAACAGCTACTGTTTAAACTGACCCTCACTGCCTGACACACTGCTTCCTGCCTGTCCCTATATAAACTGGCAAAACAGAGGCTACTGGAACAATAACTGGTTACTGGAATAGCACTTTTGTGGACCTGATAGTAACAGCTAATGATGATGACTAATCTGGCTGTCCCTACAGCAGCACACACCGCCCTGTCCCTTTCTCTAAACTGACAAAAGACACTCAGGCTGCTGCAACAATCAGCACAGCAAACCTATATACACCTAACACCTATACCAGTCCTGAAAATAACTTTTGTGTACCAAATAGCTAGCGATTTATCTCTCCCTGCTCCACACAGCAACCTCTCCCTATAGTGACAGAAGAAAGAATGTAAAATGGCCGCCGGATCGGGTGTATTTATAAGTTAGGGGGAATGTCCAAGTGTCCATGTGCTGTAATGTCTCAATTGGCTGTCCTGTACCCCATGATGGATGTGTCATCAGGTCAAAGTTCTTTTACACAGTAAAAACACGGAAGTCCGCCGGGCGAACGGCGCCAATAGTCCGCCGAACGGGCGGACCGCGAACAGCCGAAATTCGCCGCAAAACGACCGCTGGGCGAACTGTTCGGCCATCACTAGTGCTAGATGATTATGAAAGTGCAAGTGTTCCTTTGCGCTACTATGAGTATATAGTAAGTGACTATTGACGAGTGATATAAAGTGTGATTGATGCAGCAAAACCTAAAAGTGTATCACAACACACCAAAAAACTATAAATTCTTGCGCAACAAAATACATTAAGAATTATTGAGGTATAAATCCCAGCATATAAAACCCGTATATGTTTATCCACATAAAAAAAAAAAATAATGGGTAAAATCAGATAAATCAATGTGCAAAATAGCAATAAAGTGTCCACATATATATCTCAATTAGTGAGAAAATGAAGAATCACATCTAAATAAAATTTGAAGAAAAAGAATGTAACTCAACCAATGCAGTGTGAAGTGAGGGTAAAATAGTCCTTTAGATAAATATAAAGTGCAAAGTTTATAGTGTCTTCACAGATGGATGGATCAAGTATATGCGATGCAAATTAATAAACACATATGAATGTCCATATATTCCTAGTTATTCCGCAGATAGCCTCTTAGTCCTAAGGTCTCCCAGAACTCTCACCTTAAATATAGAGGTCAATAGCATCCATAAATAACCAATGGTCTCCACTATCCTCTTTGGGTACTTCTTTCAGACATACATGCTGTAGATAACCTCATAAATCCTCCTCCAGTGAACACAGTACTCCATTCAGTTGCCCCAATTTTCATCCAGTACCAAAATGCCTCAGTATAAGATAAAAGGGAGGGGGGAACAAGGATAGCCTCCAATGGTGTAGTGTGTTAAAACCAAATACAATATTTACTAGGTGCTCAGGTGGACTCTTATGTCACGTACACATGACTGGACTTTTAGACGGACTTGGTCTGGCAGACAATTCGACGGACTTTGCAGCTGAGGTCCGCCGGACCTTCAAATGAACAAACTTGGCCACACACAATCACTCCAAAAGTCTGATGGATTCGAACGTGATGACGTAGAATTAGGAAGTTCAGAGGCAGTAGCCAATAGCTGCCCTAGCGTCAGTTTTAGTCTGTCGGACTAGCACACAGACAAACTGATTGTCCGCTAAAAGCTGAGTCCGGCAGACAAATTTGAAGCCAGTCTTATTTCTAGGTCTGCCGGACTTTTGCGAAGAAAAAGTCCGCTGGAGACCACACATGATCGAATTGTCCGAAGGACTCTGGTCTGCCAGAAAGTCTGATCGTGTGTACGTGCCATTACATTTAAAACGTGTAAAAACAGACAGAGAACAAAAAACTGCGTTGCTTTTGGCGCCTTCTTACGTCACTTCCGGTGTGCGTCTATTCCGGCCAATCCGGAATAGACGCACACCGGAAGTGACGTAAGAAGGTGCCGAACAACGCCGTTTTTTGTTCTCTGTCTGATCCCCCTATCAAAATTACACTTACACTTTTTCAAGATAAAAAGGCATATAACAAAGTTTGCATCGAAAGGAATCAAGTCAAAGTGTCTCTTTGGTGCGGTATTCAAACCCCGATATTCAAATACAAAATATCTCTCTCAATGGTTCTCAATCTATTCAATGCTGTCATGTAGCCACGCCCTGACATGTTTCGTCATTTGTGACATCATCTGAGGGAAAGTGTCTCACACCCTCAGATGATGTCACAAATGACGAAACATGTCAGGGCGTGGCTACATGACAGCATTGAATAGATTGAGAACCATTGAGAGAGATATTTTGTATTTGAATATCGGGGTTTGAATACCGCACCAAAGAGACACTTTCACTTGATTCCTTTCGACGCAAACTTTGTTATATGCCTTTTTATCTTGAAAAAGTGTAAGTGTAATTCTGATAAGGGGGATGTGTATTTAATAAAAATATTGAAACGGGATTACGCTATGGAGCTATTTTTAATTTCTCTTCTCCATGTGAATAAACTCATTTAGCAAGAGATCCGACCATCCTGTCAGCAACTGTCCTTGTGTGCTGTATCCCATGGTGAGATCTGGAATCACATTCGATCCGCCGGTATATGCCTATGATCCAGCTTGGTCTGGTAAGAATCCATTTTATAGGGGGATTTATCCTCCATTATCCAGGATCATATATCGGTGGAAGGATTACTTTATGTGACTGTTCTTACGTCCAGGATTAATATTATAAGTTTATTTTTGCACTTTGGATTTTAACATATACACATTTTTTCCATACAGAGAGACTATTTTAAATCATTTTATAATTCTTTGATGATTCATAGCTCATTATTGCAGTGGATTACAGTACATTCAATACATTTTTCAACATCTAGTTAGATAGTGTGTAATCATCTGGTGCTGCTTACACAGATTAGGTTTTAAAATTAGTTTGGATCTATTTTCGATCTAATCTTGTGTGTATTTTTCAATGTGTCGGCTTACCTTGAGTAAGTAATTTTAGTAGCAACTGGTTGTGCCTTAAATTGGCAATTATAAACATATTCATTTTATCTTATCTATTCCATAAGCACTTAATATTTGTAGAAGGAGTTTTTTTAGAGTATCTACAATTTTGGGTTATTACATTCGTGGTAATGGTGGGACGTACAGCCAAAGCCTGACAGTGTTTCAAGACAAATGGGTTTGGTCAACAGGGCATATAATGCCTTTACCTCCCACCACAAGCCCAAATTTAGGTCAATTAAATCCATATACAATTAGAAAAACCAACATCACAGAAGTCCTATGTATGTATTTGGAAATGCTGCCATCTACTGGTACAATGTATAATTCCCCTATTCATCATGTCCACATAGATGGTTACTCAAGATCGCCATCTTGTGTCTACATTCCAGAACATACCAAGAAGAAACTATAGTGTTCACAAACTCCCAAAGATCGGTTATTCTAATGTATAAATACTAAACCATGTACAGATAGGAAAAAGAATAAATAGAAGAATATTCGACCAATTGTGAAAAGTATAAAAAAAAATCATCTTGGAATAAATATTGAATTTAAGGTAGAACTATCCCATCCCAAATCATTCTTTTATATTAATCAGTATCTTACCAAAAGATGAAAAAAATATGGGCTCACATATTCAATGGCCTTTACTTTACTATGACTAACTCTGAACCCTCCAATTGTAAGGCAAAGAATGGAGGGTGTACCAAGCTGCTTATAAAGGGCATTTTTATTGCACAATTAATAAAGGAAATGCTCCAGGGATGACCATTTTCACCGATAAGCACGACGGATGTCTGGTAGATTCAGAGGTTACTCTCATAAATAGTGATGGACGAACTTCCGACGGGACGTTTCGCGAACGCGGACCGCGAACACGGCCGATAGCTCGCGAACCGTAACGTTCACGGCGGGCCCCATTGACTTCAATGGGAGGCGAACTTTGCAAACCTACAGGTCAAATTTGCAATCACAAAATAATTACTAGCTGTGCAAACATAGTCCCTCCACATGGCCAATGACATAACACATGTATGAGGTGAATCTGGGATCGACAACTACAAGCATTTTTTTTTTATATGTGAAATTGTGACAATTCAGGACTGTGGAGCGCATGAAGGCAATGGAGGAGAGGGAAGGTCAGGGTAGGCAAAGAAGAAGGTGCAGGAGATGATCAACCGCGCCGTGATAGAGAGCACTGACATCAGCAGCGTGACATACAGCAATGACACCTGCACCATGATAGAGTGATCTGACACCAGCACCGTGATAGAGAGCACTGACATCAGCAGCGTGACATACAGCAATGACACCTGCACCGTGATAGAGTGATCTGACACCAGCACCGTGATAGAGAGCACTGACATCAGCAGCGTGACATACAGCAATGACACCTGCAGCGTGATAGAGTGATCTGACACCAGCACCGTGATAGAGAGCACTGACATCAGCAGCGTGACATACAGCACTGACACCAGCACCGTGATATACAGCACTCACACCAGCACCATGATATACAGCACTGACACCTGCACCGTAAGCAGCCCCAGGAGTAAGTCAGCATAGCACAGGGATGGTGGGAGCCCCTCATAATGAGCATAGCACAGGGATGGTGGGAGCCCCTCATAATATGCACAGCAAAGGTACAGCCCCAGGAGTAAGTCAGCATAGCACAGGGATGGTGGGAGCCCCTCATAATAAGCAACCCCAGGAGGAAGTCAGCATAGCACAGGGATGGTGGGAGCCCCTCATAAAGAGCATAGCACAGGAATGGTGGGAGCCCCTCATAATATGCACAGCAGAGGTACAGCCCCAGGAGTAAGTCAGCATAGCACAGGGATGGTGGGAGCCCCTCATAATAAGCAACCCCAGGAGGAAGTCAGCATAGCACAGGGATGGTGGGAGCCCCTCATAATGAGCATAGCACAGGGATGGTGGGAGCCCCTCATAATATGCACAGCAGAGGTACAGCCCCAGGAGGAAGTCAGCACAGCACAGGGATGGTGGGAGCCCCTCATAATAAGCAGCCCCAGGAGGATGTCAGCATAGCACAGGGATGGTGGGAGCCCCTCATAATAAGCAGCCCCAGGAGGAAGTCAGCACAGCACAGGGATGGTGGGAGCCCCTCATAATGAGCATAGCACAGGGATGGTGGGAGCCCCTCATAATGAGCATAGCACAGGAATGGTGGGAGCCCCTCATAATATGCACAGCAGAGGTACAGCCCCAGGAGGAAGTCAGCACAGCACAGGGATGGTGGGAGCCCCTCATAATAAGCAGCCCCAGGAGGATGTCAGCATAGCACAGGGATGGTGGGAGCCCCTCATAATAAGCAGCCCCAGGAGGAAGTCAGCACAGCACAGGGATGGTGGGAGTCCCTCATAATGAGCATAGCACAGGGATGGTGGGAGCCCCTCATAATGAGCATAGCACAGGGATGGCGGGAGCCCCTCATAATTAGGGATGGCCGAACAGTTCGCCCGGCGGTCGTTTCGCAGCGAATTTCGGCTGTTCGCGGTCTGCCCGTTCGGTGGACTATTGGCGCCGTTCGCCCGGCGGACGTCCGTGTTTTTACTGTGTAAAAGAACTTTGACCTGATGACACATCCATCATGGGGTACAGGACAGCCAATTGAGACATTACAGCACATGGACACTTGGACATGCCCCCTAACTTATAAATACACCCGATCCGGCGGCCATTTTACATTCTTTCTTCTGTCACTATAGGGAGAGGTTGCTGTGTGGAGCAGGGAGAGATAAATCGCTAGCTATTTGGTACACAAAAGTTCTTTTCAGGACTGGTATAGGTGTTAGGTGTATATAGGTTTGCTGTGCTACTGATTGTTGCAGCAGCCTGAGTGTCTTTTGTCAGTTTAGAGAAAGGGACAGGACGGTGTGTGCTGCTGTAGGGACAGCCAGATTAGTCATCATCATTAGCTGTTACTATCAGGTCCACAAAAGTGCTATTCCAGTAACCAGTTATTGTTCCAGCAGCCTCTGTTTTGCCAGTTTATATAGGGACAGGCAGGAAGCAGTGTGTCAGGCAGTGAGGGTCAGTTTAAACAGTAGCTGTTACTATTAGTTCCACAAAGGTTCTTTTCAGGACTGGTATCAGTGGTATGGTAATAGGCTTGTACACGTATAATATTCTTTCTTCCAAATATAGAAAGAATATTATACTTGACTGCTGCCCTTCTGCTGCAGTCTGCTAATCATTCACAACTCACTTGTTCCACAAAGCTCTTTATCAGGACTGGTAACTTGGTCTGTCTAGGGTGCTACAGTACATAGGGTTGAGTGAGGTACAGTCTGCTATTCTATAAGGACTGGTATCGGTCCACAATACATAGGGATGAGGTGCACTACTGCTGACCGCTGCCCTATACTGCAGCAGTCCTTCATTGGTATAGGGACTGAGAGCTTTGTCACAGGGTCATTTAAAAAATGACAGACAGAGGAAGAGGCAGGCCCTTCCGCAGGGGTGGTAGGGGTAGGGCAGGAGCAACAGGCTTGAGCCAAAGTGGGAAGTTGCAGAAGGTGCGTTCAATTACTTTAAAGGACGCACCAGACTTGGTTGAATGGCTCGCTCAGCCTTACTCTTCTGCACCCTCCTCATCCTCTCGATCTGCACCCTCTTCTTCACTCTCTGCTATGTGCACCCCCAAAGACACTACCACCAACAACAACACCACCACCACCACCACCACAACCACCACATACCTTCCGCTTGAGTCACAGGAATTATTTTCCGATCCATATCAAGAGGATATTTCTGATGCGCAGCCACTCTGGGTATTGGATCAGGAAGAGGAGGTAGCAACAACCGCTACTCAGCAGTCTGACGACAGTACCCAGATCAGCCCAAGGAGGAGATTGTTCCCCGGTATTGCTGCCTACTCCGAGATCTCTACTTATAGCGGTGGGGAAGGTGACGTTGATGATGACGTGTCTAGTGATGTCACGTGGGTGTCCACAAGAGAGGAAGAGGAGGGGAGTTCAGAGGGAGATATGGACCAGCAGATAGGGAGGAGAAGCAGGAATAACTTACATTGCACAGGAGGGACAAAGCAGACTGCAAATGTATCAGGAGCGAGTCATCGACCATGTACGGTCACATCTCGTGCTCCCAGGACACCGGCACATGGCTCCGCAGTGTGGGCTTTTTTTAATGTGTCCGCTGCTGACAATAGCGTTGCCATCTGCAATCTTTGCAGTCAACGCATTAGTCGCGGTAAGCCCAACACTCGCCTAGGGACGACCGCCTTAAGGAGGCACATGGGCAGCCATCACCGAGCCGAGTGGGAGCAATGGAACACACAAAGCCACACTGCAACAAAATGATGACGCCGGATAACCCTCGGTTGACGGCTGGCTTGTCAGAACTCATAGCCCGCCAACTACTGCCATATAAACTGGTGGACTCGGAGGCCTTTCACAAATTTGGGGCCATTGGAACACCACAATGGAAGGTCCCAGGAAGGAAGTATTTCTCAGAGAAGGGCATCCCAGAGCTATATGGCCATGTTCAGCGGCAATTAAATGTATCTCTGGCACACAGTGTCGGTGCCAAGATACATCTGACCACAGACACGTGGTCTAGCATACACGGGCAGGGAAGGTATATCACTTTTACTGCCCACTGGGTGAACCTTCTGACGGCCGTCAAGCATGTAACCCGTGGCACCCGTGTAGATTTGGTTTTACCGCCACGGATTGCATGCAGGCCTGACTCTTCTTCTCCTCCTCCTCCTACTCCATCCTCCTCCCTCTCCTCCTCAGCTGACTCCTCCTTTTCCGCTGCTAGCGTCTCTTCCGCTGCACCGCCCAAGCTCCCCAGAACCTATTTCACATGCCAGGTGAGACGTTGCCATGCCGTGCTGCGTCTGTTGTGCCTGGAAGCCAAGAGCCACACTGGCCCGGCACTCCTTTCAGCTTTGCGTTCACAGGCAGATCAGTGGCTAACACCGCTCAATTTGACAGTTGGTAAAGTGGTTTGTGACAACGGTGCCAATCTGCTTAGCGCATTGAAACAGGGCAAAATCATGCACGTGCCATGCATGGCACACGTCTTAAACTTGGTCGTGCAGCGATTCGTTGTCAAATACCCTGGGGTCCAGGACATCTTGCGGCAGGCAAGGAAAATCTCGGCCCATTTCAGAAGATCTTACACGGCCATGGCTCGCCTTGCTGACATTCAGCGGCGACACAATCTGCCGGTCAGACGTCTTATTTGCGATTGCCCGACGCGATGGAACTTAACCTTCTATATGCTTGATAGGCTGCTCCAGCAGAAACGTGCAGAAACGTGCAGTTAACGTCTACCTGTATGAACTCTCCGGCAGAACTGGTTCTGGGGAGCTGGGTTTTTTTTCACCGCGCCAGTGGCTGCTCATGCGTGACGCATGCAGACTTCTGCGCCCATTTGAGGAGATCACCAAACTGGTCAGTCGCAGCCATGGCGCCATCAGTGACATGGTACCTTATGCCTTCTTTATGGAGCGTGCATTGCGTTGTGTCATTGAACAAGCTGTGGAGGAGCAGGAGCGGGAAGATGAGGAAGTCGCAATGCTGGATGAATTCCCAGGGGGGGCTACTCTATCTGAGACAAGTGAACAACAGGAGTCTGAAGAGGAGTCAGAGGAGGATGGTGCCGGGGCGGATGAGGAGGAGCAAGAAGAGCATGCTTTAAACCTTTCTGGGATCCCTGTTGTGCGTGGATGGGGAGAGGAGAATGAAGAGGACGACATTATCCTGGATGATGAGCAGGAGCCAGGCCACCACACCGCTTCCACTTTAGTGCAAATGGGGGCCTTCATGCTCCAGTGTTTTAATAGGGACCCCCGTATAAAAAGCATAAGGGTCAAGGACCAGTACTGGGTGGCAACGTACTTAGACCCCCGGTACAAACACAAAATGGCGGAAATGTTACCACCGTCACAGAGAGCTGGCAGAATGGAGCACTTCCAGGCCTTGCTTCGAGAAATGCTGCATTCTGCCTTTGCGTGTGCTGGCAGAGGAGCAATTCCCACTCCCAGAGAAGGAGTTGCGGGTACCAATCCAACAGCGCCTGCAAGAAGAGGCCGGTTTGAAGATGTGTTGGTGACTTCGGATATGAGGTCATTCTTTCAGCCGACCCATCGACAGGTGTCATCCGGATCCAGCATCAGGGAACGCCTAGACCGTCAGGTGTCCGACTACATCGGGTTAACAGCCGATGTGGACGCTCTGAGGAGTGATGAACCCCTGGACTACTGGGTGGGCAGGCTTGACCTCTGGCCAGAGCTTGCCCAATTTGCAATCAAACTGTTGGCTTGCCCCTCATCCAGTGTCCTGTCCGAAAGGACGTTCAGCGCAGCAGGGGGGATCGTGACCGATAAGCGTACTCGCCTAGCTCACGACAGTGTTAACTATCTCACATTTCTAAAAATGAATGAGGCATGGATCTCGGAGGAATTCAACACATGTGACCAGTAGACCATGTATATGTTTATAAACAATTTTTTTAATCGAGCACAGAGACCTTCTTTCTTCATTTGGCTCACTTCCTTGTCCAAAAAAAGCACACCGTACTATATGCCCGTACCCTCCTCTTTGAAGAGGTTGAGCAGTGTCATATTTCTACTGGGGCTGCTTATTATGAGGGGCTGCCACCATCCCTGTGCTGTGCTGACATGCTCCTGGGGCTGTACCTCTGCTGTGCATATTATGAGGGGCTCCCACCATCCCTGTGCTATGCTCATTATGAGGGGCTCCCACCATCCCTGTGCTATGCTGACTTCCTCCTGGGGCTGCTTACGGTGCAAATGTCAGTGCTTTATGTCACGCTACTGATGTCAGTGCTCTCTATCACGGTGCTGCTGTCAGTGCTGTATTTCACAGTGCTGGTGTTAGTGCTTTATGTCACGCTGCTGATGTCAGTGCTCTCTATCACGGTGCTGCTGTCAGTGCTGTATATCACGGTGCTGGTGTTAGTGCTTTATGTGACGCTGCTGATGTCAGTGCTCTCTATCACGGTGCTGCTGTCAGTGCTGTATATCACGGTGCTGGTGTTAGTGCTTTATGTCACACTTCTGATGTCAGTGCTCTCTATCACGGTGCTGTTGTCAGATGACTCTATCATGGTGCAGGTGTCATTGCTGTATGTCACGCTGCTGGTGATCATCTCCTGCACCCTCTTCTTTGCCTACCCTGGTCCCTGACCTTCCCTCTCCTCCATTGCATTCATGTGCTCCACAGTCCTGAATTGTCACAACTATTTCCCATATAAAAAAAGAATGCTTGTAGTTGTCGATCCCAGATTCACCTCATACATGTGTTATGTCATTGGCCATGTGGTGGGACTATGTTTGCACAGCTAGTAATTATTTTGTGGCTGCAAATTTGACCTGTAGGTTTGCGAAGTTTGCCTCCCATTGAAGTCAATGGGGCCCGCCGTGAACATTTCGGTTCGCGAACTATCGGCCGCGTTCGCGGTCCGCGTTCGCGAAACGTCCCGTCGGAAGTTCGTCCATCACTATTCATAAACTCTGGACATACAATGCTTTACTTTTGCTTTAGAGTTACACAGATTTTCTATGGATGTTAAAGTGTTCTCATCTCTTATGCAAATACTCCCACTCTTTTAGATTTTGCCAACAGTGCTTCTTGATTAAATCTTGTTTTGACATCAAATCACCTCCAAAAGTGATATCTTTTAATTGTATGTTTTTCATTTGTTTACCTAATTGTGTGCCCTTTCCTGGGATAAAAAAATCTGTGCCCTCTAATGGAATTAATGGAGAATTGTATGCCCACTTATTTCTCCGGTGTAGTGTGTCCCATATTTTTAATGTCATTAACGTGATTTCGTGAGCCTCATTACTAACTAATCTAAATTTTGTCGGGATCCAGATAATTTTTTGTAATTGTGTGCCTATTAGTGATTCTTCCATTTTTACCCACCTCTTTTCAGTGTCTACATTTGCCCATTCCACCATTCTCGCCAACGTGATTGCACTATAGTATCTATAAATATCTGGTAGCGACATCCCTCCACTTTTTTTTTTCCTAATTAATATATTATACTTTATCCTTGGTTTTTTATTTGCCATATAAATTTTAGAAAAAGTGTTTTTATTATTTTAAAAAAACTATTTGAGATATTTATTGGAAGCATTTGGAGTTTGTAGGTGATTTTTGGTAAGACCACCATTTTCAAAATGTTAATTCTGCCCATCCATGAGATTGATCCCTTTTTTATGTTTCTTAACACTGTATTGATTTAATTTGTTAATGGGATATAATTCGCTTTATATAGGTCCTGGACCCTCTTTGTTATTTTTATACCTAAATATGTTTTTTTTTTTTTTTCCATGTAAAGGGGTACTCTTGTTGTAATAACATCTCTTCCTTGTTATCTAAGCCTATATTCAATATAACTGGTTTTATAGGGTTTATTTTAAAATTTGAAAGAGCACCATATTCTTTTATTTCTTTTATTAAACTAGGTAAAGACAATCTCGGTTTGGTTATGTATAGGAGTATGTCATCCGCATAAGCTGCCACTTTATGGTCTTCTCCCCCCCACTTAACCCCACTTATATTTACGTTGTTTTGAATCTTTGCCAAAAATGGTTCCAGGGCAATCACGTATAGCAGGGGCGAAAGTGTGCAACCCTGCCTTGTCCCGTTTAGCATTTCAAAAGCGGATGACATACTCCCATTTACCCCCACTCTAGCTGTTGGTTGTATATATAAATTATTAATCCACTTCAGCATCTTTGGACCTAGACCTATATTCCGGAGAGTTTCTGTTATGAAACACCAATCTATTCTATCGAATGCCTTTTCGGCGTTGATAGAAATTAATACCATTGGGGGTTTATTTTCAGTATCTTTACCTATAAGAAGCAAAGTCCTCAGACTGTTGTCTCGTCCCTCCCTGCCTGGGATGAATACTACCTGGTCCCTGTTGATTAATTCCGGCATCAGATTTTTTATTCTTGTTGCTAATACCTTCGCATATAGCTTTGTGTCGGTATTCAACAGCGCTATAGGCCGGTAATTGGAGCAGATGGATTTATCCTTACCTGGTTTTGGTATTAGTGTTATATTTGCCAATAGGGACTCTTTCCTCATGATCTCGTCTTCACCCAGACTATTCCAATATTTACATAGTTCAGGGACCAATTGGTGTTTAAATTTCTTATAGTACCTAATTGTAAAGCCATCCGGGCCTGGACTTTTTCCATTTGATGTTTCGTTTATTGCTTTATATATTTCTTCTAGCCTAATTGGTTCCTCTAAACTTTTAGCCATTTCTTCTGTTATTTTAGTTAAATCTGTTTCCCTTAGGTATTCCTGAATTTTAGTTTTCCTAGTCGCCTTTTGTGCCCCTGTCTCAGTACTTCTTATTGAATATAAAGCTTCATAATATGTTTTGAAGGCCTTTGCTATCTCCGATGTTCTAAATTTCAATTCCCCATACTCGTCTTTGATCTTTTCGATATAATTTAAGGCTTTTTTTTCCCGTGCTATTCTTGCCAGATGTTTCCCCGTCTTATTCGCCCACAGATATCTTTCTTTAGCTACGTTTTCATACACATTTCTTTGTTTTTGTTCTGTCAAGTCGTTTAATTGTGTACGTATTTGAATGATCTCCTTATATATATTTTTATCTAAATGTCTCTTATGCTTTTGTTCTAACTCATAAAGTACTTTTTTTAAGTTATCATATCTTACTTCGATTTCTTTTTTTTTGCCAGAACCTATACCAATTAATTTCCCTCGAATTAGGGCTTTATGCGCTTCCCATAAAGTAGCTTTAGAGACTTCTGTGGTATCATTTATTTTAAAGTATTGTTCTATCTCTATTTTTATATTACTCTCAACTACCTCATCCTCGATCAGCGCTTCGTTGAGTCTCCAGGTCCCCTTTCTAGGCTCTTTTTCACACTGCCTGATTTTAGCTATCACCGGGGCATGGTCCGATACAGTTATGTTACCTATCTGAACTTTTACTAAATTATCCAGTGTTTCGTGATCCAAAATTATGTAGTCCAGTCTTGCATATGTATCGTGCACCAAAGAGTAATATGTATAGTCCTTTTCTCCCGGATTACTTACTCTCCATGCATCCACAAGCTGTTGTGTATGCAATTTTCTTTTTAATATTCTGTGTTGTTTGATTTCTTGAGGGGGAACCACTGACGTACTATCCATTTCGGGGTTCATAGTAAAATTCAAGTCCCCTGCTACAATCACATGGCCTTGTTTATGTTTCTTTATAGTGTTCAATATCCCATTTAGGTATTTTTTTGGGCCCTTATTATGGCAGTAAATGTTGACTAGTGTGTATTTTTGCCTTAATATGTTACCATTTAAGAGTAAGAACCTCCCCTTCGGGTCCACTTTCATCTCTTCTAGATTCCACCCAACATCATTTGCAATCCCAATGGCTACCCCCCTAGATCCCTTAATTGGGGAATCGGCATAATACCAGGTTGGATATTTTCCTGTATCTATCCGGATATTGGTGTCCAGGGCTAGGTGAGTCTCCTGTAGAAAAACAATATCCGCAAAATAGCCCTCCAACTTTTTAAAAATATTAAACCTTTTGCTTGGAGAGTTCATTCCTCTCCCATTATATGTTACTATCTTAAGCTCTGCCATCTGACACATCTATATTCTTTCCTATTTCCCTTACTGGATTCAGGCCAACACAATTTCCCTCCCTACTTTCCCTCCCCCCTCCCTGCCCCATCATTTGATGTAATTTTGACCCCTTGGTCTGGGACAACTTTTCCGGAACCTCCTTGTTCCATCTATCCCTATATCCTAGGGTGGGGTTCTGTTCGACTGTGTCACCATCCATCTCGCCTATTACTTGCAAAACGATTACCCGACATGCCCGGGGGATCTCGGTCCCCCCCCACTACCTCTCCGTCCCCTCCCCGTCCCCCCCCTTTACGGGGAGGAGGGAGAGAGAGAGGGAGGACGAGAGGGGAGACAGCCCAGGGGCTAAGAAAGAAAAATAAAAAATATACAGTCTAGCCTACCGGCCGCTATCGCTTGTCCCCCGCCTCTCTCCCACTACAGGAGAGGGGGGGCACCCCCTCCCCCGGCTGTCTCCCCCCCATACCCCCCTCCCGCCCCCGCCCTACACCCAAACCCTTGGGACTGGAACATCCAGTTTTTTACAAAATTCTGTTATATCTTCAATATGTCTCAGTCTCCCAATCCGTCCGTTCTTTCTGCCTAAAAGGCAAGCAGGAAACCCCCAGTTATATTGCACCCCGTTCTCAGTCAAAGCTGCTAGTAGCGGTTTTAAAACTCTTCTTCTCCTCAAGGTGTCTGGGGATAGGTCCTGAAATATCTGTATATCTTTTCCTTCGTATATGATTGGTGCTTTTGCTCTTATATTTCTCCAAACTTGATGTTTGTCTTCTTCATGTTGGAAACGCACTATTATATCCCGTGGGATGTCCCGCGGCAATTCCTTGGGTTTCCTTAAACGATGAACCATTTTGATATTTATTGGATTTGTTATGTCTTTGTTCATCAATGGGTTACATATCTTTTTTATTATTTCTATTAAATCTTCTTGCTGCAAAGTTTCCATAACACCTCGGATTCTTACATTTTTTCTTCTATCCCTATTTTCTTGGTCCTCTATTTTATATGCTTGCTCTTGTTGGACTTTTTTTAGAGAGACTACTTCAGTTTCCAGTTTCTTTATTGTGTTTGCCTCTTTTTCCACTTTTTTTTTCCATTTCTTCAACCCGTTCCAGTATATGGGCAAGATTCTTGTGTACTCTGTCCATTTCCTTTCTCATGGAATTTTCCAAAGCTGCAAACATAGAGGTTATTTCTTTTTTTGTAGGCAAAGAAAAGGGGTTTTCAAGCTGAGTCAAGTGAGTCTGTGTAGCTTCTATTTCATAGTCTGGATCTCCTGATTGGTCTGTCTCACCCTCCGGCGTGGGCTCTTGGTCCTGTAAAGAATTATTTTGGACTTGTTGCCTTCTTTTTTCTTTGTCCCTTTTTTCCTTTTCCTTTTTGTCTTTGTTTTCTGCTTGGGAACTTCTTGTTTGCAGTTGCCTCTCTAATTGTTGTTTCTCTGTACCCCCCGTTTGGGTAACAAATTTATTCATCGAGCCGGGACTAGCGACCAGGCTCCGCCGGGGTGATTTAGGGATTGCTCCTGTCTTAGATGTCTTTCCCTTCATTGTCCAAGTGTCTTTACTCGGTCCAAGAAATAAAATGTCACTATTATATCACTGTAAAGTCTCTATTATTTTTGTTCTCCTTTTTTATTATACGTTCTGTTTATGTTTTTTGCATCTAATTTCAGCCCCAAACTCTCTTCCCATTTGTCAGGGGGGGACACTTTTCCACAACAATAGAAAAAGGCGTCTACCAACTTCTTATTGCTTGACCTTACTATGGCTTGTTTGTGTGTATTTCAATGCTTCCCTTTTTTCTAAAAGTCAATACACAGGGTCCTTCTAGAAAGACTAGGCAAACATGTACCAGACCTTGGATGACGGTATTCGTTAGACTTTTCCAACCTTAAAAACCATCTTATTCTTTACATTAGTCTCATTTGCAAGCGTTCCCGTATTGAGCGCATTGTTACGGATACAAGCAGAAAAAGTCCAATGAGAACAGAGGAAGAGAGAAAAAAAAAATTGTCTATTGGGTAACACCAATTTGAAGTCGCTTTAAACGCTCAGAGTCTCTCTTATTTCTTATATTGGTATTGAACAAGTGGCGTTTTTATTATTTTCCATTCGATCGCTGCGAGATATTAACAGTAGATTATCAGCAGCTTTAGCCTCTGGATTTTTTTTTCTCCTTACAAAAGCTTAGAAGGACTTCTAGCAACCTTTTATCAATATATCAATAGGATATTCCAGTATTTTCCATAAATTCTAATATGGTTAACATACCGTTTCTTCTTGCTCTCTCTCTCTCTCTGAGGTATAGCTCTCTCAAGGTCTTCCTCTAATGTCTGTTACAGCTTAATACCTGTATTTGTAGTAAAATTTTAGTTTGTGCTGAGAAGGAGTGTGATTTACTAAAGGAAACTCCACTTTGCACTCCAAGTGCAGTTTCAAGTGTACTTTTGCAGTGCACTTGTAGTGCATAGTGGATGTGCCTTTAGTAAAAAACACCCACAGTGAGGTGGAAATTTGGACAATCATGCCATTTTCCTGCCATGGTGCTGAAAAATTAGCACGATTTTGGTCAGTAATGCACTACATACATTAGTTACAAAAACAAGGTGTGTGTAGCAGACCCACAACATAATAAGATTATCTGAAGAAGAGACTGTCCCCTCATCTCGCTCTGAACTTGGGTTTGCACTGTTGTTGAAAAAGGCACAACTTGAAAAAACATAAATATACCTAGGAGACACCTAAAACCAAGCCAAGCAGTAAATGAAGGAGTTTCAGAGAAAAATGTATTCTTAAAATGCCGCTCAGACATTGTCTGGCATATCAATGGCCCCCCTACCCACAAAGTAGTCCATGTATTGGGTTCTAACCTCACGGGCGCTTTGGGGGGGGGGGGGCAAGCCAGGATGAGCAGGTCTGCTTCTTGTTGGCCAACTGAGACCGCATAGTTCACTGAAACTTTTTTCATAAAATTGTGCAGAACACAGCACGCCAGCACTATGTGATTCAGCTTGTATTCCGCCATGTGAATAGGCGTAAGAAAACGGTGGAACCGGCTGGCCAATATACCAAAAGTGTTCTTCACCACTCTTCGGGCTCTGGACAGGCGGAAATTAAAAATCCTCTGCTCTGGGGTGAGGGTCCTCATTGGCAAGGCAAATGCCTCATCCGCGACAAAGACGAACGGGAGTCCTTCCTGATTCTCCTCTGGGGGTGGCAAGCCCAGACTGCCACTCCGGAGACGCCAGTAGAACTCCGTCCGTGCGAAGACTCCACCATCCGACATCCGTCCATTTTGCCCCACATTCACATAAAAAAACTCATATGACGCAGACACCACCGCCAACATCACGATACTATTAAACCCCTTGTAGTTAAAATAGTATGACCCCGAGTTGGGTGGTGGGACGATGCGGACGTGCTTCCCATCTATTACTCCTCCACAATTGGGAAAGTCCCAATGACTGGCAAAGTGGGAGGCCCCAGTCTGCCATTCCTGTGGCGTGTGAAACAAGACCCAAAATTAGTAATTTGACAAATCAACATTGCAAGCAGAGTAGACACCAACATTTTTTGTCAAAATTGGTATAACATTTGGGGAACTGAGTATTTAAAGCCTAAAGTATAAGGTCCCCTTATGAGAGTCATCACCCCCCCATCCCCCCCTATCTGATGGACCCTTGCTAAAAAATGAGGGGGGATGTTTTGGACAGGTAACCCTCTCCAATTGATTGAGAGCTGAATGCCTAAATAATGTGTGATACTTTGGGAAGCCCCTCCTTAGTTACACTATTGGCAGCCCACCGGACAGGTAAGAAGTGTCATAATCCCAAAAAGAAAACAAAATGGAAGCACATTTTGACATTCTGCTATTACATATCCAGATAATTAATAGGTTAAAAAACAAAATAAAAAATAGCATTTGAAAGTATTGAGTGAATTCATCCATAAATGTGATCATCAAAAAGGTAGGTAGAGTGTGTATTGGGTTTGGTAAAGTCATCAGATAGAGGATTGCTATCAGCTGGGCTAGCAGTTGGGGGGAGGGGGGTTCCTAATGAGTTTGGCACAACCCCAAAAATGTAAAACATGTCACTCTGCATGAATTGAAGCACACACATCACATTTGTAGACATTATAGGGGGTGTTTAGGGGAAAACAATACTATGGAGCTGACAAAAGACATTGGTAAGTGACTAGACTATAGTTTGATGGGCCAAGAAGAGCATGGTGGGGAAGTTAGTGAGGCAAATATGCATGAGGACAAAGGGGCAGAGCATATGAATTAGAGCATATTGCAATGATGGTAATTAGGGAATGAGGAAAGAAATGCAAGACATTAGCAATCATGAAATACATAGAATGTGATGTTAAAGGATAAAACTTACCTTCATATAGTCCTTCTGCAGGACCTGAATGATGGCAGAACAGGTCTCTGGAATAATGATCCCCAGAGCCTGGGGGGAGATGCCTGTAGAGAACTTGAGGTCCCGAAGGCTTCTCCCTGTCGCCAAGTAGCGCAATGTGGCGATGAGCCTCTGCTCCAGAGTGATGGCTTGCCGCATGCAGGTATCCTGCCTGGTGATATAAGGGGTCAGCAAAGTCAGCAGACGGTGAAAAACGGGGTCCGTCATCCGGAGATAATTCCTGAAATCATCAGGATTATTCTCCCGGATCTCACGGAGCAAAGGCATGTGCGAGAACTAGTCACGCTGGCGCAACCAATTCTTGGTCCACAAACGCCTCCCCTCCCTGTTCATGGACCGGGCTTGTGTCAAAGTAACAACCCCAACACGAAGCCCCTGCACAGCACAAACTCTACGATGAGTACGTAGACGAAACATGGTTTCAAAACGATCGGCTCGTCAGAACGGACAACAGAAAGCCCCGATAAACAGCATGCCTGAAAGAACGACCTGAATAGCAGAAGCAAGCAGACAATAAGAAATGCCTTTCAAAGCGTACTATACCAAGATATAGTCCACAATGATAAACAAATACTTACTGACTGCACGCACTGATTATCAGATACGCACACACAAGCACAAACCGAAGAGCAGTAGCGATCTGAATCACTAATCTGAAAAGCACGAATCGTCTCTCACCAAACTTCTACTAACACGAGATAAGCAGAAGGAGCCCAAAGGGTGCCAGACGTGGTGCTGAACTTCCCTTTTCTAGTCCCGCCGTACACGGCTTACGTCACCGCGTTCTTGGCAACCGCAAATTCCGACAACTTGATCCGACCGTGTGTATGCAACAGTTTCGGACAAAATCCGTAGGACAAAATCCGTCGGACAAAATCCAAAGGATTTGGTTGTTAGAATGTCCGACCGTGTGTACAAGGGCTTAGAATGAACGTAGGGCTTGGTGTGACTACCAGGTGCCTTTCCAAAGTGTCTGTACACCTCCCGCCCCTTGCGAGGACATGAAAGCTGAACAGTATTCTGGCCTTTGGGGGCAGTGAGAGCCAACTGATCAAATGTCAAAATTTGTCCACCAGTTTAAGGAATTCTTCTGCGTGCTCCAGACATTTTAAGCCCACACACCTTGAGTTTGGGGATATCTTGAATTCTGACATCATCTGTGATGCATCCAACCACCACAGCAGTTTTGCTTTCACGTTCAGGAAGCTTCATCTTGTGAATCCAATAGGATAGAGAGAGGTGTGGCTCATGAACAGATGTCTTAAAACCACTTTGTTGAAGGTGGCATTTGTACGATGAGCCAAGAAATGGTATAACTTAACTAGAAGTCTCGGGTAGATATCCAGACTTTTGGGCTCTTTTCATCGCACTTTGCGGTCTTTGTTGTGATGGATATCTACTCCCATGATGGCGGCTTTTGCAGCAAAGCCTTCTCGGAGAGGAAAGGAGGAGATATTTTCAATACCTATAGGTAAGCCTTATGTAGCCATGGTGATAGCACTACTGACAAACAATCCGCAAAATCACCCCACTGCTAGACTTCATGCATCCTTTCCAGGGACAATGAACAGTCATTTGCGAGCTTTGTTTTTGTTGTTGTATTGGGGGATACAACTTGGATAGGGATTGGGATATGGGATGCCCATAGAATTAATCATTGCCATCATATTTACAGGTTTCAATATACTTTGAACTAAGTAGAAATCTTCTCCTGCAGCTCCCTGCAGATTGTTACTCCCTCTGCATCTCCTATGCAGACTATTGCTCCCCGCATCTCCATGCAGACTGCTGTTAAGTGTAAGGGACAGAAACATCACTTTTGACTGTGTAAGGCCCCTTTCCCATGTGCGGACTGTTCAGATCCACTTGTCAGTTTTTTAGGCGTATCTGAACGGTCGCTCCATACAGCTCTATGGAGCAACGGATGTCAGCAGTGACATGTTCACTGACATCCGATTCGCCCTGATCCGATCCTCTCCCCAAAATCCAGACGGATGCAAACCCTATTTTTGATCGGTCTGGTGGATCGGATTGGATGAAAACGGACAGGCGGTCCATAATCATCCAACCTCCCATACTGGAGAGCGGACTCTCTGACAGGTCTGCCCCTGCACAGAGTACAGAGATGGACTTGTCATCCTCCAGCTCAGCGGGGATCAGCAGAGCAAGCGGAGGACTAAATACAGACAGCCCCGTGTGAAAGAGGCCTTAAAGTAATGGTCTTAGTTCTCTTCACCACCTGCCCAAACTTGCTTCTCCTTGCACACTTGGTTCCCCTCCTGCACAACTTGTTGTTACATTAGGGTACAACTAGGGTGCCCACGTGTCCCGGATTGCCCGGGACATTTCCACATTTAGCAAGTCTGTCCCGGGTTCCCGGGCACCTTCATTCCGGGACAATACAGTGTCCCGCAATGAAACAGATGCAGCCCGTCAGCTATTCTGCATCTGCCGATGATGTCATGCTGGCCCGGGCAGCCCCAGTGGTGTAGCGTGGGGGCAGTGCTCTGTCCCGAGTGCAACATCATTACTGTGCTGCCATGATTACTGCTGACCCAAGAGTGACCCAACTGTGCAAGTGTTTACTCCAGCCCCACCCACCACCTTAGAATTTCATTCAGTTAGGCATGTCCCGGGCAAGGCACTCCTCCGCAGCACCCTCCCCCCGCCAAGGGACTCCTGTGGTACAGCCTGTTCCCCATGATTCTTCAGGTGCGGAACTCGGGCAGTTGGTGTGTGCGTGAGGGGCGGTGCGGTGCGGTGCTTAGCGCAGATGAGTGTGCACGCAGCGTGGGATACAGAGGAACAGCTGGGGGAGTGCACTGATCTGATGGGTGATCATCATGGAGGGAGGCCCTGGAGACAGGTAAGCAAAATCCACAAATCTACCTGGATTGTACATGTGTGGGGGAGTAGTGCAGGAAGGAGTGTAGTGGGTAAGGTAGGAAGGTCAGTGTAGTTGACATGTATGTCAGTGTAGTGGTCAGGTAGATTGGTGTAGTGGACAGGTGGGGCAGTTTAGAAAGGTAGGTAGGGCAGTGTAGTGGACATGTATGTCAATGTAGGGATCAGGTTGGGCAGTGTAGTGGACTGGTAGATTAGTGTAGTAGACAGGTGGGGGCAGTTTAGTGGACAGGTGGGTTAGTGTAGTGGACAGGTAGGGGCAGTGTAGTGGACTGGTAGGTTAGGTAGGGGCAGTGTAGTGGGTTAGTGTAGTGGACAGGTAGGGGCAGTGTAGTGGACTGGTAGGTTAGGTAGGGGCAGTGTAGTGGGTTAGTGTAGTGGACAGGTAGGGGCAGTGTTGTGGATAGGTAGGGGCAGTGAAGTGGGTTAGTGTAGTCGACAGGTAGGGGCAGTGTAGTGGACAGGTAGGGGCAGTGTTGTGGACAGGTAGGGGCAGTGTAGTGGACAGGTAGGAGCAGTGTAGTGGACATGTAGGGGCAGTGTAGTGGACAGGTAGGGGCAGTGTTGTGGACAGGTAGGGGCAGTGTAGTAGGTTAGTGTAGTGGACAGGTAGGGGCAGTGTAGTGGGTTAGTGTAGTGGACAGGTAGGGGCAGTGTAGTGGGTTAGTGTAGTGGACAGGTAGGGCAGTGTAGTGGGTTAGTGTAGTGGACAGGTAGGGGCAGTGTAGTGGACTGGTAGGTTAGGTAGGGGCAGTGTAGTGGGTTAGTGTAGTGGACAGGTAGGGGCAGTGTAGTGGACTGGTAGGTTAAGTAGGGGCAGTGTAGTGGGTTAGTGTAGTGGACAGGTAGGGGCAGTGTTGTGGACAGGTAGGGGCAGTGTAGTGGGTTAGTGTAGTCGACAGGTAGGGGCAGTGTAGTGGACAGGTAGGGGCAGTGTTGTGGACAGGTAGGGGCAGTGTAGTGGACAGGTAGGAGCAGTGTAGTGGACATGTAGGGGCAGTGTAGTGGACAGGTAGGGGCAGTGTTGTGGACAGGTAGGGGCAGTGTAGTGGGTTAGTGTAGTGGACAGGTAGGGGCAGTGTAGTAGGTTAGTGTAGTGGACAGGTAGGGGCAGTGTAGTGGGTTAGTGTAGTGGACAGGTAGGGGCAGTGTAGTGGGTTAGTGTAGTGGACAGGTAGGGGCAGTGTTGTGGACAGGTAGGGGCAGTGTAGTGGGTTAGTGTAGTGGACAGGTAGGGGCAGTGTAGTGGGTTAGTGTAGTGGACAGGTAGGGGCAGTGTAGTAGACAGGTAGGGGCAGTGTAGTGGACAGGTAGGGGCAGTGTAGTGGGTTAGTTTAGTGGACAGGTAGGGGCAGTGTAGTGGACAGGTAGGGGCAGTGTAGTGGACAGGTAGGGGCAGTGCAGTGGACAGGTAGGGGCAGTGTAGTGGACAGGTAGGGGCAGTGTAGTGGACAAGTGGGTTGGTGTATGTCCAATGTTAACTCTAGATCCCTCAGGTCATTTATATTCCTTTTGTAGTGTAAAGTATAGGGTTTTATTTATATGCAACTTTATTGTCTTAAAAATAAAGAGCATTTGTTTCATGTATCTTAGCCTGACATTGAAAGAACAATAGCACTTTTTGAAACAAAGGGGCTGCCTGTAACTGCAATATTGAGCTCACATACATGAAACAAATGCTTTTTCTATCTAAGGCACTAAGTAGCACATAAACCCTGCTCCACTCTCAGGCACGGTCACCCACCAACTGCGAGTGTCATTTCTTAAATAAGTAAGGGGCGGGGCCCCTCGGTGATGTCACCACCCCCTTGTGACATCATCGACTGATGCATGCTGGGAGGGGGGAATGGGGGGATGTCCCTGAATGGCAGTTTGGAAATGTGGTCACCCTAGGTACAACACATCCTCTTCTAATGGGTATGAAGAACTCACTCTGAATAAGCCCCTCTACTGGCTCTGGTGACTCGCTGCTACTAGGCCTAGGCCCGCAGAACCTCTCCCCAGAGGCCTAGTAGGTTGAAGTCTATCTTCTAGGAAATGGACTACTGCTCCCAGCCAGTCCAACTTGCAAATCATGTGTTCCCCGGCCACACTGATTTGAGACATCCCCACAGTCTCTTCTCTGATCCAGGATTCTTCACCATCCACCATGTGCATGATGAAGACTCTGCTAGTGACCCTGTAGAAGCAGAATTCCCTTACAGATTCCCTGGCACATCCTTCAGCCATCCACTCTGGTAACACTCACTGACCTTCTAACCTTCCAGCCCTGAGTCCTTGATGAGGAACTTTCCTAGACCATGCGTTTTTACAGCTTCTCCTGCCCCTTCTGCTCCAGGAGCTCCCTTCATTCAGAACATTCAAACTGGATTGTCATTTTCCCCAATATATGGTGATATTCAGAATTAGAAACAAAGGAGAAGATTAATGAGGAAAAAAAGCATCACATGCTGACCTAACTAGGCCCATATATGGTTTTGATTCCTCATATGGATTATTAGGTATAGTACAGCAGTGTCGCACCATTCCCACCATAGAAGAGTTGGTAAATTTTTACTACATATCGCAATCAGCATAGTTAGGTTTCAAGGAATAACTGTAAACTTAACTCAGTATTTTACCCCTTTGGGATCATAGTCTGTAACCGGAAGATCCACTAAAGTCCATTAACAGAGGAGTTATGGAACTTTTCAAATTGTTGTGCAATAGGGCCACGTTTCAATTTCCTCTGACTGATAAAACTCTTGATATCTATGCTATATGTGATCAGTTACTAGAGGGTTTACACCTTTTGGAGACAGGGGGGGGTGTATGGGGCTTAGCAGTTTGATGCTGGTGCATTATGTTTTAATGAATAGTTTGGTCGATGGATTGCAACTTCTATAAAATATATTACCACTCCTAAAACATAAAACAATATATATATAGCAGGGGAAGCGGGTAGCGCCGGCTCCTGAAGAGCATGCGCTATATGTTTTGAAAGTTAATGTTACACCTGAACTGCAGTTTGGTTTGGGTATGATTGTTCCAAATTTAGACCTTAGCATCAGTCTGACTGGACCATAGGGTGTTCAGCCTGGCCATAGTGGGCACTGCCTGTTCTGGCAGGCATGGAATAACAGTCTGGTTGGGTGCTTTAAGGTTACTTTCTCTCTGAGCCCGTCCAGTGGGAGTGTCACTCTTGCTGTGCTTTCTGGGAGAGGGTACTTAAGATGTGGATGTCACATGGTTTTGGTTTCCGGTCCAGAAGTATGTTCTGACTCCATGGTTCTGGTCCTCCTGACCAGCCCCCGGGAAGGCTGTGGCCTGGGGTGCGGATCCACCCGACTCTGTGTCTCAGGGCTGGCTAGCCCGAGGCAAGGAAACTAAAGAGAGGATTCTGAGGTGTTTGGGTGCCATCTCCGGTCATGGAGAGGCCCAGTAACTTGGTACCTATCCAGGGGAGGACTCTTCAGAAGAAGGCCACGTACGGGTTAGCTTCTTAGCAAGAGCCTGGTGGGGCTGAAGTACCTAAGTGAATCCAATCTCGTGGGTATCAGTGAACTGGCTGAGAGATCCAGGTGTCACATGAGTGTTCTACAAGTTTTAGTTTCCTGCATGTTCTACAAAAACGTCTGTGGCAGAGACTTGTTCCTGAATTAAGCACCTTGTTGACTGCTAGGCCTTGTGAGAGAGGGACTCTCCAACTTGAGTAAACATCCAGTTGTGAATGGCTATTCTCTGGATTTAGTCAAAGTAAGCAAGTTCTTCATTATTGACTTTGACTATAGGAGTACCTGTAATACTCTTTGTTGACTACATTTTTGCAAATAAAAATTCCTTTATGCGGATCTGTCGTCAGTCTCTGAATTTACTGGGCCATCTACCATGGGAACTCCTAGACACAAATCGAGGAGAAAAAGGTAACGGTAAGCCCAATCAAACCAGCAGCTCCTTCGGGGGTTGGTGCTACATATAAATGAAGAGATTTTTGGTTGCAGCAAACTAGGTTGTTGATTTCACATTTTTCGTTTTTTTTTTGTGCCGGTAGCATACCTTTTCGGACCTTATGTTTTAATGTCGTGTCTTATGTGTTTTGAGACACATTTTAACCAATTAAATAAAGGAATGTAATATTTGTATATGGTATACGACTATTACTTTTTCCAAATGGAGGTTTTCAGCACTTTTAAAGTCCCAAAATTTTCCTTTTTGTGCATAACTCGTGTACTGTCTTTATTCACTTTTTACACTTTTTTTGGTCAATGGGTAGGGGTACTATGTTCCCCTATACTAATTCACATAGGGGAGGTGGTCAGGATCCTGGGACCCCTTGGTAAATGCCAGATTAAGGAGCATGCATGCTCCGAATGCAAGCGCTCAAGCCACAAGCCCTGTTCTCAAGCGTCTGACGATTCCTGTTGACATGCCCTGCTGACGTGACCTGGTCATGAAGGGGGGTAATCATCCTGAAGCTGCAGAGAATACATTAAAGTAAAAAACATTTAGCCTTTAGTACTACTTTAACCAGTTCTAGACTGCCCCACATGCATATACTACAGCAGGGCAGCCCGGCTGCACAAAGGAAAGTATAGGTGTGTCACCACAGCGATCAGATTAGTTTCAGAACCGATCACTCAACATGTCCAGACAAATGATTTATGGCCTGGACCTGCTGACCTGTTCTGATCAATGGACAAACTTCCTATGCCTGTGTAATGTAAACACAGGCACATGCAGTGATGCAATCTCCCCTCCTGGAGCCCTTTTGGTTCCAGCGTGAGGAAAAGAAGCATTTCATTGTGAGTACACCAAACACTACACTTCACTAGTACACGTAGGCACATATTTCACTCCCTGATCATTAACCCTGTCACAGTGTCACCAAGCGGAGTGTTCATGTTTTTTACTGATCACTGTATTGGTGTCACTTGTGACGCTAAACAGCGTTAGGGCAGTTAGTGGTAGGCCCAGATAGCTTTAGGGAACCCCCATATATCCCCTAATAAAGGTTTAACTCTTTGATTATGCCCTGTCAAGGTGCCATAAGTATAGTGTAAAGATTTTATTTTCTGATGACTGTATCAGTGTCATTAGTGTCAGTATCAGTTAGATGTTAGCATCAGTTAGTAACAATCCCAGACAGTGTCAGATGTTAACCCTTTAATTGGCAGTAGCGCTAACACACATGCATACACCTCCATTACTAAATAGTGTCTGGACAGACGAATAGCTTTGATTTTATCAGATCTACACTAGCGTCCCCAGTAGTATAGTGTTCCCAAAAATGCAGGATCAGCCCAGACACCTGCCAGCACCTGTGTTTAGCCCCTCTGCGCAGCCCAGCCCACCCAAGTGCAGTATCAGAAGATTACTGTCTGGCCTGATCCCTGCTAGTGCTAGCAGTTCATTTTTTGTAGCAGTACAAACAGTCCTCTGACAACCAGGTGCTTTTTTTTACCCGTGAGTCGCACTAGTTACCTATAAATGTATTGACAAAAATGTCAAACGAAAGGTACATTAGTGAAGAGGCCTATAGGATGCTGTGTATGACAGATGAGAGCGTGGAGTCCTCACTGTCTGATTCAGGCTCAGTAATTGAACCTGTAGCGAGCGGTACCCCGACAGATAGCCCTGATGATGGAGTAGTGGTCCCTGCTAAGGTCAGGGATACCCGACCCTGTTCTTGAGGTGCAACGCTGAGGTGCAAAAACCACATGATACTCAAATGAAGCAGAGTGTCAGTGTCTAATGCCGCTCATCTTCAGGCAGTGGATTGTTGTGTCAGAGGGTAGAGCAAAAAAGGGGACAGGAAAATTAAGGGATTAATGGACTGTATGGTGAAGTAGTACACAAACTAAAAGTATCTTTACATATATTTTGATATACTCTTTCAACATTTGATTTTGTATAAATGACTTTTTACAGTCGACTATGGAATATATTTATGTATATATTTCTTGCAGAAAATCATCTTTTTTCTATTTTACTAATATTTTAATGTTTGATACTCAATAAATCTTAATCATTTTTTTATAGATACATTTAATTTCTGTATCACTTGGTACCCTACAGTCCCTTAACCCCATTTTCCGGTCCCGTTTTTACTCTCAAGTAATATTGGGATGTGGTACCACCTTAGATCAATTGGGATTCAGGACCATTGGTTATTTATTTGTGTCACAGAATCATTGTTATTGGGGGTAATAGTGGGGGTTCTGTGTAATGATGAGGGTAGTATGGGGGTCCTGTGTAATTATGGAGGGAGGGGGTTCTGTGTAATGATGGGAGTAGTATGAAGTCAGGGGACATGTGCAATGATGGGAGTGGTATTGGGGAGGGGTCCTGTGTAATTTATGGGGGTAGTACAGTGCTGTGTTTTGGCCTAGGACGATAGGGCACAGGCCTAGGGCAGCACTTTGCAGGGGTGGCAAAAAAGCCGCCCTCCCCCATGAAAAAGGCACCCTGCACCCTCCTCCCGACTCCCGCACGCAGGGGAGTATGGCTGAGCTGAAGAGAGCAGTGACGTTGCGGGTGCGGTGGGGACCAAGAAGCAGTTTTAGTAGGTACCGCCCCCCAAAGCCATGACTCTCTCCCTGATTGGCCCTCTACTGTGGCCAATCATGGGGAGGGAAACAGCGGCAGGAAGCTGGGCGGCGGCGCAGCAAACCCAATTGGAGCCGCTCTCCCTCTTTTCCCTTTGGCTGACAAAAAGGGGAGGAGGGGTGAGCGGGGAGATACACAGACAGCCTGCAGCTCTCCTCTCCCTGTCACAGCGCTGCTGCAGAGTTCTCTGGCAAATGGAGCAGCAGCGCTGTGACAGTGCTGCAGGCTGTCTGTGTATCTTCCCTGCTCACCCCCTCCCCTTCCTCCTGTCAGCCAAAGAGAAAAGAGAGAGAGAGCGGCTCTAATTGGGTTTGCCATGCCCCCATGATTGGCCACAGCAGAGGGCCAATCAAAAGACACTGGGGGGCATCATGGGAAATGTAGTTCCTGAAGATTGGTGGCCCCAGTGTGTCCACAGACACCATGCTACAGTCCCCAGCATGCATGCACTCTGCTGGGGGGGGGGGGGGGGGGAGCCTGGAACTCAAAAAAAAAAGCAGAGGAATTGAGTGTTATAGGAGGAAAAAAAAACTGTGCTGGGGAAGCCAGAGAGTGAGCCACTCTGTACCCTTGTACCCGCACCACCAGAGAGAGCCACACTGTACCCACACCACCAGAAAGAGAGCCACGCTGTACCTGCACCACCAGAGAGGGAGCCACGCAGTACCTGCACCACCAGAGAGGGAGCCACGCTGTACCTGCACCACCAGAGTGGGAGCCACAATGTACACACACATCCAGAGAGGGAACCACACTGTACCCGCACCCCCAGAGAGAGAGAGAAACATGCTGTACACTCACCAGAGAGGAAACCACGCTGAACCTGCACCACCAGAGAGAGAGACACACTGTACCCGCACCACCAGAGAGGGGTCCACGCTGTACCCATACCACCATAGAGAGAGCCACACTGTAATTCCTTTTCTACCTACCTCTGCACACCCTACACTACCCTCCCGCCCACCAATTTGATTACCTTTGCAGAACAGGCTGTGTTAGGCTGAATGACCACAGTTCCAGGCAGGATTTTTAAGCATGCCCCTTTATCTCCCCAGTGGGCAACATTCAGTATAGGTGATGGTGGAGGTGACCTCAGGGGGGCATGATATACATATGAATGCCACCTATATTTACATATGAACGCCGCCAGCCTGCTGGCTATTTACATATGAATGCAGCCGCTATTTACATATAAGTGCCAGTTATTTACATGTAAATACAGGGTCTGCAGGTGAGTCATCTGTACACAATGGGGCAGAGCTGGGCAGCATTGGTAGCAGCACTTCACACTGAGGTATTGGGACACAGCATGGGACTAAAACTTCAAGGGACAAGGGAATTTAAACCGGGATAGTTGTCAAGTATGAGGTAGCTGATTTGGGCCCCACAACAATGACAGGGCCCTGCCTTAAAGACAGCCCTGGAGTGAACACATTCACCAAAAGAAAGCTGCATTGGTGGGATAAAAGGATGTCAATTTTGCTTGGGTACAGCATCTCAAAAACGCGCAATTGTCAGGTAAAGCGATGAAGTGCCCTATTGCAAAAAATGGCCTGGTCGTTAAGGGGGAAAATCTTCTGGGCTGAAGTGGTTTATGTGCTCCAAGATTGGAGTCAAAAGTATGAATAGATACTCAGGTACCCTGGGCTGGAGACAAGTACTCCGGTGCTCTTATTGGCTGCAGATAGATACTCGGGTACTCTGGGCTGGAGACAGGTACTTGGGTACTTTGATGGACTGAAGACAGGTACTCCGGTACTCCGATGACATGGAGACAGGTACTCGGGTACTCCGATGGGCTGCAGATAGGTACGTGGGTACTCTGGGCTGGTGACAGGTACTCTTTATTACTGGGATAATCTGTGTGTTTTGTACTGTGCACTGTAAGTGGTAACGAGCTGTTACCACAATCTCCTCCTCATACTGGATCGGTGTGAGGAGGAGAACCCGGTAACAACTAGTTACCGCAGTTTGTTAGAATTTGTGGCCGGCTGTGATTGGACACAGCCGCTCATGTGGTAAAGAGCCAGTTATGCCTCAACCATGATCACTGTGCTGCGAGAGCGGCGAGAATGGACAGACATTATATAACACCAGCCCGGATGGAGAGAAGGTAACTGCTGGCGTCATTTTACAATGTGCCAGTAGGGAAGGGGTTAACAGAGTCTGGGACAAAGATGAAGGCTAGAAACACTGTTTGCAGGCTTCATTTACACAGGGGCAAAGGCACTATGCTCTTTCAAAAAAGTGAACTAAGGACATAGTTCCTACTGCTATTAGCTAATCTACTGTCACAAAGTTATGTGATACACATCACGGTATTGTGTAAAGCAGTCTTTTTAAAGAGGAAGTAAACCCTTATGGGTTTTACTTCCTCTTTATTTCCCTGCAAAGGTAAAGCATAATGGGCTACGATGCATCGCATAGTAGCCCATTATGTGTCACTTACCTGAAAATGAAGCCTGCAATGTCACTGCTGTCCCCGCTAGTGATGGCCGAACGGTTCGCCCGGCGGTCGTTTCGCGGCGAATTTCCGACTTTCGCCGTCCGCGGGTTCGAACGCCTTTTTCCGTCGTTCGCCCCGGCGGACTTACGTGTTTAATGTATACAAGAACTTTAACCTTTCGTGACACGTTTATCATGTGTTACAGGACAACCAATTGAGACATGACAGCTCATGGACACTTGGACATTCCCCCTAACCTATAAATACACCCGATCCGGTGGCCATTTTACATTCTTTCTTCTGTCACTGTAGGGAAAGGATCCTGTGTGGAGTAGGGACAGAGAAAACGCTAGCTATTTGGTACACAAAAGTTCTTTTCAGGACTGGTATAGGTGTTAGGTCAGCAGCCTGAGTTTCTTTTGTCAGTTTAGATAAAGGGACAGAGCGCTGTATGCTGCTATTTTAGGGACAGCTCAGCCAGATTAGTCTTTCTTCATCATCATCATCATCATCATCATTAGCTGTTACTATCAGGTCCACAAAAGAGCTGTTCCAGCTAATCGTTCCAGCCTACTCTTTTTTGCCAATTTGTATAGGGACAGGCAGGAAGCAGTGTGTCAGGCAGTGAGGATAATTTTAAAGACTTGCTGTTACTATTAGTTCCACAAAGGTTCTTTTCAGGACTGGTATCAGTGGTACGGTAATAGGCTTGTACACGTATAATATTCTTTCTTCCAAATATAGAAAGAATATTATACTTGACTGCTGCCCTTCTGCTGCAGTCTGCTAATCATTCACAACTCACTTGTTCCACAAAGCTCTTTATCAGGACTGGTAACTTGGTCTGTCTAGGGTGCTACGGTACATAGGCTTGGGTGCGGTACAGTCTGCTGTTCTGTAAGGACCGCTATCGGTCCACAATACATAGGGTTGCCGTGCACTACTGCTGACCGCTGCCCTATACTGCAGCAGTCCTTCAGCGGTATAGGGACTGACGCACAGTCTGCTAAACACTAATACACAACCTGCTTGGTCCACAAAAGTTCTTATAAGGACTGGTAACTTGGTATAGGGTGCTACGGTACATAGGCCTGAGTGCGTTACAGTCTGCTGTTCTGTAAGGACCGCTATCGGTCCACAATACATAGGGTTGACGTGCACTACTGCTGACCGCTGCCCTATACTGCAGCAGTCCTTCAGCGGTATAGGGACTGACGCACAGTCTGCTAAACACTAACACACAACCTGCTTGGTCCACAAAAGTTCTTATAAGGACTGGTAACTTGGTATAGGGTGCTACGGTACATAGGCCTGAGTGCAGTACAGTCTGCTGTTCTGTAAGGACTGCTATCGGTCCACAATACATAGGGTTGCCGTGCACTACTGCTGACCGCTGCCCTATACTGCAGCAGTCCTTCAGCGGTATAGGGACTGACGCACAGTCTGCTAAACACTAATACACAACCTGCTTGGTCCACAAAAGTTCTTATAAGGACTGGTAACTTGGTATAGGGTGCTACGGTACATAGGCCTGAGTGCAGTACAGTCTGCTGTTCTGTAAGGACCGCTATCGGTCCACAATACATAGGGTTGCCGTGCACTACTGCTGACCGCTGCCCTATACTGCAGCAGTCCTTCATTGGTATAGGGACTGACGTACAGTCTGCTAATCACTAACACACAACCTGCTTGGTCCACAAAAGTTCTTATAAGGACTGGTAACTTGGTATAGGGTGCTACGGTACATAGGCCTGAGTGCGTTACAGTCTGCTGTTCTGTAAGGACCGCTATCGGTCCACAATACATAGGGTTGCCGTGCACTACTGCTGACCGCTGCCCTATACTGCAGCAGTCCTTCAGCGGTATAGGGACTGACGCACAGTCTGCTAAACACTAATACACAACCTGCTTGGTCCACAAAAGTTCTTATAAGGACTGGTAACTTGGTATAGGGTGCTACGGTACATAGGCCTGAGTGCAGTACAGTCTGCTGTTCTGTAAGGACCGCTATCGGTCCACAATACATAGGGTTGCCGTGCACTACTGCTGACCGCTGCCCTATACTGCAGCAGTCCTTCATTGGTATAGGGACTGACGTACAGTCTGCTAATCACTAACACACAACCTGCTTGGTCCACAAAAGTTTTTATAAGGACTGGTAACTTGGTATAGGGTGCTACGGTACATAGGCCTGAGTGCAGTACAGTCTGCTGTTCTGTAAGGACCGCTATCGGTCCACAATACATAGGGTTGACGTGCACTACTGCTGACCGCTGCCCTATACTGCAGCAGTCCTTCATTGGTATAGGGACTGACGTACAGTCTGCTAATCACTAACACACAACCTGCTTGGTCCACAAAAGTTCTTATAAGGACTGGTAACTTGGTATAGGGTGCTACGGTACATAGGCCTGAGTGCAGTACAGTCTGCTGTTCTGTAAGGACCGCTATCGGTCCACAATACATAGGGTTGACGTGCACTACTGCTGACCGCTGCCCTATACTGCAGCAGTCCTTCATTGGTATAGGGACTGACGTACAGTCTGCTAATCACTAACACACAACCTGCTTGGTCCACAAAAGTTCTTATAAGGACTGGTAACTTGGTATAGGGTGCTACGGTACATAGGCCTGAGTGCAGTACAGTCTGCTGTTCTGTAAGGACCGCTATCGGTCCACAATACATAGGGTTGCCGTGCACTACTGCTGACCGCTGCCCTATACTGCAGCAGTCCTTCATTGGTATAGGGACTGACGTACAGTCTGCTAATCACTAACACACAACCTGCTTGGTCCACAAAAGTTTTTATAAGGACTGGTAACTTGGTATAGGGTGCTACGGTACATAGGCCTGAGTGCAGTACAGTCTGCTGTTCTGTAAGGACCGCTATCGGTCCACAATACATAGGGTTGACGTGCACTACTGCTGACCGCTGCCCTATACTGCAGCAGTCCTTCAGCGGTATAGGGACTAAGAGTTTTGTCACAGGGTGATTTAAAAAATGACAGGCAGAGGAAGAGGCAGGCCCTTCCGCAGGGGTGGTAGGGGTAGGGCAGGAGCAACAGCCTTGAGCCAAAGTGGGAAGTTGCAGAAGGTGCGTTCAATTACTTTAAAGGACGCACCAGACTTGGTTGAGTGGCTCACTCAGCCTTATTCTTCTGCACCCTCCTCATCCTCTCGATCTGCACCCTCTTCTTCACTCTCTGCTATGTGCACCCCCAAAGACACTACCACCAACAACACCACCACCACCACATACCTTCCGCTTGAGTGCAAATGGGGGCCTTCATGCTCCAGTGTTTTAATAGGGACCCCCGTATAAAAAGCATGAGGGTCAAGGACCAGTACTGGGTGGCAACGTACTTAGATCCCCGGTACAAACACAAAATGGCGGAAATGTTACCGCCGTCGCAGAGGGCTGTCAGAATGCAGCACTTCCAGGCCTTGCTTCGAGAAATGCTGCATTCTGCTTTTGCGTGCGCTGGCAGAGGAGCAATTCCCACTCCCAGAGAAGGATTTGCGGGTACCAATCCAACAGCGCCTGCAAGAAGAGGCCGGTTTGAAGATGTGTTGGTGACTTCGGATATGAGGTCATTCTTTCAGCCGACCCATCGACAGGTGTCATCCGGATCCAGCATCAGGGAACGCCTAGACCGTCAGGTGTCCGACTACATTGGGTTAACGGCCGATGTGGACGCTCTGAGGAGTGATGAACCCCTAGACTACTGGGTGGGCAGGCTTGACCTCTGGCCAGAGCTTGCCCAATTTGCAATCGAACTGTTGGCTTGCCCCTCATCCAGTGTCCTGTCCGAAAGGACGTTCAGCGCAGCAGGGGGGATTGTGACCGATAAGCGTACTCGCCTAGCTCACGACAGTGTTAACTACCTCACATTTCTAAAAATGAATGAGGCATGGATCTCGGAGGAATTCAACACATGTGATCAGTAGACCATGTATATGTCTATAAACAATTTTTGGAATCAAGCACACAGACCTTCTTAATTCATTTGGCTCACTTCCCTGACCCAAAAAAGCACACCGTACTATATGCCCCTACCCTCCTCTTTGAAGAGGTTGAGCGGTGTCATATTTCTACTGGGGCTGCTTATTATGAGGGGTTCCCACCATCCCTGTGCTGTGCTGACTTCCTCCTGGGTGTTCTTATTATGAGGGGCTCCCACCATCCCTGTGCTGTGCTGACTTCCTCCTGGGGGTTCTTATTATGAGGGGCTCCCACCATCCCTGTGCTGTGCTGACTTCCTCCTGGGGGTTCTTATTATGAGGGGATCACACCATCCCTGTGCTGTGCTGACTTCCTCCTGGGGCTGCTTACGGTGCTGCTGTCAGCGCTGTATGTCACGGAGCTGCTGTCAGCGCTGTATGTCACGGAGCTGCTGTCAGCGCTGTATGTCACGGAGCTGCTGTCAGCGCTGTATGTCACGGAGCTGCTGTCAGCGCTGTATGTCACGGAGCTGCTGTCAGCGCTGTATGTCACGGAGCTGCTGTCAGCGCTGTATGTCACGGAGCTGCTGTCAGCGCTGTATGTCACGGAGCTGCTGTCAGCGCTGTATGTCACGGTGCTGCTGTCAGCGCTGTATGTCACGGAGCTGCTGTCAGCGCTGTATGTCACGGAGCTGCTGTCAGTGCTGTATGTCACGGAGCTGCTGTCAGCGCTGTATGTCACGGAGCTGCTGTCAGCGCTGTATGTCACGGAGCTGCTGTCAGCGCTGTATGTCACGGTGCTGCTGTCAGCGCTGTATGTCACGGAGCTGCTGTCAGCGCTGTATGTCACGGAGCTGCTGTCAGTGCTGTATGTCACGGAGCTGCTGTCAGCGCTGTATGTCACGGAGCTGCTGTCAGCGCTGTATGTCACGGAGCTGCTGTCAGCGCTGTATGTCACGGTGCTGCTGTCAGCGCTGTATGTCACGGAGCTGCTGTCAGCGCTGTATGTCACGGAGCTGCTGTCAGCGCTGTATGTCACGGAGCTGCTGTCAGCGCTGTATGTCACGGAGCTGCTGTCAGCGCTGTATGTCACGGAGCTGCTGTCAGCGCTGTATGTCACGGTGCTGATGTCAGTGCTCTGTATTACGGTGCTGCTGTCAGTGCTCTGTATCTCCTGCACCCTCTTGTTTGCCTACCCTGGTCCCTGACCTTCCCTCTCCTCCATTGCCTTCATTAGCTCCATAGTCCTGAATTGTCAGAACAATTTCCCAAATAAAAAAAAAATGCTTGTAGTTATCGATCCCAAATTCACCTCATACATGTATTATGCTATTGTCCAGGTGGTGGGACTACGTGCTACCCCCTAATAATTACCCCGTGGCCGCAAATTCGACCTAAAGGTTTGCGAAATTCGCCTCCCATTGAAGTCAATGGAGCCCGCGGCGAACGGTCGTTTTCGCGAACGTTTGTGCCCGTTCGCGTTTCGCGTTCGCGAAACGTCCCGTCGGAAGTTCGTCCATCACTAGTCCCCGCTAGCAGCGAGCATCCATCTTCATTTCTCTTTCTTCCAGGGCCACAAACTCCGGCTCTATGACTGGCTGGAGTCGCATGACATCACTGCCGGGCATGCACGCGGGAGCCGTCACAGCATGACCCCCTTTAGAAACAGCATGATCTGCCCTTTCTAAAGTGCGCATGCGCTGTAGGCATTGGTACACGGCTTTATTGTAAATATCTCCTAAACCTTGGAGGTTTAGGAGATATTTTCAGAACCCACAGGTAAGCCTTAACATAGGCTTACCTGTAGGTAAAAGTGGATGTACTGTATGCTGGAAGTTGCCATTTTGCTGACGCCCAGAGCCTCTGAACAGCACTAAAGCTTCAGACTTTCAGCAGATAGGCCTCTACAAATTCGGAACAGTGCCTATAATTAGCGAGCAACTGAGCATATGCAGAGCAGGGCGAGACAGCGCATTACTGGATTATAAACGGAATAGGCACTTTTAATGTTTTACAGTGCCTTTCAAAAGTATTCACCCCCTTGGCATTTTTCATGTTTTGTTGCCTCACAACCTGGTTGAATAAAGACACCAGTCCAACCTGAGTGAGTGTCTACAATTGTCCCTATCCCCACACATTGCACACTCTCATCAGTCCCTACCCTCAAGGAGCCCACAATCCAAGGTCCCCATTCATACACTAGGGCCAATTTTGGACAGAAGCCAATTAATCTACCTGCATATCATTGGATTGTGTGAGGAAACCCACGCAGGCCCAGGGAGAACATGCAAACTCCAGGCAGGTAGTGTCACGGTTGGGATTTGAACCAGCGATGCTTCTTACTGCTAGGTGAGAGTGCTAACCACTACACCACCGTGCTGCCCACGTTTCATGTCTCCTTATTGAGATCTTTGGTCTGCAACCGCTTTACCACCTCTGTGCCACATCCTCACCCTATACAGGTTGAGAACCATGAGGAGTATGAAGTACAATCCATTGTTGACTTCCATAGGTTCCATGGGCGCATACAGTACCTGGTGCATTGGAAGGGGTACGGTCCGGAGGAACACTCTTGGGTCTCATCCTTGGACGTACATGCCCCTGTCTCCTCTCATCAGTCCTGCCTACTTAGAGCTGTCCAGATCACTTTTCATCTCTGCCTTCGCCTTTTAGTCACATCTCAGAGACTTTTCTCCTGCGTTCCTGTTGATGACTTGCTCGACTGATGTCCCTTCTGGCTCCTAATCCTGCTTGCTGTACTACTATGTTGATCTCTGGCTCTCTGACATTGGCAGACTACCCGATCTGGTTACTGAACTCTGGCTATGTATTGACTACGCTTACTCTGTTTACCTTTTTATTATTATTAAACAAGTGTGATTAACTGTACGTTTTGTCTCGGTCTGATTCATGGTATCTGACAGTCACAATATATGTTGGCATTTGTGGTTCCCTCAATGAACTGTAGCTCCCCAGTACTCATGCAGCCCCAGACCATGACACTCCCACCACCGTGCTTGACTGTATGCAAGACACACTTGTACTTGTACTGGCAACCTGGTTGACACCATCTCAACCAAATACGTTTATCTTGGTCTCATCAGACCACAGGACATGGTTCCCATAATCCATGTCCTTAGTCTACTTGTTTTCAGCAAACTTTTTATGGGCTTTCTTGTGCACCATCTTTAGAAGAAGCTTTTTTCTGGGACACCAGCCGTGTAGACCAATTTAATGCAGTATGCGGCGTATGGTCTGAGTACTGACAGGCTGACCCCCCACCCCTTTAACCTCTGCAAGCAATGCTGGCAGCACTCATACATTATTTCCCCAAAGACTGGATATGATGCTGAGCACATGCACCAACTTCTTTGGTCGACCATGGCGAGGCCTATTCTGAGTGGAACCTGTCCTGTTAAACCACTGTATTGTCTTGGCGACCTTGCTGCAGCTCATTTTCAGGGTCTTTTCAGTCTTCTTATAAGCTAGGCCATCTTTATGTGGAGCAACAATACTTTTTGTCAGATCCTCAGAGAGTTCTTTGCCATGAGGTGCCATGTTGAACTTCCAGTGACCAGTATGAGAGAGTGAGAGCGATAACACCAAGTTTAACACACCTGCTCCCCATTCACACCTGAGAAGTGTAATTTCTTCAGTGTTGTCACATGAAAAGGTCTAATAAAACATTTACAAAAATCTGAGGGGTTTACTCATTTTTGTTAGTTTCTGTAGCTATACCAACAAAAGGGGCCAGCCTGAAGCGATCTAGCGGGACTTCATTTTCTTATACAGCTCCACTTTAAAGCACAATTGCACCGTCCAAAAAAAAAAAAACACAGCAGAGAGTGTGGACTTTGAACAATGTAGAGCTTCGGAGGGGGGGGGGGGTTGATGGTGGACCACTGCAGTGAGTGCAATAGTCTGGAATGGCAACCTCTTCCAGGCTCTCGGGAAAGAGTTAACTAAAACATAGAAGAACAGCCATGAACTTGCTTGTATTGTCATGGATGCTCAGAGGGGATACAAGCTGATCTGTGATTGGCTTTAATTTTTTTTTATGTATAGTTTACACCTATTGTGTGTAAGCTGGTTAGCTCCAAAATATATGCTAGCCTAGAAAGTCACCAGAGTCACTCATAGTGTTCTTAAATAAATCATATTATGTACTGCTACATTTCATGTCTGATCAATGTAAAGCTTGATTTATAAAATATGTATAGACTATGAAAACAAGATTACACCATTTGGTCTATTTATAAATGTTTACACCAAAGATTCATAAAACAGTCACTCAGGACTCACATATTATTCCACTTGAAACCAATTCGAAAAATGTGTGAATTTTGGGTGAAAGTTATGTGATTCACAGGTAAAAACATAAAAATAGTCCCCTATGGTGCATTTATTATCAGCATTTGGGTTTTAAAGATACCAGTACATGCATTTTGCTAAAAATCCACAAGATGGCGGAGTAGCACATTATCAATGATGACATTTTACAGATAAATAGAAACTGCAATTTACACCATATATTGTTGTACATAAATTGTGCTTTCTTATTCCAAAGCTTAGATCCTTTCAATGCCTTGTAGATGGGTCAGAACACTGAGCCATATTATGGAAAAAACAGGTATACAAGTCACAAAGGGAACAGCAGGTGGATCTGGTGTTTGTTTTGAAGTATTTACTGCACACAAATTTGTGTGCAAGGAGAGCAATAAGGAAGAAAGCATTGGCAGACGATTAAGGAAGACTATAGCCTGGATTCATTTGGCAAAAGTAATGGAATAAAGCATCTTTACTAGGTACAGAAGTCATCAGGAAGAGTTGTCAGCAATGTTTGATTTTCATCTCTGGTGCATGAACAGCACACAACATGTGATGGCTAAGCCCCTGTACACACGGTTGGACATTCCGATCACCAAATCCGTCGGATAATTTCCGACGGATTTAGTCTGGAAGTGGTGTTACATACACGGTCGGACAAAGTTGTCGGAATTTCCGGTCAACAAGAACGCGGTGACGTAAACCATGTATGACGGGACTAGAAAAGGGAAGTTCAGCACCACGTGCGGCACCCTTTGGGCTCCTTCTGCTGATCTCATGTTTATCGCGTGTTAGCAGAAGTTTGGTGAGAGACGATTTGCGCTTTTCAGATTTGTGCTTCAGATCGTTACTGCTCTTCAGTTTGTGCTTGTCAGTGCATATCTGTTTATCAGTGTGTGTGTAGTCAGTTCGCATTTGTTGGTCATTGTGGACTATATCTTGGTATAGTACGCTTTGATTTTCAGTGCTTATTGTCTGCTCGTTCCTGGTGTTCAGTTCGTTCTTTCAGGCTTTGCTGTTTATCGGTGCTTTCTGTTGTCCGTTCTGACCAGCCCGACCTTTTTGAAGCCATGTTTCGTGTACGTACTCGTCATAGAGTTCGTGCTGTGCAGGGGCTTGGTGTTGGGCTTTTAGCTTTGACACAAGCCCAGTCCATGAACAGGGCAAGGAGGAGTTCATGGAGCAAGAATTGGTTGCTCCAGCGTGACCAGTTCTCGCACATGCCTTTGCTTCGTGAAATCCGGGAGAATAATCCTGATGATTTCAGGAATTATCTCTAGATGACGGACCCTGTCTTTCACTGTCTACTGGCTTTGCTGTCCCCTTATATCAGCAGGCAGGATACCTGCATTCAGCAAGCCATCACTCCGGAGCAGAGGCTCATCGCCACGTTGCGGTACTTGGCGACAGGGAGAAGCCTTCAGGACCTCAAGTTCTCGACAGGCATCTCCCCCCCAGACTCTGGGAGTCATTATTCCAGGGACCTGTTCTGCCATCATACATGTCCTGCAGAAGGACTATATTAAAGTAAGTTTTCTCCTTCAGCATCACATTCTATGTATTTAATGTTTGTTAATGTATTGTATTTCTTTCCTCATTCCCTAATTACCATGATTGCAATATGCTGTAATTGATATGCTGTGCCCCTTTGTCCTCATGCATGCTGCCTTCACTAACTTCCCCAGCATGCTCTTCTGGGCCCATAAACCTATAGCCTAGTCACTTAGCAATGTATTTTGTCAGCTCCATAGTATTGCTTTCCCCTAAACACCCCCTAAAATGTGTAAAAATGTTATGTGTGTGCTTAAATTCATGCAGAGTGTCAGAGGTGGGCCAAACTCATTAGGAACCCCCCTCCCCCTAACTGCTAGGTCAGCTGATAGCAATCCTCATCTGCTGACTTTGCCAAACCCAATACACACTATAGCTACCTCTTTTGTGGTCAGATTTATGGATTAATTCACCAAAGCATGTAGTGCAAGGGCCTGCCTCAATACTTTCAAATGCTACTGTTTAAAGTATTATTATCTTGATAGGTAATTTCCATTTGTTCCTTTTTTCCTTTTTTTTTGTGTTATGACACTTCTTACCTGTCCAGTGGGCTGCCAATAGTGTAAGTAAGGAGGGGCTGGCCAAAATATCACACATTATTTATGCATTCAGCTCTCAATGAAGTGGAGAGGGTTATCTGTCTAAAACATTCCCCCCCCCCTAATTTTTTGAAATGGGCCATCAGATTGGGGGGGGGGGGGGTGAGGAAGCTGATAAGGGGACCTTATACTTTTGGCTTTAAATACTCATTTAAATACTCATTTCCAAGAATGTTATAGATCTTGGCCAAAAATGTTTGTTTCTAATCTGCTTGCAATGTTGATGTGCAAAATGACTAATTTTTTTTTCTTGTTTGTCTCCACAGTTTCCTTCAATGCCACAGGAATGGCAGACCATGGCCTCCCACTCCCAGCCGTTGGGACTTTCCCAATTGTGGAGGTGCAATTGATGGGAAACACATCCGCATCGTCCCACCCCCCCAACTCTGGGTCCTACTAATATAATTACAGGGGGTATAATAGTATTGTGATGTTGGCTGTGGTGTCAGCAACATATGACTTCCTGTGTGTGGATATGGGGAAAAATGGGCAGATATCAATACATATCAATTACAGCTCTACGATGAGTACGTACACGAAACATGGCTTCAAAAAGGTCGGGCTGGTCAGAACGGACAACAGAAAGCACCGATAAACAGCAAAGCCTGAAAGAATGAACTGAACACCAGAAACGAGCAGACAATAAGCACTGAAAATCAAAGCGTACTATACCAAGATATAGTCCACAATGACCAACAAATGCGAACTGACTACACACACTGATAAACAGATATGCACTGACAAGCACAAACTGAAGAGCAGTAACGATCTGAAGCACAAATCTGAAAAGCGCAAATCGTCTCTCACCAAACTTCTGCTAACACGCGATAAACATGAGATCAGCAGAAGGAGCCCAAAGGGTGCCGCACATGGTGCTGAACTTCCCTTTTCTAGTCCTGTCATACGCGGTTTACGTCACCGCATTCTTGTTGACCGGAAATTCCAACAACGTTGTCTGACCGTGTATGCAACACCACTTCCGGACTAAATCCGTCGGAAATTATCCGACGGATTTGGTCAACGGAATGTCCAACCGTGTGTACAGGGGTTTAGCCATCACATGTTGTGTGCTGTTCATGCACCAGAGATGAAAATCAAACATTGCTGACAACTCTTCCTGATGACTTCTGTACCTAGTAAAGATGCTTTATTCCATTACTTTTGCCAAATGAATCCAGGCTATAGTCTTCCTTAATCGTCTGCCAATGCTTTCTTCCTTATTGCTCTCCTTGCACACAAATTTGTGTGCAGTAAATACTTCAAAACAAACACCAGATCCACCTGCTGTTCCCTTTGTGACTTGTATACCTGTTTTTTTCCATAATATGGCTCAGTGTTCTGACCCATTTACAAGGCATTGAAAGGATCTAAACTTTGGAATAAGAAAGCACAATTTATGTACAACAATATATGGTGTAAATTGCAGTTTCTATTTATCTGTAAAATGTCATCATTGATAATGAGCTACTCCGCCATCTTGTGGATTTTTAGCAAAATGCATGTACTGAAAAAAATTAAAACCAATCACAGATCAGCTTGTATCCCCTCTGTTCATCCATGACAATACAAGCAAGTTTATGGTTGTTCTTCTATGTTTTAGTTAAAGAGGAAGTAACCCTGATGGGTTTACTTCCTCTTTCATTCCCTGCAAAGATAAAGCATAATGGACTACTATGCATCGCATAGTAGTCCATTATGTGTCACTTACCTGACACAGGAGCCAGCGAAGTCACCGTTGTCTCCTGTGGTACGGAGCATCCATCTTCTCAGTGGGTCTCGCTGCTCCGCCGCTGTCATTTGGCGAAGCCGTGATGACGTCACTCCCGTGACGTCATCACGCATATCGCCGTTGACAGCGGCACGCTCAGTGCACTTGTGCGCATGCGCCGTAGACAGCAGGGCCTGTCTTTCGGGAAATATCTCCTAAAACGTGTAGGTTTAGGAGATATTTCTTGGACCTACAGATAAGCCTTAATCTAGGCTTACCTGTAGGCCAAAGTTGGTTGTAAGGGTTTAAAACCACTTTAACTCTTTCCCGAGAGCCTGGCAGAGGTTACCATTCCAGACTATTGCACTCACTGCAGTGGTCCACCATCACGTCCGCATTGTCCCTCCCCCCCAACTCTGGGTCCTACTATTATAATTAAAAGGGGTATAATGGTATTGTGATGTTGGCGGTGGTGTCAGCGTCATATGACTTCCTGTATGTGGACATGGGGAAAAATGGGCAGATGTCCGATGGTGGAGTGTTCGCGCAGACGGAGTTCTACTGGCGTCTCCAGAGTGGCAGTCTGGGCTTGCCACCTCCGGAGGAGAATGTGGAAGGACTCCCCTTCGTTTTCATCTCGGATGAGACGTTTTCTCTGGCAAACCATCTGATGCGGCCTTTCCTGATGAGGACCCTCACCCCGGACCAGAGGATCTTTAATTTCCGGCTGGCCAGAGCCAGAAGAGTAGTGGAGAACACTTTTGGGATAATGGCCAGCCGGTTCTGCCTATTTTTGACTCCAATCCACATGGCGGAATATAAACTCAATCATATTGTGCTTTCGTGCTGCATTCTGCACAATGTTTTGAAAAAACACTTGGCAAACTATGTGAGCTCAGTTGGGCCTGATGCAGACTTACCTGAAAATGCCAACCTGAGGGCCCTTAAAGCTTTGGATTTTGTTTTCATTTACTGCTTGGCTTTGTTTTAGGTGTCTCCTAGGTTTTTTTTAGTGGTTTTTTTTTGGGCCTTTTTCTACAACAGTGCAAACCCAATTTCAGAGCGAGATGAGGTGACAGTCTCTTCTTCAGATAATCTTATTTATTATACTTATTTTGTGCATAATAATACTTATGTTGTGGGTCTGCTACACACACACCTTGTTTTTGTTGTTAATGTATGCAGGGCTGGACTGGCCTACTGGGATACCGGGAGATTTCCCGGTAGGCCGCCTGCCTTGAGGCCGCTTTTATTTGTGGCTATTAGTGATCTTAGTGGCTTTTATTTGTGATCAAGAGGAGGAGATATCGCCCGTACAGCCTGCTCTGTGTGCATGGATAGGAGAATCGGCAGGGGGGGCTACATATAGAGGAGATGAACCTTCTATATTCCTCCATGCAGCCGCTGAATGCTTGCAGGAGTGAGAGGAGGAGAATAAAGCATTCAGCGGCTGCATGGAGGAATATAGAAAGATAATTTCCTCTATATGCAGCCCCCCATGCTGATCCTCCTATCCAACTTCTTTTACTGCCCCCCCAGTTCAGCTTGTGCTCCCCCTCCAGTTCTCACTACCCCTGTTTTTTCTGCCCCCCCAACCTGTTCTCCAGTTCTCCCCATCCTTCTCTAGCCACCATCCCAGTGCTCTCCACTCTCCCCCAGTGCTGTTAATCCCCCCAGTGCTCCCCCCAGTGCAATTCATCCCCTCCCTGTAGTGCTCTTCTCCCCCCTGCTCTCCACTCCCCCCAGTGCTCTCCCCCGTTCTTCCCCCCCAGTGCGCTCCACTCCCCCCAGTGCTCTCCCCCCTGTTCTCCCCCCCAGTGCTCTCCTCCCCCCAGTGCTCTTCACTCCCCCCAGTGCTCTCCCCCACTGTTCTCCCCCCAGTGCTCTCCACTCCTCCCAGTGCTCCCCCCCGTTCTTCCCCCCAATGCTCTCCATTCCCCCAGTGCTCCCCCCGTTCTTCCCCCCAGTGCTCTCCCTTCCCCCCAGTGCTCTCCCCCCTGTTCATTTCTCCCCAGTGCTCTCCCCCCTGTTCTTTTCCCCCCAGTGCTCTCCCCCCCGTTCTTTCTCACCCCCCCAGTGCTCTCCAGCTCTCCCCATCAATCTCCAGCCCCCACCCCAGTGCTCTCCGGCCCTCCATTCTCCCCACCCTTGTTCTTTCTGGCCCCCTGGTGCTCTCAAGCTCCACCCATCGCTCTCCAGCCCCCCCAGTGCTCTATACCCCCGTGCTCTCCACTCCTGTTCTTTTTGGCTCCCCCCAGCACTCTCCACTCCCACCCCTGTTCTCTCCACTAAACCCTGCATTTTGCCCCCACCCATGTGCTCTCCAACCCTGCCAATGCTCTCCACCTCCCATATTGCTCTCCAGTCCACCGTGCTTTCCTCCCTGTTCTTGCTGGCCCCCACTGGTGCTCTCAAGCTCTCCGCCCTATTCTTTGTACCCCCCTAGTACTCTCCAGCCCCCGCGCTCTCCACCCCTGTTTTTTTGCCCCCTCCAGTGCTCTTTGCCACCCCACACTCTTAGCTCCCTCAGTGCTCTCAGCCTACCATGCTCTCCATCCCTGTTCTTTTTGGCCCCCCAGTACTCTCAAGTTCCCCCCCAGTGCTCTCTGCTCCCCACCCCTATGATCTCCACTACCCCCTGCTCTTTGACCCCACCCATGTGTTCTCCAACCCCGCCAGTACTTTCTGCTCCCCCTTCTCTCCAGCTCCCACCCAGTGCTCTCCACATCCCCAGGATCAGAGGACAGGCTGACTGGGGCCAGAAAATGAGGATGGCTGAAGGTGCAGGTGGCCAGGGACCACTTCATCTCACAGCAAACAGATCCTCTGGAAAGATCCCCGTCCCCATCCAAAATGAGAACAGACCCTGCCTGCTGCTGCCCGTCATGGATATCCTGCTGGCCTGCATGGTACCGTACCGAGCATCAACAACACACCTTCCCACAGACATGGGACTGCAGACTGGGACATGGGGCACAGAAGGGGCTGCATTCATGGGCACAGTGAGGCTGCATTCATGGGCACAGTGAGACTGCATTCATGGCACAGTAAAGCTGCATTTGATGGCCACAGTGAGGCTGCAATAATGGGCACAGTGAGGCTGCAATGGTAGGCACTGTGAGGCTGCATTTGTGGGCACAGTGAGACTGCATTCACGGGCAGAGTAAATCTGCATTTGGTGGGCACCCACCCCCCTTATCTTAATGTATTCTTTCTGTGGAAGGTGGTCCCCCCCCCCATGTTCTGAGTTCACTGGGGTCCCCCTTGATGATTGTCCACTTACCACTTTTAACTGGAACTTGCGTATATATATATATATATATATATATATATATATATATATATATATATATATATATATATCCCTATGTGATTTCATATCTATATATAATACACTCTTCATCAAATGTGCTTTAAAATGTATGGTTTTCCCTTTCATGAACAAGAAAATAATGACGTTCATTTTTTGCTGAACATCATTGATGTTTTTCTGGATATTCTCTAAATCGCGATTGCACTCCATTATCTCTTCATTGAGGATCTGGGCACTTTCACTGGTAAAATGCGATTCTTCTTTCACAATATCCACATCACTAGGGATGAGCCGAACACCCCCCGGTTCGGTTCGCACCAGAACTTGCGAACGACCCCCGCGTTCGGCACGAACGTTAGAACCCCATTGAAGTCTATGGGACTCGAACGTTCGAATTGGAAAGTGCTAATTTTAACGGCTAATATGCAAGATAGTGTGCTAAAAAGGGTTTGGCGATCTGCCTCCTGCCTCAGGGGACATGGGTCACTGCAAAAAAAAGTTTTAAAAACTACCGTTTTGGCGGGAGCACTGATTTTAATGACGATTAAAGTGAAAAAAAAAAAGTGAAATATTCCTTTAAATATGGTGCCTGGGGGGTGTCTATAGTATGCCTGTGAAGTGCCACGTGTTTCCCGTGTTTAGAACAGTCCCTGCACAAAATGACATTAAACGGAAATAACACCATTTAAAACTGCTTGCGGTTTTAATGTTATATCTGGTTCCTGTAATATGGTTGAAAATCATTCAGAAAAATGGCATGGGTAGCCCTCCCTGCCCATTACCAGCCTATTTGGGTCTTGTACGCATATTAAGGGGAACCCCGTACCCATATTAAAAAAAGGAAATGCGTGTGGCCCCCAGGCCCTATATACTCAGAACAGCAGTATACAGGCGGTGCAAACAAGACAGGGACTGTGTAGGTTTGTTGTGTTAAGTTGAATCTGTTTGTCATTTTCAAGCGGTACATTTTTAAAGTGTAGCTCCAGTCAAAAAAAATATCTTTAAGCTTTTTGGAAAACATAGGGAAGGGTTATCACCCCTGTATAATTTGTTTTGTCGTCCATCTTTTTTCATCTCACTTGCTGTTGTCTCCTTCCGTTTGCAAGTAGGAGATGTTTGTAAATTGGATGTTTGAAAGTAGGGGCCTGCCCTATATGCTCTGCAGAAATGGCGGAACAAGGTGTTGGTTTTGCAACAACATTGTAAGCCCTCAAAGTGACTCTTGGTGGCCGCTGGAGCGCCCTGCTGTGAACGATTATATCAAGAATTGTAATTACATGCCATTGTTGAACAGTGGTAGAAAAATTGACCTTTGGTGGTTGTGGTGCTGGTGCCACAACACTATAAGTCCTCACAGTTACTCTGGGTGGGCACAGGAAGGGGCCCTCCTGTGAAATATTATATCAAGAATTGTAATTACATGTCCCTGTTAAACAGGGGCAGAAAAATTGGGCCTTAGGCACTGGTGCCATCACACTGCAACCTCTGCCATACACTCTAGTTTTATTGCAGGAATTAGCCCTGCTGCAAAGCATTGCATCAAAAATTGTACTTAAACGCCCCTGTTAAACAGGGGCAGAAAAATTGGGCCTTAGGCACTGGTGCCATCACACTGCAACCTCTGCCATACACTCTAGTTTTATTGCAGGAATTAGCCCTGCTGCAAAGCATTGCATCAAAAATTGTACTTAAACGCCCCTGTTAAACAGGGGCAGAAAAATTGGGCCTTAGGCACTGGTGCCATCACACTGCAACCTCTGCCATACACTCTAGTTTTATTGCAGGAATTAGCCCTGCTGCAAAGCATTGCATCAAAAATTGTACTTAAACGCCCCTGTTAAACAGGGGCAGAAAAATTGGGCCTTAGGCACTGGTGCCATCACACTGCAACCTCTGCCATACACTCTAGTTTTTTTTGCAGGAATTAGCCCTGCTGCAAAGCATTGCATCAAAAATTGTACTTAAACGCCCCTGTTAAACAGGGGCAGAAAAATTGGGCCTTAGGCACTGGTGCCATCACACTGCAACCTCTGCCATACACTCTAGTTTTATTGCAGGAATTAGCCCTGCTGCAAAGCATTGCATCAAAAATTGTACTTAAACGCCCCTGTTAAACAGGGGCAGAAAAATTGGGCCTTAGGCACTGGTGCCATCACACTGCAACCTCTGCCATACACTCTAGTTTTATTGCAGGAATTAGCCCTGCTGCAAAGCATTGCATCAAAAATTGTACTTAAACGCCCCTGTTAAACAGGGGCAGAAAAATTGGGCCTTAGGCACTGGTGCCATCACACTGCAACCTCTGCCATACACTCTAGTTTTTTTGCAGGAATTAGCCCTGCTGCAAAGCATTGCATCAAAAATTGTACTTAAACACCCCTGTTAAACAGGGGCAGAAAAATTGGGCTGCTGGCATCACCCAGAACCAAAAATGTTCTTCCAACATATCAGCGGAGGAGGAAGAGGATAGACAATCAACATAACAGGACAGTCACTCAGCATCAGCATAGGCAGTCTTGAAGGGATGTGGTATTTCAAAAAAAATTATTCGGTTACATCAGCTTCAGGTGCTTGGTAGCTGGTGGTGATCCAAGACTGATTCATCTTGATGAAGGTCAGTCGATCAACTGATTCGGTGGACAGGCGCACCCTGTGATCGGTAACGAAGCCACCAGCAGCACTGAAGGTGCGTTCCGAAAGAACGCTGGATGCAGGACAGGCCAGGAGCTCAATTGCATACTGTGCAAGCTCTGGCCAGTGATCCATCCTCAAGACCCAGTAAGCCAGAGGATTTTCAGTGGGAAAGGTGTCCAAGTCTGACCTTGCCCCTAGGTATTCCTGCACCATGTAAATTAGACGCTGGCGATGGGTGCTGGAACCAATCATACCTTGGGGCTGCGGACTAAAAAATTGTCTGAACGCATCAGTCAGACGGCCACCTTCTCCACCGCTCCTTCTGACTGATGCCTCAGCAACACGTTGTCCAGGACCAGGAGTTTGTGACCTCCCAGTCTCTGGGAACGCGTTGCACAGAGCTTTCTGCAAGGCCTCCCGGAGATGTCTCATCCTCTGCTCCCTCTGCGATGGCAAGATAAGGTCGGCAACCTTACCCTTGTACCGTGGATCAAGGAGAGTGGCCAGCCAGTAATGGTCCCTCTCCTTGATCCGAAGAATACGAGGATCCTTCCGCAGGCTTTGCAGGATCAGGGAGGCCATGCAGCGTAGGTTAGCTGAGGCATTCGGTCCGGAGTCCTCTGGGTCACTAAGGACAACATGATCCGCAGCTACCTCCTCCCAGCCACGTACAAGTCCACGTGTTTCTTGGGACTGTAAATCATCCCTATAAGACTGCTGCTGCTGATGCTGAGTGCCAGCCTCCACCTCCATGCTGACACAATCATCCTCCTCCTCCTCTTCCTCCTCCTCACCCTCTTCCTGTGTGATGGGTGGCACAGCAGGAACACTGTCTGGATAAAGGGGGCCTTGAGAGGCAAGGAAGTCCTCCTCTTCCTGCCTCTGTTCTGCCTCAAGTGCCCTGTCCATTATTCCACGCAGCGTATGCTCCAAGAGGTGGACAAGAGGTATAGTGTCACTGATGCATGCACTGTCACTGCTCACCATCCTTGTGGCCTCCTCAAACGGTGACAGGACAGTGCATGCATCCCTGATCATGCCCCACTGGCGTGGTGAGAAAAAACCAAGCTCTCCTGACCCTGTCCTGGTGCCGTAGTCGCACAGGTACTCATTGATGGCCCTCTGCTGCGTGTGCAGCCGCTGCAGCATGGCCAATGTTGAGTTCCATCTGGTGGGCATGTCACATATAAGGCGGTTCTTGGGCAGGTTCAACTCCTTTTGGAGCTCAGCCAGCCGAGCACAGGCATTAAATGATCGGCGGAAATGCACACAGACTCTCCTGGCCTGTTTCAGGACATCCTGTAAGCCGGGGTACCTGCCCAAGAATCGCTGCACCACCAGGTTAAGGACGTGAGCTACACAGGGCACATGGGTCAGTTGTCCCTGTCGGAGGGCGGAGAGGAGGTTGGTGCCATTGTCGCAAACCACCATTCCTGGCTTAAGCTGGCGTGGCGTCAACCACCTCTCGGCCTGCCCCTGCAGAGCTGACAAAACATCCGCCCCAGTGTGGCTCCTGTCCCCCAAACAAACCAGCGCAAGCACGGCATGGCATCGTTTTGCCTGCGTACTTGCGTAGCCCCTGCAACGCCTACGGAGCACCGCTGGTTCTGAGGACAGAGCACTGGAAGAGGCCGTGGAGGAAGAAGAAGAGGAGGGGGTGGAGGAGAGAGGTGTGTCACAACCAATAGTAGCATTTTGGAGGCGTGGTGGCGGAACAACCTCCAATACTACTGCACCTTGTCCTGCATCCTTCCCAGCAGCCAGAAGAGTGACCCAATGGGCCGTGAAAGACAGGTAACGTCCCTGTCCATGCCTGCTGGACCATGAGTCAGCGGTAATATGCACCTTACCGCTGACCGCCCTGTCCAGCGAGGCAAGGACATTGCCTTCCACATGCCGGTAGAGAGCCGGAATTGCCTTCCGTGAGAAAAAGTGGCGTTTGGGGACCTGCCACTGAGGAACCGCACATTGTACAAACTCACGGAAGGGGGCCGAATCTACCAACTGAAAAGGCAGCAGTTGAAGTGCTAGCAATTTAGCCAAGCTAGCATTCAACCGCTGGGCATGTGGATGGCTGGGAGTAAATTTCTTCCGCCGGTCCAGCAGCTGGGGCAGGGACATTTGTCTGCTATAATCGGACGTGGATGTACCACTAGCAGAGTTCCCGGAAGCACTTGGCTGTGACACACCTAATTCTACACCTTCATTCCTCTCAGAGCAGGTTTCAGAGAGGACTGAAGGTCTAGTGGGGTTGGAGATGCCAGCTGATGAGGAGCAAGGAGAGGTCCGCTTTGTTCTTTGGTGTGGGTCTTTGAGGTATGCTTGCCAACGAGCTGCATGGCAGGTCAACATATGTCTGGTCAAGCATGTGGTGCCCAAGCGGCTGATGTTTTGGCCACGTGAGATACGCTTGAGACATATGTTGCAAATAGCAGCGGTGCGATCTGATGCACTCGTCTCAAAAAAGGCCCACACCAAAGAACTTTTAGAATAACGTGCAGAGGAAGCGCTCTGCGCAGAGGAAGCGCTCTGCGCAGGCAGAGCTCTGCGGTGTGATTCAGTCGGTGTGCTGCCCCTAAGCTGGCCCCCGGAGGGCATCCTGCCTCGTTGGACATGTGCCTCCTCCTCCTCCTCCTCCTCCTCCTCCTCCCTCCTTCCAGGCACCCACGTGGAGTCAGTGCCCTCATCATCCCCTCCCTCTTCATCGCTGTAGCAAACCTGGCAGTATGCTGCAGCTTGTGGAACATTACTGCCAGATTGCTGTCCTTCTTGAGCATCCCCTCTCTCTGTGCTCACGCTACTGCCTTCCTCTAGCTGAGTGTCATCATCAGAGCCCACCAAACACTGGGCATCCTCCTGGAGCATGTACCCAACACTGTGCTCAAAGAGTTCAGGAGACTCCTCAGGAGGACGTGGTGGGTCTAGGGAAGGAGTCACTGATGATGACATTGAGAGGAGGGACGACGATGTGTTGGCAGCTGCTTTTCTACTACCCTGAGACTGGGTGAGAGAGGATGAGGAGGATGAAGAGGGCTTGGTCATCCACTCTACCAAGTCGTTGGCATGTTGCGGTTCAACATGTCCAGCTGCAGAAAAGAAGGACAAGCATGTCCCATGGCCACGTGCTGATGACAATGCACCGCGTCCCCGACCAGCACTGTTGTCTCTAGACACAGAGCCTGCTTGCCCTCTTTTATCGGCTCGCGCCTGTCTGCCTCTCCTTGCTGGCCTTCCAGACATGGTAATGGCCTGAAGGGAGTTGGGTAAAACAGTAGTTGGGTAGTTTATATTGTGCTGGAGGCACACAACACCCACTAACTCCTGCAGATGCCTTTTTTATAGAACAGCAGAGTTAAAGGGGTATATACAGATGTATACTGTGCTGTGCTGGAAGCACACACAACTTCCAATAACTCCAGCAGATGCCAATCGGGCCCAAATACAGAACAGCTATGTAGGTGGATAATAGCGGTATGTACTGGGTACAGAGCAGGCACACAGCACGCACTATCTCCTGAGTGACACTGCTGACTGCAAGCTCTATTGTTAAAGATGGACCACTAGCTATATAGGTGAGGTGAATATCACGGTGTATACTGCGGTCAGGGCACGCAGACAATAACAAGAAAACAGCAGAGTTAAAGGGGTATATACAGCTGTATACTGTGCTGTGCTGGAGGCACACACAACTTCCAATAACTCCAGCAGATGTCAATCGGGCCCAAATAGAGAACAGCTATGTAGGTGGATAATAGCGGTATGTACTGGGTACAGAGCAGGCACACAGCACGCACTATCTCCTGAGTGACACTGCTGACTGCAAGCTCTATTGTTAAAGATGGACCACTAGCTATATAGGTGAGGTGAATATCACGGTGTATACTGCGGTCAGGGCACGCAGACAATAACAAGAAAACAGCAGAGTTAAAGGGGTATATACAGCTGTATACTGTGCTGTGCTGGAGGCACACACAACTTCCAATAACTCCAGCAGATGTCAATCGGGCCCAAATAGAGAACAGCTATGTAGGTGGATAATAGCGGTATGTACTGGGTACAGAGCAGGCACACAGCACGCACTATCTCCTGAGTGACACTGCTGACTGCAAGCTCTATTGTTAAAGATGGACCACTAGCTATATAGGTGAGGTGAATATCACGGTGTATACTGCGGTCAGGGCACGCAGACAATAACAAGAAAACAGCAGAGTTAAAGGGGCATATACAGCTGTATACTGTGCTGTGCTGGAGGCACACACAACTTCCAATAACTCCAGCAAATGACAATCGGGCTCAAATAGAGAACAGCTATGTAGGTGTATATAGTGGTATGTACTGGGTACAGAGCACGCAGACAGCACGCACTAACACTACTGACTGCAAGCTCTATTATTAAAGCTAGATCACTAGCTATATAGGTGAGGTGAATATAGTGGTGTATACTGCGGTCAGGGCACAGACAGTAACCACTACACAAGAGCAAAATAGTAAATCAGCCAAAAACGATTGGTGTGTAACTGTGTTGAAGGTACACAGAACACCCACTGCTTCAGATGCTAACAAACACTACACGAGGCCGCCTGAAAGGCAGCTTTATATAGTGTGGGGCGTGCACTACACTGTCTGAGCTATGATTGGCCACAGGCAGGATGCCTGTGACCAACCATTGCTCTTCCCGCTACTGGCGCTGCGATTGGCCAAGCATGCGGGGTCACAGTGCATGCTTGGCCAATCGTGAGACAGCAATGCATTGCGCCATCGCAGTGCATTGTGGGCCACACGAATTTTGCCGCGAACGGCCCAAACGTTCGGAATTCGGCGAACGCACGAACGACCGATGTTCGAGTCGAACATGCGTTCGACTCGAACACGAAGCTCATCCCTACACATCACCTAAAAATAAACCCAAAAAAAACACTGTATTATAAATATGCAGGCATACATTGATTAGCTTACCAGAAGTCTCAGACACTCACCTGTTGTGGTGCCAATTTCGCCAATCTCTACAATCTCTCCTCCTCTGCTTCTGGTGTTGGTATTTCCCCTTCTTTGGGAGGTGTGGGGTCCCTGGTGTACTCAGACGTCCCGAGTCTTCTCTCCCCTATGAGAATGTAAAAAAGGAATACAAGCACCAGTGGTGGAAGTAACTGAGTTAAAGTAAACGGCGTTACTTAACGCCGTTACTTAACGCCGTTACTTTAGAGGGTAACGCGTAATTGAATTGATTACTCTTCCCCTCATGGTAAAACCGTTCCCATTACTTGGGCGGCATTACCGCAATTAAATCTACGGCCACGGGGGGCGGTAGATGTAATTGCCGTAAAGCTGCAATTACATATACCGCCACTAGGGGCGCAACGGGCCACGATTCGGAGCACTTCGCGGCCTCGGCCTTTAGAAAAGGCCACAGCTTTGGTCTAGCTCCGGAGCGGCAGCCATCTTGGTGCACCCGTCGGCCATTTACAATGTGATTGCTCCGTCAAATGACGGAGCGATCACTTGTAAGCAAACCGGTCTGTGTACAGATATGTACAGTGGAGGGGAGAATTCGTATGGCAGCAGAGCTGTGGGCTGCATCTGTAGTGCCCACAGCACTGCTCTGTGACAATTGCAGTCACAGCCATCCCTCCATACCCTGCTAATACTCTGAAATTTCCTGCCAATACGCTGCAGTACCCTGCCAATACCCTGACAATACTCTGCAATTCCCAGCCAATACTCTGCAATTCTCTGCCAATACTCTGCAGTACCTTGCCAATACCCTGCCAATACTCTGCAGTACCCTGCCAATACTCTGCAGTACCCTGCCAATTCCCAGCCAATACTCTGCAATACTCTGCCAATACTCTGCAATACCCCGCCAATACTCTGCAATACCCTGCCAATACTCTGCAATACCCTGTCAATACTCTGTAATACCATGCAATACTCTGCAATACCCTGCCAATACTCTGCAATACCCTGCCAATATCCTGCCAATACTCTGCCATACCCAGCCAATACTCTGCCATACCCAGCCAATACTCTGCCGTACACTGCCATAACCTGCCATACCCTGCCATACTCTGCCATACCCTGCCATACTCGGTAATACCCAGCCATACTCTGCCATACTCGGTAATGCCCAGCCATACTCTGCAATACTTGGTAATACCCAGCCATACCCAGCCATGCTCAGCCGTACCCAGCCATACTCAGCCAATTTTACAGTGGGGGAGATGACGTGGATATTACAGTGGGGAGATTGTGGCTATTACAGTGAGGACTATATGGTGGTGGAATTTTCACAGGTTTTTGCAAATTCAATTATTATCTGCTGATCCGAAAAATGATCCGATCCGTGACTCTGATCCGAGGAACGATCCGATCCCCGAGTTTGGGGGGGACAGATGTACTGAGGGGAAACAGATATATGTTTGTGGGGGGGGGGGGGGTGACAGATGTGTAGTGGGGTACAGAGGGGGAACAAATATATGTGTGTGGGGGGGAACAGACGTGCAGAGGGGTACAGAGGGGAAATAGCCATGCAGGGGGGTACAGAGGGGAAATAGACGTGCAGGGAGGAACGCGCCCCTTGCTTACAGTAATACTAGACTATTAGAATATTTAAAAAAAAGCCACAGTTACTTTGCTGAGTAACTAATTACTTTTGTAATGTAATAACTGAGTTACTAATGCAATTACTTTTTGGGAGAAGTAATTTGTAACTTAACGAATTACTTTTTTAAAGTAAGATGACTAGGGATGAGCCGAACACCCCCTTGTTCGGTTCGCACCAGAACATGCGAACAGACCTAAACTTCGTGTGAACTTTAGAACCCTATTAAAGTCTATGGGACTCGAACGTTCACAATCTAAAGTGCTAATTTTAAAGGGTAATATGCAGGTTACTGTCCTAAAAAGTGTTTGGGGACCTGGGTCCTGCCCCAGGGGACATGGATCAATGCAAAAAAAAGTTTTAAAAACGGCCGTTTTTTCAGGAGCAGTGATTTTAATAATGATTAAAGTGAAACAATAAAAGTGTAATATTCCTTTAAATTTCGTAGCTGGGGGGTGTCTATAGTATGCCTGTGAAGGGGCGCATGTTTCTGGTGCTTAGAACTGTCCTTGCACAAAGTGTCATTTGTGCAGGAAAAGAAGTCTTTTAAAATCACTTGCGGCTAAATTGTCGGCTCCCCGTAATACAGAGAACACTCAATGAGTGTTCTCTGTATTAGCCGACAATTCATTCATTCATTGATAAAAAAAAAAAAAAAAAAAGCGTGGGGGTTCCCCTAAATTCAATTACCAGGCCCTTCAGGGGTTCCCCAGTGACGTGTGGGTGACCCCGCCCCCTCTGATGTAACGCAGGTTTCCGTTACATCAGAGGGGGCGGGTCACCCACACGTCACTGGGGAACCCCTGGCTTCCCTCTCCAGCGTCAGAGGGGCGGTCCTCCTAATATAAGAAACGTCAGCGCTGGGATCTCCGCAGTCTCCGCAGTGGAGACAGAAGAAGGATGTATGGACAGCGCTGGACTGAGAGATCCCCCGTCGCTGGATATGATCATCCATCGCTGGACCCCAGAGATCCGTCGCTGGATAGCAAGAGTGGATTAGCACCGCTGGAATCTTTTTTTTATTTTTTTTATTTTTAATAAAGGAATTTTTCAAAAGTGTGTTTGTCTTATTTAACCATTTTTACACTTTCTTTGTGAAATGGTAGGGGTACTTTTGTACCCCCTTACCATTTCAAACAGGGGGGGGGCCGGGATCTGGGGGTCCCCTTGTTAAAGGGGGCTTCCAGATTCTGATAAGCCCCCCGCCCGCAGACCCTCACAACCACCGGCCAGGGTTGTGAGGATGAGGCCCTTGTCCTCATCAACATGGGGACAAGGTGCTTTGAGGGGTCACAGACCCCCAAAGCATCCTCCCAATTTTGAGGGTATGTGGCCTGGTACGGTTCAGGAGGGAGGGGGGGCGCTCTCTCGTCCCCCCCTCTTTTCCTGCGGCCTGCCAGGTTGCGTGCTCGGATAAAGGGTCTGGTATGGATTTTTAGGGGGAGCCCCACGTCAATTTTTTTTTAAATTTGATGCGGGGTTCCCCTTAATATCCATATCAGACCTGAAGGGTCTGGTATGGATATTTAGGGGGACCCCCATGTCAATTTTTTTTTAAATTTGACACGGGGTTCCCCTTAATATCCATGTCAGACCTGAAGGGCCTGGTAATTGAATTTAGGGGAACCCCCACGCTTTTTTTTTTTTTTTTATTATCAATGAATGAATGAATTGTCGGCTAATACAGAGAACACTCATTGAGTGTTCTCTGTATTACGGGGAGCCGACAATTTAGCCGCAAGTGATTTTAAAAGACTTTTTTTCCTGCACAAATGACACTTTGTGCAGGGACAGTTCTAAGCACCAGAAACATGCGTCCCTTCACAGGCATACTATAGATACCCCCCAGCTACGAAATTTAAAGGAATATTACACTTTTATTGTTTCACTTTAATCATTATTAAAATCACTGCTCCTGAAAAAACGTCCGTTTTTAAAACTTTTTTTTGCATTGATCCATGTCCCCTGGGGCAGGACCCAGGTCCCCAAACACATTTTAGGACAGTAACCTGCATATTACCCTTTAAAATTAGCACTTTAGATTTCTCCCATAGACTTGTATAGGGTGTTCCGGCTTTTCGAATTTGCTGCGAACAGCCCAAATTGTTCACTGTTTGCTGAACAGGCGAACAGGCAATGTTCGAGTAGAACATGAGTTCGACTCGAACTCGAAGCTCATCCCTAAAGATGACCAACACTGCTTAGCACACAGATATTTGAGGGCAGAAATAGGAATATGAAACATTGCTTGGAAGTGTCGTACAATTGTGTTTTTTGGCAGAGTTCAAAGGTGAAAACATTATTTTTTACACTTTCTAAAGTTGGAATACTTACCTGTTGTGTGAACAAATGTAGTCAAGTGCAACTTGCCAAAACATCGTCTTTGGAGTGGGCTAAGGAACGATGTTTATTACGAACGATTGAACCCATGAACATGAAAGTGACCATTTTAAACTGTACAACATTAAATCAAAGCACATGGAGCAGAATGCAAGCAATAATAATAATATGAACACACGACAACTACTTACTTTTTTGAAGAACTTGCTTGATCCTTCTGTACTGATCATGCTCCCTCAGTTTCAGGTCTGACCAGCGTTTTCTCAGTTGATCCTTGGATCGTCGTACCCCAAAATTCTTCTGAAGACTCTTCACAACTTTAGTCATGATCTTGGCCTTTCTGACATTTTGGTCTGGGTAAGGTCCATACTTCCCATCATAGTCGTTCCTCTATGTCCACCATCTCCAACATCTCTCCAAAAGACATATTTGAGGCCTTAAATCTTCTCCTCTAGGATCGGGACATTTCTTGTTTCCGGCTTTCCTCGTCCTCCTCCTCGTTAGTGGAATTATTATCATGCCGCTGGTGTGTCTCCGCCATGTGCTCTCCCCACTGCGCCAAAAGAGAAGGGGTGGGGAATAGACTAGAAAGAGGGTGGAGTTTCACGCATGCGCACTGTATATAAAACGCAACACGCGTGTGTCGTACGTAGGATCTGTGAGCAGAGTGAGGAGCTGACGTGCCGATCGTTCAAACAAAGGTACAATTCAGGGGCGGATCCAGAGCCTAGTCTCGGGATGGGCGCTTGCAAAAATTATGTTTTTTTGGGGTAAATTTATCAGGGAAATGGCTGGTGTTAGCGCTTAAATCATCACAACGCCATGGTAGTTATGGTGTCAGGGTAATTGAAACGCACTACTATTATTACATTGTTATAAAAAATTAAATGGTTCAACTCACCATAATGCAGAATCAGTGGGAGCCCTGAGCTTGTCACCTGCCACACGTTGCGGATTGTCACTTGCCACGTTGCCTGTCACTAGATGCAGATGGTCACTTACCCCGTCCCATGCCACACGTTGCAGATTGCCACTTGCCACGTCCCATGCCACATGTTGCAGATTGTCACTTGCCACGTCCCATGTCACACGTTGCAGATTGTCACTTGCCACGTCACCTGTCACCAGATGCAGATTGTCACTTGCCATGTCACACGATGCAGAGTGTCACTTGCCACGTCCCGTGCCACGCATTGCAGATTGTCACTTGCCACGTCACCTGTCACCAGATGCAGATTGTCACTTGTCAAGTCCCATGCCACACGATGCAGATTGTCATTTGCCACATCCCATGCCGCACAATGCAGATTGTCACTTGCCACGTCCCATGCCACATGATGCAGATTGTCACTTGCCTGCTATAATTGTCTCTTGCTATAATTGCTATATAATTGTCTCTTGCTATAATTGTCCCAGGCAGCAGATTACCAGTAAAGCAGCAGAGAGATGAAGTAATCTCTCTGCTGCCATGGCTGCTTGCACACTACACAGTGAGGTCAGAACTTCAGGGATGCAGGACGGGCATCGGGCAGCGAGAGATGATGTAATCTCTCTGCTCCCCCACCCACCGGCTCCCTGATAGGCCAGCAACCGCTCACAAACTGATATTGAGCCGGGCTGCCCGCGGAGCCACCCGCTGTCTCTCACAGACGGAGCCGCCCATGCTCTCTGCCGTGGAGCCGCCCGCTAGCTCTCTCACCCGCGGCGACACCTGCCACCCGTATTTTAGGAGGGGGCAATTGCCCCGTTTCCCCCCGCTGGATCCGCCCCTGGTACAATTTTAACTTGGTACATCACTAGCCTATACTGCTTCTAGATTGAGGGCTATATTGGGACAAGATTAGGAGAGTTTAGCCTGACATTATTAGAGTTTGTCTTGTGTTGTGTCTTGCAGAGAAGATGGATCCCTTCAAGGAACCACATTTTCTGGGGCTAATCATTGATATGCTCAGGGAGCTGCCCTGCCTGTGGCAGATGAACAACCCCCTTTCTAAGGACCGAAGAAAGAGGAAGGCAGTGCTTGAGAAACTGCTTGGTTTGGTGAAGATCATGCTCCCCACGGCAGACATCACCTATGTGATGGCCAAAATTGGTGCCCTGAGGAGTACATATCTGAGGGAGCACAAGAAGTTCCAGGAGTCCATGAGATCAGGAGATCCAGATGACATTTGTGTACCCAGGATGTTGTACTACGAGAGGCTGCATTTTCTGGCAGACCAGAGGGAACCCAGGCCACCACTCTACCATCTTCCTTCAAGGCTTCCTTCACCCCCAGCTGAGGCTTCCAATGTCCAACCTGGGCCTTCCAGGCAGCAACATGTGGAGGGGCCCAGCTTGAGATAGGTATAGCATTGTTCAACATATTTTTTGTCGTACATTTAATGATATTAACTAGATACTATTATTGATCAGTAAGTTGTGATTTAACAAAGTGGTTTACATATCAATAGACAGTAGTGACCAAAAATGATTGGGACAAGAAGTAAAAATGCTGTGCTCAGAATGTTAGTCTATTCTATTTGGTAACATTCAATTTGCAACAGTCATGAGCACAAAATTGTGTGGTTGATGACCAAAAAACTAAAACTATGTCCCATTTTCATACACAGGAAGACCTCAACCAGGAGGAGGCTGTGGCAAGTGTCAGCCGGGAGGAGGCTGTGGCAAGTGGCAGCCGGGAGGTCGACCATCGTCCCCCTCCTGCTCCTCCACCTCCTGCCACAACTACAAGAGCAGAGCCACAGCCTGGAAGGAAGCCTGGAGGGAAGTGCCTAAGGAAGACCAGAGAGTGATGGCCTGGGTTCAGTCTGGTGTGACAGAAGATGCAGGCTCTTGTATGACCACAGCCTGGGGACATAGATGTCATCTGCTCTAACAGATCTCTTGGACTTCTGGACCAGACTGTTATCCCTTTAGATATGTATTCCTCAGGCCACCAATTCTGCATTTAAAAAATAATTGATGTCTGCCCTGGGGACCAAAGGCTTTGCCAAATTGACCAGTTTCTCCAGCGTTGCCTTCCTGTTTTTGTTTATGACACCTGAATAAAGTTTTTTTTTGGTTCAAGAAATACTTGCGTATGTGTTTTACTTCAAAAAGGGCCGTTTATTTGTGAGTAGGCAGGTACATTTCAAAAATACAAAGTCAAATTAATAACAAGGGGCACCAACACCAAACAACCTCCTAGAGATTAAAAAAGAAAACAATAAAATAAATAGATAATAATGGTGTTGTGGTAAGTTGACATACAAAACATACCAAAAAAATTACAAAGATGAGCAAAATGTCATAAAAGGAGATCTTGATTAAAAAATCAACCACAAAATTTATCGAAAAAAAATCTAAAATTATTGGGTAGATGTGACAAATTAAAATATTGTATTCATGAAATGAGGAAAAATAATAAAGAAATAAGTTTTGGAGAAGTGTGTGTGAATATGAGCAGAAAAACAACTTCATTCTTGTAACATTATAAAGAAAAAGACAATGCGCTGCATTAAACAATTTTAAACATTGCAGCATGACGAATGTGCTATATCGATTACGATCGGTAGTTTTACCTGACAGAGTGTTCCGTCTCAGAATTTATTCTGAGCATGCGTGGCCCTTTGTCCATCGGACTAGGCTACCGAAATTGATGCGCATCGGATCATGTTGTCGGAAAATTGTATATCCAGCTCTCAAACTTTGTTGGTCGGACATTCCTACGGAAAAAGTCAGATGGAGCCCACACACGGTCGGATTATCCGACAATGCGGTCCGATCAGACATTTTCTGTTTGAATTTCTGACCGTGTGTACAAGGGCTAAGACAACACATCTCTGCTGGGACTTTGTAGAATATGCAGAACATTTTAATTGTATTATTGCTCCAAGTCTTAACCTGGTTTAGAATAAACCTGTCACTGCACTTAAAAAAGTGCAGGTAAAGCACAGACAGATCAAAGATTTTTTATTTTCCATAAAGATTTTTTTTTCATTTGCAATATGCCTTCCAACTCATTGGATAATTAGATTTTTTTCAGGAAAAGACAATTCCTAGTATAGCCCCCGTTTCTCCTAGCCCTGGAGGGATTTGCCCCCTAATGACCAGGCCATATTTTTATGATACGGCACTGCGTTGCTTTAACTGACAATTGCTTGGTCGTGCAACACTGTACCCAAACAAAATTGATGTTTTTTTTTTCTCACTAATAGAGCTTTCTTTTGGTGGTATTTGATCACCTCTGCGTTTTTTATTTATTGCGCTATAAACAAAAAAAGAGCAACAATTTTGAAAGAAAAATTAATAATATTTTTTACTTTTTGCTATAATAAATATCCACAAAAATGTTTTTAAACAAATTTCTTCATCAGTTGAGACCAATATGTATTCTACATATTTTTGGTAAAAAAAAACAAACAACAAAAAAAAACCCGCAATAAGTGTATATTGATTGGTTTGCACAAAAGTTATAGTGTCTACAAAATAAGGAATAGATTTTCCCTTTTTAATTATTTATTTTCTACTAGTAATGGTGGTGATCTGCAATTTTTAGCAGGACTACGACATTGCGGCACACAGAACGAACACTTTTGACCCTTTTTTGGGACTATTGATATTATATATATATATATTACACAGCATTCAGTGCTATAAAAATGCACTGATTACTGTGTAAATGTCACTGGCAGGGAAGGGGTTAACACCAGGGGGCGATCAAGGGGTTAAATGTGTTCCCTAGGTGTGTTTCTAACTGTGAGCCGATGTGACTGACTAGGAGGAGCCAGATTGTTGTTCCTACTTAGTAGGAACAGACCATCTGTTTCTCCTCCCCTGTCAGAACAGGGATTTTACACAAATCCCTGTTCTGGCTCTCATGCCCATGATCGCGTGTGTGCCTGCCATGGCTCTTAAAAGGACCCATACAAAGAAGGGGAAGGCGCACTGACCTAGTGCATTACCATAAAACAGCTTTATTTAAAATTGAATCAAATAGCAAAATGGCTACTCACAAACGAGTATTGATCACAGGCAAAATCAATACAATAAATCCATCGCACCAAACGTTTGGCGACTCCAGACCAGATGTCCGAGGAATTTGATGAGTACCTCTACGGAAATGGCTAACGCGTTTCGGGAGTGACCCCCTTTCTTCAGAGCCAAAGAGGGCTATGGTCCCATAATTACAAACATCCTCAGATGAGTTTCTGTACTAGGTTCAACAATAGGGCCCCAGCAATACAGAGGATCCTTAAGAAAAACTGGAGGATACTTGAATCTGATCCTATCATGAAAACTAGCCTCCCCCCATGCCCGAATGTAGTCTTCAGGAGACCAAAAGATCTAAGGAGCATTATTGCCCCAAGTAGGGTGAAGAAGACCAAAACTAGAGGCCTAAACAGTATCTGGACTACAATATTTGATCAAAAGGGCAGCTACAAATGCGGGAGCACAAATTGTGCCAATTGTACGTATATGTGCCACAGGAAAAGAGACGTAATAGGCACTGATAACAAAGTCCACAAGGTTAAGCAGTTTATTAATTGTGGGACCACTTATGTCATCTATGGCATTCTGTGCCCCTGTGGCCTCCTCTATGTTGGCCGTACTTCACGCCAAATGCGAACAAGAATGAACGAACATAGAAGTAGCATTCAGACAGAAAAGGATAAGTATTCCTTACCAAGACATTTTAAAGAGACTCACGCCAGTAATGTGGATGGCATGAAGGTTTTCGGGATTGAAGCTATGCCAAACGATGTGGATAACGGTAAAAAACACCAGCTACTCTGCAATAGAGAGGCCTACTGGATATTCTGTCTAGGAACTATGGCCCCCAAAGGCCTTAATGAAGAAATTGAATTGCACAACCTGCTGTAAGATGGATAGCCCTCGCTAGCTGGGTGGGTGGGTAAGGCCCTATGTAGTTTAGGCAACTGTATAATTTAATACAATTTAATTCAATTTTAGTTTTAATTTCATTTTCAATTTATTCTATTTTATTTTATTTATTTAATTGTCTTTATTCTAATTAAATTCAATTTAATCCCTTTAACCTTATCTTGGCTACATGTGGCCCATCTGATCGGCTCTTGAGGGCAATATATTCCCGTTGAGGCAGCATCCATACTTAAATAATGGTAGACCCAGTTTTAGGTATAAGACCTGGTTACTCATTATGTATATGTATATATGTGTTTATATATGGCTTATCATGTATGTTCACTACATTACTATATACTATATATTTATATGTATATATATTTTTTAAATATATCCTTTTTTTTTATTTTTATTTTTAGATATATATACATATACTTCTAATCCATCGTTTCTATCAACTATGCGATTAACTAGTTCTAATGCATTTCTCTCTTTTTTGTGTTTAATTAATTATTGATAGATTTTTCTTATTTATTTTTTTAATGCAAATTGAATTAATTTTTATGTATGAATGGTAAAAAAAAAAAAAAAAAAAAAAAAAAAAAAATTCCTTTTTTACAACTCTTAATTTTAACATATATATATATATTTTTTATTTATTTTTTGTATTTCTTAAAAATGCCTTGTCATTTGTTCCCACTCTATAACTGTAGTACATTCACTAGGGCGTATGGCTTCTCGCTGGAGAGTAGGTGTGGCATTTGGTAATTCCTTGTAACACCCCCCTCCCCTTTTTTTTTTTTTTTTTTTTCTCTAATATTATTAGTAACCTCCTTGACTGTCTCAGCAAGGAGGTTAGCGATCGCATGGGAGGTTGGATTGTGGGCGGGTTCCTCTGCGCCTGTGCTTCCGGGTCCTGGTTCCAGCTTGCGCTTCAGGGGTCTGGCTAGACGCCGAAGCGTGAGTGGACCAGGTCACGCCAATGGACGCCCGTGCTCGGACGTCCACTTTGTGCGCCTGAGCGGAAGTACTCACGCTGGGGCGCCCGGATGTTGCGGATGGAACGCATATCCGTCCGCACTTCCTGTCACATGGGACCAAGTGCGCTCCAGTCGGCGTGAGCGGAAGTGCCCATGCTGGTGCGCCCGGAAGTTGCGGGTGGAACGCATATCCACCCGCACTTCCTGCTACAAGAAACCAGGTGCGCTCCAGCCAGCAGATAGCGTCCACGAGGACATCATCTTTGCACACATACAGGTTGTGTACAGCACTAAATGTATTTCAATAAAATAAAATAAAATGAAATTCGGTGTAGCACCTTCCCCCTCGAGTGTACCACTAAGATCATCAGTAATTTCTATGTGGCAGATATTAACACAAAAAATCTCTATCGTATGTGGCGGTTAGTATTATTCTATTTAACAGGAGTACATATGTATATCCACACACGTGTGCATGAGCACACGCGTGCGTTTCCGCATAAGATGCGACACTTGCAGTCGCCTCTCTCCCTCCCTTTTTTTTTTTATTTATTTATTTATTATTTTTTTATTTATTTAATTTTTTTTATTTATTTATTTATTTATTTTTTTTTTTTTTTTTTTTTTATTTATTTTTTTTTTTTTTTGGGGGGGTGGAGCTTTCTGACCTGCCTGACCTGGGGTGGAGTTTTCTGACCTTTTCTACCTCATGGGCTTAGAGGCCTTTTTATATATATTTACTGGCAGCCTCCAGCGAGAGACCATAGCCCTCTTTGGCTCTGAAGAAAGGGGGTCACTCCCGAAACGCGTTAGCCATTTCCGTAGAGGTACTCATCAAATTCCTCGGACATCTGGTCTGGAGTCGCCAAACGTTTGGTGCGATGGATTTATTGTATTGATTTTGCCTGTGATCAATACTCGTTTGTGAGTAGCCATTTTGCTATTTGATTCAATTTTAAATAAAGCTGTTTTATGGTAATGCACTAGGTCAGTGCGCCTTCCCCTTCTTTGTATTCTCTCTTTTTAGTATTTGAACACCCAATGTTCTAAAGGAGGGCTGCAAGACGTAGTGACTACACCATTTTCAAACTGTCTATATCACATCTAAAGACCAAGAAACCAGAGCGCAGGAGAATTTGCTGTTTTTCTTAAAAGGACCCGCCATATATGTACAGAGAGACATCCTGCTGCCGTATATGTACAGGAGCTGGTCGGAAAGTGGTTAAAGTGAAACAATAAAAATGAAAAATTCCTTTAAATATAGTGCATGGGGGTCCCCTTAGTCTTCTTGTAAAGTGGTGCATCTGTACGATGCATAGAGCCTGCTGCAGCAATAATGAATTTTCTAAAGGAAAAAATGTAACTTAAACTTGCTCTGTAGGCAAGGGGCGTGGCCACCCAGTTACATAAGCTGGTGGCACCGCCTCTTATGATGTCACATGACGTCAAGAGATGTCACATGATGTCAAGTGATGTCAAGTACCACCAGATGACTTAGCCGGGCGGCCCTACCCCTTGCCTATATAAGAGCTGTCAAAGCAGAGAGGAGGCTGGCGGACAGAGGCTTCCCAAGAGCTGACAGTGGGTGTTTTTTTTTCTATTTTTTGGGTCAAAACTTGTCAAAAACTGTTTCCTGTGGTTATTACTTTTTGACACTTTTTTGGTGAATGGGTAGTGGTACAATATACTCGATACCCATTCACAAAGGGGGGAGGGGGCCGGGATCTGGTGGCCCCCCTTGTTAAAGGGAGCTTCCAGATACCTAAAATACTACCACCTGCAGCCTCCGACAACCACAGCCCAGAGTTGTCGGGGAGAGGCCCTTGTCCCCATCAACATGGGGACAAGGTGCTTTGGGAGGCACCTGCATACTCAGATAAGGGTCTGGTATGGATTTGGGTTCCCCTTAACCACTTCAGTACAGGGCATTTTCACCCCCTTCCTGCCCAGACCAATTTTCAGATTTCAGTGCTCTAACGCTTTGTTTTAAACTGTGTTTTAAACTGTTTTAAATAAATGTTTTTTTTTAAATAAAGAAAATAAGGTTGCAGCAATTGTGAAGAATGATGCTGGAAATTTTTCTTTAAGAAAGCCAAGAAAAAAAGGGAACCACTGCTGATGTAGAAACAAGGCAGAAGTGGGGGCAGCAATTATGCCTTAAATATTCTAATTGCTGCTGTGCCAAAAAATAAAACATAAAAAAAAGGAAACCACTGCTATTGCAGAAAGAGGAACACCTGCAGTGAAAAAGGGGGTGACAGCAAGTATGCCCTAAATATTCAAAGTGCTGCTGCGCCAAAAAAAAAGTATATCACTGCCATGCAGAAGGCATAACATCTGCAACGTAGAAGGGGAAGTACTAATAATGCAGCAATAAAAAAAATGATGCTGCAAAAACAAACAAACAATATTAATGGAAAATGGGATCAGTGGTGACACAGAAGTGTTGTACACACCAACAATTCAGTATCACCACTACACTGTGTTATTCACACTATACTGACTGCACTAAACTGACTTGTGCTAGAATTATTGCTCTTGCTCTAACGCATGTGGTGATACCTCACATGTGTGGTTTTAATGGCGTTTACATATGTGGGTGGGACTTGCATGTGCATTTGCTTCTGTGCATAAGCTACCAGGGACAGGGGCTCTTTAAAGCTTTTTCCTTTTTATTGTGTATTTTAATTTTTTTTACACTTTCTCTTTTAGTTTTTTAGTTTTTTTTATCAATTTTATTTATCCCTTGTAATAGGAATGCTGTGTGACAGGTCCTCTTTATGGAGAGATGCGGGACCCCACATCACACCTCCAGGATGGAAAGCATGAGATCAAAAAAAGTCACGATTCCCATACTTTCCAGACACGATCACGGATTGTTTACAAGCACGGCCCTGACGTGATGTCATAACATCGTGCCCGAGCCTCCGACGGTCATAGAGATGACAGGTGACCATCTGGTCACCGGAAATCTCTATGATCCTCATCTGGCGGTGGCCGATTCCTTCTCCCCAATGGCATGGGAAAGCCCGGAGAAGCACCGGAGGGTGACGTAAGGGGGGAGGTGTCCCCTCCCGTCGCCTGTAAGAACGATCTAGTGGCTGAACTGCAACTATGATTGTTCTTAGAGTGCACAAAATTGCCAGCTGAAAAAGAGGATGCCTGAATAATACCTGTAGCTGCATTCATTATTCAGATATTCCCACTGAAAGTTTAGGATGCCATATGACGGCCTTGGGCTGGAAGTGTAAAGTAACAGGATCAGCATATATATTTTTTTGAGGGTAACAACCACTTTAATATCTCCTTAACCTCCGTTTTCATTTTTTAGGGTGGCTCCAATCCTGTGCAGGATCCCCTGGAGACACCCTGAGTGTAGTTCCACATGGCATTGCTGGTGGGAGCTGTGCGTGGGGGGAATAGCTGAAATTCAAAGCTGGCTATGCATGCACATTGTGTTATTTGTGCTAAGGGTGATGGGATTGTATTCCTGCTGCAGAAGGTCATTTGTCAATTTGATGATGTTTACAGTGCACACCCTCCTGACTGGAAGTGTGATACTAGGGAATATGAATCAAGCAGTTTTTAAGAATTTAAAAATTAAGTGAATCCTGATATATATAAAACAAAAAACAAAAAAAACAATGCAAATATTAGTAAAATGGACATGAATACTTTTATGTTAATGTAGCACCATCTAGTGTGCTAGAAAAAGAATAGGCTTTGTAAGAATAGGTCAATTGTCAGGCTTGGCTGGCAGCCAAGCCTTTGTTATTTGATTAATCTGGGTCAGGTGAGTGATTCAGGGAGGGCTGGATGACTCACAGGCAGCATCTCTGAGACCCCCCCACTTATAGAAACTTACAAAAGATTCTAGTAGAATGGGAGTGGAGGTGAAGAGGAGCTGCCTGGAGTATTTATGAGGGTCCTGACCAATCCCCAACAGATGGGTTGACAGGGGGCAAGCCCCCTCAAATACTCAGGCTCAGCCCAGCTGGGGGCAGTGGAGTTTGGGTGAAAGTTGGAGATGAAGTGTTAGGCTGTCAATGGCCCTTGCAGGTGCCCCCTAGTCTGGGCGTGGGTGCGGAAGAAACCCTCTTCACGACACACAGAGGTGTCCTGACCAGTAGGCAGGGGAGCAAAGTGGAGGACAGCAGGAGAACACTTCTGTGCAAATCTCCAGGGCGGAAGACAGCCTGGAGAGCTGGTTAGGGATGGGCTGAACAACCCCCTTTTTGGTTTGCAGCAGAACTTTCAAACAACAAACCCCTATTGAAGTCTATGGGATCCGGACATGAAAAATCAAAAGTACCCATTTTGAAGGCTTATATGCATACAATGGTTATGGGTGTCCAGGTACTGCCCCGGGGGACATGTTTCAATGAAAAAAACTGTTTGTAAAAAATTTCATTTTTAAATGAGCAGTGATTTATTGATGCTTAAAGTGAAAGCATAAAAATGAAAAATTCCTTTCAATATAGTGCCTGGGGGGTCCTCTTAGTCCACCTGTAAAGTGGCCCATCTGTACTGTGTATAGCATTTGTAAAGTCCAAAAAAAGATGTTTTCCCTGCAAGCTTTATTTATTTTGTAAGCAATGGCTTAGGGAGCCAGCCTGTATGATGAGGCCACAATGTAGTGCAATGGGAACAAGATTAGAGGTTGGTTGGATAGATTCTGGTGTCTCTACCACAGATTTTGGATAGAAGTCGGGTGTGGAAAAATTGTTCTTTGGGTGTCAGTGGCACTTTCACACCGTAAACCTATAGAGGCACTCTTTTTGAAAGCAAAAATTGGCCTTGCTGTCAAAAGTTGTAATGATATGCACCTGTCAAACAGATGTGGAAACATTGTTCTTTGGGTGTTAATTGTGCCCATGAAACGTACACCAAAAACATTCTTCCAGATGAAATCCACACACACAACACTTTTGAAAAGATTTCACATCCAAAAACACTTAATCGGCGACATCAGCATCATGGGCTTCCTAGATGCTTGTAATCCAGGACTGATTCAGTTTGATAAGTCAGACGGTCCACTGAGTCTGTGGACAGACACGTTCTATCACCGGTAAAAAAACCTCCACCTCCAGCAGCACTGAATGCCTTTTTGGAAAGCACGCTGGATGCAGGGCAGCCCAGCAGCTCAATAGCATACTAGGCAAGTTCTGGTCAGTTGTCTAGTCTCATGACACAGTAAGCCAGTGGATTGTTGACTGGAAAACTCTCCATCTCTGTTTTTGCCCCGAGATAATCATTCTCCATGTGATGCAGACGCTGCTGATGGGATGTAGAAGCCAACAGCCCTGGGCGGCAAGGACTAAAAAAATTCAGAAATGCATTACTTAGGCGACCGCCTTCTCCAGCGCTCCTCTCTTGACTAACAGAAGTCTCAAAACTATGTTTTCCATGACACTGTAACCTACCAGAGTCTGGAAAAGTGTTTGATAAACTCCTCTTTAAGGTGTCCTCAAGAGATTTAATATTCTGCAGACTCTGAGTGAGTTCTGAGACTTTCCCCTTATAACGGTGCTCAAGGAGGGTTGCCAACCAATAATGGTCCTTTTCCTTTACACCTCATATTCTTGGGTCATTTTGCAGGCTTTGAAACTTGAGGGAACCCATGCACAGCAAGTTTGCAGAGGCATGAGAAGTAGACTCCTCTGGGTCACTGAGGATTCCAGTATCTGGAATTGCCTCCTCCCAGCCACATACTACTCCCAAGGGTTCTGGGAATGGAAAACCATCTCTTAATGTTTGAGGTATGCCTTCCTTTGCTTTAATGCCTCCGAAACTGCCAGGACTCTTCCTCTCCTCCTCTCTCTCCTCTTGTGTGTTCTGTGGCATAGGAACAATGGTGCCTGCAGAAAGTGGACCTTGAGAGGAAAGGAAGTCCTCCTCTTCCTCCCCCTGCTCGGCCTCAAGCGCACTGTCCATAATGCCACACAGAGTCTGCTCCAGCAGGAACAGAACAGGGATTGTCACTGATGCATGCATTGTCACGGCTCACTATCCTTGTGGCCTCCTCAAATGGTGACAGTACAGTGCATGCATTCTTAAGGAGCAGCCATTGGCACAGGGAAAAAAAGCTGAGCCAGCCTGAGCCTGTCGTTGTGCCATACTCATAAAGGTACTTGTTGATGGCCCTCTGCTGCATGTGCAGCCACTGCAGCATTGCCAAAGTCAAGTTCCATGGCACAAATCAGGCAGTTTATGGGCAGGTGGAATTCCTGCTGAATTTCAGCCAACAGAGCACTGGCTGTATATGATCACTTCAAATGGCTACAGACTCTTCTGTCCTGGTTTAGATCTTCAAACCCCGGGTATCTATTTAGGAAATGCTGCACAACCAAATTGAGGACATGTGCCAGACTTTCCATGTCTAAGGGCGAACAGGAGGTTTGTGCCATTATCGCACACCACCATTCCTGGCTCCAGCTGGCGTGGACCACCTCTGGGCCTGTCCCTGCAGAGCTTCATGGATCATGGATCATGGTGTCAGGGTAATTGAAACGCATTACTATTATTACATTGTTATAAAAAATTAAATGGTTCAACTCACCATAATGCAGAATCAGTGGGAGCCCTGAGCTTGTCACCTGCCACACGTTGCGGATTGTCACTTGCCACGTTGCCTGTCACCAGATGCAGATGGTCACTTACCCCGTCCCATGCCACACGTTGCAGATTGCCACTTGCCACGTCCCATGCCACACGTTGCAGATTGTCACTTGCCACGTCCCATGTCACACGTTGCAGATTGTCACTTGCCACGTCACCTGTCACCAGATGCAGATTGTCACTTGCCATGTCACACGATGCAGAGTGTCACTTGCCACGTCCCGTGCCACGCATTGCAGATTGTCACTTGCCACGTCACCTGTCACCAGATGCAGATTGTCACTTGTCAAGTCCCATGCCACACGATGCAGATTGTCATTTGCCACGTCCCATGCCGCACAATGCAGATTGTCACTTGCCACGTCCCATGCCACATGATGCAGATTGTCACTTGCCTGCTATAATTGTCTCTTGCTATAATTGCTATATAATTGTCTCTTGCTATAATTGTCCCAGGCAGCAGATTACCAGTAAAGCAGCAGAGAGATGAAGTAATCTCTCTGCTGCCATGGCTGCCTGCACACTACACAGTGAGGTCAGAACTTCAGGGATGCAGGACGGGCATCGGGCAGCGAGAGATGATGTAATCTCTCTGCTCCCCCGCCCACTGGCTTCCTGATAGGCCAGCAACCGCTCACACACTGATATTAAGCTGGGCTGCCCGCGGAGCCACCCGCTGTCTCTCACCGACGGAGCCGCCCATGCTCTCTGCCGTGGAGCCGCCCACTAGCTCTCTCACCCGCGGCGACACCTGCCACCCGTATTCTCGGAGGGGGCAATTGCCCTGTTTCCCCCCCGCTGGATCCACCCCTGGTACAATTTTAACTTGGTACATCACTAGCCTATACTGCTTCTAGATTGAGGGCTATATTGGGACAAGATTAGGAGAGTTTAGCCTGACATTATTAGAGTTTGTCTTGTGTTGTGTCTTGCAGAGAAGATGGATCCCTTCAAGGAACCACATTTTCTGGGGCTAATCATTGATATGCTCAGGGAGCTGCCCTGCCTGTGGCAGATGAACAACCCCCTTTCTAAGGACCGAAGAAAGAGGAAGGCAGTGCTTGAGAAACTGCTTGGTTTGGTGAAGATCATGCTCCCCACGGCAGACATCACCTATGTGATGGCCAAAATTGGTGCCCTGAGGAGTACATATCTGAGGGAGCACAAGAAGTTCCAGGAGTCCATGAGATCAGGAGATCCAGATGACATTTGTGTACCCAGGATGTTGTACTACGAGAGGCTGCATTTTCTGGCAGACCAGAGGGAACCCAGGCCACCACTCTACCATCTTTCTTCAAGGCTTCCTTCACCCCCAGCTGAGGCTTTCAATGTCCAACCTGGGCCTTCCAGGCAGCAACATGTGGAGGGGCCCAGCTTGAGATAGGTATAGCATTGTTCAACATATTTTTTGTCGTACATTTAATGATATTAACTAGATACTATTATTGATCAGTAAGTTGTGATTTAACAAAGTGGTTTACATATCAATAGACAGTAGTGACCAAAAATGATTGGGACAAGAAGTAAAAATGCTGTGCTCAGAATGTTAGTCTATTCTATTTGGTAACATTCAATTTGCAACAGTCATGAGCACAAAATTGTGTGGTTGATGACCAAAAAACTAAAACTATGTCCCATTTTCATACACAGGAAGACCTCAACCGGGAAGAGGCTGTGGCAAGTGTCAGCCGGGAGGAGGCTGTGGCAAGTGGCAGCCGGGAGGTCGACCATCGCCCTCCTGCTCCTCCACCTCCTGCCACAACTACAAGAGCAGAGCCACAGCCTGGAAGGAAGCCTGGAGGGAAGTGCCTAAGGAAGACCAGAGAGTGATGGCCTGGGTTCAGTCTGGTGTGACAGAAGATGCAGGCTCTTGTATGACCACAGCCTGGGGACATAGATGTCATCTGCTCTAACAGATCTCTTGGACTTCTGGACCAGACTGTTATCCCTTTAGATATGTATTCCTCAGGCCACCAATTCTGCATTTAAAAAATAATTGATGTCTGCCCTGGGGACCAAAGGCTTTGCCAAATTGACCAGTTTCTCCAGCGTTGCCTTCCTGTTTTTGTTTATGACACCTGAATAAAGTTTTTTTTTGGTTCAAGAAATACTTGCGTATGTGTTTTACTTCAAAAAGGGCCGTTTATTTGTGAGTAGGCAGGTACATTTCAAAAATACAAAGTCAAATTAATAACAAGGGGCAGCAACACCAAACAACCTCCTAGAGATTAAAAAAGAAAACAATAAAATAAATAGATAATAATGGTGTTGTGGTAAGTTGACAAACGAAACATACCAAAAAAATTACAAAGATGAGCAAAATGTCATAAAAGGAGATCTTGATTAAAAAACTAACCACAAAATTTATCGAAAAAAAAAATCTAAAATTATTGGGTAGATGTGACAAATTAAAATATTGTATTCATGAAATGAGGAAAAATAATAAAGAAATACGTTTTGGAGAAGTGTGTGTGAATATGAGCAGAAAAACAACTTCATTCTTGTAACATTATAAAGAAAAAGACAATGCGCTGCATTAAACAATTTTAAACATTGCAGCATGACGAATGTGCTATATCGATTACGATCGGTAGTTTTACCTGACAGAGTGTTCCGTCTCAGAATTTATTCTGAGCATGCGTGGCCCTTTGTCCATCGGACTAGGCTACCGAAATTGATGCGCATCGGATCATGTTGTCGGAAAATTGTATATCCAGCTCTCAAACTTTGTTGGTCGGACATTCCTACGGAAAAAGTCAGATGGAGCCCACACACGGTCGGATTATCCGACAATGCGGTCCGATCAGACATTTTCTGTTTGAATTTCTGACCGTGTGTACAAGGGCTAAGACAACACATCTCTGCTGGGACTTTGTAGAATATGCAGAACATTTTAATTGTATTATTGCTCCAAGTCTTAACCTGGTTTAGAATAAACCTGTCACTGCACTTAAAAAAGTGCAGGTAAAGCACAGACAGATCAAAGATTTTTTATTTTCCATAAACATTTTTTTTTCATTTGCAATATGCCTTCCAACTCATTGGATAATTAGATTTTTTTCAGGAAAAGACAATTCCTAGTATAGCCCCCGTTTCTCCTAGCCCTGGAGGGATTTGCCCCCTAATGACCAGGCCATATTTTTATGATACGGCACTGCGTTGCTTTAACTGACAATTGCTTGGTCGTGCAACACTGTACCCAAACAAAATTGATGTTTTTTTTTTCTCACTAATAGAGCTTTCTTTTGGTGGTATTTGATCACCTCTGCGTTTTTTATTTATTGCGCTATAAACAAAAAAAGACATCCTGCTGCCGTATATGTACAGGAGCTGGTCGGAAAGTGGTTAAAGTGAAACAATAAAAATGAAAAATTCCTTTAAATATAGTGCATGGGGGTCCCCTTAGTCTTCTTGTAAAGTGGTGCATCTGTACGATGCATAGAGCCTGCTGCAGCAATAATGGATTTTCTAAAGGAAAAAATGTAACTTAAACTTGCTCTGTAGGCAAGGGGCGTGGCCACCCAGTTACGTAAGCTGGTGGCACCGCCTCTTATGATGTCACATGACGTCAAGAGATGTCACATGATGTCAAGTGATGTCAAGTACCACCAGATGACTTAGCCTGGCGGCCCTACCCATTGCCTATATAAGAGCTGTCAAAGCAGAGAGGAGGCTGGCGGACAGAGGCTTCCCAAGAGCTGACAGTGGGTGTTTTTTTTTCTATTTTTTGGGTCAAAACTTGTCAAAAACTGTTTCCTGTGGTTATTACTTTTTGACACTTTTTTGGTGAATGGGTAGTGGTACAATATACTCTATACCCATTCACAAAGGGGGGAGGGGGCCGGGATCTGGTGACCCCCCTTGTTAAAGGGAGCTTCCAGATACCTAAAAACAGAAGAAAAAACAGCGCCAGGATGCCTGATGAAGGAGCACGCATGCTCCGAACGCGTGCAACGTAAACCACAACGAAACATCATCGCAGTGCGCCCCTCAACATAACAACGAACGGACGAACGGACCTCCCTGACGCTGTTACACCAAGCCGTGCGACGCTGGGAACCACCGGCGCCACCGGACGAGAGATACAGCCGAACGAGTTACCGCTTCTCCTCGAGAGCCCTGCGATGCCCTCTAGATACATGATGTGCCTGAAACCTTCTGGTAGAGTGTGAGTGCATAACTTCACAAATTAAATGTCTTTGATTCAACAATACTGCACTTAGATTGGCGCTGTTTTTTCTTCTGTTTATATGTCTTTTACAAGGTACCTTCTATCCTTGAACATGCTGCCTACCTGCCTGTGCTAAAGAAATCATCCCCTTTCTATGACTATTTTCCACAACCAGTAACTGTGGACTATAATTTGTGATCCTGCCAGCTATCCATTACTTCTGCTGCATTTACTGACATACACAGCAAGGATTGCAAAACTCTGTGATAAGCAGACTTGACATCCCTAAATCCGCCACACCAATTTATCAACTTCAGCGGTTTTTTTCCCCCAAACCTTTTTCCCCTCCCCCATAAAAAAAACCCCTCTTTTTTCCTTCCTCACTCCCCCCATCCAGGACATATATAATCCAGCAGCGCAACGCACAAAAAAACAATTTTTTCCAGATACCTAAAATACTACCACCTGCAGCCTCCGACAACCACAGCCCAGAGTTGTCGGGGAGAGGCCCTTGTCCCCATCAACATGGGGACAAGGTGCTTTGGGGGGCACCTGCATACTCAGATAAGGGTCTGGTATGGATTTGGGGGGGGGGAACCCCATGCCATTTAAAAAACAAAATTAATGTGGAGTCTCACCTAAAATTTATACCAGACCCGAAGGATCTGGTATGGATTTTGGGGGGGCCCAGACCAATTTTGTTCTTGATTCTGTCATGGGGTTCCCCTTAACCACTTCAGTACAGGGCATTTTCACCCCCTTCCTGCCCATACCAATTTTCAGATTTCAGTGCTCTAACGCTTTGTTTTAAACTGTGTTTTAAACTGTTTTAAATAAATGTTTTTTTTAAATAAAGAAAATAAGGGTGCAGCAATTGTGAAGAATGATGCTGGAAATTTTTCTTTAAGAAAGCCAAGAAAAAAAGGGAACCACTGCTGATGTAGAAACAAGGCAGAAGTGGGGGCAGCAATTATGCCTTAAATATTCTAAGTGCTGCTGTGCCAAAAAATAAAACATAAAAAAAAGGAAACCACTGCTATTGCAGAAAGAGGAAAAAGGGGGTGACAGCAAGTATGCCCTAAATATTCAAAGTGCTGCTGCGCCAAAAAAAAAGTATATCACTGCCATGCAGAAGGCATAACATCTGCAACGTAGAAGGGGAAGTACTAATAATGCAGCAATAAAAAAAATGATGCTGCAAAAACAAACAAACAATATTAATGGAAAATGGGATCAGTGGTGACACAGAAGTGTTGTACACACCAACAATTCAGTATCACCACTACACTGTGTTATTCACACTATACTGACTGCACTAAACTGACTTGTGCTAGAATTATTGCTCTTGCTCTAACGCATGTGGTGATACCTCACATGTGTGGTTTTAATGGCGTTTACATATGTGGGTGGGACTTGCATGTGCATTTGCTTCTGTGCATAAGCTACCAGGGACAGGGGCTCTTTAAAGCTTTTTCCTTTTTATTGTGTATTTTAATTTTTTTTACACTTTCTCTTTTAGTTTTTTAGTTTTTTTTATCAATTTTATTTATCCCTTGTAATAGGAATGCTGTGTGACAGGTCCTCTTTATGGAGAGATGCGGGACCCCACATCACACCTCAAGGATGGAAAGCATGAGATCAAAAAAAGTCACGATTCCCATACTTTCCAGACACGATCACGGATTGTTTACAAGCACGGCCCTGACGTGATGTCATAACATCGTGCCCGAGCCTCCGACGGTCATAGAGATGACAGGTGACCATCTGGTCACCGGAAATCTCTATGATCCTCATCTGGCGTTGGCCGATTCCTTCTCCCCAATGGCATGGGAAAGCCCGGAGAAGCACCGGAGGGTGACGTAAGGGGGGAGGTGTCCCCTCCCGTCGCCTGTAAGAACGATCTAGTGGCTGAACTGCAACTATGATTGTTCTTAGAGTGCACAAAATTGCCAGCTGAAAAAGAGGATGCCTGAATAATACCTGTAGCTGCATTCATTATTCAGATATTCCCACTGAAAGTTTAGGATGCCATATGACGGCCTTGGGCTGGAAGTGTAAAGTAACAGGATCAGCATATATATTTTTTTGAGGGTAACAACCACTTTAATATCTCCTTAACCTCCGTTTTCATTTTTTAGGGTGGCTCCAATCCTGTGCAGGATCCCCTGGAGACACCCTGAGTGTAGTTCCACATGGCATTGCTGGTGGGAGCTGTGCGTGGGGGGAATAGCTGAAATTCAAAGCTGGCTATGCATGCACATTGTGTTATTTGTGCTAAGGGTGATGGGATTGTATTCCTGCTGCAGAAGGTCATTTGTCAATTTGATGATGTTTACAGTGCACACCCTCCTGACTGGAAGTGTGATACTAGGGAATATGAATCAAGCAGTTTTTAAGAATTTAAAAATTAAGTGAATCCTGATATATATAAAACAAAAAACAAAAAAAACAATGCAAATATTAGTAAAATGGACATGAATACTTTTATGTTAATGTAGCACCATCTAGTGTGCTAGAAATAGAATAGGCTTTGTAAGAATAGGTCAATTGTCAGGCTTGGCTGGCAGCCAAGCCTTTGTTATTTGATTAATCTGGGTCAGGTGAGTGATTCAGGGAGGGCTGGATGACTCACAGGCAGCATCTCTGAGACCCCCCCACTTATAGAAACTTACAAAAGATTCTAGTAGAATGGGAGTGGAGGTGAAGAGGAGCTGCCTGGAGTATTCATGAGGGTCCTGACCAATCCCCAACAGATGGGTTGACAGGGGGCAAGCCCCCTCAAATACTCAGGCTCAGCCCAGCTGGGGGCAGTGGAGTTTGGGTGAAAGTTGGAGATGAAGTGTTAGGCTGTCAATGGCCCTTGCAGGTGCCCCCTAGTCTGGGCGTGGGTGCGGAAGAAACCCTCTTCACGACACACAGAGGTGTCCTGACCAGTAGGCAGGGGAGCAAAGTGGAGGACAGCAGGAGAACACTTCTGTGCAAATCTCCAGGGCGGAAGACAGCCTGGAGAGCTGGTTAGGGATGGGCTGAACAACCCCCTTTTTGGTTTGCAGCAGAACTTTCAAACAACAAACCCCTATTGAAGTCTATGGGACCCGGACATGAAAAATCAAAAGTACCCATTTTGAAGGCTTATATGCATACAATGGTTATGGGTGTCCAGGTACTGCCCCGGGGGACATGTTTCAATGAAAAAAACTGTTTGTAAAAAATTTCATTTTTAAATGAGCAGTGATTTATTGATGCTTAAAGTGAAAGCATAAAAATGAAAAATTCCTTTCAATATAGTGCCTGGGGGGTCCTCTTAGTCCACCTGTAAAGTGGCCCATCTGTACTGTGTATAGCATTTGTAAAGTCCAAAAAAAGATGTTTTCCCTGCAAGCTTTATTTATTTTGTAAGCAAAGGCTTGGGGAGCCAGCCTGTATGATGAGGCCACAATGTAGTGCAATGGGAACAAGATTAGAGATTGGTTGGATAGATTCTGGTGTCTCTACCACAGATTTTGGATAGAAGTCGGGTGTGGAAAAATTGTTCTTTGGGTGTCAGTGGCACTTTCACACCGTAAACCTATAGAGGCACTCTTTTTGAAAGCAAAAATTGGCCTTGCTGTCAAAAGTTGTAATGATATGCACCTGTCAAACAGATGTGGAAAAATTGTTCTTTGGGTGTTAATTGTGCCCATGAAACGTACACCAAAAACATTCTTCCAGATGAAATCCACACACACAACACTTTTGAAAAGATTTCACATCCAAAAACACTTAATCGGCGACATCAGCATCATGGGCTTCCTAGATGCTTGTAATCCAGGACTGATTCAGTTTGATAAGTCAGACAGTCCACGGAGTCTGTGGACAGACACGTTCTATCACCGGTAAAAAAACCTCCACCTCCAGCAGCACTGAATGCCTTTTTGGAAAGCACGCTGGATGCAGGGCAGCCCAGCAGCTCAATAGCATACTAGGCAAGTTCTGGTCAGTTGTCTAGTCTTATGACACAGTAAGCCAGTGGATTGTTGACTGGAAAACTCTCCATCTCTGTTTTTGCCCCGAGATAATCATTCTCCATGTGATGCAGGCGCTGCTGATGGGATGTAGAAGCCAACAGCCCTGGGCGGCAAGGACTAAAAAAATTCAGAAATGCATTACTTAGGCGACCGCCTTCTCCAGAGCTCCTCTCTTGACTAACAGAAGTCTCAAAACTATGTTTTCCATGACACTGTAACCTACCAGAGTCGGGAAAAGTGTTTGATAAACTCCTCTTTAAGGTGTCCTCAAGAGATTTAATATTCTGCAGACTCTGAGTGAGCTCTGAGACTTTCCCCTTATAACGGTGCTCAAGGAGGGTTGCCAACCAAATAATGGTCCTTTTCCTTTACACCTCGTATTCTTGGGTCATTTTGCAGGCTTTGAAACTTGAGGGAACCCATGCACAGCAAGTTTGCAGAGGCATGAGAAGTAGACTCCTCTGGGTCACTGAGGATTCCAGTATCTGGAATTGCCTCCTCCCAGCCACATACTACTCCCAAGGGTTCTGGGAATGGAAAACCATCTCTTAATGTTTGAGGTATGCCTTCCTTTGCTTTAATGCCTCCGAAACTGCCAGGACTCTTCCTCTCCTCCTCTCTCTCCTCTTGTGTGTTCTGTGGCATAGGAACAATGGTGCCTGCATAAAGTGGACCTTGAGAGGAAAGGAAGTCCTCCTCTTCCTCCCCCTGCTCGGCCTCAAGCGCACTGTCCATAATGCCACACAGAGTCTGCTCCAGCAGGAACAGAACAGGGATTGTCACTGATGCATGCATTGTCACGGCTCACTATCCTTGTGGCCTCCTCAAATGGTGACAGTACAGTGCATGCATTCTTAATGAGCAGCCATTGGCACAGGGAAAAAAAGCTGAGCCAGCCTGAGCCTGTCGTACCATACTCATACAGGTACTTGTTGATGGCCCTCTGCTGCATGTGCAGCCACTGCAGCATTGCCAAAGTCGAGTTCCATGGCACAAATCAGGCAGTTTATGGGCAGGTGGAATTCCTGCTGAATTTCAGCCAACAGAGCACTGGCTGTATATGATCACTTCAAATGGCTACAGACTCTTCTGTCCTGGTTTAGATCTTCAAACCCCGGGTATCTATTTAGGAAATGCTGCACAACCAAATTGAGGACATGTGTCAGACTTTCCATGTCTAAGGGCGACCAGGAGGTTTGTGCCATTATCGCACACCACCATTCCTGGCTCCAGCTGGCGTGGACCACCTCTGGGCCTGTCCCTGCAGAGCTTCATGGATCTCTGCTCCAGTGTGGTTCCTGTCCCCAAGACATACCAGCTGAAGCACTGCATGGCACCTTTTAGCCTGACTCATTGAATAGCTCTTTGAATGCTTAGGGGGATACTTGGGGTTGATAGGACAATTCAGCAGAAGAGGAGGAGGAGGAGGGGGTAGAGCTGACAAATCTCACATCATAACTACTAGCTGTATGGAGACGTAGGGGGACAACATGCTGCAGCACTGAGCCATGTCCTGCATCCTTTCGAGTCGCAAGCAGAGTTACCCAGTGTGCTGTGAATTAAATATATCGCCCCTGCCTATGTTTGCTGGACCACGTGTCAGCAGTAAGGTGGACGTTGTGGCTGACTGCATTGCCCAATGATGCCACAACATTGCCTTCCACATGATGGTAGAGAGCTGAAATAGCCTACATGAAAAGAAATCATGACTGAGAACCTGCCATTGTGGTACAGCACATTCTCTAGGGGAATTCATGGAAGAGGGCAGAGTCCACCAAGCGGGAAATCAGAAGTTTGACAAGCTTGCATTTAGACACTAGGCCTGTGGGTGGCAGGGACTGTATTTTTTTTCTGCTTCAGCAGATGGGGCAGAGAAATTTGCAGGCTATAGTCTACAACTGGCATTGTACCAGCTGGCAGATGTGCTGTAAGGACCTTGGACACCCTGGTCTATACCATCAGCCCTGTCCGTGGAGGCTGCTGAGAGGTTATGTGGTATAGTTGGGACAGACTGAGGTGAGTAAGGAGGGGGGACAGAATTATGCACCATTTGTGTGGCTTTTAGGTGCTCTTGCCAATGGGCTGAGTGGCAGGAGGTTAAATGCTTTGTCAAGCATGTGGTACCCAAATGGTTGGTGTTTTTGCCACGCTTGATGTGCTTGAGACAAAGTTTGCAAATAGCAACAGTGTGATCAGCTGCACATGTACTAAAAAAGACACAGACAGTTGAGCTGTGAGAAGTAGGCTGGGAGCTAACATCTCTACAATGTGATGTAATAGGGTGACTGCTCTCTACTCTTCCATGATGACTGCCTCGTTGGGGTTGTGCCTCACCCTCACTTTTCTCCTCTGCTCTATCTGGCACCCAAGTCGTGACCTCATCATCATCATCTCCTCCATCCTCATTTCCACTGGAGACAACTTGGCAGTACGCTGCGGCTGGGGGAACATGAATGCCAATAGCAGTGCATTGCTGGCTGATGATTGGCCGAGCATGCACTATGACCCGCATGCTTGGTCAATCACAGTGCCGTTAGCGAACAGAGTCATAATTGGCCACAGGCAGGATGCCTGTGGCTTATTATGGCTCAGGGGGTTTAGTACACGCCCCACACTATATAAGGCTGCCTGCGCGGCGGCCTTGCGTAGTGTGTTGCAGCTCATAGAGAGAGATAGACTTAGAGACAGTGTCTTATTTTCCTTTGAAGCTATCGCAATTACAGTTGGTGTATTGTGCCCCCTGCACAGTGTACACCTGAAGCTACCCCAATTTCTCGTGTTGGTCTGGTCCTATACCACAGGCAGCTGCAGCAGTTACAGTTGGTGTATTGTGCCCCCTGCACAGTGTACACCTGAAGCTACCCCAATTTCTCGTGTTGGTCTGGTCTTATACCACAGGCAGCTGCAGCAGTTAGAGTTGGTGTATTGTGCCCCCTGCACAGTGTACACCTGAAGATACCCCAATTTCTCGTGCTGTTCCGGTCCTATACCAAAGGCAGCTTCAACAGTTTCAGTCGATGTATTGTGCCCCCTGCACAGTGTACACTTGAAGCTACCCCAATTGCGGGTGTTGTTCTGGTCCTATACCACAGGCAGCTGCAGCAGTTACAGTTGGTGTATTGTGTCATCTGCACAGTGTGCACCTAAAGCTACCCCAATTGCTGGTGTTCTCATCTCCCTTCAGGCCATTTGTATGTCTGGAAGGCCAACAAGGAGAGGCAGACAGTCACGAGCCAATAAAAGAGGGCAAGAAGTCTCTGTGTCTAGAGGCAACAGTGCTGGTCGTGGTGCATCCTCATCAGCACGTGGCCATGAGACACGCTTGTCCTTATTTTCGGCAGCTGGACGCATTGAGCCGCAACATGCTGAAGACTTGATAGAGTGGATGACCAAGCCCTCTTCATCCTCCTCATCCTCTCTCACCCAGGCTCAGGGTGCTGACAAAACAGCTGCCAACGCGGCCTCTTCCCTTGTCTTAATGGCATCAGTCACTCCTTCCCTAGCCCCACCATGTCCTTCTGAGGAGTCCCCTGAACTGTTTGAGCACAGTGTTGGGTACATGCTCCAGGAGGATACCCAGCGTTTTGGAGGCTCTGATGATGATACCCAGCTAGAGGAAGGCAGTAACGTGAGTCCAGAGAAAGGGATGCCCAAGAAGGACAGCAATCTGGCAGTCATGTTCCCCCAGCTGCAGCATACTGCCAGGTTTTATCCAGTGATGAGGAGGGAGGGGATGATGAGGTCACTGACTCCACGTGGGTGCCTGATAGGAGAGAGGAGGAGGAGGCACATCTGCAACGAGGCAGGATGCCCTCCAGGGGCCAGTTTAAGGGCAGCACACCGACTGAATCACGCCGCAGAGCTCCGCCTGTGCAGGGCGCTGCCTCTGCGTGTTATTCCAAAATTTCTTTTGCGTAGGCCTTTTTTTAGACTAGTGCATCAGATTGCACTGCTGTGCTATTTGCAACATATGTCTCAAGAGTATCTTGCGTGGCCAGAACATCAGCCGCTTGGGCACCACATGCTTGACCAGACATATGTCGACCAGCCATGCAATCTGCTAGCGGTACACCAACATCCGATTGTAGCAAGCAAATTTCCCTGCCCCAACTGCTGGACCGTCGAAAGAAGTTCACTCCCAGCCATCCACATGCCCAGCGGTTGAATGCTAGCTTGGCTAAATTGTTAGCACTTCAACTGATGCCTTTTCAGTTGGTAGACTTGGCCCCCTTCCATGAGTTTGTGCAATGTGTGGTTCCTCAGTGGTAGGCTCCCAAACGCCACTTTTTCTCATGGAAGGCGATTCCGGCTCTCTACCGGCATGTGGAAGGCAATGTCCATGCCTCGCTGGACTGAACGGTCAGTGGTAAGGTGCATATTACCACTGACTCATGGTCCAGCAGGCATGGACAGGGAGGTTACTTATCTTTTACGGCGCATTGGGTGACTCTTCTGGCAGCTGGGAAGGATGCAGGACAAGGTGCAGTAGTGTTGTTCCGCCACCACGCCTCCAAAATGCTACTACTGGTGATTGTGACACACCTCTCTTCTCCACCCCTCCTCTTCTTCTTCCTCCATGGCCTCTTCCTGTGCTTTGTCCTCGTAACCAGCGGTGCTCTGTAGGCATTCAAGGGGCTATGCAGGTACGCAGCCACACAGATGCCATGCCGCGCTTGCGCTGGTGTGGTTGGGGGACAGGAGCCACACTGGGGCAGAGATTCTGTCATCTCTGCAGGGGCAGGCTGAGAGGTGGTTGACGCCATGCCAGCTAAAGCCAGGAATGGTGGTTTGCGACAATGGCACCAACCTCCTCTCCACCCTCCGACAGGGACAACTGACTAATGTGCCCTGTCCTTAACTTGGTGGTTCTTGGGCAGGTACCTGGGCTTACAGGATGTCCTGAGGCAGGCCAGGAAAATCTGTGTGCATTTCTGCCGGTCATATAATGCCAGTGTTCTGCTGGCTGACCTCCAAAAGGAATTGAACCTGCCCAAGAACCGCCTAATCTGTAACATGACCACCAGGTGGAACTCAACGTTGGCCATGCTGCAATGGGTGCACACGCAGCAGAGGGCCATCAATGAGTACCTGTGCAACTACGGCACCAGGAGAGGGTCAGGGGAGCTTGATTTATTTTCCCCATGCCAGTGGGCCATGATCAGGGATGCATGCACTGCCCTGTCACCATTTGAGGAGGCCATGAGGATGGTCAGCAGTGACAGTGCATGCATCAGTGACACTGCACCTCTTTTCCACCTGTTGGAGCACACGCTGTGTGGAATAATGGACAGGGCACTTGAGGCAGAACAGAGGCAGGAAGAGGAGGACTTCCTTGCCTCTCAAGGCCTCCTTTATCCAGACAGTGTTCCTGCTGGCCCGCCGATCACACAGGAAGAGGAGGAGGAGGATTGTGTCAGTCTGGCACTCAGCTGGGAGGAGGTGGCGGCGGATCATGTCGTCCTTAGTGACCCAGAGGACAAGGGTAAGGTTGCGGACCTTATCTTGTGGTCACAGAGGGAGCAGAGGATGAGACATCTCCAGCAGGCCTTGCAGAAAGGTCTGTGGAATGCGTTCCCAGAGACTGGGAGGTTACAAATTCCTGGTCCTGGACAATGTGTTACTGAGGCTTCGGCCAGTCACAGAAGAAGCGGTGGAGAAGGTGTCCGTCTGACCGATGCGTTCAGACAATTCTTTAGTCTGCAGCCCCAAGCAATGATCGGTTGCAGCAACCATCGCCAGCATCTGATTTACATGGTGCAGGAATCCCTAGGGGCAAGATCAGACGTGGACACCTTTCCCACCAAAAATCCTCTGGATTACTGGGTCTTGAGGATGGATCACTGGCCAGAGCTTGCACAGTATTCAATTGAGCTACTGGCCTGTCCTGCATCCAGTGTTCTTTTGGAACGCACATTCAGTACTGCTGGAGGCTTTGTAACCGATCACAGGGTGCGCCAGTCCACCGACTCGGTTGATGGACTGACCTTCATAAAGATGAATCAGTCTTGGATCACCACCAGCTACCAAGCACCTGAAGCTGATGTAACCAAATTAAATTTTTTTAAATGTCACATCCCGTCAAGACTGCCTATGCTGATGCTGAGTGACTATCCTGTTATGCTGACTGACTATCCTCTTCCTCCCCAATGATCCTGCTGATAGCTTGGAAGAACATTTTTGGTTCTGGGCGCCACCACCAGTGGCTAAGGCCCAATTTTTCAGCCCCTGTTTAACAGGGGTGTGTAATTACAATTTTTGATGCAATAATTTGCAGCAGTGCTCATTCCTGAGCTCCAGCTAGAGTATCTGTGAGGGGTTGCAGTGTCGTGTGACCAGCACCAGTGCCTAAGGCCCAATTTTTCAGCCGTGTGTAATTACAATTTTTGATGCAATACTTTGCAGCAGGGTTCATTCCTGCGCTCCAAATAGAGTATCTGTGAGGGGTTGCAGTGTCGTGGCACCAGCACCAGTGCCTAAGGCCCAATTTTTCAGCCCCTGTTTAACAGGGGTGTGTAATTACAATTTTTAATGCAATACTTTGCAGCAAGGCTCATTCCTGCACTCCAACTAGAGTATCTGTGAAGGGTTGCAGTGTCGTGGCACCAGCACCAGTGCCTAAGGCCCAATTTTTCAGCCCCTGTTTAACAGGGGCATGTAATTGCAATTTTTGATGCAATACTTTGCAGCAGGGCTCATTCCTGCGCTCCAACTAGAGTAACTGTGAGGACTTACAGTGTTATGGCACCAGCACCACCACCACCAAAGGCCCAATTTTTCTACCACTGGTCAAGAATGGCATGTAATTACAATTCTTGATATGATAGTTCACAGCAGGGCGTTCCAGCACCCACCAAGAGTCACTTTGAGGGCTTACAGTGTTGTGGCAAAATCAACACCTTAGGCCCAAATTTCTGCAGAGCATATAGGGCAGGCCCCTACTTTCAAACATCCAACTTAAAAATATCTCCTACTTGCAAACGGAAGGAGACAACAGGAAGTGAGATGAAATCTATCCCTAGGAAGGCAAATTCTCTCCTGTAAGAGTTGATCTGGGAAAAATGTGTCTCCTCTCCACTGATGCTTTATTCCAATCCTTGTTTTACTAAAAAACCTACATTTTCAAAAAACATTTGGCATTGGGACAGAAAGTGATGTGAAATCTTCTGAAGAGTTGAACAGACGAAAAAAAAAAATGTTACAGGGGTGATAACCCTTCCCTATGTTTTCCAAAAAGCTTTAAAATTGATTTTTTGACTGGAGCTGCAATTTAAAAATGTACCAGTTCAAAATTACAAACAGATTCTACTTAACAACAAACCTACACAGTCCCTGTCTTGTTTGCACCACCTGTATACTGCTGTTCTGAGTATATAGGGCTAGGGGGCCCCACGCCTTTACTTTTTTTAATTTGGGTACGGGGTTCCCCTTAATATCTGTACAAGACCCAAAGGGGCTGGTAATGGGAGAGGGGGGCTACCCATGCCATTTTTCTCAATGATTTTCATCCATATTACCGGAACCAGACATTACATTAAAACCGCAAGCAGTTTTAAATGACTTTTTGTTCCGTTAGAAATGTAATTTTGTGCAGGGACTGTTCTAAACAAGGGAAACACTTGCCACTTCACAGGCATACTATAGACACCCCCAGGCATGATATTTAAAGAAATATTTCACTTTTTTTTCACTTTAAGCGTCATTAAAATCAGTGCTCCCGAAAAAAACTGACGTTTTTAAAACTTTTTTTGCCCGGAACAGCACAAGAAAGTGGGGTATCTTCAGGTGTACACTGTGCAGGGGGCAATAACTTGCATATTAGCCTTTAAAATTAGCACTTTTGAGGACAATAACTTGCATATTAGCCTTTAAAATTAGCACTTTTGATTTTGAACGTTCGAGTCCCATAGACTTTAATGGGGTGCTAAAGTTTGCGTGAATTTTCGTTCTGTTCGCAGGTTCTGGTGCGAACCGAACCGGGGGGTGTTCAGCTCATCCCTACTCTCTATCACTGTTGATAAAAAATAAATATGGTGAACAACATGGTGGTAAAAATGACATATATAATCATATGGACATGTATTGTGTAAATGAATGACATAAAAATCTATTGTCAACACAAGATTGATATGAAATACGGCAGCTGGTAGCTTGATGCTTTTCATGTCTTTGGGTCACTCTTGAGGAGCAAGCCCGTAATATCTAGCTATAAAAAATAAATAAAAAATATTATTGCTGTGCTGCATGTTGACGGTGCCATGTGCGGCTGGCGGCAGAGCAGGGACACCATGCAGTTGATTTCTGCCAGTCAATGGCACTAGTCTATAGCAGTGCTGTAATGCATGTTAGTGGCTGCATCTGCACTGTGCAGCATTCCACACTCGGTTGGCACTCATGCTATGCTGTTTACACACTGTCAGACTCTGCTTGGGCTGACGCTGTCTTCACACAGCACTGAGCAGAGCGTCGGCCTCTGTTCCGCCCACGGCTCTATGGGATAGCAGTCAGCCAATTTTAACACAATAAAAAACACAACTACCTTTTTATTGGAAAATATTTTGGCTGCGGCCTTTATAATTGGTTTTAATAAATAAATATTCATAAGTTAAACTTTAATAACACATAAAACAGCTTAGCCACTAGGGTTCAAGCTGTATAATCAAGATAAAGGGGAATCTCCCCACTTAAAACATATAGAACTTTGTTTAACCTTATATACACAAAACTGTCCCCCTTCAAATGTGACACTAGCCACATAATAAAGTGAAAGCCTGCGACAAAGGGAGGGCGGGAAGGAACACCACAGCTGATGCTACTGATGCGATTGAGCCTCTAGGGCTCTGAATCCCCCTTTTATTTGATAATACTCATAGAAAAATCCCTTAGCTGCCAAGATACAGAGATCACCTGACCAGTTTAGGCAGCCAATGGGAATGCTTCCCACACTTTTCCAGACCTGAGGAGGTCACCCAATAGTAGACTAGGAAACCCTTGTCACTGACTGGATACAATTAGACCAATTTCCAGAGGTTAGGGAGCCAATGGGAACTCTTCCCGCAAATTCAGCTCTGAGGAGAGACTAGAAACCCCCGCTGCCGCAATCCCATGAGGCAAGGGAGGCTTAAAAAAACTTTCCTTGCATTCCATTGGCTCCTTGCAGTGCAGCTTTCCCCTTTGGCTAGGGGGGAGGAGATTTGCCAGATCCGCGAGGTGTCATGAATAAGGTGGAAGAAGTGCTGGCTGCTTCTCTGCTTTTCAGTCCAGGTCTCTCCCTCTTCCACAGGCAAGCTCACCACTGCTGTGCTGCCGTGTTTGTATTGTGAATCTCTGAAGCTCCTTTCTGTCTCGTCCCCCCTTCCCTCTCCTGCATTCTCAGTGGGACCTCCGACTCAAACACCTTCCCCCCTCATCGCCGTGTACTGATAGAACCAGGAGCCAGGGAGGAGGTGAGCTGAGTTTTCCTGGGTTGAAAGCTGCCAAAGTTTCAGGAGGATTTGTGTTGCAGATATTGTAGTGAAGGGTTAAGATGACAAATCAAAAGAAAGGGAGAGTGTAGAGGAGAGTCTCCCCCCCACAGCTGACATATATCTCCCTAGCTGGTAATACTTCATATTCCCATCGCACACATTCCTGGATGAGCTCTCGAGTTTGGGTGCTGTAGCAACAACCAGCCGGATACTGCTTCAAGTCACAGTGAAGATATTTGCTAGCACACCATGGAATGACATAGATAGCGTCCAAACGGGGTGATGAAGGGGTCCTACGAAACTCCAAAACGTTGCATTCTCCTTGTGTTGTGATCATGCCATAAATCACCCGTTTGGACGCTATCTATGTCATTCCATGGTGTGCTGGCAAATATCTTCACTATCTCCCTAGCTGGCATATGCATCTATCTATACAAACATCCCCCAATCATGCTGTCCAGATAATGTGAATGAAATGTATGGCCATTCATGTAAACCTGTGTTTATGTGGTGCATTTACACTATTGAATGTACAGACTCAGAGCTTGGATAACACAGGGTTATATGAATAGTCATAACTTAACATCACATACAGAGTGCCAGGGGCCGGCTTATGTAGATACGTATTTACACCTTATAAACAAGAGATCATTTTTATTGAGTAGTACTGTTGTATGATTTATGGTTGTATATATTAGTAGATTAGCACAATAGTGTGTTTTTTTTTTAGACATCGCTATCTGACCACTTCTCAAACCCCAACTCCCCCCAGCTTGCATCACCCCCCCCCCCCCCCCCCCCCGACCTCTTCATACATCCAGCTGAGGGACATCATTCCATAGTCACCTTTCCTTCCCTTATCTTCCCAACATCGCTCCCTGGTCACTCCACAGACATTGCAAGAAATCCCTCCCCATTTTGTCACTGGCAATGCTGCCAAAACGCAGCGTATATGTCTGTGTTCCATTCATTTTTAGTGGACCCTACATTGCAGTGTTCACTTTTGAGATAGAAAAAGGGATAGATAGAGGAAGGAACTCAGGACACATTCAGTATGTACTAGAGAGGAGTGTGGAGGATATGACAGTGGGCAGTATGTACAGGAGAGGAGTGTAGAGAGTATGAACCCTCCACACTCCTCTCCTGTACATACTGCCCACTGTCATACCCACCACACTCCTCTCCTAACATACTGCCCACTGTCATACCCTCCACACTCCTTTCCTGTACATACTGCCCACTGTCATAACCTCCACACTCCTCTCCTGTACATACTGCCCACTGTCATACCCCCTGCACTCCTCTCCTGTACAAGCTTCCCAATGTCATACCCCCCACAGTCATTTCCTAACATACTGCCCACTGTCATACCCTCCACACTCCTCTCCTGTAAATACTGCCCACTGTCATACCCCCCTGCACTCCTCTCCTGTACATGCCTCCCACTGCCATACCCTCTACACTCCTCTCCTAACTAGGGATGAGCCGAACACCCCCCCGGTTCGGTTCGCACCAGAACTTTCGAACGGACCCCAAGTTCGAACGAACGTTAGAACCCCATTGAAGTCTATGGGACTCGAACATTCGAAATGAAGAGTGCTAATTTTAACGGCTAATATGCAAGATACTGTCCTAAAAAGGGTTTGGGGACCTGACTCCTGCCTCAGGGGACATGGGTCAATGCAAAAAAAAGTTTTAAAAACGGCCGTTTTGGCGGGAGCACTGATTTTAATGACGATTAAAGTGAAAAAAAAAAAAGTGAAATATTATTTTAAATATCGTGCCTGGGGGGTGTCTGTAGTATGCCTGTGAAGTGCCACGTGTTTCCCGTGTTTAGAACAGTCCCTGCACAAAATGACATTAAACGGAAATAACACCATTTAAAACTGCTTGCGGTTTTAATGTTATATCTGGTTCCTGCAATATGGTTGAAAATCATTGAGAAAAATGGCATGGGTAGCCCTCCCTGCCCATTACCAGCCTATTTGGGTCTTGTACGCATATTAAGGGGAACCCCGTACCCATATTAAAAAAAGGAAATGCGTGTGGCCCCCAGGCCCTATATACTCAGAACAGCAGTATACAGGCGGTGCAAACAAGACAGGGACTGTGTAGGTTTGTTGTGTTAAGTTGAATCTGTTTGTAATTTTCAACTGGTACATTTTTAAAGTGTAGCTCCAGTCAAAAAAACTATTTTTAAGCTTTTTGGAAAACATAGGGAAGGGTTATCACCCCTGTATAATTTGTTTTGTCGTCCATCTTTTTTCATCTCACTTGCTGTTGTCTCCTTCCGTTTGCAAGTAGGAGATGTTTGTAAGTTGGATGTTTGAAAGTAGGGGCCTGCCCTATATGCTCTGCAGAAATGGCGGAACAAGGTGTTGGTTTTGCCACAACATTGTAAGCCCTCAAAGTGACTCTTGGTGGGCGCTGGAGTGCCCTGCTGTGAACGATTATATCAAGAATTGTAATTACATGCCATTGTTGAACAGTGGTAGAAAAATTGACCTTTGGTGGTTGTGGTCCTCACCGTTACTCTGGGTGGGCACAGGAAGGGGCCCTCCTGTGAAATATTATATCAAAAATTGTAATTACATGTCCCTGTTAAACAGGGGCAGAAAAATTTGGCCTTAGGCACTGCTGCTGGTGCCACCACACTGCAACCTCTTCCATATACTCTAGTTTTATTGCAGGAATTAGCCCTGCTGCAAAGCATTGCATCAAAAATTGTACTTAAACGCCCCTGTTAAACAGGGGCAGAAAATTGGGCCTTAGGCACTGGTGCTGGTGCCACCACACTGCAACCTCTGCCATATAATTACAAATGACATTTGTTCTGCCTATGAAGCAATAAAATATTAATTTAAGTGGGAGTTTAATGTAGTGGTACTGGAGAAAAGAAAGAAGAATGCAATAGGAAAATAATTAGAATGCATAATTTGCTGGATCCATTGGGCTCCCAAAATGTTTTCTCTACCTCTTCATTATTTGACTTAAATACCCACTATCTTTTTCTATTAGGCCTTTTCCCCCTTACTGTGTGAAGCCAGATATACCCACGTAAATCCCCAAACTAGATCCCACATCCCCACTGTTAGGAGTACCACCGACCCAGGGGACCACCAGTCTCCTCCAATCCTCTCTGCTGACGTCCACCTTTTTTTTACCATAGCCCATCCAATAGGAAGTGGCTACAACAGGCAGGGGTGTGGATTTTATCTCTGAGAGGGGCTTTAAATGAAAAGTATAACATACAGTGGCAGTGCGTCCGTAAAGGGCGCAGGAGCGCTGCCCCCTCTCTTCTGTCACCGCTCTATCACCATAGATAGATTCATGCCTTGCATGAATCTATTTATAGTCCCCGCTGACACCCCCTATTCAGGTGTCTGGCCCCTTTTCTGGCGCTGGGCACCTGAATTATAGTGATGGTTTTTTTTTTTTTGGAAGCACCTGATTAGAGCCGTAGACTCTAATAGGCACCCAAAAAGGTGAACAGCGGGTGCAATGCTGTGCGTTTGCTGCTCACTCAATTGTTTGTTAGCAAAGCGAAGGAATTCACTTTGCTAACACTGAACCACCTCTCAGCCAATCAGGTGCTCGGGTCTGTTATCTGTCACCTGATTGGCTGAAACATCAGACGCTGTGATTGGACGCCTGATAGAGAGGACGGAAGAAGACATCAAGGAGCACGCAGGACACCGCCACTGACCCGCTGCGAGACAGGCAAATGCCGGGGTGATACACACTGCCAGCATTTGATGGGGCACAGTTGCAGCGGCAAATGATGGGCAGACTGGCAGCATTTGATGGGGCACAGGAGCGGCAATTGATGGGTACACTGGCAGAAATTGATGGGCATACTGGCAGCAATTGATAGGTATGGTAGTTGGCACAATGGCTGCTCTTGATGGGCACAGTAGCTGCCTTTGATGGGCACAGTGGCTGCGTTTCATGGGCATAATGGCAGCATTTGATGGGCACAGTGGCGGCGTTTGATGGCACAGTGGCGGCGTTTGATGGCACAGTGGCGGCGTTTGATGGGCACAGTGGCGGCGTTTGATGGGCACAGTGGCGGCGTTTGATGGGCACAGTGGCGGCGTTTGATGGGCACAGTGGTTGCATTTGATGGGCACAGTGGCTGCGTTTGATAGACACAGTGGTTGCATTTGATGGGCACGGTGGTGGCAATTGATGGGCACAGTGGCTGTGGTTGATGGGCACAGTGGTTGCATTTGATGGGCACAGTGGCTGAACTTGCTGGGCACAGGGGCTACGCTTGATGGGCACAGTGGCTGCGTTTGATAGACACAGTGGTTGGGCTTGATGGGCACAGTGGCTTAGTTTGATGGCACAATGGCCGCAATTGATTTTCTTTTTTCAGTTTGTTTGCTCCTCCCCAAAAATGTTGAGCACCAGCCGCTAGTGGCACCAGTAGCTGCGTTTAATGAGCACAGTACTTGCGTTTGATGGGCACAGTGGCTGCGCTTGATAGGCACAGTGGCTGCGCTTGATGGGCGCAGTGGCTGCGCATAAAGATCAAGTAGGCTTTGTCCATTTAAGGGGTACATGAGACAGCATTTGCAGAGCGATCCAATTGATTGATATTGCAAAATCCTACTCTAACTCAGCACGCACTATCTCCTAACACTACTGACTGCAAGCTCTATTATAAAAGATAGATCATTAGCTATATAGGTGAGGTGAATATAGCGGTGTATACTGCGGTCAGGGCACAGACAATAACCACTACACATCTGCAAGATAGAAAAATCGGCCGAAAACGATCGGTGTGTACTGTGTTGAAGGTACACAGAACACCCACTGCTTCAGACGCCAACACACTACACGAGGCCGCCACGATGGCGGCCTTATATAGTGTGGGGCGTGCACTACACAGCCTGAGCTATGATTGGCCACAGGCATCCTGCCTGTGGCCAATCATGGCTCTCCTCGCTGCTGGCGCTGCGATTGGCCAAGCATGCGGGGTCACAGTGCATGCTTGGCCAATCATGAGCCAGCAATGCACTGCGCCATCGCACATGAATTTGACGCGAACGGACCAAAATGTTCGGATTTCGCCGAATGGACGAACAGCCAATGTACGTACGTACAGTGGTGTGAAAAAGTGTTTGCCCCCTTCCTCATTTCCTGTTCCTTTGCATGTTTGTCACACTTAAGTGTTTCGGAACATCAAACCAATTTAAACAATAGTCAAGGACAACACAAGTAAACACAAAATGCAATTTGTAAATGAAGGTGTTTATTATTAAAGGTGAAAAAAAATCCAAACCATCATGGCCCTGTGTGAAAAAGTGATTGCCCCCTTTGTTAAAACATACTATAACTGTGGTTGTCCACACCTGAGTTCAATTTCTCTAGCCACACCCAGGCCTGATTATTGCCACACCTGTTCACAATCAAGGCATCACTTAAATAGGAGCTGCTTGACACAGTAAGGTCCACCAGAAGATCCTTAAAAGCTACACATCATGCCGAGACCCAAAGAAATTCAGGAACAATTGAGAAAGAAAGTAATTGAGATCTATCAGTCTGGAGAGGGTTATAAAGCCATTTCCAAAGCTTTGGGAATCCAGCGAACCACAGTGAGAGCCATTATCCACAAATGGCGAAGACATGGAACAGTGGTGAACCTTCCCAGGAGTGGCCGGCCGCCCAAAATTACCCCAAGAGCGCAGCGGCGACTCATCCAAGAGGTCACAAAAGACCCCACAACAACGTCCAAGGAACTGCAGGCCTCACTTGCCTCAGTTAAGGTCAGCGTTCATGCCTCCACCATCAGGAAAAGACTGGGCAAAAATGGCCTGCATGGCAGAGTTCCAAGGAGAAAACCACTGCTGAGCAAAAAGAACATCAAAGCTCCTCTCAATTTCTCCACAACACATCTTGATGATCCCCAAGACTTTTGGGACAACATTCTGTGGACCGATGAGACAAAAGTGGAACTCTTTGGAAGGTGTGTGTCCAAGTATATCTGGCGTAGAAGGAACACTGCATTTCATAAAAAGAACATTATACCAACAGTAAAATATGGTGGTGGTAGTGTGATGGTCTGGGGCTGTTTTGCTGCTTCAGGACCTGGAAGACTTGCCGTGATAAAAGGAACTATGAATTCTGCTGTCTACCAAGAGATCCTGAAGGAGAATGTCCAACCATCTGTTCGTGTACTCAAGCTGAAACGAACTTGGGTTCTGCAGCAGGACAATGATCCTAAACACACCAGCAAGTCCACCACCGAATGGCTGAAGAAAAACAAAATGAAGACTTTGGGGTGGCCTAGCCAAAGTCCTGACCTGAATCCTATTGAGATGTTGTGGTATGACCTTAAAAAGGCCGTTCATGCTCGAAAACCCTCTAATGTAACTGAATTAGGACAATTCTGCAAAGATGAGTGGGCCAAAATTCCTCCAGGACGCTGTAAAAGCCTCATTGCACGTTATCGCAAACGCTTGGTTGCAGTTGTTGCTGCTAAGGGTGGCCCAACCAGTTATTAGGTTTAGGGGGCAATCACTTTTTCACACAGGGCCATGATGGTTTGGATTTTTTTTCACCTTTAATAATAAACACCTTCATTTACAAATTGCATTTTGTGTTTACTTGTGTTGTCCTTGACTATTGTTTAAATTGGTTTGATGTTCCGAAACACTTAAGTGTGACAAACATGCAAAGGAACAGGAAATGAGGAAGGGGGCAAACACTTTTTCACACCACTGTACGTTCGACTCGAACACGAAGCTCATCCCTAATCCTAACATACTGCCCACGGTAATACCCTCCACACTCCTCTCCTATACGTACTTCCCACTGTCATACCCTCCACAGTCCTCTTCTAACATACTGCCCACTGTCATACCCTCCACACTCCTCTCCTGTACATACTGCCCACTGTCATACCCCCCTGCACTCCTCTCCTGTACATGCCTCTCACTGTCATACCCTCCACACTCCTCTCCTAACACACTGCCCATGGTCATACCCTCCACACTCCTCTCCTATACGTACTGCCCACTGTCAAACCCTTCACACTCCTCTCCTAACATACTGCCCACTGTCATACCCTCCACACTCCTCTCCTGTACATGTTGCCCACTGTCATACCCTCCGCACTCCTCTTCTGTACATGCTACCCACTGTCATACCCTTCGCACTCCTCTCCTGTACGTGCTTGCCACTGTCATAACCTCCACACCCCTCTCCTAACATACTGCCCACTGTCATACCCTTCACACTCCTCTCCTGTATGTACTGCCCACTATCATACCCTCTACACTGCTCTCCTAACATACTGCCCACTGTCATACCCTCCACACTCCTCTCCTAACATACTGCCCACTGTCATACCCTCCACACTCCTCTCCTGTATGTAGTACATAGTGCTCACTGTCATAGACTCCGCACTCCACTCCTCAGGGCCGGTGCTACCACTAGGCAAACAAGGCAGCCGCCTAGGGCGCCATGCTGCCTAGGGCACCCGGCCACTGGTTTTCCTACTCTCTTCTCTCTGCAGCAAGCAACTAAGTCTCAGCATCAGCAGGCAGCCAGCGCTCCATTTGCACGTGTCAGAGGTGCAGCAGTGGCAGAGGACTGTGTCTGTGTCCCAACCCCCGAATGAATGGAAGCAAACATTTATTGATGGGCACTGGTAGGCTGCAATGATGGGGGCTGGTGAGGCTACATTTGATGGGTGCTGGTGAGGCTACATTTGATGGGTGCTGGTGAGGCTGCATTTGATGGGCGCTGGTGGGCTGCATTTGATGGGCGCTGGTGAGGCTGCATTTGATGGGTGCTGGTGGGCTGCATTTGATGGGTGCTTCATTAAAAATGTGGGGTTTACATGGGCAGGGAAAAGGGGGGGGTCAGGGGTGGAGCCAAGGGGGGGGCGGCAAAATGAGGTTTCACCTAGGGTGTCAAAAATCCTTGCACCATCCCTGCCTCTACTGTACATACTTCTCACTGTCATACCCGCCACACTCCCCTCCTGTACATACAGCCCACATCATACCCTCCACACTCCCCTCCTGTACATACTGTCCCCATTATAACCCCCACACTCCCCTCCTGTACATACTACCCCCATCAAACCCTCCATACTCCTCTCCTGTACATACTGCCCCCATTACACCCTCCACACTAATCTCCTGTTCATACTGATCACTGTCATACTCTCTGCTCTCCTCTCCTGTACATACTGAATGTGTCCTTCAAAATTGAGACTTCAGGGATCGGTTTAGACCCCTGATATATCACCAAAGCCCCCCCCCCCCATTAAAATAAAAAAGTAAAAAGTTTAAAATCGTAAAAAGCCACACTTAATATGTTATATAATTTAGCCACACCCACGGTATCCTTTGTGCCATGGTATTCACACCGTAGGCCACCATCTTCCTGGTAGAGGCTCAAGTGCATTACTTTGCCCAGGAGCCCATAATGCTGTTAAGGTGTCGCTGACCATGATATGCTCCTGGTACCTTTATTGGGTTGTCTGCTTTAAGTCTCCTGCCACTCTGCACGTTGTCGAGCGTGGTGCCCCTCTGTTTGAGTCTGCCAATTAATGTGCCACATCAGCCATCTTTAAACCTGGGGCCCCATGATCTCAAATTTCCTGGGGGCCCCATGAGTAGTTATCTGCCCCCTCATTGTGTGGCAACTGGCAAAGTTGGTGATTGAGGCTGGGAAGAGTCTTCCATTGCTGTTGTGTTAGGCCCTGTTCACATCAAGCAATTTGGGATTGTGGGCGGAATCGCTGTGATTTTGCCCGCAATTCCAAATCGCACTGCAATGCTGGCAAAATGTAGCACGTGTTTGTGTTCCATTCATTTTTTATTGGCACCAAAACACAATGTGATTATTGAGCAATTTGTCATACAACAATTAACGAAAACCACACTGCAATTTGGGGTCCACTAAAAATTCATGAAACACAGACATGTGCACTGCGTTTTGCCATCATTGCAGTACAATTTGGAATTGCAGGCAGAATCACAGCAATTCTGCCCATGATCGCAAATCACTAGATGTGAACGGGACCTTAATGACAGCGACTGAGGCTGGGCTGAGTTTTCCATTGCTGTTGTGTTACTGTTGTATTTCCTGGCTGCACATTATTCTCAATATCTCCTCTGGACTCTGTATGGACTCTGCACAGTACCACTTCTCTTGTCCTGTATACCGGGTGTAATTCTCAGTATTTGTTCTTATTCTGTATGTATGGACTCTGCACAGTAACACTTCTCTTGTCCTGTATGCTGGGTGTAATTCTCAGTATCTGTTCTTATTCTGTATGTATGGGCTCTGCACAGTACCACTTCTCTTGTCCTGTATACCGGGTGTAATTCTCAGTATTTGTTCTTATTCTGTATGTATGGACTCTGCACAGTAACACTTCTCTTGTCCTGTATGCTGGGTGTAATTCTCAGTATCTGTTCTTATTCTGTATGTATGGGCTCTGCACAGTACCAATTTTCTTGTCCCATATGCCACGTGTAATTCTTGGTATCTGTTCTTATTCTGTATGTATGGACTATGCACAGTACCACTTCTCTTGTCCTGCATGCCGGGTGTAATTCTCAGTATCTGTCTTTATTCTGTATGTATGGACTCTGCACAGTATCACTTCTCTTGTCCTGTATGCTGGGTGTAATTCTCAGTATCTGTTCTTATTCTGTATGTATGGACTAAGCACAGTATTACATTTCTTGTTCTGTATACCGGGTGTAATTCTCAGTATCTG